>NC_084507.1:9935372-10594122 GCF_024500385.1 Phyllopteryx taeniolatus | reverse complement strand
GGTGCGGAGAAAGCGATACAGCTCAGTCCGGGGTTGGGGGTCACGGTGCAATCTGGCGAGAGCATGTCCGTTACAGTGGCTTGGCATTGTCTTGCTGAAAAAAGCAGGGACGTCCCTGAAAACGTTGTTTGGATGGCAGCATATTTGGCTCCAAAACCTGTATGTCCCTTTCACAATTAATGCTACCTTCACAGATGTGCAAGTTACCCATGCCATGGGCACTAACACTCCCCCATACCATCACAAATGCTGCCTTTTGAACTTTGTGCTGATTACAATCCAGATGGTATTTTTCTTCTTTGGCGCGGAGGACACGACATCCATGATTTCCGAAAACAATTTGAAATGTGAAATGAATCAGAGAAGGCGGCGGCGTTTCTGTGTGTGGTTAATATATGGCGCGGTAGAATTTTAACAAACTGTGTTAATTGACAATGCTTCAGCCCTCAGCCCACATTGCAAGGTCATTTACACAATGCTGGTTTTTAACGCAGTCCCACCAGAGGGATCAAAGGTCACGGGCATTTAATGTCGGTTTTTGACCTTCCGGCTCATGTCAAGAGATTTCTCCAGAGCGTATGGAGCGTAGATGGTGAAATCGCTAAATTCCTTGCAATTGTACATTGAGAAACCATCTTAAACTGTTGGACTATTTGCTCACGCAGTTGTTCAGAAAGTGGTGAACCTCGCCCCACCCTTGCTTGCGAACAAATGAGCGTTTCAGGGATGCTCCTTTTTTACCCAATCATGACACTCACTTCTTTCCAATTCCTCTTTCACCTGTGGAATATTCCAAACAGGTATTTTTTTTTAGCATTCCTCAACTTTCCCAGTCTTTTTTTTTTTTTTTTGCCGCTGTCCCAGCTTTTTGGAAAGTGTTGCAGGCATCAAATTCAAAATGAGAGAATATTAGCAAAAAAAATAAATTAAAATCTAAAAAAAAATGTTTGTTTTTAAATAACGTTCATCAGTTTAACCATGAAACTATATTCAGTTGAATATAGGTTGAAAAAGATTTGCAAATAATTGTATTCCATTTCATTCACATTTTACACAATGTCCCAATTTCATTGGAATTGGGGTTTGTATTATTTTAATAATGTGGTTATTTCTGTAGCACAGGCAACGTGACCCAAAGTGCATTTAAGTACTGGACAGTACTAGAGTAAATGCACTCTCCTACCCCTGACTGAGCTGCACCCTGCTGTGTTAGCATTAAAAAGGTGTGACTGTAACACTTCCTGTTAACTTTTCATCACACATGAATATTAACAAAATAATACAGATAAAGAGAAGAATGATGCAAAATCTGACCTCCATTACACGAGTCACATGTGCCAAAACTGCGTAACGAAGACATGAGGGGTTTTGGGCTATGGGGGGAGGGGGGGGGGGGGGGGGGGGGGTCTTGTGCTTCGATGTCGTCCAAACTACTGCTGACAATTTGCACAATGAGCAGAGGCAGGAGTGACACTGGACTCATGAATAAGTCACCATGACACGGCTTGGGTTTCCCTTGACGTGTAAAGGGACAAGGGGTTCATTTACCACCGAGGACAACCTGATCCGCCGAGAAGGCTCAGTGAGTGGACAAGAAAAAAAAAGGCAATGCAACATTCACGAGATATAGTGTCCAAATAAGCTACAATTCAAACAACAAAGCAAACAACAAATGACTATGGGGGGGGGAAATACAAAATAAAAAGTCACACTCACCGTTAAGTTTGAGGAGGGAGGGAAGAAAAGACAATAAGTGCAGGAGCTCCTTCTTTTTCCTCTGTGCTAGATGAGGCAGCAACACATATCTTTTCCGTGATTTAACTTCTCGCTGCAGCAGCCAACTTTTTTTCTCTCTCTCTCTCTCTGTCACAGGGCGTGTGCATGCGCGGGGGAGAAGGAATGTGGACAGGGGCGCCTGCCGCTTGCCTTGCTTGAGCAACCGTTGACGTTCCCGCTCACCCCGGCCCGTGGCATGTAATTACAACACGTTTTGCTTATTTCTTTTTCAACTTATGGCTCCTTTTTTAAAAAGTGTCTTTTACATGCAGGAACGTGTGCGTGCGTGTGCGCGCGTTCTCACGGGTCCAGCAAGCACCACGCCCTGAAACTTCGCTCGCTTGTGCAAAGAAATGGGAAGATGCTTGCTCACTGGGAAGTAAAGGTTTCAACAAAAACACCACACGGAATGCCTTTAAACATACTCAAAACGGCAGTGAACGCTTTATGGCGCATTCTTTCTCTCCTTCTGTCTCACAAACATACACATACACACGCACCATTGTATACGTATGTGCAAGTGGGGGAGTGATTGGAAGAGCCAGGGCCTGCTTCTACTAGTGAATGACGTCACAGGATTGGTTGAAACGCACCCACCCGTGTCGCTGACCAATCAGCTGCAGTATTGCTGGAAGTTGAGCTCTCCATCACTGCTCTTGTCCAATAGGCAGGAGCAAATTTGTGCTAAGTGAATGTGTCACCTTGAACAGTTAATTGAGACTTCAACGCAAGCAGATGTGGTTGAGGCAATATTTGGAGCTCTACCACTATCTGGTGGACTTAACTGAACTGCATGCACATTTAAATAAATAAATAAATAAATAAAAATGAAGCATGGAATTTTCCACACTTGGAAGTCAGGAGTTACTATTTTTACAAAAGACACACTGAAAATATTGTGTTAAGCCATTATTATATTGCAGAAAGTACAAAGTTGTTTCATTACATAGGATTAAGAATGATTTTGTTGGACGTATAATTACCTTGTCAGGACACACCCCTACCAAGAATACAACGGGTCAGATGACTGTAAACACAGGGCCGTTGTTGTGAGTCACCAGTTTAACTTTGTGTAATTGCTGCCGTATCTGTCTACATCTGCAAGTACTTGCTAGTAGATGACTAAACATACCATTGAGTGTCTTGTCTTGCGACACACATTCTGAACAGTTCCCAGGTGTCCGAACACACATCTGTGGCTTTGGTTCAAATACCCCACAGGGTCGAGAACGACAGCAAACTTATCTCATTTTAACGGTTGAAACGGGTGAAGTGCTCCAGCGAGTGAAAACAAAGTCATAAAACTGGCACAATTACACCGCCCGCGTCGCCTAAAACTTTTTCCGAACGAGTCACTTGGGCTCAGCGACTGACAGGCCTTATTAGTTTAGCTAAAGCCCTGACAAGATGTGGATTAGGGAGACAGTTATAGCGCTAACAAGCTCTGTGGCTTCATCATCCAAAACCTACTTTGCAGAAGTTTTCAGGTCCCCAACATCCTGAGTCATTAGTGAGGAAGGAGAGTGCAGCTGCGCATATTTGAGTTTATACACCATCAATCAAAATGGCTAGTAGGATGTCAAAAGAACTTTGTGGCTCTTTATATAAAATTATTACAAAATTATTGTATTACATATGCCAGGTTTTTGTGATGGGGGGGGGATCAGAGCAAGATAAATCATTTCAAAGGTTTCACCTTTTACATGTACGAAGGCAGCAGAACAGTGGTTAAGTGGTCTGTAGGTGTGGCAGAAGAGTTTAAGGGGGAGGTGGGACTGGATCAGGGATCGTCTCTGAGCCCCTTCCTGTTTGCAGTGGTGATGGCTAGGCTGACAGATGAGGTTAGACTGGAATCCCCGTGGACCACGATGTTCGCAGATGACATTGTGATCTGAAGTGTAAGCAGGGAGCAGGTGGAGGAACATTAAGAAAATGGGAGGCATGCGCTGGAAAGGAGAGGAATGAAGATTAGCTGAAGTAAGACAGAATACATGTACATGAATGAGAGGGGTCGAGGGGGAAGAGTGAGGCTACAGGGAGAAGAGATAGTGAGGTTGGAGGACTTTAAATACTTGGGGTCAACAGTCCAGAGTCTACAGTTCTCTCTAGGAGTGGCAAGGTTGGACAGAATTAGAAATGAGCTGATTAGAGGGACAGCCAAGGTTAGATGTTTTGGAGACAAAGTTAGAGAGAGCAGACTACGATGGTTTGGACAGTCACAGGAAATATAGTGAGTATACTGTTAGAAGGATGATGAGGATGGAGCTGCCAGGCAAGAGAGCTCGAGGAAGACCAAAGAGAAGGTTGATGGAAGTAGTGGGGGAAGACATGAAAGCAGTTGGTGTTAGAGATGAGGATGCAGCTCAGCTTACATGGAAAAGGATGACGTGTGAGACAGGCTGAAAGGCAAAGAAGAATGTGACATATTACCTGTAAAACAACCACTTTCATACTCAGCTTTAATGAAAACATCAATGGTGTCTCCTGTCACGGAGTAAAACATACACAGTGTCAAAGCGGAAGTCAAAGTTTGTCATACAAGATGAACAACTTTGGATCCATGCTCACAAGATATAGTTATAATTTTCTGCTTGTGATCTCAATATGGCAGCCCCATCAACATGATAAGTCTGCCAAGCAACACATTCAACAAAAATGGCCCACGAAGCTGCTCAGAAAACATATATTAGCTGTCATGTTTAGGGCAGTGATTTTTAAAGTGTGTTACGTATATGTACTGGTGGTTTTTAAAGATCACTAAGGCCTACTATGCTACTGGTAATGGCTGGAGAGGCAATTTTTATTTTATTTTTTTCTAAGATGGTACTTGTAAAATTTTGAGAACCACCGGTTTAGGGCATTAGGGTTATTACTGTTTTTTCAACAAAGCCGATAGACTGGGATTCTATATTTGTAGTCGCCGGGATCTCAAATTTGGGTCGTAACCCACACGTGTTATAGGTTGTTTTGTACAGGGGAAAACGCCGGCCAAAGACAAATATATGCCATCGCTGATGAAACTGAAAAAATGCTTATATGACAAATTTCAAAAGCCCCTTGAAAACCAACATAGAACTTTGACCCAACATGGTAGCTTCCCGTCACAGCCAAAAGCTACATATTGTGTTAAAAAAAAAACTATTTAAAAGTCCTTATAAAACAAAGAAATCTAAGCAGTATTTAAAAACAAAGAGTCTCTGTCAATGCAACCATGAACAAAAACGATTACTCCTACCTCGAAAGTCTTCTTTAGAAACAAATAGTTTCAGAAAAGGTACTCCGTAGCTGTGTGGCTAAATGCTAACCCAGAATTCTTCCCAACATGCTTCCGGGTCGACTGATCCAATATAGTGGCTTCTGATTGATCAGATAAGACGTCAATCAACTAAATTGACCAGAAGCAAGAAAATAAAAACTCGAGTTTACTTAAAATCACCATAGTTCACTCGTTTCACTTTAAGTAAATATTCAATCTATACACAGTGGATATCTGTGTATAGATACCATCCATTTTCTACAGATCCTGTCCTCATTAGGGTCACGGGTAAGCTGAAACCTTTCTCAGCTGACTTTGGGCGATAGGTAGGGTACACCCTGGACTGGTCGCCAGCCAATCACAGGTCACATATAGCCAAATAACACTCACATTCCCACCTATGAGCAATTAAGAGACTTCAAGTACCTAAAATGAATGATTTGGGAATGTGGGAAGAAGCTGGAGTATCTGGAGAAAGTGCAGGAATAACTAAACACAGGAAGGCACGAGCTGGGATTCGAATGCCAAATCTCAAAACCGCAAGACGGATGTAATGCAACTGTGACTGTTGACAAAGTCTTGTGTGTGAACAGAACAGGCCCTGAGACTGTTTGATGCCCACATTTTATTAACCTGCTGCCATGGTAACAAAGGTGACAAGTATGAAAGTTTCAACAACAAAAAAAGCTCTGCATGCTGCCACACAGCATGTGATGCCACATTAGTAAATCATCAGTCAACCTAATAATACAGTGTTACCTTCAAAATGAAACACAAATTAAGGACTTTAGTGCACAGAATGACTTATGTGCCTGAAAAGCTACAAACAAGCTTACAACAATATTTTCTGTACCTTCCTATGTAACACCAAACTCGAAAAATAAGTTACTTGTAAGTGTTTAATGCAATTATGTACAAATATTAAAACAGAAAGAAAAACAGGCTTCTTCTATAATAATAATAATAATAATAATAATAAAACATTCACTACAATAGCTTCAGACATATCGCGATGGGAACTGACTCAAGCTGCATTGTGTCAATAAGACTGAGCAGTGTGAAGGCTGCAGCTGAGGGAAGAATGGACACTCTGGATGAGTAAATTCAACTTTATAAGATGTCGGCCCACTCGCAGGGATTATGAGCCAATCAAACCGCTCTCAACCACCTATAAAATAGAACATATCATAGGATTTTTCCCCATATCGGCAAGTGGTCGATAAGCATTAAAATGGAGTGTTCTTTGTGCTACCTAGTGCAGTGATTCCCAACCACTGTAGCGCACAGGTGTGCCATTGAAAATGATCCAACTTCCCTGATTTGAACATTTTTAAATTATTATTTACTAAGTATTAAGTAATGTATCCATTCATCTATCTTTGCCATCGACATTCAGAACAATTAAATGCTATTCTACTAGATGGCAGAAGGTACTATTAACCTGTAACCTGTTGCCATTTATATAACGGAAAGCTAGCTTTGTGTTCAACTTAACAGGCCAAGCTTTCACACCAAGTCAATTTGTGAGTAAATTGAGACTAGGTCATTATTTTAGTATACTGCATAATGTTTGTGACAGAAGGTGTTGAGCCATGGGATTTTGTTTTACTGTACAATGCTCAAAAACTGGGAACCACTGCACTCGTGGATGAGGAAGTTGGTCAAAGAAAAATGGAATACCCCACAAGGCACCTTCTAATAACTAATAATGCCAGCAACTATGGCAAGATCTGAGTTTTAGCCTTCAAGTTAGTCGTAATTTGAGTTTTGTTATTACCGAACAAAATGGAAGGTGCTCTACAAAATGTGATCTGCGTCGCAGTGGATCAAATGAATTACTGCATAAATAGTGGGATACTGTGCGGCGCTGTACATGTAAAACAAAAGCAACATTGGACAAAATGAATGTCGCCCACCATCCGGTGGTCCCTTTTTACGATGGATTTCGTCCCTTCCTCCTTCAACCGCTGGCTCGTGGGCTCTGCTTCTTCCACTCCCCTTTGTGTCGCTCGCCACCGCTTCCCGTCGCTAAAAACTTCTGCACCGCTTCCCTCTTGAACATCTCCATCTCATCCTCAAGGTCACTGTCTTCCTCGCTGTCCCCTTCCACCATGTCTTCCAGAATATCAGACACGTCCTTGACGAACTTGCGGAAGTTCACCCGGTCGTGCATGAACATGCCGTCCTGGAAGAACTCTGCGGCAAGTTTACGGAGCTCTTCCCTCTTGGAGGAGTCTACGCCAGCCTGATCGGCCTTGGCGAGGTAGGCTTGGAGGATGGACTCGAACTGGGGAAAGGAAACAGGGTGAAGCCCCTCGGCCTGGGCACAGGCCTCCTGGGAGTGGCAGTGCTGAGGCTGTTTGGGCTTCCTGTGGAGGCGCTTCCGCTGCCGGGTCCAGTAGTCAGTTGCGTCCGCAGAGGACTGTTGTTGGGCAGGAGGTGTCTTCTCCTTGGCCCACATGTTCACTTCGTGATGGTAGCCAGTGAATTTGGTCTTATGAAAGTTCAACTTATCCCCTTTCAATTCTCCACTGTCCTTTTTCCTCTTCAGCCCATCTCCATTTTTCATCCGGTCCTTATCGCCTTTCCCACTAGAACTCCAGTGCTTCCTGTCATCATTCTCTCGAGCTTGTTTTTTGGCATCTTCCACGTATTTCCTCTCCCCTCCTCTTCTTTCTTCATTATTGCCACTCTTCCAGTTCTTGTCTGCTCGCTCCCATTTGTCTTTGCCATGCTCCTCAAAGCCATCTTTCCCTTTCTTCTTCCACTTGTCCTTCACCTTGTGCGTCTCACCATCTTTTCTCCACTCCTTCTCCTCTTCCTTTCCTCTTCTTTGCTTCTCATGCTTGTCCTTCTTCCACTCTTTCCTCTCTGTCTTCTCGGCCCACTCCTTTTTCCCGTCTTGCTCCTTCCACGGTTTCTCCTTGTCCCCTCTGCTCTCCTTCCGGTCTTTCGCCTCCTCACGCTTTCCTTCCCCTTCCTTCACCTTGTCCGCCTTTCCGTGGTCTCGTTTCCCACTTTCGGCCTCCTTTCGCGCCGCTCTACTACCATCTTTGCGCTCCTTCCTCTCGCCTTCCTTCCATTCGGACTTGTTCCTCTCTTTCCACGCTTTCTTCTCACTCTTGTCATGTTTGTCCTTCTTCTCAACTTTGCCGTCTTGTTTTCCATCTGCTGGCTGACCACTTGAGGGCACTACAGATGAAGAAGAGTATCAGAAAAAAAAAATTGCTGTCAAATCTTTCACCTAGTCATCTCTCATTCGCCTCTGTCCCTCCGCACCTGTCAACTTAGTGACTGTGGATCTCAAAGTTTCTTGTTCGGTCTGAAGTGTCGGCAGTGTCTCCAGCTCCCTCCTCAGCCTCTCGTTCTCTTTCTGAAGGTCAGGAAGAGATGCCACCTCGGACTTCAACCTACTGTTTTCCTCCTGCCAGCGCAGCCGCTCCGTTTCGCCCTCTGCCGCCTGATCCTCAGCTGCTTTCAGCTCTTCTTCCTGTGCCTGGATGAGACAAAAGTCAGCATGTCACAAATGTGGTTATGAAATTGTGGTCAGAGGTCTGATATGTAATGAAGGAGTTTGTTTTTTTTCCTCCCCCACTTGATGTTGCTAATGCTAAGTTTAACCAATGTACAAACTCAAATTACAATGAAGTTGGGAACCTGTGTAAAACGTTAGTAAAAAAAGAACAAAATGATTTTCAAATCTTTTCAACCTATATTCAACTGAATGCACTACAATGACATGATGTTCAAAGTGATGACCGTAATAGTTTTTTTCACAAATATTCTCTCATTTTGAATTTGATGCCTGTAACACGTTCCAAAAAAGGTGGAACATGGGCAACAAAAGACTGAGAAAGTGGAACATTCCAGTTACTTGGAAACTGGTGTCATGATTGAGTATAAAAGGAGCATTCCCGAATGGCTCAGTTGTTCACAAGCAAGGATGGGGCGAGGTTCACCACTTTGTGAACAACTGCGTGAGCAAATACTGTAGTTTCTGAACATACAACTGCAAGGAATTTAGGAATTTAATCATCTACGGTCCATAATATCATCAAAAGATTCAGAGAATCTGGAGAAATCTCTGCACGTAAGCGGCAAGGCCGAAGACTAACATTGAATGCCCATGAACTTTGATCCTTCAGGCAGGACTGCATCAAAATCCGGCATCATTGTGTCAAGGATATTGCCACGTGGTCTTAGGAATCACTTCAGAAAACAATTCTCAGTTAACACAGTTCGTTGCTACTTCTACAAATGCAAGTTAAAACTAGTATGCAACATGAAAGCTATACATCAACAACACCCAAAAATTCTGCCGGCTTCTCTGGGCCCAATCTTATCTGAGATGGACTGACGCAAAGAGTCCTATGGTCTGACAAGTCCATATTTCAAATTGTTTTTGGAACTCATGGTCATCATGTCCGCCAGGCCAAAGGGGAAAAGGACCATCCGGATTGTTATCAGGTCAAAGTTCAAAAGCCAGCATCTGTGATGGTATGCGGGTGTGTTTATGGCATGGGTAAATGCTGAAAGGTATAATAGTGTACAGGTTTTGGAGCAACATGTGCTCGACATCCAAGCAACATATGTTTCAGGGACGTCCCTGCTTATTTCATGAAGACAATGCTAAGCCACATTCTGCATGTATTACAACAGTGCCACTTCGTAGTAAAAGAGTAAGAGTACTAGACTGCCCTGCCAGCAGTCCAGACCCGTCTCCCATTGAAAATGTGTGGCGCATTATGAAGAGCAAAATACAACAACGAAGACCCCAGAGTGTTGAGCGACTGAAGTTGTCCATTAACAAGGCTCTACACTAACTTTTGCACTGGTAGCACTGGTGCGACAGACTTTTTCAGTTGGTCGCACCAGCACATGATTTGGTCGCACCATTTTTTGAGGTGGTACAGCATAACCATGGCATACCATAGTTTCGTATGAAGTAAATATTGACAGTGTCTCGATAAACATTTAGTTTACTAAAGTATAAAGTATACTACCACCATATAAAAGTATACTACCACCATGTAAAAGTATCGTTTATGATTATTCACACTATTTTGGAAATTATTTACTAGCAAAACAAACCAATTTACAAATTGTATGTAAAATCATAGTATCAAACAGAACATGAATAAAGCATTACTACTGGAATTATTGCACTTTATTTGAATGATAGTTTGTTTTCCTATACAATCCTTTTTAAAGGAGTCTGGGCTTTTTAAATATCCACATACAGTATCTTCATATGTCTATGCAATAAACAGGGTTTTGATCGATCGATAGATGGATACGCTCGGTGATGCAAGGACAAAATAAAGAGGAGAGCAATTCAGTCTTCTTCAGGCACAAATCCAGCTGTTACACTCCGTTCTCAATGCCATTAGTTTTGAGCTTTGGCCATATCTTAGTTATTTTTTTTAGTTTAGTTAATATTTAAATGGTTAATCCCTATTCTGACCAGCTCTTCTGATTTAGAGAAATGGCTACCCCCGGTTTTTAGCTGACAACAGAAGTCAGATGAGACTTCCCATCCAATCATGCTATTGAAAAATCAAAACAATCATGTAATTTTCAGGCTGAAAACTTTTTTTTAAACTGCGCTGCCTTCATGCAGCAGCCTGCGTGTCTGCTCTGCAGCCACAGAGTTCTGTAGAGGGCAGCGCATTTGTCCCCAAAATGTGTGTTTAAAGTCACCACAAACTTTTGCTTTCGTCCACAGCTCGCTAACGAAAGAGGCATCGAGTGACGTGGAAACATTTTGCTTACACGGCCGACTGTCAGGGCAAGTCAAAAGATACAAAAAACTAAACTACAGTTAAGTATGCAAAACCGCACAGGCCACACGGAGCGACAGTTTAGCAAATGTCACACATTTAATGAGTGTGACTTGTGAAAAGCACACTACATCCGAAGTCAATCGTAGGGCACATGTTGAGACAGACAAACAATCAGTGCGCTTCAGTTTCAGCTTCATCACGGACGTTAAAATGTTTCACAGTATTACCCGCTTTTGGACTGCATGGTACTTACATGGCTTGTGGCTTCAGTACTCGTTGTTGGCACAAGCAGCTAGTACCAGGTACTATCTGAGGTACCTGATCAGCTGTGGTTCCAAGCTTTCAGAGTCAATACTACATGAGTGACGGAAACCACTGCTGCTTGCTCAGTAGTGGAGCAGTTATGAACTTCCACTGTCTAGAAATGAAATTACAGTATTACACTCTACAATATCCACTTTGATGCAGCAGCTACATTTCTCGCTACCCTCAGTCTCCTATTAAATAAAATAAGTCATCACCATTGTTTTTTTTTTGGTCACTGAAAGTGCAGCAGTTCCCTCGCCTGACTTCCTTGCAGACAGCGTGGGTTCAGTTCCTGCTCAGTGATGGTGTGAGTGTGAATGGTTTTCTGTCTTTATATGAACCGGTACCCTGTGATTAACTGGCGACCAGTCCAGGGTGTCGTCCACCTTTTGGCCGATGTTAGCGGGTTAGCCTCCAGCTTAACTGCAACCCTGGACAAGTTACAGTAAGTGGTATAGAAAATTGACAGATGGATCTTTTTGATTGTCTAGTTCTGACTAATACGTTAAATGGGACATGGTTTCCCAGGACTATGGAAGTATTGCTGTGGAAAACAGATCACTCCATCTGAGGCAAATATAGCCTTAATAAGCTGTGCAGGTAAATGTGGTTCCATTATCTTGGTAATATAATGTATTCACAAGAAATCAGAATGCAGTGACAAACTCCAATGGTGGAAATGCTGTCCTCTTGTGCCATTAAAGTGAGCTACTGCTTTCAGGGCAACAGCTAAACTATAAGAACTTGGGCTTTGGAACTGGAGAGTGTTCAAGATCCGCTGTTGACAAAAAGATATGGTAACTAGTACTTGAGAGATGCTAGTCTGCAACCTGATTACTGTCCAGGTGCCCTTGAGGAAAAAGTCACAGAGGAGACACACCTGAAGTTGCGCTTGCAACATAGAAATTTGTTGGTTTCCATTGGCTAGTTTGGTCTGAAGCTCTGAGTTGTCCGCATCTACTGGGGGCGGAAGAGCCTCTGGATGAAGCCACTCCTATGATAAATTAAAAAAATACACACCTTCATGTATATACGTAATCAGTTCTAAGAATAAGAAAAGTGGGGTAGAGGGCATGTACTGTATAATGAATAAAAATTGAAAGAGAGCAAAAGAAGACGGAATACAGAAGTGAACAAATTAGGAACAGACTGACCTGTTTTCCTTGTTCTTCTGAATGTCTCAACTCCCTTGTACTGTAGTCGCTCTCTAAAAGTCATTGCACACGGTTAACAATATGTATCTTCAATTATGCATATGGAAAGAGTAACATTGTGAACATAAATTAGTGAAGCTTCAGTTTGGTTTCCATTCCAGTGTAACACGGTGTGCTTATTTAACTCCAGTTGTTAAAGTCAATAAGCATTATTATCTTTTTGGAGGATTTTTAATATAGCTCGTTGGATCTGCGTAGCCTGTGAACGTGCATAGACAATAAACACACAACCTACCTTCATCCAGGTCCATGAAGACCCCTGCAAGTATATCACATTTAATTTAGCATCATTTGTCATCGTATATTTAGCTCATTGCCTTCCAACGTGTTGAAGCCCTACCTGAGAACAAGATGGTCCCAAGTCCGACTAGAATGACAGCACCCAGGATGCACTTGTTCAAAGAGAACATGCTGTCATCCACCCTCTGCCTTGGCAGCTGGAATTCTTCTTCCTCTCCTTCCTCTTCCTCATCTATCCTCCCGATTCGCTCCAAAGAGGCCAGGAGGCGCTTCCTCTCAGACTCCGTGTCCTCTGCCCTCCCTTCATTTGACCCTGGCTTCTCCAAAGTATCTGGAAGGAATTTAAATATTGTTTACATTTCCAGGGATCTCGATTGATGAGACGCAAAAAAATGAGCAGGCACGCATAAAACATGATCAATCTGTGTCCACAGACCCACAAACCCACAGCATTAGGGGCTTTTCCACCAACCAGCTCAGGAACTTTGAGTTCCTAGCAGCAAAAGGTTCCTGTGGCAGCCACAGTTTATCTAGCCTGCACCTTGTCCACCAAGTGGCGCTAAGCAGGAAAACGTAAAGGTCGGTCTTTGGAAGTTTTTCTTTTCAATGTACACTATTTTAATCCTCTTATTTCTAGCCTTGCATAACACCACATCCAGTAATGGATGAGAGGTCAAGTTTAGAATGTGTTTTTGGAAGTTAATTCTATCCATCCATCCATTTTCTCCTGCTTATCCGAGGTCGGGTCGCTGGGGCAGTAGCCTTAGCAGGGACGCCCAGAGTTCCCTCTCCCCAGCCACTTCATCCAGCTCTTCCGGGGGGATCCCGAGGCGTTCCCAGGCCAGCCGAAGGATGTAGTCTCTCCGGTGCGTCCTGGGTCGTCCCCGGGGTCTCCTCCCGGTGGGACGTGCCCGGAACACCTCACCGGGGAGGCGTCCGGGAGGCATCCGAATCAGATGCCCCAGCCACCTCATTTGGCTACTCTCGATGTGGAGGAGCAGCGGCTCTACTCTGAGATCCTCCCGGATGACAGAGTTTCTCACCCTATCTCTAAGGGAGAGCCCGGACACCCTGCGGAGGAAACTCATTTCGGCCGCTTGTATCCGGGACCATAGGTGAGGGTAGGAACGTAGATCCACCGGTAAATGGAGAGCGTCGCCTTTCGGCTTAGCTCCTTCTTTACCACAACGGATCGATACAAAGTCTGCATCACTGCAGACGCTGCACCGATCCGCCTGTCTATCTCCTGTTGCATTCTTCCCTCACTCGTGAACAAGACCCCAAGATACTTGAACTCCTCCACTTGGGGCAGGATCTCATCCCCGACCTAATTAATTCTATATTATTAATAATAAGGAATATGGAAAAACTGCTACCAATTTCCAGACTTCTTTCACACGGATGATTACATTTTGATGGAGATCATGATAAAGGTGCTGTCTCATTTTAGGCCACTACCAGGTCGTGACGAATTCCCCACCCTCGCTGTTGACCGAATGAGGAAAGTCAGAGCTGCCAACCGATACAAATTCACTTCCAGAACAATTTGTTCAAATTTATCTGAATTTCCATATTTTCAAAATTTTGTCAAGAACATTTCCATGTGACAGTCATAATCACAATTGTTAATAAATTATGGCGACAATATTTGTCATTTTAATGTTTTCATTTCATCCTCCTAATAATGGTGGATGCAGTAGCAACCTAAATCAAAGTACCGTTTTTTGAGATTTCAATGTTCCATCATCAAAAATATCTGTGTCTAGAATTAATTCACCTTTGCCAATTCTGTTTTCAACCCTGGTAACAAGAAAATGCAAAACTATTCAAGCACATTAATCAGATCTCAAACGTCCAAATTAAAACTCAGCACTCTATTTTGCAAATAAACACCTAACATAGCTGATATATTGAATTGGATAGTTTATGTATGGACAGTTTTGGTTTCTATTTTGTGCAACGCAATGTACTTCTTGTACGCGTAGAAGTCGTCACTTGCATGCCATTTATATTTCCGGCTGAAACGATGCAAATTTCCCCATTGTGGGACTAGACTAATAAAGGTTATCTTATCTTATATTACAAATACTTAATAATAATATACTTTTTACCTGCCCATGTTATGAAGTGACTTGCGCGGTGACGTAGTAATTCATTTATAATCTCTAAACACATATTAATTGGCCTGTTATTTTGTTGTTCAAAGTTGGTTACTCTCTGCGAAAACACAGTTACAGCCAGGCCTATGTGACAAGTGTATTGTTACAGCAAATCACTTATTTCGATGTTTTGTGACTGCTTGTAACGATAGCTTAGCAATTAGCATGGCTTTGACAGTCTTCACCTATCCACTCCTCGTCCTCCCTTGGAGGAGTGGAGGATAGGAGGACGAGGACACTTTTGTTAGAAGCATGGTAAGAAGTGTCGCTTATTTGCTACCATGGTGGCGATGATTAGTGATTTACAATGCATTGACACCGGATGCAAAGAGAAATTTTGCTTCTCCGGCTTGACAGCCGGGGAGCGTAATAAAATAGCGTGCAGCAAGCAGCTGTTCAATGTGGACGCGCCAGTAATGTCAGACGCTGGATTTCTTTTCCCAATATCCAGAACAATCAGTGTTACGGCCGTAACGAGTGAACGTCCAGTGATTTCCGTAACAAAATACGGACATTCCGTAACATTTGGAAGCTGTGGAAAAAGTTAAATGACAATGAAAATCGCCGACAATCTAATAATTAACGGCATCATTTATTTTTTTAAGCTTTGTTTTGCCCTCAAAACTGCCTCAGTAGCCTCCCGCTGATGCCGCTCGTTTGCCTTCTGTAGTAGATGCACATGCGCAGTAGTGGTCAGCCGTGATGTAACCGAAAAAGCTAAGGTTAACTGGTGTTAGCAACGGAGCCCAAAGGTTTGAGCATTTCAGCTAAAATACTAAAGAGTAATGCGATGCAAAACCTGAGAGGCAGAACCTGCCTTTCATGGCAGCACAACAATGATACACAAGCATCCAAAAAGGAAGCACGTTGTGGCTGATTCCATTTCTGAGAAAGAGGGACCATTATATCATGATGTCAGGTATTTGGCTAGTTAGCTGCTAATATTACCCATTAGTGAAGCTACTTGCTTAAAGCTGTAAACGTTAAGATTAGCTTAAGGCTAACAATGACGATTTCCTACGACTGATGAAACAGAAACTTCGATATGCCAGCCATGTGCTACATGGCGGCCACATTGGTGGGGGCAATGTTCCCAACAAAGGCAATGCATGGAAATTGAAAATAAATTAGAACTTAGCTCATTTCTCAAACCATCTTCATGAAGTTTACTTCTTTGTCAGTGTCAAAGCATATGCTAATACACAACATTTGAAAAAGAAAAAAAAAAGAGCCCAAAAATATTCTTACCTATGAAAGGTTATTCCTACTTCCCTTGTTGTGATTGGACATAATTGTGCCTAGTTTGTGGTTCCATTTTAAAGTGCACTAAACATTTACAGTTATAAATGTTAAAGGCCAAAGGATTGCCTTTATTTTAATTTGCACTACCATATATAAACATGGCGGCGCGGTGGCCGACTGGTTAGAGCGTCAGCCTCACAGTTCTGAGGTGCGGGGTTCAATCCCCGTCCCCGCCTGTGTGGAGTTTGCATGTTCTCCCCGTGCCTGCGTGGGTTTTCTCCGGGCACTCCGGTTTCCTCCCACATCCCAAAAACATGCATTAATTGGAGACTCTAAATTGCCCGTAGGCATGACTGTGAGTGTGAATGGTTGTTAGTTTCTATGTGCCCTGCGATTGGCTGGCAACCAGTTCAGGGTGTACCCCGCCTCCTGCCCGATGACAGCTGGGATAGGCTCCAGCACGCCCGCGACCCGAGTGAGGAGAAGCGGCTCAGAAAATGGATGGATGGATATATAAACATATAGCATATATATAAAATAATGATCCAAAACATACCGCCTAGGAAACCCTCAATTGGGTTCAAAGAAAAAAAATAAAGCTCCTAGAATGGTCCAGCCAATCACCTGACTTGACTTGAAAATCTATGGAAAGAACTGAAGCTCAAGGTCCATAAAAGAAGCCCACAGAACCTTCAAGATTTAAAGACTGCTTGTACGGAGCAATAAGCCAAAATCACATCGGAGCAATGCATGCGACTAGTTTCTCCATACAGGAGGCGTCTTGAAGCAATCATTGCAAACAAAGGCTTTTGTACAAAGTATTAAATAAATACCAGTTGGCGTGTTCAATACTTTTTCCTGGTGTCATTTCACATTATTACATACAACTTAATTTCTGAACTTATTTGCTCTACTTTCTTTGTATGTATGGATTACTTGGATTGTTCCCAACATCTGGTGGAATGTTCAGGTCAATAGCACTTTTGGAGGTAAATTTAGTGAGAAAATTGGTGACGTGTTAAATACTTATTTCAGCCGCTGTATATTAATAGAGGAAAAGTTCCAACTGTATCCAAGTCCAATTTTACTTGACATGATAGACAGCCACCCATTTTTCTCAAGCTCAGTAAATATTAAATGCCTCTGGTGTGGTTGATCATACCTGTGTGTTTAGAAAGAAGGTCTGACTCCTCCCCTTCCTGTTTTAGGTCTTCCTCCCACATTCCGTCATGCCTCTCTCCTTGCTGCATGAGATCCACACCTCCCAGAGTTTCTGTGCTCAGCAGCGAGCCCAGGGGCTCATCAGGGGAGGGGGTCATGTGGCTTAAGGATTCGGAGAAGGCATCCTGGTTAGGGCTGTCAAGTGCAACCTCTGATTGGATGTCGCCGGAAGGAATGGGGGCATCTGTGACAGATGGGGGCACAGCGGGTGGATGATCTGTGCTGGAGTCTTCACTTGGGTCTGTTTTACTCTCTTCTGCTACCTGATTCAAAAGAAAAGGGTCATCCAAAGTCATGAGTGTGAACATTTCCAGCACTGTTGCAAATTAGCCTCAAACTAAAAAATGTCTTGTTTGTCTTCTTACTTCAAACTAAAGTTTGTCTTCACCATGAACAAATACTACACTTTTACAAAGCTAGGAGTTAGACATGGAAACTGAGTGAAGTACTTCCTTTTGAAATGTTTTGACTGTTAACCCACATTGTGCTGCACTTTACACACATAGAAAATCTGCCAAACAATAATTTAATTAGAGTAATAATAGTGGACCACCCAACTTGGAAAGTTAAAGGTATGCAATGCATCCGTCAATGTTAAACAAACAAATAAATAAAGCCAATTAGTTAATTGTGTTGAGCTACATAAACTATTCCTGTTTTGTTAGTTTATCACAAATTACTGGAACTTTTTCACTCTGGTCAACTGTTCACGTGACGTGATTTATTCCGATCGGGTGTATACAGTACATGATGACCACTACATTTAATCAGAACAGCTGTGTGACCTGCGCACCTCGTCGTGAATGCCACGTCATTTATGGAGGTCTGTCGTCTATTCAGCACAGTAGTTGGGATTGTTTTTACGCAGTACGTTCATTTAAAAAAAAAAAAACAATTGATAAAACCAACTTATAAGGAGTTCAAAACAAGATCTCCCGTCGCATACGAGTTCCGTCGGGAGCCACCATATGTAAGCCGTGCGTAAATGTCACCATGCATTTACGTCAAGATGAAGCATGGCGAAAATTTACTTCTCATCGGTTTGGCAAAAGGAATATTCCACCCCTGTGAAACCGAATGAAATTCCATTCTGATTCGGCCTGTTTATGCCGACTGAGGTGTTTCTATGGATAATTTTTCCTGAAGCTCCTGTAGCTGCTTGCACCTCTAGACTTGCAGCACAACAACAGCCGATGAAAAAACAATGCCCAGAGGACTATACACCAACTATTAAGCAACGACTTGAGTCGTCCAATGCTGTGGATTCCAAGGGGAGCACTCGTCCAGGAAACAAGCACCGCAAAAACAATTCCGCTCTTCCCCTAGTCACCCATAGCTACATGTTGACTCCTTAACAACAACTTTGTACTGTACAGTAATATGGGTGTATATTCCATCCCAAAAAAAGTGCTTCAATGTAACGGACAACCGGCTAGATCGATTTACCTGATGGTCCTCTTCCGGGAGACATGAAGATTCTAAACTCTCTAAAGGCTGGTTGCTTGGCCCACCAGCTGGCTCATCATCAAAAAAAAGAAGAAAAAAAAAAGTGAAACAGAAGTCCTCTACGGCTATAATTTAAACATGATGACAATGTAAAAGTGCCTTTTCAGGAAGCAACAGGGCATCATTGTGTCAGTATGCAAATAATGATTAAGAGAGAATGAAGAGAAACCTTGCTCATGATGCTTTGTCTGTTCCTCCAGAGGCCTCACAGTTTCAGGACCAGTCTCCTGGTATGAAATACACGTAACATACAGTCTTATACACACATATTGAACTGAATATGTCTAATCTGACAATATAGTATGTCTTTTAATTGGAACTGATTTTCACAGATGAGTGAGAGCAGTGGAAGGAGGACAAAAACCACTGAGTAATCAAATGACCTAAAATAAAAAGTGTAACTGGGTCAAGTAGTTTTTCCCTTTTGTATAAAACTGCACTTTAATTGAGGCTGTGCACCGCGGTGACTTGACAGTACCTCAGGACTGACGATGGTCCAGCTGCTGTTAGCACTGTTGATGCCAGACATGGCCCCACCCCTTTGAGGCTGTGCTTGTCTCCTGCAACACACACACACACACACACACACACACACACACACACACACACACACACACACACACAAACCGTGACCAACGGGCACTGGTGTAAGATACAAACTGAAACGTGCAGGCACGTAATGGGTGAGGTTAGAGCAGAGGTGTCAAACTCAAGGCTTGGGGGCCAGATCTGGTCCGCCACATCATTTTATGTGTGTCAACTTCAATAACTCTTGGTCAAATCTGTACCAAAATTTCAAATTGTCATATGCAGACCCTTTCCAAAAAAAAATTATATAATGGAAAAGTTGTATTTATTTTCATAATTCCATTCAAAAAGTAAAATTTTCATAGATTATATATACAGGGCCCACAGTTTAAACTATTTCAAGTATTTATGTTTATTTTTACATAATTTGGGCTTCCAGCTCATAAAACCCACAAAATCAGGAATTCAAAACATTTTAATTCTGTGAAGAAATCAGCCCAAATTTTGCAGGCCATAAATGTTTTGAACTGAGTGTCACACAATAATCAGCTACTAAACTCAAAGCACCTGCACAGGTTTGCCCAGGTGTCATTAGAATGCTTTAGTTTGGTTCAATTGTCTCAGTTGGGTTCAATATTGGGAAGACTGCAGACTTGACAACTGGCCAGAAGACCATCATTGATACCCACCATAGGACGGGTAAGCCACAAAGGTTCGTAGCTGAGGAGGCTGGCTGTTCACAGAGTGCTGTGTCCAAGCATATCAATGGAAAATCTAGTGCAAGGACAAAATAACGCAGGAGAAGATGCGCCAGCAAAAGTGATGACCGTGGGCTTCAGCGGATTATCAAACAGAGAAGATTCAAGAAACTAACAGAGATCCAGAAAGACTGGAATGAGGCGGAAGTCACAGCTTCAAAAACCACCGCATTCAGACGGAGATGCTTGAGAGGTCAAGTCGCTTCTGAGCCTGAGCCAACGTAGGAAGCGTCTCAACTGGGCCAAGGAGAAGAAGGACTGGACTGTTGGCCAGTGGTCCAAGGTCCTCTTTTCCAATGAAAGTAAAGTCTGCCTTTCATTCGGGAATCAACTCAATATGCTTTACATGATTAAAAGCATTTAAAAAACAAAAAAAAACAAAACAGCATATAAACATTTAAAACAAAGAGAAAAATAAAAGTACACTTAAAACAGCATACAGTGCAAGAAATATCATTTAAAAGTGGAAATGCTCTTAAAAAGCATGTGGGGTAGAAAAAGAAGAGTTTTTAACCTGGACTTAAAAACATTCACAATTGGGGCTGACGTCACTTCTGTTGGCAACTTATTCCATTTGTGTGCAGCATAATAGCTAAATGCGGCTTCACCATGTTTGCTTTGGACTCTTGTGCTCCACTATTTGACCAGAGTCTGTAGATCTCAGAGCCCTCCTGGGTTTATATTGCATTAGCATGTCTTTCATGTATTCAGGACCTAAACCATTTAGTGATTTATAGACCAGTAGCAGAACTTTAAAATCTATACTAAAGCTGACTAGGAGCCAGTGTAGAGACTAGAATTGGAGTAATGTGCGCTGACCTCTTTGTTCTGGTCAGCATTCTGAATGAGCTGCAGCAGTTTAATGCTCTTTTGGGGGAGTCCAGTCAGAAGACCATTACAATAGTGAAGTCTACTGGAGATAATAGCATGGATGAGCTTCTCCTGGTCTGCTTGGCAAATGCAAGCCTCCACTCTGGATATGTTCTTCAGATGGTAGAAGGCAGTTTTAGTAATTTATTTGATATGACTTTTGAAAGTCAGGTCGGAATCTATCAGTACAGCAAGGTTTTGGACTTGGTCTTTAAAGAGTGGCTCCAGGTATTTACTATCAGCAATCCTCTTTTCTTTATTACCAAAACAATTCTCAGTTTTGTTGTGGTTTAATTGAAGAACATTTGGGCTTACCCAGTTATTTATCTGTTTTACACAGTGACACAACACCTCAATTGAACTGTAGTCATCTGGAGACACTGCTAGATATAACTGTGTGTCATCTGCATAGCTACGACAGTCAAAATTAAAGTTCTGAAGAATTTGACCCAAGGGTAGCATATACAGGCTGGGTCCAAGAACTGACCCTTGAAGCACCCCATAGGTCATTGCCATAAAATGAGATTTTATTTATAGACAGACAGACAGACACACACACACACACACACACACACAGACAGACATATGTACAGTGGGGCAAAAACGTATTTAGTCAGTCACCAATTGTGCAAGTTCTCCCACTTAAAAAGATGAGAGAGGCCTGCTAAGAAATTCTTTAAAGAATCAGACAATGTGATTTTCTGGATTTTTTTTCCCCCTCATAGGTGAGGTATACATATTTTTAAATTTACAGGCCTCTCTCATCTTTTTAAGTGGGAGAACTTTCACAATTGGTGGCTGACCAAATACTTTTTTGCCCCACTGTATGTATTTTCTCAGTTCAAACATGTACTTATGTGAAGGCATAAGGAAAATAAAGCTAGAAAAAGTAGCATACATTTTTCCAGGTCAGAGCAATGGTCATGACAGAGTAAAATACAGCCGCCAGAGAACATCTGTTTAATGCTCAATGTCCTCGCTCTTGTCCAACATTAGCTTGATAGTGCTAAAGGTTGAACGCATTTACATCACGCAACATTTGAATACTTTCCTTGAGGCCTCACCCCACTCTGTCAACAATAAAGAGCTACTGTAATGTGCTGTCACCAGTTTTCAGTACGTGTGTGTGCACAGGAAGTGTGTTTCCCAGGGGCCATTTAGTTTTGCCATTAGTAGTTTGTGTGTGTTGTGGGAGTTCAGTCAACCTGGCTTTTGACAAGCAGGGGGAAATGTTTGGGCCGAGGCTTGGGTAACTAAGGCTGGCCCACGCTGTGAAGACAATAGAATGGGCTAAATCGGCATTTCAACACTACTCGGCTCTTCAGTGATGCCAACAAAACCAAGTTGCAACTATATCCAGTGGAAACACTCAGACAGAATTTATTCCAGGACGTTGGTAAACCTGTCATTAATTTAGCTTTCAAAACAATTTCTCCCATAAGGCACAATATAAATTAAATTCAGTCCGTAAAATCGCCTTTTTAACTGTATAGGCAATGTTTACGTAACTAAGTCATTTTTACAATCTTAACTGTGGTAAAAGTGTAAGTATAAGTCAAGTAGTTAATAATAACATTATAACATTATCGTAATAGCATAACTGCCTAAGTCATTGTTGAATGTTTTAGGGAAACAAGAAAAACACACAACACATTTAACAAACTAAAAGAGTGCAGTTGGCTCAATTCAACCTTTGTGGATTATCATGACCTGAATGACTGATTATCAACATACACAAAGAAAAAACGATTTTTAGCAAGCACATTGGCATTTTTTATTGATTTGTGATAGAAAGTTAAAAATGAATTATGCTATTAGTCTAATTATAAGAGACCGAGCTGACTGCATAGCACTATAAAAAATAAAAAAATAAAAAATATTTTTAAACTTGGTTTTAATTACTGCAGCACTGGATTTACAGCCATGTATCATGTTGGAATACTATGCTTTTATTCAAATACAAGAATTAAGATTAAGAATTTGGATGCGCACTTGTTTTCCTCTTCTTAATGCATTGCAAAGGTATTGGATTGGGGCTTGGTATCGGCAGAATCAAAATCAAGTGATTTGGACTGACTTGGATACAAAAAATTTAATCAGAACATCCATCCATCCATCCATTTTCCGAGCCGCTTCTCCTCACTAGGGTCGCGGGCGTGCTGGAGCCTATCCCAGCTGTCATCGGGCAGGAGGCGGGGTACACCCTGAACTGGTTGCCAGCCAATCGCAGGGCACATCGAAACAAACAACCATTCGCACTCACAGTCATGCCTACGGGCAATTTAGAGTCTCCAATTAATGCATCTTTTTGGGATGTGGGAGGAAACCGGAGTGCCCGGAGAAAACCCACGCAGGCACGGGGAGAACATGCAAACTCCACACAGGCGGGGCCGGGGATTGAACCCAGGTCCTCAGAACTGTGAGGCTGACGCTCTAACCAGTCGGCCACCGTGCCGCCTAATCAGAACATCTCTACTGCTTATTGGCGCAAAGGCTTCTATGGCGGTCTTATGAACCGTTGCCTTATTGTTCTTCTCAACTTTGCCATTATTTTTTTTGTCAGTTGGTTGAATCCAGTTGATTGTTCTATGATATTAACTGGCATGTCCTCTTTACTGTCACTGGCTCCTGTGATGACATCACCACACCACCCAAAAAGCATAACCCACTTGTGGAATTAATTCTTTAGATTATCAATGATCTGAAGTCTTGCCAGTCTCACATGACAACAGTTTTTATCTTCCACTTTAGAGGGATAATTATCCCGAAAATGTAGACTGTTTTCCAAATAGAAGCAATTTGAATGTTTCTACTGAATTTATGTTTAATACAGATTTGTACACAAGCGTTGAACTGGCCTTGCACCTTTTTTTCCCACGGCGAATCCTCACAAAATGAATCTTCAAACTCTGACACCATGCAGTTTTTGTTCAGTCACCAGTCATATTTAAAAAATAAATAAATAAATATTTAACAAATTCTGCCTGGGTATGTAGACTTATGAGCACAACTGTACATATATGAAGTCATATGTACCCCTGTCATATTGCAATGAAAGTGTAGGCTACACCTTTTCCATAACCTCCGGGTGGCGGTGGCATACTAGAATGGAAGTGAACACCTTTTTCATAACCTCTAGGTGCCGGTGGCATATTGGTATTAAAGTGTACAGCTTTTTCATAACCTCTAGATGGCGGCATACATTTATACATTATACACGAGAAATTGCGATAAGTTGTGTGTCATAATGTGAAATGACACAGGGAAAAAGTATTGAACACATGAAGAAAGGGAGGTGCAAAAAGGCATGGAAAGCCAAGAAAACACCTAAAATCTATCAATAATCAAACAGTAATCTAACCCTTTGTCAGTGCAAATGAATATTGGCTGGTTCAGGCCTAATTAATAGCCAACAAAAACTTCTCATTGCCATGGTGTGTCAAGATACAGCTCATTGTGGATAAGAGCAGAGCGCTGTCTCAAGACCATCGCAAAGTAATTTTTTCAAAACATAACAATGGCATTGGTTACAGGCACATATCTAAGCTTCTGAATGTTCCAGTGAGCACGCTTGGGGTCATAATACGCAAGTGGAAAGCCAATCATACCACCATAACTTTGCCTCCATCAGGTGTTCCTCGCAAGATTTCTGACAGAGAAGTGCAAAGAATAATCAGAAGAGTTGTCCAAGAGCCAAGAACCACCTGTGGAGAGCTTCAAAAAGACCTGGAATAAGCAGGTACTGTTGTCACAAGGAAAACGGTGAGTAATGTACTGCGCCACCATGGCCTGTATGCGCGCTCACCACGCAAGACCCCACTGCTGAAAAAAACCAAAAAAAACATGTCAAAGCTCGTTTGCTGAACAACATTTGGACAAGCCAGTTAAATACTGGGAGAATATAGTCTGGTCTGATGAGAGCAAAATTCAACTGTTTGGATACCATAATGCACACCACATTTGGAGGAGAAATGGCACTGCACATCACCCTAAAAACACCATACCAACAGTGACGTTCGGAGGAGGGAACATGATCGTGTGGGGCTGATTTTCAGCAAATGGTACTGGTAAACTTCACATTATTGAAGGAAAGACGAATGGGAAAATGTATCGAGACATTCTTGACTTGTTCCCAACAGCTGGTGAAATGTTCATGTCAATAGCACCTTTCGAAATATATTTCGTGAGAAAAATGGTGACGTGTTAAATACTTATTTCAGCCGCTGTATGTGGAGATGTGGCTGTGTACAGAATTAATCACACATTCACATTCAAGTTTCACACTCGCATTAAATGGAAGCCAGCACACACCTGCCACCATTTAAAGTGCTTCTGAAAAACACCAAATAAAGTTCAGATGTCCTAGTAGGCTTTTGTTGACTCTTTATTATTATTATTTTGGCAGAAGCCTGGAAGTTTTGTGCTAACACTGACTGGTATTTGCAACAGTTTAGAATTCCCTCCAACTTGACGAAGGCCCCAGTTCCAGCCCGAGCCCCCAAATCATGATGCTGCCACCACCATGCTTCACTGTTGGTTATGGTGTTCCTTTTTTGATAAGCAGTATTGTGTTGTGCCAAACATACGTTTTGAAATTATGGCTAAAAAGTTCAACCTTGGTTTCATCAGACCACAACACATTTTCCCTCATGCGCTTAGCAGAATTCAAGTGTGTTTTTTGCAACATTTTGAAATATATCCCATGTATACAGTACATAACACTTCTTTACTTATTACATAGATCCATCTTTCATGAACATATCACAAGACACATTCTGCCTGGACTGACACGTTCCCTTCCCAAGCTCTGCAATGTAGGTCTCCTCTCCCACGAGAATCTAGCCTGGGGTCCGAAGAGTATTGTGGAGCCTATCGTGAGACAGCTTACAAAGACAATGGCTAAATATAGCTGCCTGGAGATTGACTGGAGACAGGAGAAGGAGCGCATACGGCACAGCAGAAGACAGCTGGATGAGTCAAAAAATTTACCAGCTGTTAGGTTTCAACTGCTTTTGGTTTATGTTGCATACAAAGTCTTGAATTTGGGTTGTACCATGGTTTAACAAGCATCGTTAAAGCATATTGTGGTTCCAAGACAACTGTAGGCTGTGAGCATGAAAGTACTACCAAAAAAGGTCAGGACAAAGACACACCATCAAGCACCAGTTTGAGAACAACAACGTGTGCCTGACGGCTTCTCAAAACAATTTCACTCATAGAAAACAATGTCCATTCAATTAATTTGTCTGTAAAATAACTGTAGTGGCTAAGTTTTTAATAACAACTTAACATAACAATTGTCATCAAACTTAAACTTAAAACCACTCATTCAATTTTCCTCCTGTAAAATCCACGAGGTTTGCAGAAGTCTCGCGTGGTGACAGATGAAGCTTGAGGAGTATTGTGTGGCACATGAGCATCACGCACAAACCAGAAGTAAACACTGAGGCTACTTTTTGACAGCAACTGCCGTGAACGTCGACGTAGAGACAAATAAAACTCACAAATGCACTTTTAATAAATGAATTGAACTCGCGTACAACTGAGTAAATGTGTTTACGAAGCAAAACGTAACCGTATGTCAAGCAAAAGTCTAGCAAACAAATACGACGTAACGAACAACGTCAGAACTAACGTTTTAGTACATTGAATCAACAACCACCCCGAGTGCTCCTTCTTACCTTCCTTCACTTTCAGTTGACTTTATCCAGGCAGCTTTACAAGGAGTTAGTTCCGAGGTGGTCGTCAGTCTTCCTTCCTTTCCATCGAGTTAAGAAGTAACTGTCAGGTCAGACGTGCCTCCAGAACCAGCACGAGCCGCATTGCCCCCTCGTCCAATCACAGGCGAGATTTCATCAAGTCCCGCCTCTCTACCTCGGGCTAGACCAATCCGCGTCCTCAACTCTACTTTGTTCGGGGGATGTTTCTAGGTTGATTGACGTCTGTCAGGTGACGTTGAGTACAATGCAGTTTGCTCTTATGCTTAAAACACTGACATTTCAATATTTACCTGACATTTCTTGGTAAACTCAAGTAAATTACACAAAAAGGCTTCACAATAGCATGCAATATATAGCTTGAAAATGAAGGCACACATTCTGGTTGTTGGAAAACAATAATGCAAACATAAAAATAAAATATTTCTTTTGATGAAGTCGTTTATTATGACATAGCACAGTGTGGCCTTGCACAGCCACAATCATGAGCTCCACATCAGCAACGTTGGAAACATGTCCAGGCAAAACCAAGAACAGCATCCTATAGACAAAGGGAACCAGGAAAAGATGTTTACAATTAATGGGTTTATTTAAGAAGTTGGAAAACAAAAATGCTGAATTGACTGAAAAAAATCCTAATAAAAAAGGATGAAATTCAAATAAACACCATTTATGTTATTTTTATGAGAAATGTAATAAATGTTGACGTAGAGACAAATAAAAGAAACAGGAATAGAGGATAAATGAATAGGTTTATTAAAAACAACAATGGAACAAAGTAGGAATTTAGTGCTAATTGATACAACTGATGTGTTATTTTTACAAATATTTTAATTATTAAATTATAAAAACTATCCATCCATCCATCCATTTTCCTTACCGCTTATCCTCACACGGGTCGCGGGCTGCTGCAGCCTATCCCAGCTATCTTCGGGAGGGAGGCGGGGTACACCCTGAACTGGTCGCCAGGGTACATAGAAACAACTAACCATTCACAA
Source organism: Phyllopteryx taeniolatus (assembly GCF_024500385.1). Lineage (NCBI taxonomy): Eukaryota > Metazoa > Chordata > Actinopteri > Syngnathiformes > Syngnathidae > Phyllopteryx > Phyllopteryx taeniolatus. The sequence continues at coordinate 10,566,548 of NC_084507.1, read as the reverse complement.
TCACATTCACACCTACGGGCAATTTAGAGTCTTCAATCAACCTACCATGCATGTTTTTGGGGATGTGGGAGGAAACCTGAGTGCCAGAGAAAAACCCACCCAGGTACGGGGAGAACATGCAAATTCCACACAGGCGGGGCTGGGATTTGAACCCCGATCCCCAGAAATGTGAGGCAGATGTGCTAACCAGTCGTACACCGTGCCGGTTTTATAAAAACTGTTTGTGTAATAATATTACTGAATGTGTTCCATCAGCATGTTTAAAAATTATTTTTGCTGTTATTAATAGTAAAACAACACTTTACTACTAACAATTATTTAAATTCATGATTATTTAGATTACATTTTTGTAAATTTTTACTTGATTGTATTTTTTAATTAATAATCAAATAAAATGTGATGTTTTTTACATGTTACTTGTATTATTATTATTATTATTATAATTATTGTTGTATTCTTATTATTATTGAAATTAGTCTTAACTCATTAATTTTCGTGTTTTATGTATTTTTTATTCAGACAAAAGTATAATGTGGTTGTTAGCAATGGATGTCATTTGATATTATTATTATCTCAATGAATGCATCAATTTTTATGAAATATTTACCTTTTTTAATTAAAACTAAACTCTAAAAAATAAAAAAAGAACGTGCACATTAATTGTAATCATCTTTATTATAATTGTTCTTTTATTAATATAAAAACAACCACTAACATTATTTGCATGTTTTTTTACGATTATTACAATTAATTTGTTAATTTTATTCACATTATTGCTATATTAACAAACAAATGAAATTAGAATGTTTAACATTGCTGTATATATTTTAAATTAATTAAATTGTTCAGTGATTAGAGCTACGATGGGGGTTTGTCATACTTGCCTTTGTTTTTCCAGCATCCCTTGTCAAAAGCTCTGATTAAAAAGCAAAACACAAAATCACTCCGTTCCACTCCATCAACATGTTTCTAGTCCAGGATCTCCTTGATGCACCAGCAGCAGAGCAAGAAGTAGAGGCACTCCTTTAGCGACTGCACGAAGCCGTAGGCCACGTTCCCTCCTAGGAAGTTCTTGCCGCGGCCCAGACCCATGGCCATGTCTCGCAGCTGCTGTCCCAGCGATGAGGAGGAGGATGAAGAGGCAGGCATGGCCTGCGGAAGAGGACGCTGTGGATGCATGGCTCCAGACAGGAAAGGGATGAAATGGGAGGCGAGCTCGGACAGGTGGGGCAGGATTGGACTCATGCAAGTGCTAGTGGGCTTCCTTCCTGGTCCTCGTCAACTTCGTCCTTCTCGACTCTTCTGCTTGTTTATCATACACACTGTACGTCTTTCCACGCCGTCTCTCCTTGTCCACTGACATCCTCCCTGAACCGGCAACCTGCTGTTAAAAGCTGTTCACAAATAGGAGCGTTCCAGTCCTTTGTTGAGGACAGTGTGACAGGCTATTGAGGCCGCATTCTAGCAGCTTGGGCTTTGTCTCTTCATTTTGGCTACAGTTCCACTAGATCATCTCTCGATCCATCCATTTTCCCTAATGCTTGTCCCCATTAGGGTCATGGGTGAACTGGAAACTATCTCAGCTGATTTAGTAGGGTGAAACAGAGGTGGCAGAACCAGGGGGCACTGGAGGCATGTGCCCCCCCCCCCCCACACACTTTTTACTGTATGTGCCCCTTTTCAGAAATAGAAAATGCCCCTTTTCAGGAATGGGGAAACAAGCATTAGCATTCACACTCACAACTATGGACAGTTCAGAGTCTTTAATGGACCTAACATGCAATGTTGGAATATAGCAGGATGCTGGAGTACCCACAGAAAACTCCCGCAAGCACGGGGAAAACATGAAAACGCCACACATAGGTGAGGCAGACGTGCTAACCACTCCTCACCATTCTACCTCATACGCTACCTCAGTTTGAAAGACTTTCACAGGAGAACCATTTTCAAAATTAGCATTTTTCAGATCCTTGTAGAAGGCTCTTTGGGGTATTTTTTTTTTACACATCAACCTAATATAATCCAATGAAAAAAACATTTTCAAATGTTTGTTTCAGGACTTAAAGCACAGCCAAGATGTCACATTTTTTCAGGTTTTTGTTTTGTTCAAAAACTGTCCCATGACAGCAACCATTTTTGAAAAGTCTTACATACAGATGATACCGTTCCCTGTTCATTCGGACCTGCTAATAGACACAGTATCACAGTATATGCTGCAATATACATGCCAGGCCAGAAGTTGGCAATGCCACTTTATAAAGAAGTAATATGTCTGTGCAGAGCAATTGCCTTGTAGAAGCACAACAGTGCAATCTTGCACCATAGTGGTTATGTGTAACCAACTTCTGTATTTGGCAAAACGAGTTGAAACATTTCCTTCCGGTTCAGGTAACTGACAGGGCCTGATGGCAGGAGACCGGGACAAAGCACCTGTAGAAATATTAAACGCCGATGCTGTCTTTTTTTTAAACAAGATGTCTTCAAAAGCTACCGAAGATGACAAAATCCGATGTTTAGGCTTTATTCGTGTTTCCATATCATGTTATCATATCATAATTGCATAAGTAAATTATACACTATACATGTATGTAACTTTTGTCCAAAGACACCGGTGATACCGAAAACAAAATTTTAGCACATTCGCGTTCAAACCATCACGTCATCAGCCCGTAGTTATCAAAGCACACACAGGAAGTCCGCTAACCTGTTTTCCGGGTTTGGTCACGTGACGTTCTGCATAAACCGGATTGTTGTTGCTATTTAAAAGGGTGCATTTTCAAAGGCGCTGATGTCATATACTGTATGGTAAATGATGTGTCAAAATTACAGCTTGTTATTTAAAATAATAATTTGTAAATGACCTAAACTGAGTAAAAAGTTTTTCCAAAAGTTTTTATAAACTAACGGTTGTCAAAATGATGCCTGAAGTTATTAATATATGCATGCCAGGCTAGGTCACTTTGTAAGGGAATTTCACCGACAGTCGCAATTTCTGTATGTATTGCCACTGCACCAATGACTGCTTTACATGCAGTCAATTTACAGTTTGCTGTTTATTTAATAAGAACAATAAAAGGCTATTCATTACAATTAACGTTATTAGTATGAAAACTAACAATTACATAAAACATATTACTTATATCTTACATTATTAGATTTTGACTTAATTTTTGATGATTGTTTTTAGTAACATAAGAAGCACAAATCTAAACTTAAGTACAGATCGAATTAGAATGAATTCAAATAATTGTAATCTATTTTTGATGTCTATAAACACATCCTTGTAATCATTTTCATTTAATTGCTATTTGGAATATCTAAAATAAAATCACATTGTGGAAAACAGAATATTTAGAAAATAATTTTGTCAAAATTATGACAGAATGAATCACTCCAGTTTACCATGTAGCTGTTAACTTTATGTTTTGATCTTTAAACTTCCATTTTGAGACGTGTTTTGAATAATTGTTTTTAGGCTAACAAAACACTGTTAAAAAAACATTGAGTTAAAAATTGACCATTGAGGTAAGCTTACACAAGAATGTTTTTTTCTTAAAAAGTTTCATGTAACAACATGGTCAAAACAATCACACGGTACCATTTTTAAATACTTAACACTTTGACATGTTTTTTTTAGCCTTCCAAAATACAAGTAAGCATATGAAAGTGTGCTTTTAATCTGGTCTTAGTTAAATATGGCCATGCTTAAGTGACATTTGTGGCAGGGATTCAAAAGCGCCAACAAGATAAATTAATGTATATGCATTTATTTATATATGCAATCTAGACTTTCAGTTACAGGTGTAAACACATTTTCCCTTAAAACTAGTATTAAAACAGAAACACAAAAATCAAATCACCTGTGCACAAGTTTTTTTTTTTTTTTTTTTTTTTTTTTTTAAAAGGAACCTTTGGCTTTTTTTCTAAGACAAATCATCAAGTCACAAGACACCACCACCATTATACGCACAGAAAAAAAAAACTTTTTAAATGCATCAATCTATTTTTTAATCATGCGACGAAGGCAGCTGCAATGAACACGAGACCACTTGACGAATGGTGCGGGTCTACTATGGCAGCCTGGACCGAAAGCAGAGAGTGTGTGTGTGTGTGCATGTCCAGGCAGGTACAATTTGAGCTACCATGTGACCAAAAGATCCCTCATATGTCAACATGTTCTACCCCTCCATCTAAGAACCAAAGCTCCCTACAAGCTATTCATCAAGTTCACACTATAGTCAATGTTATTTACAGATGCTCCGGAAATCCCCCCTCCCCCGCAAAACACAGGTGACATCAAGTATCTGTGACTGTACAAACTCAAGGCGTGCATCAGAGGCGATTGCCATCACTGAATCAACCGGTTTACTGACGTGTCTTTTTTGCAGTCCGTTTTAATAACTGAGAGCATTTGTGAAGTACATAAGGTGACTGCACTCACGTAACTGCATTGAAGAAACAAGGCACAAAGAGATTGCAAAACAACTAGAAAATGAACTGGTGACAATAACCGCACATCGAGCGAGGAGTGACATTTGGCTTTCTGGTTCCTTCCGTTTAAAAGAAACAAACACACAAAAGTACACATCCACTCCATATGACACGCACAGCAAAAATCTATCATTAATGCAGTTCAGATATATTTCCTTTCCATTCTTCTCTACGTATTTACACGAGAGCACATAGATTGTCAATGCTGACATACAGTGGAACCTCCAATGTCCCAAAAGTAGAGTTCAAGTGGCATTTTCAGGAAAACTAGGCCCCAAAAGCAGCGTCAAAACCAGTGATTCCAAACCACTGTACCTGAGATCACCAGGTGTGCCACAGAGAATTTTACAATTTCACTTAATTGGTCCCAAAACTATGAATTTATCTTTATTCACCTATCTATTCCTGTGATGTGGAGTGACAGGCAGAACAATTAAATGCTATTCCATCAGAGCTACAATTAACCTGTGTATCAATGTGTTGCTATTCATGCAACAGAATAATAACAGGCCCAGATTTCACAATAAGCAAATTTGTGAGTAAACTCAGATTAAATCATCAATATTTCAGTACAGGTAGTCATCCTTTTTGTGACATTGTTGTTTGGTGGTTGGGAATTTTTTTTTCTAATGTAAAATATGTGCCTTGCCTCAGTAAAGGTTGGGAAACTGATGTAAGACATTAACTTCACAAGTTGCTTTGCCGTCATAGAAGGGACCAAAGAGGAAAAATGTGAAAACAGGATATAGCTACTCAGTAAAATGAAATACATCCATCTCTATATTTTCTATAGAACTTGTCTACATTTGGGTTGCAGTTGAGCTGGACCTATCCCAGCTGACTTTAGGGCAGAAGTGGTGTACACCTTAAAGACTGGTTGCCACTCAATTGCAGAGCACATATAGAAAAATATAGACATGGATGATTTTGAGTCTTCAATGAACCTAACTCTGGGTTTTTTGGGATGTGAGTGGGAGAACATGCAAACTCCACATGAGGAGGAGAGATTTGAACCCAAAACCTATAAACTGAAAGGCAGACAAGCTAACCACTAGGGCGCTGTGCTGCCCAGAACCAATTGACTAAGCGGATGCTAATGTAAAAACACTGTAAACAGCCACAAGGTGACCGTATTCTCCGTCCTGTTTCCTTTTAATTACGGTGCTCAGTGGTTTGACTCGTATGATGGAACTGATTATTTCCATTATTTTCAATTTATGTCATCCGTACTGTTGGAGGTTTCACTGTATAATAGTAAGTAGTCACTGAAAAGCATCTCCACTAAATATTGTGCTGGTAGGTGACATCATTGCACAATTCTCAACTGGTGATGCATTCCAGAGCACTACACTGTATAAAGCAGGTCTTTTGTTTCTACAGTATATGCATTGCATTGTTGCTAATTAGACTCCCGGTGCACATCTTCTGCTGTTCTTTGGCATGATGGGTGCGTGTACTCGCTCCTATGAAGTCCAGTATGTCATGAGATAAAATAAAGCACATTTATATTTAAAAAAACAAAACAACAAGAAAAAAACAGCAACATAGCCGTCCCAGTTTTGCATACATGCTTTTCATCTCCCTCACCACAAGTTCAGTCCTTAAAGGGGGGAGCGGTCGGGGTCTCCAAGACTGCTCTTGAAGGTAATAGTTTATTTTTAAAAAATAACAGCACAAAAACAACTTTTCTGCCCAGCAACACGTCCAAGGAGGGAAATCACAATGAAAGCATGCAAGCTCATGTTCTGTTCATGCTATTTTCCACATTGCTTTTTGTGGAGTTATTAAAGATTAAGACTTTTTTTTTCAATGCTTCTTTTCTTTTGAAATTGCATTATTTTCCCTGGACTTTCCTCCCTGCTTCACAGTAGGCTGTGGAGACAACGCAGCAGTGCTTCAGGGTCGCTTGCCTGATAGTTGGGACTGCAATTCACAGTTTGGTTTGCAACAGCAGCATGTCAGACACTTTGCACATGTTTTTTTCCTTTTTTCTTTTGGCTTTGTTGTGTGTATTCCTGTGGTTGTATTTGGTGGAGCCAAGTTTTTTTATTTTTAAATTTTTTTTTAGGCTCTGCGTTCCACCGGCTGTTGCAGACACACTTCACTTCCCGCCGACACGATGGGGAGTCTGTTGTCCATGTGGTAGCTGATCAGGTGACTCACGCTCTCGAACCGATGGTCTTTTGTACGAACCTGTGAGCACAAAATATGTTTTGAAACCTAATCAAGTTACAGTGATTTTGATTTTACAGTGTGTTAAATAGGTATCTTCTGGTTGGAAATGACAAGAAAGTAGCACAATACATTAAGAATGTGTATTAATAAAAATATCCATTCTTTTCTTTACGTATTGAAATTGATTTACACAATACTGCCAAAAGTATTGGTTGACCTGCCTTGACTCACATATGATCTGACATGACGTCACCTTCTTAATCAGTAGGGTTTCATATTACGTCGGTCCAACTTTTACAGCTATAACAGCTTTAACTCTTCTGAAAAGGCTGTCCACAAGGTTTAAGAGTGTCTTTTTGGGGATTGCATTTGTGAGGTTACGCACTGATGTGGGGTGCAAAGGCCTGGCTCTCCACTCTATCCCTAAGGTGTTCTATCGGGTTCAGGTCAGGACTCTGTGCAGGCCAGTCAAGTTCATCCACACCAGACTTTTTTCATTGCCAAAATTGTCATCCATGTCTTTATGGACCTTGCTTTGTGCACTGGTGCAGTCATGTTGGAACAGGAAGGGGCCATCTCCAAACTTTTCCCACAAAGTTGCGAGCAATGAATTGTCCAAAAGCTCTTGGTATGCTAAATTCTTCAGAGTTTGTTTGACTGGAACTAAAGGCCAATATTTCAGAATCACAATACTCTTTATTTGCCAAGCATGTCAAAAACACAAGGAATTTGTCTCCGGTCGTTGGAGCCGCTCTAGTATGACAAGACAGCCATTTTGACAGTAGATACCTTTGAGACATAAAAACACACTATGGAGAGTCACTTAGCAATTTAATGGCAAGAGGGAAGAAGCTGTTGGAATGTCTGCTGGTTTTAGTTTGCATTGTTCGATAGCGCCTACCTGAGAGAAGGAAGTGGAAGAGGGGGTTACCAGAGTGTGGAGGGTCCCAGAGAATTTTGCATGCTCTTGTCTTAGTTCTGGCAGCATGCAAGTCCTCAAGAGCAGGTAGGGGAGTACCGACGATTTTTCCGGCAGTCCTGATTGTCCATTGCAGTCGGAGTTTGTCCTTTTTTGTGGCAGCACCAAACCAGACTGTGATCGATAAACACAGGACTGATTCGATGACTTCTGTGTAGAACTGCCTCAACAGCTCCTGTGGCAGGCCGTGCTTCCTCAGAAGCCGCAGGAAGTACATCCTCTGCTGGGCCTTTTTGAGGCTAGAGTTGATTTTGGGCTCCTACTTGAGGTCCTGAGAGACTGTTATTTCCAGGAACTTGAAAGTCTCGACCGTTGACATGGGGCAGTTGGACAGCCTGAGGGGCAGCTGTGGCGAAGAACGTTTCCTGAGGTCCACGATCATCTCTACAGTCATGAGCTCCTGGTTATCTCGGCTGCATCAGAGCTCCAGCCGCTCCACTTCCTGTTGATATGCAGACTCGTCACTGTCTTTGATGAGGCCGATGACTGTGGTGTTGTCTGCAAACTTCAGGAGTTTGACAGGTCGGTGCATTGAGGTGCAGTCGTTCGTGTAGAGAGAGAAGAGGAGCGGAGAGAGGACACATCCTTGGGGCGCCCTGGTGCGTGTGGATGAGGTGGTGTCCCCCAGCCTCACCTGCTGTGTCCTGCCCGTCAGGAAGCTGTAAATGCATTGGCAGATGGCAGTCGAGATGCAGAGCTGGAGAGGCTTGGAGGAGAGGAGTTCGGGGATGATTGTGTTGAACGCAGAGCTGAAGTCCACAAACAGCATCCTTGCGTAGGTCCTGTAGGATGAAGTGCAGTCCCATGTTGACTGAGTCCACAGACCTGTTTGCTCTGTAGGCAAACTGCAGGGTGTCTAGGAGGGGTCCTATGATGCTATTGGTGTGGTCCAGCACCATGCGTTCAAATGACTTCATGACCACAGATGTCAGGGCGAGAGTCCTGTAGTCATTCATACCCAAAATTGCAGGTTTCTTGGGGACTGGGATGATGGTGGAGCGTTTGAAACAGGATGGTACTGCACACAGTTCCAGAGATCTGGTCCGCGCAGCCTGTGAGGCAGGATTGTAACACAAGGTCTAGGCCCGCCGCTTTGTTGATCTTTTGTAGTTTGAAGATACGTCTCACATCCTGTTCATGAAAGGAGGCGCCATGGTGGTCGGTGGTACGGCTGGTTGGATGTGGGGTGTGAAAGTGTCCTTTTCAAATCTGCAGTAGAAGCTGTTCAAGTCGTCAGCTAGTCCTCTTTTGTTCTCCACTTGGGGGGATGGTCTCTTGTAGTTGGTTAGCGATTTGAATCCTCGCTAGACTGACTTAAGAGTCAGTGGCAGTAAACTGTTTTTCCAGCTTTCCTTCACAATTTCTCTTTGTGGTGTTAATGTATTTTGTCAGCTGATTTCTAGTGCGATTGTACAGGGCTCTGTCCCAACCCCCGCTAGGCGTCCTTTTTACCCTGGCCAACTTGCTTAAGTTTGGCAGTGAACCCTGGCTTGTTGTTATTGAACATGCGAAATGTCTTTGTAGGTACACACACATCTTCACAGAAACTGACGTAGGATGTGACATTGTCTGTATATTTACCCAGGCTGCCAGCTGAAGTTTCAAAGACACTCCAGTCTGTGCAGTCTAAACAGCCTTGAAGTTCCGTCATTGCTTCATTGGTCTACTTCTTCACTGTTTTCACCATAGGTTTCGCACATTTAAGTTTGTGCCTGTATGATGGTATTAGGTGATCAGAGGAGCCCAGAGCTGCACGGGGGATAGCATGGTATGTATCATTTAGCGTGGTGTAGCAGTGGTTGAGAACGTTGTTTTCCCTGGTAGGACAGTTGATGTGCTGCTTGTATTTAGGGAGTTGGTGGTTGAGTCTAGCTTTGTTATGTCCCCAAGAATAATGAGGGGTGAATCTGGGTGCTTTTTTTCAAGTTTGTTTACTTGTTCAGGAAGAGTTAGCAGTGCAGCGTTTACGTCAGCTGGGGAGGAATGTAGACACCCGTGAGGATGAAAGAGGCGAATTCGCGTGGCGGGTAGAATGGCTTACAGTTCAAAAACAGTGACTCCCAGTCCGGGCTGAAATGTGTGTTGAACTCTAAGACGTCAGTACACCATTTTCCGTTGATAAAGAAGCATATTCCGCCGCCTTTTGTTTGGTGTGACGGGGTCCGCTCGGTGTAGTTGGAAGCCGGGAAGCATTACAGCGCCCTCGAGGATGTGTGCACATAGCCATGTATCCGTGAAGGGCGGCGGAACGTCCAAAGTCTTTACTGCTCTTTGTGAGAAGATGAAGCTAGTCCAGTTTATTTGGTAGAGACCGAAGATTTGAGAGGTGAATCGATGGAAGCGGCATTCATAATCCTCTTCCTGACCTTGACCTGCACTCCGGCCGTAGATCACAGCCACTCCACCGGTTAGTAACTCCGAGAAGAATATTTTTTAAGTTGGTGAAAGAAAGTTGGGAGTAGACTCCCTAATGTTTAGCAAGTCTTCCCTTGTGTAAGTAAGCCGCGTAATGTCTCCAAAGACGAACGAAAAACAAAAGCATAGAGAGAACTAGAGAGCTCGCTACCGAAGCGACCACACGGATAGGCACTCCAAAGCATTAGCTGAATCAAACTTGTAGATGCGTTCCAGTGCAGTCCCCGGATAGACATTCCGTCTTTGTGCGAATGCCTGCTCTAGCAGTTTCGTGCTCTCATCAGTGATGGTAGTCGCAGTCCTTACCCTGTGTGGTTTGTCAAGAACAGATCTGATTTTGAGAAACTTGCTATGGGTAGCTTAATCTCAACTATGCAGTGGAGCAGTGTGAGAACTACAAAACTTCGCAAACTGCAGCTGAACTACAATCGGGGACAGAAAAACATTTGCCAGGCAGCTTTTTATAACGCTCCTCTGATGTCATTTGACAGGCCATGGGCAAGGGAATGATATGGTTGCAACTCCAAGGCTGTCAAAAGTTGATGGCCTCATGTCTGTACAAATGATAGCAAAAACAAACTTTAAAAACGCAAGTGTAAAGTGATTTTTGGGACACCCTGTACTATGGCATTTTGATTGTGTATAGCTTTTTGTGGGTCTTTTTTTTGTGATGAAAAGAGGAAACCGTGTAACGAGAACCATAGAACCTTATGTGGAAACAGCATATGTTGGGACCATCGTTAACAGAGACCCCCCTGTATTGGGAAAGTTTGGGAATAAATTTGGACAAGGAACTGTATACAACATCCCCACGTCTTCCTCCCTTGTCCAATCAGCACTCACCACTCCCTCCGGGTCGACGAGTAGCAGGTGTTTGGGCTGACCGCCCTGTTGTCCCGTGAGCACGTACTGCCCCGGCGTGGTTCCTGACTCTCGCACCATAAAGTCTCCATCGCGGCTCAACAGTCTCTCCGCCTCCCTGCGACTTAAGCTGCCATGGAACCAGGTCTCGCACTGTAGCTGCTCCACCAGAGGGGGCGCTGCAGTAATGGAGCCCCCAAGGGCATCATCAAATGGCTCTTTAAATAAAAAGGGATTTATACTTGTATTAGGAGGACAAGATGAATTGACTCCTTCTGGCATGATTCACAATGTGTGAAGATTTATTTTACTTGTGCAAATCCTGGGATAGTTAATGGTGTCTTTAACATGAAAAGCTGAGGAAGTTAGCCAGTCATGTTACATAGAATACACTGTAATAGATAAAAGGCCGTTTAATACTCTTCCTGCAGGGCTACAAACTACACAAACATACACATCTTCTAACTGTATGGGTAACTGATTAACCCCTTGTATTTCCCCAAGGTAAAAATAAAACTTCAGGTGCCAGTCTAGACACGCTCCATACAGTATTTGGCTATTATACTGTACGTACATAGTCCATCCATCCATGCATCCATTTTCTGTTCCACTTATGCTCACTAGGGTCGCGACCGTGGTGGAGCTTATCCCAGCTATCTTTGGGCGAGAGGCGGGGTGCACCCTGAACTGAACAGCCAATCGCAGGACACACAAACAATTCACACCTAAGGGCAATTTAAAGTCTTCAATAAACCTACAACGCATGTTTTTTGGGACGTGGGAGGAAACCGGAGCAACCGGAGAAAACCCACGCATGGACGGGGAGAAAATGCAAACTCTACACAGGCGGGGTCGGGATTCGGTCCCTAGAACTGTGAGGCAGATGTGCCAACTCATCGTCCACAGTGTCACCTCTAATAACAAACATGATGCATAAAATTAAATATATATATTTTTTTCATTGCCAAAACTAAATAAAAGTAGAATAGAATAGAATAGAATAAAATAGAATATGATTAACAAAAATATATTACAATAATTAAAACTGAAAAAAGTTGTAAACACAATAAAATGTCATAAAAATTATTAGTAAATAGGCTCAATGTAATTTAAAATGATACTTTTAAAAGTATTTAATTAATGGACAATTTAGTGCAACTTAAAATAAGAATTAAATGAATTCACATTTTAACTATATATTTTATTGACAATATAATTCTGGCCGCAATTTAATCTGAAATAACAAGGGTGAACAAATGAGTATTACGCATACAATTAATATGTAGTGGTATAATGTGTGTGGCGCATGAATACATATGTCAGAGTTTTATTGTTATTAGGTTGTAATATTAACAGTAGCCAACTTATTTTTCTCCTGTACAATTTATATTTATATTATTTAAAAACATGTACAGTTAAAGACTGTGATGGCAACAGTTTGACACTGGAGAAATGTTTAGTGTTTCTGAACAAATCGGACATCAATCAATCAATCGATTGTCCATCCATCCATTTTCTGAGCCGCTTCTCCTCACTAGGGTCGCGGGCGTGCTGGAGCCTATCCCAGCTATCATCGGGCAGGAGGCGGGGTACACCCTGAACTGGTTGCCAGCCAATCGCAGGGCACATATAAACAAACAACCATTCGCACTCACATGCACACCTACGGGCAATTTAGAATAGTAAATTAACCTACCATGCATGTTTTTGGGATGTGGGAGGAAACCGGAGTGCCCGGAGAAAACCCACGCAGGCACGGGGAGAACATGCAAACTCCACACAGGCGGGGCCAGGATGGAACCCGGGTCCTCAGAACTGTGAGGCAGACGCTCTAACCAGTCGGCCACCGTGCCGCCTCTACAATCGATTGTGTTCCACTGTATTATTTGAAGATAAGGCATTCCTGATTCCCCACTGGGGAGATGTCCAAATGTTTTGCTCAATACAGTTAGCTACTTTATTTGAACCGCCACATTTGCAAGTAATTTGTTCTACATTATGCAGTCACCACAGAGACAAATGTTTTTCTTTTTGAGGGGAATCACTTAAGTGCGATGGTTAAACTCAAAGGAACTCACTCATGTCAAAAGCATCTCTGTGAGCGTTTCCATTGGCGGCGACTGGCGGGCGGGGCTTATCCACATTGACGTAAGAGGGATCATCAAACAGCTCTCGCCCTCCTTCCTTGGCACCTACTAAAAGCAGGCACATTATATGTTATGTTACCAATATTTAATCATTAACTCTTCATTCTGTGCCTGAATGATAACCTTGGTGCGTCCCATCTGCTACCTCAAGGGCAAACGGGGCTCACCTGGCAGAGGCGGCAGAGGCTGCTTGTGAATGTCATTCTGACCTGGCTGTCCATAAGGCTACAAAAACACATGCGTACACAGGCAAACACACATGCATGCACGCACACACACACAAACACACACATCAGAAATTATTTATACACATGTAAAAGTGTTCTGTACGTGCAGAACGTTTTGCCTTTGCCAGCTAAAAGGATTAAACAGTCTACTGTGATATTAAAACAGAGCCTCTGTTACGCTTGGCTTACAATCGATTTTATGCTCTTATCGCTTAAATTCAGAACCACCAGGATCTGTGTTTCATGCGGAAGCAATGCAGGTATACATAACTTATCTATGTCTCACCAGAGTGGCTCCCGGACGTGGTCTCATGTCAACTAGACCACCAGGGGGAGGCTGTTTACCGGGGAAGTTATTATAGTAAGGGACTTCAGACAGGAGGGCCGCCTCATCGTCCTCTTCTTCCCATGCAGAGCCATCAAAGGGAGCCATTCTGAAATAGGGACGTGGTGGACATAAGACACATAAGACAAGATGGTATACAAACAGTAGTTAATGCAATGAATGCAGGTGTGCATGAGTACCTGTCATGAGGCGTGACAAGTTTGGGCGGGTTCTTTAAGTACTGTTTGAAGCGCAATTCAAAGGCCTGGCCGATGGTGCTGATGACTTCCTGGGCTAAACCCTCAGAGCATTCGAGAATATGACACGCTGCAAGAGAGGAGGATGAGACTGATGCTGTGAATGTACTCAAATGATAGAGATATTTAGACAAACGACCTAGTGGGATTAGGGGCTGCATGTAGTTAGTATACTGTACTATATTTCCTCCAACAGTGTCCTCCACTGTAATAGACACCATGAGTTATAGGGTGGCCACTCCACAGTGTTGTGTGCCTTCATATTAGGTCTACCTTTGTCGAGCCTGCTTAGGTTCTTGCCATTTGCTGCATTTGCAAAGTTATACTTAATATATATTGAAGGTCGGTATGTTTAATTTTAAATATAGATTTGTTGAGTAGGTCAGCTGCAAATGACAAATGGTAAAATACGTTTTTTATTCTAAGTCCAAAATGATTCATTTTCTTCTTAATACATATCCATCCATCCATTTACCGTACCGCTTGTCCTCACTAGGGTCGCAGGTGAGCTGGAGCCTACCCCAGCTGACTCTGGGTGAGAGGTGGAGTACACCCTGAACTGGTCTCTAGCCAATTGCAGGCCACATAGAAACAAACAAACATTCACACTCAAATTCACACCTACGGCAGATGTACAAACCAGTCATCCACCGCGCCTCCTTAATGTCTAATACTTTAAAGATTTCACTGATTACAATGCTCTACGTTATGCAAGAAATTAAGAAGAAAGATTGAGTGTCCTCTGGATTATCAGGTTTATGAATTTAATAAAGAAAATGAAAATTGAGAACTAACAAAGTTTGTTACAGACACTTTCTCGTGTAATTTCCATGACCATATGATAAGGTGCATAGCTTTATAAATATAAGCGGTTCAGAAAATGGATGGATTACAAAATTAAATACATGTATTAGGATTCCTTGAAATAACACATTTAACTAATTGAAGGACAAATCTTGCAGTGGTTGCAGCCCCCACAGACTACTAACTACTCTTATCACCCACTTAAACACAAACTAGGAATTGTCAAAAACCTCAACGACAGAGAACGCAGCGCAGAAAGAGCAGACATGCATCACTGAAGCGCTTTGCCATACACAATATAGCCTTATTATAGCCTCGCTAAAATCACCTTGATTTGTACATAAAAGTTAAAAAATGTACCTCAATAAATGTTTAAGACACATTTTTAAAAGATTAAATTCAAATGTATTGTTCTTAAAAGTGAAATACAACTTAAATGTAGTTTACTGGATTTGCAAAAGTTTAACGCAACATTTCATTCAGTGATTCTTTCCTGTACCACTAGAGGGAGCCTGATTACCACTAGTGGTATTAGTACCACTTGTATTGTGTATTGTGAATAAGCGGACACATTGCTAAACACAAATCCTCACCTCCCACGATGTCAACAACTTCACCGAACAATCAAGTATGCGCTGCTTATCAGAAGCTAACACTGATAAAACTGCTCAGTTACATTACAAGCCGTCTAAATTCAGAACGACTAGCTCAGAGACACATTTTTGCAAAAAGGCAGCTCACAAAAGATTAACGTGGTTGTGTAATTTCACACTTAATGAGTCGGCAGGCACTCCAGACCTAACTATTTCTACACAAGCAATTAAAAAGTCCATTTCCCATAATATTTCCCCTTTAATCACAAAATTAACCTGTGTTGTACAGTAAAGACATAATGACAGAATTACAATGTTACTGATTTTGCTCACCTCTCTGGTTGACTGGGTCTTTGGCCACATACGCTACATACTCAGCCGTGTCCTGAGGGAGAAAGGGTGAGACGATTAGAGGAAGGCAAGGGGGAAAGAAAAAAAAATCAATATAGGAAGAATAAGAAGTAGAGTGCAGGTTTGTGACAGAAAGGCTGACAAGAAGAAAGACCAAACTGCAGCCTTTTCTAGTTGTACCAGGAGTTAGGAAAAACATAGCACAGAGCTGAAGAGAGATAAGCAGGAGTAATAATAAGATCAAGCTTGGAAGAGAAGGAGACCGGCGAGGCGGCAGTGGAGTGAGCGGTAATCATTGGAATAGAAGATGACAGAAAGAAGCAAGAAGGACGGATATGTTTCGAGGAAGATGGCAAAAGGCCAGAGAGAGAGAGTGTGCTAGAGCGAGAGAGAGAGAGATGAGAGCTCAGAGAAGGGGCTCGGGTGACTCACTGGGTCTCCTCCAGAGGCAAAGGAGATGGACTGCATGTGATGATTGGCGATTATCTGTGGAGGAAAAAAGGGAAGAGGAGGCGGAGGAGACAGACAGACATGGATGACATGAGAGACGAGAGATGAGAGCATGTGGATGAGGAGACAAATGTGCAGTCGTTACTGGCAGAAGTGCTTTGTTTTTCCGTCACGTGCGTGCCATAAACTACAGCAGAGATATAAAAGCTAAGGGCAACGCGTGGGACATCTTTTCAACAGTTGGCAACAAAAGTGGAGGCCGGATCAATAACAGCATTACCACTTAACAATACTGTCTGGTCGCAGTGTTTGGCCAGAGGCTATTTTTGTGAATGGCTGCCTGTTTGTGTTAAAAAGTACATGCTGCACTCCTGTCTACTATCATTGGAAAACAGGAATATATAACAATGGTTGCATAATAGTTGGACACTGTCCATGGTAATTCATGGAAGTGGTCATTTACAGGAATAAACTGCAGGATAGTCTACTTAGAAAATAAAAGAAATCTTACAGCATAATTAAGGTTAAAACAATCACATTTATTAAACATTTAGTGGCACTGTTCATCCCCCAGTTTCTCTCTCTCTCATACATACATACACACACACACACACACACACACACACACACACACACACACACAGTTCCTGCACGACTAATGAGGCAACAACCCCTGCATGTGCTGATAATTTCTAAAAGACTTGGACTACATATTCTTACAACTTCATATACTATTACAAATTAACCAGTGATGGCAAAGAGGAAAAGCTTAACTATATCACAGCTCTGCAAATTGGAATATAGTAAATTATTTGGCTATAAACAAAACAATTAATTAAATATCAGTTACAGGAAGAAAATACATTTTACCAAGCAGATGCTAAACTAAAAGGCATGTACAACCCCAATTCCAATGAAGTTGGGACGTTGTGTTAAACATAAATAAAAACAGAATACAATGATTTGCAAATCATGTTAAACCTATATTTAATTGAATACACTACAAAGACAAGATATTTAATGTTCAAACTGATCAACTTTATTGTTTTTAGCAAATAATCATTAACTTAGAATTTTACGGCTGCAACACGTTCCAAAAAAGCTGGGACAGATGGCAAAAAAGACTGAGAAAGTTGATGAATGCTCATTAAAACCTGATTGGAACATCCCGCAGGTGAACAAGCTAATCAGGAACAGGTGGGTGCCATGATTGGGTATAAAAGGAGCTTCCCTGAATTGCTCAGTCATTCACAAGCAAAGATGGGGCGAGGTTCACCTCTTTGTGAGCAAGTGCGTGAGAAAATAGTCGAACAGTTTAAGGACAATGTTCCTCAACGTACAATTGCAAGGAATTTAGGGATTTCATCATCTACAGTCCATAATATCATCAAAAGGTTCAGAGAATCTGGAGAAATCACTGCATGTAAGCGGCAAGGCCGAAAACCAATATTGAATGCCCGTGACCTTCGATCCGTCATTGCGGCACTGCATCAAAAACCGACATTAACGTGTAAAGGATATCATCACATGGGCTCAGGAACACTTCATAAAACCAATGTCAGTAAATACAGTGGAAATTGTGGCCGTTGTGTCCTCTGGGCCAAAGAGGAAAAGAACCATCCGTACTGTTATGGACACGAAGTTCAAAAGCCAGCATATGTGATGGTATGGGGCTGTGTTAGTGCCAATGGCATGGGTAACTTACACATCTGTGAAGGCACCAATAATGCTGAAATGTACATACAGGTTTTGGAGAAACATATGCTGCCATCCAAGCAATGTCTTTTTCATGGACACCCCTGCTTATTTCAGCAAGACAATGCCAAACCACATTCTGCACATGTTACAACAGCGTGGCTTTGTAGTAAAAGAGTGCGGGTCCTAGACTGGCCTGCCTGGAGTCCAGACCTGTTTCCCATTGAAAATGTGTGGTGCATTATGAAGCGTAAAATACAACAACGGAGACCCCGGACTGTTGAACAGCTGAAGCTGTACATCAAGCAAGAATGGGAAAGAATTCTACCTACAAACCTTTAACAATTAGTGTCCTCAGTTCCCAAACGTTTATTGAATGTTGTTAAAAGAAAAGGTGATGTAACACAGTGGTAAACATGTCCCTGTCCCAGCTTTTTTGGAACATGTTGCAACCATAAAATTCTTATGATTATTTGCTAAAAACAACAAAGTTTATCAGTTTGAACATTAAATATTATCAATTAAATATAGGTTGAACATGATTTGTAAATCATTGTATTCTGTTTTTATTTATGTTTAACACAACGTCCCAACTTCATTGGAGTTGGGGTTGTCGATGGAAGCAGAATGTTTAATGACTGGCATGAAAATGACCAGCAAATGGCACATTTTGACTGTGTTGTGACATAGTCTCTCCAGGTCGACTCGGGTCGCCGCCCGGGCCTCCTTCCGGTGGGACGTGCCTGGGACACCTCACCAAGAAGGCGTCCAGGAAGCATCCTAATCAGATGCCCCAGCCACCTCATCTGGTTGGTCTCTATGCAGGGGAACAGCGGTTTGACTTTGTGTCCCTCCGGGATGACCAAGCTTCTCACCCAATCTCTAAGGGAGAGCCCGGACACCCTCCGGAGGAAACTCATTTCAGCTGCTTGTATCCGAAATATTGTTCTTTCGGTCACGACCCACAGCTCGTGACAATAGGTGAGGGTCGGAACGTAGATAGACCGGTAAATGGAGAGCTTTATCTTTCGGCTCAGCTCCGTCTTTACCATGACAGATCGATATAGAGTCCGCATCACTGCAGACGCTGCACTTATCCGCTTGTCGATCTCCGGCTCCATTTTTATCTCACTCATGAACAAGACAAGGATCTCTTCCTCGACCTGGAGAGGACACTCCAACCTTCTCCGACTGAGGACCATGGTCTCAGATTTGGAGGTGCTGATTTTCATCCCAGCCGCTTAACACTTGGCTGCGAACCGCTCCAGTGAAAGCTGAAGATCGCGGCTTGATGCAGCCATCAGAACCACATCATCTGCAAAAAGCAGAGACATAATACTGACGTCGCCCCCCCGCAACGCCGAGAAATTCTGTCCATGAAGGTGATGAACAGAATTGGTGACAAAGCCTTGGCTGAGTCCAATCCTCACTGGAAATGTATTCGACTCACTGTTGGCAATGCAGACCAAACTCTGACACCGGTCATACAGGGATTGATGGTGCACTGCTTCCCCTTCCTGAGATGTTTGATGTTGGACCAGAATTTCCTCAAAGCCGTCCGGAAGTCGTTTTTCATGGCCTCACGAACTCCTCCCATTCCCGGATTTTTGCCTCAGCGACCTACAAAGCTGCGTTCTGCTTCGCCAGCGAGTACCCATGAGCTGCCTGTGGTGTCCCACAGGCCAAAAAGGCCCAACAGGACTCCTTGTTCAGCTTAATGGCATCCCTTATCATTGGTGTCCACCAACGGGTTCGGGGATTGCTGCTACGACAGGCACCAACCACTTTACAGCCACAGTTCCGGTCGGCCGCCTCACCCGAGTGTCCAAGACATGCGGCCAAAAGTCCGATGACATGACAAAGTCGATCATCGAACTGAGGCCTAAGGTGTGCTGGTGCCAAGTGCAAATGTCGACAACCTTATGTCTGAACATGGTGTTCGTTATGGACAGTCCGTGACGAGCACAGAAGTCCAATAACAGAACACTTCTCGGGTTCTGATCAGGGGGCGCCATTCTACCCAATCATGCCCTTCCAGGTCTCACTGTAATTACCTACATTAGCATTGAAGTCCTCCAGCAGAATGGGAGTACTCTCCAGCACCCTCTCCAAGGACAGAAAGGGTGGGTACTCTGGGCTGCTGTTTGGTGCATAGGCACCAACAACATTCAGGACCTGTCCTCCCACGCGCGGGCAGAGGGAGGCTACCCTTTCGTCTACTGGGGTGAGCCCCAACGTACAGGCACCGTACAGTAATAACAATGATTTATGATGGCGACAACAACAAAAGAAAATAATTAACTTTCCATCTTTTGAACAACTTGGAAGTCTACCAGCATCACTGAACTGATTGTGTTCATTTTTTTCTGATTGTGTGTTTGGATGTTCCACTGTATGGGAGGACTTCAATTCAGATTTTACACAGAGTCTTTGAGTGAGGAAGCACACCCAAGTTACATCCCCTACGTTGACGTTCCCTTCTGGAATTTGAGCTGAAGATGTTAAATGTTGCCACTGTGCTATAATTTGTCTGTTATCTCTAAAGTTACGCAAACCTAGCTCATCCTTAGCGCTCACAACACCCACTGGATGCAGGCTGGAGTAAAATGCTCCGTGTGTTATCTCTGGTAATATACTTGGACATTTGGCATTTTCAGTCTTCAATATGATTTTTTTAATATGGGATTACTGCAGTGTGTATAAGCATGGTCACTGTCAAACAGAGACTCTGTCCCACCTGTTTGCAGTCAGATGCCAGCAGGTTGAGGCTGCTGGTGGAGATGGTGAGGCTGATTGTCATGCCAGCAAACTGCAGGTTGCTCTTGCCCAGAATAGACGTGAGGCAGCGTGAGGACGGCTAGGAAGGCAAGAAAGCAGAAACAAACAAACATGGTTTAGAAACTGAAAGCTACTTGTTGGGTCCTGATTACTGCGAAGGGCTACCTGTTTAATACACAATTCTGAATAATATGTTTTCTTAAATTAGCTTTAATTGTGCTATTACTACTTAAATAAATCTATGTGAAGCCTGAACACGTTAATGATTTAACAATAATTACCAATGGTTTCCGTCTATGATTTCTCACAATAATTATCAATGATTTAACAAGGTAGAAGACATAAATATCAACATGCACCACCTTATTTCTATCAATCTCCGCAAGTGTTTACATTTACAAATAATCTCATTCCTAGGGAATCATAATGGCCCATCACTGGTGAGCTATTTATAAAACAGGCCCGCGAGCAATTCCTGTCATCCTTGAGGGCAACCTGGTATCAGCGAGCACCATGTTGATGACCCCTGGTTTAGAGGTAAAGAAAAACAAAAAACAACAACAAAAAAGAAAACAGGACTTTGATAAAAGTCTCAGCATGTAGGCGTAGGAACCTGTGGGCGCATGTGTGCTATTGCTCGTGATTGGGGTGGGGGTGTGAGAGAACAGCTGCAATTGTGAAAGCTATCCTGTCTGCTCCGCAAGGCCAAATGTGGCCCATGAGGAGCAGACTGGGCGATCCACAAAGGCCAGGCCAAGAACATCTCTCACATTCACATTCACTCACACACGCACACACACACACGCACCGAGAACACCAGTACTATTGTGCCAGCCTGTTCCTGAAAAGAATCTTGAGACAGGACTCACATGCCTGGCTAGAATAACCAGAGATTACAATAATTACAGGGACCTTTTAGGTTAGCTAAATCATATAATTATGTCTGCTATGTTCTGCTCCAGGCAAGGCATTCCTTGGTCAAACAGTGCTATGGCACAGTGCCAGTGAATATAGCCAACCACCTGTCTGTTTTCATGCAAGAAAATCTGGTGAGACTGAGTTTTTGATGAGTGGCCGACTGTCGCAACATCACATAGATCATTTTACACTAGAGACTATGTGAATCGCAGGATGCACATGTCATGGAAACAATCAGTCCCAGCCCTGGAGCAATGAGTCTCTGCAACTTATCATCACAGAAGACAGATACAGTAATCCTCCGCTACATAGCGGTTGTTGCTTCACGGGCCCGCTATATCGCAGATTTTTGATTACAGTTGTTATTCTTTTATCGTCAATCTTTTATACTGTTTCTACAATATTTTTGTGATATCCTTTGCTCTTGCTCTCTCTCTCAATATATGTGTTTAGACCTGCCACGATAGAAAAGTTTTTAGAACAAGATATTTTCCCAAAAACCTTCAAGATAAACAATAGTATTGATGTTTTATTTATGCCACTGACATAATGATATTAGAGCATAACAGAGAATTCCACATGTTACAATTTCTGTCCTCGTAATCAAACATATGAGCACAACTTTGTAATGTTCTCTCAATTACTAAATAAAAGTAGGGCATTTCACAAAAAGACATACATAAACACAACACACACACATACAGACATGCAAATGCCAAAGGCATGAAAAAGGTGACAAAAAAAAAACAAAAACAAAAAAAAACATTGTAGGGAGGGTCTGGGGGGATCCCCCGGGCCCCCGCAGAGAATTCTTTTGACTTTAATATAAATTAAGCAATCTGGAAGACTCTGAAGAGTACAATAAGGAAAAATAAATTTTCTTCATTCAGAAAAACATTTATTTACACCGCTCAAGTACATGTTGACGTACAAATTTAAGATTATAATTAAATTAAAAAGACAGGGCCCGGCCTGAGTGACCTGGGAGTCAGCGAATGAGAGAGTAGAGTTCATTGTTGTTGGCTCAGACTGGTGGCTGGTTGTTAACTGGCTCACCATAAGCTAGTCTGTGTGTTAAGTGCCTCTGGGCAAATGTCAGTTGTGTCCATGCTTCTTTTTTCTTCTTCTTCTTCTTCTTCAAAAAAAAAAAAAAGCAATTGAAAGGGCACTGGCGCAAATGCCTATCCTTGACCATCTGTAAATGGATTACAATTTATTCTAACTATGGGTGGGAGGCTATATTAAATCAGCTAACAATGTAAACTTTAACGTAGACGTGCAGTTGTATAAGCCAGTTCTCTTGCAGTAAACACGTTGCACTTTATCTTCTTTTTTTAAGCTCAAAATGATCCCAAACTTTGGACAATGTCTGTCTTGTATGCGCTCTTTCCTCCTGGCTTGCGCTTATTGCTACCAAAATCTGCAGTAACATTTGTGCATGTGGAAAATGATCCCCGCAAAATCCCACCATCGAGCGAACAATCCAGGATATAAAATAAGATTTAAAAATCTGCATTAGGTGAGACCGCAAAAAGTGATCTGTGATATGGCGAGGGATGACTGTCCAGTAAATCTAATTGTGGAGCCTCTTAATGTTGTTTCCCCGAACACCAGAGGTTGCAGTTTTCCATTGCAGTAAATTGGTAGCTGTATATGGCAGAGAGTTCTTTACTACAGTTGGTTTGCGACAATTCAGTTCAGTCCCGTGGTCGAGTTGCCCTAAGGCATTGGCACCACAAGTGTTTGTTTTTTTTACACATTGGCTTTCTTGTAATGTACTAGGGCATCAATGATCGGAAAGGGAAAAAAGTATGCTGATAGACACCACGGAACTAGACTGACCTTATAGTGACATTAGAAAGGGTCTAGCTGTTATATACAACCAATACAATAAAAAGCCAAAGCAATTATAAAAGGCCAATAGGTGACTATATCACTCTGCAAACACCTTCCTGTTTCTTCACCACATTGAGTAGCTTTACTTCTTTCTAGTTAGTTTGTTTTATTGTGCAATCGTTAACTCTGTTTATAATAGTTAAAATGTTACTCAAAACGATGTCCAATCAATCAAGGTGTCACTATGGTGATAGTTTTTAAGTTAAAAGGGTGTGCTGTTTAACTTTATTTTAGTCTCAATTTGGTTTATGACACTTTTTTTCCCCCAAGGGTGACTGGTATTACCTGCAAATACACCGCTATCCGCAGGAGAGTACAATCAACCTAAATCCAAACGCATGTGTGATGTGTCAGTGTGTGACTGAACAGCCAACTAACCACAGAGTGGAAAATAAAGGTAAATCTAACTCTTATCCAGAAAACCCTTTACCACTGCTGCCCACTTAAGCAGTATAAATAAATAATGTCCCATATGGGTGTGTGTACGAAGCCAGTGTGCATGCTGTGTACCTTTCTCCTTCGCTGGGCTCCTTTGGCTCCAGGCACGGCCTCGCACACCACTGATATGGCCTCCCTGAAAGATGTACAACATTCAAGCATGGTGTAGCATGTCATTAGTGCTGACACCTTCCTGGACTCTTGTTGTGTTGTGTGGATCAAATGATAGAACATATTATCACTGGCGGGGTGTGCTCGCCCAGTGCCACAGACACTGCGACGTAAACCAGAAGGAAACCACTGGAATGCCACAACATTCTAATTTAGGGGGGGTCAATGAGGCAGCAGACATGCAGACACAAACCATGCAAATACAAAGTCAGACTAAAGCAGCGAAAAAGGAGAGACAAGCAGGCAAACACAGAAATGTGTCTGGCCACATTTAAACCATATAACCAGACACACGAGGAATGGAGGACTCAAAATAGAAAACAATGTGTGACCTCACCTGGTGACCTGAGTTCTGGTGTTGAAGTCTAGTGCTCGCATGGATTGTAGCACCTCCACACAACCCATGTACTGCACAGGAAGTAGGAAGCAAACACCGTAACATGAGCAACAGATGAAAGAAGCAAACTTTTCCTGTTGTCTTAGCTATTGAAAAGCAAATAAATATACACACACATATATGATCGATTGTTAACAGTTGTGTTGATGTATGGAATTGATTGTAGATTAATCTTTAAGCACTTCTCAACTACTTTGCTGACTAAAGAAGACACTGTGGCATCGACAGGAAGTTGAACCACATCCACAGACCTCTGCTATGGTACAACCCTTTCAACACTGTAGAATTATTCTGCGCAAGGCAAAAAAAAGAAACAAGAGTTTGTACCATTCAGATTGTTCCTTCTCTTTAAAAATATTAGAAAAATAACAATTAATTGTTCATTTTCCACAGTGCGGCACGGTGGTCGACTGGTTAGAGCGTCAGCCTCACAGTTCTGAGGACCCGGGTTCAATCCCCAGCCCCGCCTGTGTGGAGTTTGCATGTTCTCTCCGTGCCTGCGTGGGTTTTCTCCGGGCACTCCGGTTTCCTCCCACATCCCAAAAACATTAATTAATTGGAGACTCTAAATTGCCTGGAGGTGTGACTGTGAGTGTGAATGGTTGTTTGTTTGTATGTGCCCTGCAATTGGCTGGCAACCAGTTCAGGGTGTATGTATGCCCGATGACAGCTGCGATAGGCTCCAGCACGCCCGCGACCCTAGTGAGGAGAAGCGGCTCAGAAAATGGACGGATGGATGGGTTTTCCACAGTTAATGAAGAAAATGCAACCAAATACCCATCCCCATGGTGAAACTCCATGCACTAAACAAACAGATTTAAGAAAAAATATGCCTCAAATTCATTTACTGCTATTATTACAGATCGTTAGCCACTACCTACTTAACAACTGACCACATATTACAATGGCTACTATATTATTTTAATACTTGTATAAGAATTTTTATTCTCTTTTGCAGTCATTCCCAACCATTGTAACAAGGCACATTAAACAATTCCACCTAATTGGTCTAAAAATTATTTACATACTACAAAATATGTATTTTTCCTCACGTATGCCAGTGACGCATTGTGACAGGCAGAACATATAAGCTCTTCCATTAGATGGCAGAAGGTACAATTAACCTGTGCATCGATCTGTTCCCATTCAGCCAACTGATTAATAGCTTTGTGTTGAATTAAACAGAGCCAGATTTCACACTGAGCAAATTTGTGGGTAAACTAAAACGAGATCATAATTATTTCAGTATATATATATATATATATATATATATATATATATATATATATATATATATACAGTATTTTTTGTGACACTTTTGTTTGGTGGTTTTCTATGAGATTTTTCTAATGCAAAATAGAGTATGTGCCTTGGGCAGATTGGAAACATTGCTCTATTGGATTGCAATAGATTATACAGGTGAAGCTAATGGAGTGTGTGGTGAGTAGGTATACAGGAGCAGTCAAACGTTTGGACACACTTATTCATGCTGTTGAATGAGAATGTGTGTCCAAACTTCTCACTGCTTCCATATCACACCATAAGTTGAAAGGTTCTAATCAGTCTGAAGGGGACAGGTGACAATGTCATTCACATACCCGTACAGAGTAGGCGACACCGGTGGTGCTGACCACATTGTCGGAGTGCAGCCACCCACGGGTGGGCTTGTTGACGAAGGATCCATGCCGTGTCCACTCATCTCCTCCGAGTTGAGCACCTTCAACCCGTGCCCTCCTGGACGCCCCTCCCAGCCGGTTCATGTCCTGTAGGGGGGGTCGGGGAGGGGGAGAAGGAGCGGTTAAAGGGGGGAGTGGGTGATGAGGGGGAGGGGAGGAGCTGGAGCTGCTCCTGTCGTCCCCGGGAGACTCCGCAGGTGCCCGAATCTGCAGCGGCCTGCTAGAGGCCTTGAGTCCTGGGAGAAGAGTGGCGGAGACACCAAGGCGCAAGGAGCCCATCCTTGGGAAGAAGGAGCAGAGGGTGGTGGGGCTGTTCTCGGGCAGCCGGGGAGAAGAGGAGGGCAAGATGGGAGTAAGAGAGGAGGAGGACAGGGAGGAAGGTAAACCAGGAGAGGGAGTGAGAGGGGTGGCAGGACTCGAAGGAGGGAAGGATGATTGATTGGAGTTTGTCTCATCAGTGGAGCTGAGCGATTCACTCCGAAAGTGGGTGTACTTCGTTTTAGGGACAAGCTCCATAATGGTTCTGCTGTATCAGTTTTTATGTCCGCACAAGTCCACACAGACTGTAGTGATTTGTATCAAGGTCTCTTTGTTTCAGCATTCAGAGATTCTCTCCTAAGGACGCACAGCCGGTCTCCCTCAGAGTCAGAGCGGCATCCATCTGTCCGGTTGTCAGTCCTCCACTCATTAGCAGGCAGGCCAAAGTGGACTGCTTTAAAAATGGCTTCATCAACATTGAAAGCAGTGTTAAAAATGTCTTTTAGGAAAAGTGTAGCATTCCATATGATGGTGATGTATAGATGTAGATAGTTTCGTTGGAGCGTCTCAGTGCGTGTCATGTTGACATCAAATCAGAGTTCATTGTGTGAGCAGCTCATGAAAAAACAAAAACAAAACAAAAAAATCATCCTGCTCAAGTGAACAGGGTATCATTTAAAACAATGGCTGTGAAGATTTTGTCCCAACTTAATGGCCTTTCAGTCCAGCTGTCAGCAGCACCAAATAAAATCAACACAAGTGATTGTCTCTTAACACCGTTGCATATGTGTGTGTGTGTGTGCGTGGGTGTGTGTGTGTGTGTGTGTGAAATACTGCTCCGAGGAAGGAGTGTGCGTGCGCATGTGTGTGTGTGTGAGACAGCTCCCTTGGCAGCTCTGTCCAGCTTGACACAGGCCCATGAAAACCCTATTAGCAGCCAGCGAGGGGAATCGCAAGGGGGCTGTGCGCACTAACAAGGCGACGACACATACACAACTTCAATTGGTCAATACAACACACACCTGCAACCTCAATCAGCTAAAGGAGAGAAAGAAAGCTTACAAATATATGGCTACTGTCCAACTCCTGGTAGAAGCACCCTTGTTAGTAAAGCCCACGAAAATCTTCTACTCCCTCTCTCTCTTCCTCCAAACGATTTGGTGTCCGCCCTGACTGGCCCTAGCTAACTCCCTCCCCGTGTTGCCTTCCTCCCTCTTCTTCCAGATCACTTCTGGCGCAGCCTCCTTCCTTTTCTCGGCACTCCTGTCTCTCCTTTCCTTCTCTCCTCTGCTCTCCTGGAAGTCCTCTCTCTTTCTCCACACAATGTACTCGGCCAGCCTCTGGCTCTCGAGCGCCTCCGCCCTCTCCCGCGCCACCACTTCCTCTCGCCTCTTCCAGATGATCTCCCCCTCACCTCCTCCCGCGGCTGCTTGCCCGTTCTCCAGGCTGTCCTGTTTTACAGTGCCTCTTGTTTAGAAAGTGTTAACCACAAGGTTCTCTTGCCTCCCTCGCCTAGAAAGAAGGGATGGCTAGAGGCCAGACATGATCACCTACTTAGACATGAGGAAGAGAGAGAAATAAGAAAATAAAAAGTGTTAAGATTGGGCTAGCGTCGGCCCGTTCCTGACTGAAGCCCCCTCCCGCGGCTGCTTAACCGTTCTCCAGGCTGTCCTGTTTTACAGTGCCTCTTGTTTAGAAAGTGTTAACTACGAGCTTTTCTTGCCTCCCCTTGCCTAGAAAGAAGGGATGGCTACAGGCCAGACATGCTCACCTACTTAGACACCAGAAAGAGATACAAATAAGAAAATAAAAAGTGTTAAGATTGGGCAAGCATCGGCCCGTTCCTGACTGAAGTTCCTGATATGGCTAAAACAAGTGAGGCCGTCGTGGTTTGAAATTGGTCACCTCAGAGCACCATTAGAAATGTGTTAAGTATATGACATACACACTGCAGTAGCACGGTGGTGATGTAACTAGAGGATGCAGGTCATTGGCTATTGAAGGCCAGCAGGTTTGTTGTGATAGTAATGAGACCTGATTTGTAATACACAATTCAACTCTCACTCTGCTGAACCCTTCTATACATAGCCACCCTCACCTTAAAGTCAAGCAAGACACCCAGATGATAGTCAGTTCCCTGAGAGAAGAGCAGTAATGTACGCCTTATTCATCTTAAGATAAAGCTTTTCAAGCTGTAGACTACAGTACAAATGAAGTGTACCACCTCATGTTCTGCATACTCCAACCTTAAAGGCAGACAACAGTCTGTTAACATTAACAGTTTCCCGCAAGCCAAAGTTCCACAAAGAAAACAGTCAAACAGGCAACACCTCTGCCTCAGCGTGGCTCAGGCACTAGTTGTAGTCACAATCTCTTGACCTTTGCTCCCTCTAGGGAGATCAGCACACATCTTACTTGGATAACACATACACCTTCAAGGTTTGGCACCAGTATTTATGTGAAGTAAAGACAAAAAAAAACACTTCAAACCACAGCTGAAGTCCCACACACCAGCTTACAGTGGGCACAAAACCACAACCAGTCTAGCACCACAGAGGGGCTTGTCTAGCAAAGTTTGCTAGTCATCCATCTGGTCGTGGATTAGAAGCACCGTGGAGGATTGGCTCACAGTCGACCAGTGTGAGACAGAAGTTGTTAAAGAAGTATGGCTGGAAAAGTTACCCTGCATTTGGGCCATCAAGGGCTAACCATCAAGGGCACACCAAACAGTCTGATGAGCCCCAAATACAAATGGATTGTTCTTAAGAAAAGATTACAAAAGATTCAACTTGTATTCACTTCTTTAAACTAGCACAACCAAACTGTTTAAAGAGTGGTGTTAATCCTTGTGCTGCCCAAAGGATGCTCGAGTGCACACAGGAAACAGGGTAGGTCAGGTGACTTCAAAAGAGATGACTCGCTATACATGTGCAGAAATCCTGAGTCATCTACACATGGAAAGTAGAAGAAACTACCACAAATATAACGATAAGCAATTATTTAACTCGCACAACAGTATCTGGCTATACAGTATTAAATTGCTGAAAGAGAACAGTTGATCCTTGCACAGCCAAAAGGATACTTGAGCATGTACGGGAGACCAGTTAGGTTAGGTGAGGTGACTTCATTGGAGATAACCCTCTCACTATACATGAGGGGAAATCCTTAGTCATCTGCCCGTGGACAGTAGGAGAAACTGCTACAAACATTATAATAATCATTAATTAGCCATGTCAATTAATGATTATTATAATGTTTGTAGTGAATGTGAGTGCGAATGGTTCTTTGTTTAGATGTTCAGGGTGTACCCCGCCTCTCGCCCGAAGATAGCAGGGATAGGCTCTAGCACGCCCACGACCCAAGTGAGGATATGTTAGGAAGGATGGATGGATGGATGGATGGATGGATGGATGGATAGCCGTGTCAAGGCTGGGCAGCCATGCACAGTAAAATGTTCAAGTAGAATTAGTTTGTTAATGTAATTTATCCAACAGTTCCTCCAATCGGCACCTCAGTTTGACTGAGGGTGATTTAGGTTCGCTGCAGTTGATTAAGGTGAGATCAGGACAATGGAAGTGGCGGAGACTCGGCATAGGGTGAACACACGGAATGGGGAGGGGGAGACAGGTGACCTGAAACTACCCTGATTTTCTCAGACTGTGGAGCTCAGCACAGGCAAGGACCGTCTAAAGCGTGAAAACAGGCAGTCTATATTTTGACAGAATCTTCTAAAAACGGTACACAATCACAAATTCAAATAGAATGCATCTTCTCAAATGAATAAATGCAAATACAGAATTGAGAAGCACCATTTTTAAACAAGTAATAAACAAAAACTTTACATGTTACTCCGTGTTTAGCTGCAGACCATTGCCATGGCAACAGAAGATTAAAAGAGATGCCTGTTGAGGACGTTTGCCAAGTCCTAACAACAGCAGAAAAAGTGTTGGCAGACAAAGAGCTTTGTTGAATCACACGACAACAGCTAATCGTAACGTTGAAGACGCCACGTTATTATTTCTTTCACGCAATAAGAGGACCAAAATCCCCCTAAAAGATCAATAGCTCTCAGGAAATGATCAAAGTTGGAGCGGCGTCGTGCCAGCCATCAAAGCCAATCAATGTTGACGTGCCATGTTGGCGGCATGCGACTGGCTCCAACTAGGGCATGTCTGGCATGTAAGAGTAAAACAAACCAACAGCAAACATAGAGAACAATACTGATGCTTAGAAAACTTGCATAAAAACAACCTGAATATTCAAAGTTTAAGATAGCAACATTAGGATACCATAAAGTCAATATAAAAAAGTCCTACTTAGTGAGTGGAATTAGTCCTTTTTTGTACACTTTCTTATTTGGTTTAAAAAAACAAACAGCTGACAAGTCATTTCTCTTAAACTGTGGTCAAATATTCACATGACAGAAGTGTTAGCCGCTTATCTGTCCTCTCCTTCCCTTCCGTCCATCCACTCGCTGAAAAAAACCCTCTGAACCTCTCCTTTGCTCGATTAATTCACAAAGTCACCGTCGGCTGTGCGTCTCCATCTTTCCTCCTGCCCTCCACTGCATTTGAATGTCCTCTCCTCTTCTTCTTCTCTCCCCTCCTTTCCCTCATTCACTCACTCACTTCGGGCAGATGGTGGAATGGCAGCGCTGCCAAGGCGGACAATGGCACTACTTCATTGTGCTCCTCTTCTCCCCCTCCACTTCCACTCTGTCTGTCCTTCCCCTCCCTCCTGTCTGGGTGGGTGACGCTGCCTCCTATTCTCGCCATTACCGTCTCAGCATCAGTCTCTCTCTCTGTAACACACATACAGTACCCCTCCTTTCCTCTCATCCTGTTTCCTCCCCATCCCCCCCACCTCAGTTTAGCCGTGTACATGTGTATGCACAGCAGGATGCTCCCGCTGCACATTAGCGCTCCATGGGGAGATTGAGATGTGGAATAAGTGAGGAAACAAGGGCTGGAGTGGAGGGGTTGACTTTCCAAAGCTCCTCCTTTACTAGTGTTTGGTAACCTGAGAAGCTGAGATTGAAAGAAAACACAGAGAGACAGGATGGAGACAGTTCAACCTCGCCTAAATAAGGTAGCATCACTGTGCGTTAGCGCTATTCTCTCAAGAGTGTAGCAGCAGAGATTGCCATTCAAGCGTGAGAAGGCAGTGTTGCAGAAAGCAGAAGAAGTCACCCAAAGAGATTCACAGGAGTCCTCAAATGACACTACAGGCACTGCAGTGCCACTACACAACCAATGTGGTGTCTGTCAACTGGATATACGAGGTGTCAGAAATGTTGCAGGACTGCTGCCACTAGAGATACATTTTAAACCAGAAGATTAACCAGGATATCTTCAAAGAGATCCTGCGGTGTTTGCTTCGTTCAGTGCCGTTTACTGGTTTCAATCCAATTTCTCTCACAGGATGACTAAAGTACCTACCTACCAGGCAAAGTGACGGTAACCTTCCACCCCCATTGTCAGTGCGAGCAGTCAGTGAGCCCTATGTCTTTTCCCCTTGTTGAAAAAGTAAGGATTTTTTCAGGTACTGCAGCTTGGTAGAGGAAGGATATGCAAAACGCGCTTACGAAGAGTTGCTTCTCGAGGAGTCAATACTTCCAATTCCGACAGCACATTTACGAGACTGCCACCCATCACTCTTCAACAAATTCAAGGTAAAGGTAAAGCTAAACACAAACACAAAAACCTAAACACAACAGTCTGAGACCAGTAACCACTCTTTCTTTCGGGGCCTTACATTTTTGTCAAAACTATAGCAATGATTATTTTTTTGTGTGTCTTGTAATGTTACAACTTTAAATAAAAACAGAATACAATATATATATATATATATATATATATATATATATATATATATATATATATATATATATATTCCGATTTTACAACTTTTGTCTCAGAGTATTTTTCAGTATGGCCCCAAATAGTCATTGTACAAATGACATTTCTGTTAAATATTTTCCAAAGCTTGCGTGCACATGAGCAAGACAGACACAAACAGACAACTCGCCGAGCCAGTCAAAGTACGTGCGCCACTGCTGCTGCAGTTGCCCCACGTGCGGCTTCTCGCCTCCCAGCATGCATTGCTCCCTGGTGGAGCTGCAGAGAGGTCCGCGATGGGAAGCGGCCCATGCACACACAAAGACGCAATGTTAAGCCAGCAAAAGCGCCAACACTGAGTGCGACAGAGTAACAGAGTGAGAGGCAGCCGGAGAGAGACACAGAAAGGCAATAATCCAGTGAGCGTGTTGGAACACGGTCTTTGGAATGGCGGGAAGTAACTGAAAGAAGTGCATGTGTAGGTAGGATGCTTATGTTTCAGCACACCCAACGACTCTCGCCGAGCGTGCCAGAGGTGGGCAGCTGCAGCTCGTCATGAGATCGAACAGTTGTGCAGCGGACTGGATATCATGTGTATTGTCGTCAGTGGATACACTGTACGGTGTTGACTAAATGACCACTTCATCAGAAACACCAACAGTTAGATAAAAAATAAATAACTAAATAAACCTTGACAAAGATAATGCTCTGTTTTGACTGTATCAGAGGTATTATACTTACAATTTTCATACCAATTTCAACAATGTTTCACTTGTTGCTGTGCAATGAGTCCGTATTATCATGATTTAGATTCCCCCCCCCCCCCCCCCCCGAGATTCAAGATTCACCTGCATGTACGATTAAAACTGTTGTTAAACAACCTATGAAAACAACTTTTATAAACACGATGTTTTAAAACGACGGCAGTTTCCTCCTTTCTGTCAATTTTTTTAATATCAAAATGATATTTTCATGTAGTGTACAAGATGTGTCGGAAATGTTCCGGGACTGGTCTCAAGAAAGCTATATTTCAAACCCAAACTCCCCTTCAATATCAGCCAGACGATCAACCAGCATGTCTACAAAGAGAGCCTGCTGCATTTGCTTCATTCAGTGCGCAAGTAGAAGCGAGAGTGCCCTGAGCATACGACGGTCCCTGTCAGAAAATAATGTTGCAGTACTTAACACCCTCCCTACTCACCCAAACTGGCTTTGTGTGATTTTTTTTTTCTCTTTCCCAAGCTCAAGGGGGTCATAAAAGAGATCCGATTTGAACATGTGGACGACATCAAGATGGCCGTGACGACGGAGTTGCGGAGGATCCCAGAGGAATCCTTCCAGGACTTCATGAAGGCATGGCAGAGAAGGCTGGGAAAGTGTATCAGACTCTAAGGGGATTACTTCCCAGGGAAATTTTTTTTAGCTTGTAGACCGGATTTGCAACGCAGTATATCTTTTGTGACACCAGTCCTGGCACTTTTTTGACACGTCATAATTGTATCAGACTGTGTATCAAAATGTATTTTTTATTCTAATAATAAAATATTAATTTGTTGTTTATTAATACAGTATTGTTTGATTTCATTTACAATAAATCAAATAACTAAATATTTATTTAGATACAGTAAATGATTAAAAAACGAAATATAAAATGAATAAACATGACTTTTTTAACCAATAAAATAATAATAATTTAAATTGTATTATTTCTAATTTAATTATATTGGATGGAGCTATTATTGACATTTTAAAATGTTTAATCTATGTGTTAATGTTACTGGTCGGAGGGCAAGATTAAATAACGGAGCGGGCCCTCTGTACTTTAACCACCCCTGAATTAAAATGGTCCCAGTCCTACCAGATGCGTGTCTGTCAATTGAGTTCAGATAAATGATTTCATCATCAATAACTCATCAATGCTGGGAAATTATTCTTTTTACACCAGCACAGTTAACAGGTGTTTAACTACGAGCGTGCTTCTTCTCACGGACAGACGTACCATTGCTTTTATGCAATACTGTAAGCTCTCTATTCACACAAAACTCTCATTAGCAAAAATGTATGAAGCACAAAATTTGCACCAATGTGAGATGATATGTCCAGAAAAAGTTATCAAGATAAATGGCTGAGTTTGATAAAAAGCAATAATGGTTGATCAGAAATTCATCTGGGGGAAAAAATAAATGAATATGGGAATGCCAGCATATAATTTTCGATAGTTGTACCTCAATATCAATGGGATCGCAGAGAAACGGACAAGCCATGTTTGCTTCAGGGGGGAGGAGACTGGTAGAAAGTCAGGATTTAGCATACAAAACCTGTTCGCAAGCAGGTTAGATTCACGGTGCCTGTTACCGTGGTGACCGAGTCTGAATTTATCTTACCCTCTTTGAACAGAAAAATTCAGACTATCCTTCATTTTTCATATAAAATGCTTTCAGGAATACCCTTCTGGTCTATGGACTCTCACAGGACTTTGCGACTAATAACATCCTGTACAGTCATCAATATTGGTTCCATAAGAAATATTCCACTGAGCATGCTTTGCTTTAACTGATAAATTACATCTCATCAGAATTAGAATTTGCCCTTAATGTTTTTCTTGATTCAAGAAAAGCATTTGATATTGTTGACCATAAATATCCAATTTCTAAGC
Organism: Phyllopteryx taeniolatus; assembly: GCF_024500385.1. NCBI lineage: Eukaryota > Metazoa > Chordata > Actinopteri > Syngnathiformes > Syngnathidae > Phyllopteryx > Phyllopteryx taeniolatus. The sequence goes on along the minus strand of NC_084507.1, from coordinate 10,531,753 downwards.
TTAATAGCTATGGAATCTAGGTGGTTACCCTCAAGTGGTTAAACAGTTGTTTGTTTTTCCAAATGGTCTCTCATCCACCAAATCTAGTATTCGTTTTGGTGTGTCAAAGGGCGCAATCTTGGGCCCTTTTTTAACTTACATTAATTATTTAACGAGTCACTGAAAAAACATCTATTCTTAGCATCTTGTCCTGCGTCTTCTCAGTATTTAAATATTTTCCTGTCATGAAATCCCAATTCTGCATTCATGTGTTCTTTCTGTCTAGTTTATTTGCTCATGTTTTTCTACATGTACTTTTTACCCATTGTTTTACATTTGATATGATTGTCTGAAGGGAGTAGAATTTTAATCAAGCCCTCTTGGTTTCATTTCCTCCTTGCACAGTTTTTTAAAAATTGTGCTAAATAAATAAACAAATGAAAAATGTATTCCTTACCATGTAATACAGCAACTTTACTGTATTGTAAAATAATTAGTTTTTCCTGTAAGAGCACCATTTTATTGTCATGAAATGGTTATTTCTTTTCTTGTAAATCGCTAATTTATTGAAGTTCAAATTGTAACTTCTTTTGTCGTAATATTGCTAATTTTTTCCCCTCTTAATGTGGCTTTTTGCACAAAAAAGGTTTTTGATTTGTTTTAAGTAAAATTGCGGTAGAGAGTGAAGATTAGATTAGGCACCCATTCAGCATGAGAGCCCCATCTGCCCGTCTCACGCGCACACTGCAAACATGTGAGTTGGCTATTTTGGGTTTGCCCCCCACCACACTCCCACATCTCTATCTACTTCCATCATTCTCTTCCTGCCTCTCTACTCTTAGTCTCCCTTGCTTCAAGCGCCTCATGCTTCTCTAAACACTGGAAGTCCTGCACCAACACTGTGTCACAAATTTGCCAATTAATCAGCATTTAAAAAACTTGAAAAAGGTTGTGATCATTAAAAATACCAAGTGGGCATCTCACTGACACATCTAAAGATACACTACATCTCAATAGGGAACGTCCTCTATTAGCAAACATTCCACTATCTTATTTCCTCTCTATAACTTCTTAAACAGTTGACTTATACAATAATTCCATTGTGACATGTTGCCAATTTCTTCCAATTTTGCACATCTCTGTTGAGACATTATTACCGTACTCGTTGTAGATTTGTCACTCTGTGTTATTTGCATATATGTTGTTGATAGTGGCCACTTACGTGCTTGAGGACTCTCTGCACCATTTGCACAATTGCCAATGTGTCAGAATTATCGCACTAATGGTGACTTTAAATTGCTTGACAACTTTCCATCATTTTCACAATTGTCATTGTATCAGCATTACCACATTACTGGTACCCTTTCATTGTTCACACTCACACCTATGGGCAATTTAGAGTCTTCAATTAACCTACCATGTATATATTTGGTATGTGTGAGGAAACCTGAGTACTTGGAGAAAACCCACACAGGCACAGGGAGAACATGCAAACTCCACACAGGCGAGCCTGGATTTGAACTCGTGTCCTCGGAACTTTGAGGCAGATGTGCTAACCGGTCGACCACCATGCCGCCCTCATTTAACATTGTCACAACAATTTTAAATGACAACGTATAATAAATTAGGGGTTGGAACGACTTAAGCATGCCACAATAATGGTTAGAGCTTGAAGTCAATTAATCACCAATCACGTTTGGCATTAACAACACTGAGGTCCCACAGAAAGCAACAGGTGAGGAGGGCGGTGAGTCCACACACCAAACTAGCACCGGTGCCTCAAGCGTGTTGAAATATTTTACCAAAAATGAGACCGGTAGCAGGGTCACTTCAAAAATGTGCGTTTATTGTCATATGTAACAAAAGCACAAGTGCTATGCACGCCCATCCTAAAGGCACCTGCTAAGGCTACTAACTGCCAAACAGACTATGTCAGCCATCATTTAGCGAATACACTAAATACACTAAATGCCCTCCTAGCTGTGGTGTCTGCTAATGGTTGGGTCAGACTACACGAGTTTAGCCCCTATATTGCAACAGATTATTTCTATGAATTCTTATTGGTTGTGTTGGACCTCAAAGGCACCACTGTACATCCAATAAAAAAATAATAAAAATGACACACAGGCAGAGACTGAGCGATGCTGCAGGAAACGCATCTGTGGCCCACTGTGTTGTAGTAGTGACGGACAACCACGTGCTCCGACCTTGAAAACAAACTTACACTCTGTCGCCACAATACACCCGAACTGGCAGACAAATGCATGCAGGCACGCACACCAAATTGTATTACATCCTGTTGACGTGTCCTCAAGTGTATGGCAAGTAAGTTGCCGCTGTGTTCGACTGATAGCATCAGACTCGTACTGCCAACTTGCACAGACATGCCAAAAAGGAAGCAAAACCGATCTCAAATGTCACACCGTCCCATCAGTCAGGACCAAACCGTCACTGTTTGATTGATGCCGAATTGGACAGATCCAATTTTAATCAAGTGGATTTTTTGATTGAGCCTGTTTCTGTATTAGAGTGCCTTGAGATTGCAGTCCGTCTGTCTGTCTCTGTTATTTTGACCCAAAACGTCTTGTTTGTCTGACTCTTGACACATCCGAATCTCCCATTTTTTGGATCAGTCCTTACCCTCTCCATTTCATCAATGCCGATAGCTTGACCGTATATAATATCACCTCAGCGAGCGGTGTGGCTGACCCTGATAAGAGTCCCCGGCCCACTGCCTTCAGTAGCCTCAATCATCCCGTGTACCCTTCAGTCTTTTTCGATAATTATCTGTCGTTCACCTCTCTGTGGTGAATTTAGCTGTGTTTTGTCTCCATGGATCAACACAGCGGGAGTGGTGAACCGTAACCACAAGCTTACTGTTGGTTTGCGTACAGATCTCAGTTGACTTGCAGTGATTGGCCTAAAACTGTAATGTTCTACTTATGCTATTTGGAAACATTGCATTTCAGAATAAACATTACAAGTGCCAATGGGGAAGGGCATAATAAGACAATAATTGATCGATTAAAATGTGGTGATTGTGTGGAGCTATAGAATTGTGTTTTAAAGTAATTGAGTCAAAATAGAGTGCACCACTCGGCTGCTTGTTGATTCAGTCTCAGTCGTTTGCTGTCTATTATTCAGTTCCATACAATATTGACATGGAAACAGGAGAACAAGTTATTCTTCCAGCCATCCATTTTCCACAGCGCTTGTCCTAATTAGGTTCACAGGTGAGCCTAATAAGCCTATTCCATTGTCTTCCATCTGTACATCCCGGACTGGTCGCCAGCCAATCGCAGGGTGCATGTAGAATAAACAACCATTAACAGTCACATACACACCTATGGTCAATTTAGGCCACGGTCACAATGCAGAGAAAGGTGCCCAATTTGGATTTTTTGTTAAATCCGATCTTTTTATGTAGTCGTTCACATTACAAAAACAAATGTGACTTCTACTCGGGATGGAATGAGTCCGTGATGTCACACGGATGCACACAAACACGGTGTGTTGACGGAAGTAAATAGAGCGCTGCGCCTAAGTCTCATCATGACACATTTGTGACAACTTCAAGGATTTTGTGCAACCGGAGCCAACATTTTCTTATATTTATCAGTTTTTCATCTTTTAACAACTGACTGGTTTCTGTTCCTCTGTCCGCCGTTGCTTTTGTGGCATGTCTGTTTTGTCAAACATTTGTGACGTTTGTCACCTTTTGATGACGTATACCGTAGGTTGGGTGACCGCGACTTGAGTGTCCATACTGCACTCACATTGGATACATATTCAATTTATATCCACATATGAAAGAGGCCTGGGTCAGATTTGAAAAAAAATTGGAATTGTACTGTTCACATTGACATGAAAAAAAATCAGATACATGTTACATTGGGCAAAAAAAAAATCTAAATTGATTTGCAGTGTGAACATAGCGTTAGAGTCTTCAATTAACTCAAGAAACATGTTGGAATGTGGTAGGAAACGGTCATACCCGGAGAAAACCCATACAAGCATGGGAATAACATACCACATAAACAGGAGGGCCTGAGCCGAGATTTGAACCTAGGATCTTCCAACCGTGAGCCAGACGTGCTAACCACTATCAGTGTCCTTCCCATTTTCCAATCCCATTAAAATATAGATTTTAAAAGAATAAGATCCATCCACATAGCGAATCAAGTAAATTTAGTCAAATATCCATCCTTAGTTCTATCGTCATTGCCAACCTCTGTCAGAGGTGACTGTCTCATTCCTCTGCGCAGGAGCACTTTCAGTAAGTCAGCCTGGTCAGTGAGGAGCGCTGGTGAGTGGAACTCAGTACCTGAGGAGGTTAAACTGCTTACAACATACAAGCCCTTCACAAAAAAACTGAAAATGTGGCTAGTTAACACCTATAGCTGCCAACACTAAAAGACAAGTATGTTATGTTGTTTTTTTGTTATGATCAAAAAAAATGATGGTTTTATTGTCTCTTAATAGTATAGTTTGATTATGTATCCTGTATTATATTGTCTTGTAGATGTATTTGACTGCTTTTTTACATCATGGCCAGGGGACTACAGATGAAAACTAGCCTTCTGGCTAATTCTGGCTTTTTTAACCATGTGTACTTCATGTGTTTTATGAAACTGCATTGTCCCCTTTCAAAAATAAACTGATAAACTGAAACATTTACCAAAACAACTGATGTCACTCATTAGGGCGCAGTCGCAGACCTCCACCAAGGCCTGAACAATAGTCAGAATGGACCCTCAAAGTTAGTCAAATGTTCTACAATTTGGAAACTGACATGATTTTTTTGGGGAAAATATGTCTCAAAATTTCCACAGAAACTGGGAGGTCGAGCATCAGCATATTAGGTTAGCAATGAGATCTTAGTTAAGCAACGATAAAAGGAATAAGGTTTTGCTTTTTCTTTGGCTTTATGTAAAACCTGTCTCAAACAACAGTTCTTAAATGAAAATAAGTTACGTGAAGACTTTGAAGGTGAAGAGCTAGCAGCCGGATAACGAGTTGGTATGCAGTGGATATAAAAAGTCTACACACCCCTGTTCAAATGTTTTTTGTGATATAAAGCACAAAAAAAAGTAAAGAAAAGTATACAGGAAGTCCTCGAGTTACGACGTACTCGACCCATGACGTTTCGACTTTACGACGCCCGTGCCTCGTCCGCCATTTTGTCCCCAGCACCATAGTGTTTCTGCTTAGCTGGTGCATAGTGCTTGCCTGTGTTTGTGCGCCGGGAGTATCTTTGCCTTTTTTGCCCTCCTTTTTTCACACTCTCAGCAGTAATGGTAAGTACAGCATCTTATTTTTTTATTTTAATGTATTTTTGTTTCTTTATACGAAGTGTTAACCTTTCCTGCTACGGTCACCTGACCGTGGTCGGGCGACACAGGGGTTAACTCCCTTCTCTCGTTGCACAGCTGAGCTGGGTGGCGGCAACAATAAAAGCACGAAGCACCGATTTGCTGCTTTAATGGCTTTATTAGCTCCTCTGCACATTTGACTTCAACGGGTCCTCCACTAATCGCTACTCTTCCCCGGTCGCCGTCACTACACTTGCCACTGTACACACTCGCACCTGCGCGCACTCCTTCCTCCTTCGCAGTCCCGCCGGACGACACCTGCGCAGTCCCGTCTCACTCACACATCGACACACACTGAGCTTGCTGTCACAATCACGTGGGACAATACCTGTAACAGAAGTATTTTGACGTAAATTTCGACTTTAACGGTGAAATCCGACTTACGCGGAAATTCGGGTTACGTCGCCAGCGTAGGAACGGAACTCGTTCGTAAATAGAGGATTTCCTGTACTAGAACATCTGAACTTTTAACTTTTGGGTTAATCAGAGGCACTTTAAATGGTGTGTGCTGACTCCCATTTACCATTAGTTTGAATGTGAATGGTTAATTCCAAACACAACCACATCCCCAGTTATAAGAGGGTGTGCACACTTGTGCAACCACATTATCTCAGTTGATAATTTTTACATCCCCTCTTGAAAATATTTTATTTTTGTCTTCAACTGAGTTGTACAGATAAAAGGTTATATTAATGGTGGAAAACATTTTGAAATGATTTATGTCTCATATTTTATAATCACAAAAACCTGGCATTTTAACAAGGGTGTGAAGACTTTTTATATCCACTGTAAGCGTTGTCATTTGTTTGCATTAAAGTAGAGGCTGTCCTAAGTTTGAGACTGGCCCAACGTATGGCTTTTCAAGTTTAGGGAACAGCGTATAATGAGCTTCTTAGCGCAGTGGTGTAGGTATATGTGGTCATGCGGCACAGGAAGGCACGCTTAGTTACCATGGTGTATGAAGAAAAAAAAAAAAAAAAAAACGTCTAGGCAAAAAAATCATAAAGCCAGCATATGAAAAACATTAACTTCATATGAAGGCTTCATATTTATGGCCCTGAAGTTTTTTCCCCCCATACAAATATTTACAATAATCATGACTTCATTACTCTGTTCGTGTCGGGAAATAAAGCTTTTGCGTGTAGAAAATTGGGTTAAATCACTACCGTAGGAACGGAACTCATGGAATGGTATAATGTAACCAACTACGCCATTCTCATTCTTCATTAAAGTAACCAGTGTTTTATTGTTTGAATGTATGAATATTACAGTGGTTGACTTATATTTACATCTGCATGTCCTTTGAGAGAGTTAAGATTGTCTTTATTTCCCAAGGCGGGGTCATTATAAAACTTCCCTGGGGGCAGTGATATAATGCAAATCAATAAAAACAATTGTTCTTCCCTTATAAATGTATGAAAACACCAGGTTCATGCCAACGCCTCCCTGATGGCGTCAATCAAAACAAATCATTATTCTAACTGACAAGCCAGATTTCGACACAGAAGACTGTGGTAAGTGAGTGGTGACTTGTATGTTCCTCTTTTTAAAGCTTGAACTCAAACCAGCGAATGGGACTTTTGATTGTCATTATAAACAAGTCTTCCCATTTGTTTGCATCTTCAACTTCCGGAAATTGCCCTGTGGTAAAAACAAAGTTTGTTAAGTTGAATGTAATCTGTCTGGCAAATCGTCAAAATATGCTTTTATGTTCAATATACACTTGTGCTTATAAGTTTGCATACTCTGACAGAGTTTGTAAGATGTGTTCTTAAAAGACATCATATGATCAGGCAAAACCACTCTTTTGCACTAACGACCTTTTTTTTCACAGGTCATTTGACAGTTGTTTAGCTTTCCCCATCCCTCAGTATCAAGCAAAGTCAGTGCAATCCTGGATGAAATATACAGGGGTGTCTCAAAAGCTTAAAAACTCATTGACTTATATTGATTTATACACAAGAGTAAATTATTTACAATCTTTTGAAGAGGGCCATTTTGGTGATTTCTAAGAATGCATCGATACCACTTTTTTGAAACAGAGTAGGAGTACAAGTGCTGACGTCTGAGTACTCGCCGATACTTGATCCCTGGGTGGGTTTTCTCTGGGTACTCCGGTTTCCTCCCACATACCAAAAACATGCATGGTAGGTTAATTGAAGACTAAATTTTTCAGGTTTTCAATTCATTTATGTGGTGGCTCAGTCAGAACGCACTACATAAAAGGAGTACATACAGTAGATAAGAGATTAAGAAGAACAGAGTCTGGTGGATATAAACAAGTAGGTTGCTGACAGGAAATGGTAAATGTCCCACCGTGTTTTTGTGGGGACATCTTGTGTTAAAAAAGACATAGTAGACGTTTAACGTTCCTGTGTTCTATGTCACGGTCCCCTTCGCCATTCACTCGAGCAAGGAGTGCTTTTACCCGTTTTGCCAAATGCAGAAGTCGGTTGTGCATATACCAGATTGACCTTCTGTGAGTCATTGCTGCCACATTTAAATCATTTAGCCTATAAAGCTGACTGTATGAAGAATGAGTAGGTGAGTAACAACCAGCGACCTGGAAAACAAATCTTTGATGCCCTAAATCCGCAATAAATTAACTGTGATAGAGCGAGGGATTACTGTATTTAAAACACGCAAACGCAACGAAGTTTGCTTGTTAGAGGGCAGCCCGCTATCTTAATTCTAACATGAATGGAAAATGCCATCGATATGCTAACGTTAGCATCGATGGTTACCATTTTATAACCGTTTAAGCAACGGATATTTGAACGCATGTTTTTATTAACTGAAAACTAGAACTTAGAAGAAATAAGTAACCTGTTGAGTAACATGCACAGTAGCGATTTTATGTTTCGACATCGTGTCTCAGAACTTTTTTTTTTTTTTTAAGAGAGAATGCCATCCACTGAACCCCCCCCCCAAAAAAAAAAGAAACGAGTGCGACAGCGCAATAACAAATTGTTGACGAGAGAGGGAAGGTACATTATTTTGGATAGTTTAAGTCTGACCAATGTATGTGCAAAATATGTACAGTAGAACCTCGTTTTAACGGACTAATAGGGGCCGGGGGTCGTCAGTTATGCCGATTGTCCGTTATATTGAAGCACTTTTTTTTGTGGCCATATGCACCCGAATTACTATATTTTGTACTTTTTTTTCATGGCCTAAAACGCCCAGTACAGTACAAAATTATTGTAAATTAATATATACAACCTTGAAAATGTTTGAAACGTTTTAAATTTTATCCAAACCTACCACGCTGCTGTGGTTGATGGTGGAAATGTGGATGGACTCATAGGCCAGTCAAGGCAGGGCGCTTTCATGAGCCATGAGGAATTACTGTGCTTCCTAGTTCCAAATCCGTTGCCATAGACGAACGGCTTGATAAAAAACAAATGTTATTGTACCAAAAATAACATGTTCCAGATGGACTCCAGAGACTTGTGTTTTATATTCCTCTCAAAAATAACACAGCCGCCATACTGCTCTCTCTCTGTGCAGAGCTCTAGATGACAATAGATAGTACTCCTGCCATCATGGATTCAACGTCAATGCATGGCCTGGAAATGTGCCACATTCAACATGGCTATCACATAGGCATGGGCACGTATGTTGGCTTGATCTAGTCATATATCTGTGACCCAGAAATACATATGTCCCAGTCTCTGCCTATATTGTGCTACAGCGCCAGTAAACAGCGGCCAATTCTGGAACTAACAGACTTTGTCAAAGCCTGTTTAAGTGACAACTATTTTTGGACACATGCACTGTCCAGATGGTCCGTTACTTCTGATATCCATTAAATCAGGATCTGGTAAATTGAGGTTCCACTGTATTTGGAAACGTGAATGACAAGAGCCACACGAGTACTTTGTTGGAGAATGTTGCTGCGTTTATTGGCATACACCGCGAGCTTAATACAGCAAGCGAGAGGGACGCTGCCAGAAGCGACCACAGAAAACAAAAGCAAACTCACAATGCATTACACTATGGAGGATTATCATCCTTACAAAGCAATATGACTAATTTATTTTACCATCTCAGCTGCTGATTGTCAAGGCAGCCTCCACGATTGTTCATACAGTACTATGCATTACGGCAACACGCACCAACGCGCTGTGAGGAGGCCACCTTCAAAGTAAAAGCCTCACAAATAATATAGGGACATCAATTGTTTGGATTTAAAATAATTAGACGTAAATGAAATCATCTCTGTTATCACGCAATTAGTCCACTTTGGAAGAAAGTAGACTGTCCCAGAAAAATGCACCCAGGAAGGTTCAATTTGGATCTGAAGTAGCATTTAAAAAAGAATGTTTATTTTAAAATCTGCATATATGACTGCAATTTTCCCTGATTTAAATATATATATATATATATATATATATATATATATATATATATATAATTTATTATTTTTGTTTTTAAATAATCTCTTTGGTATCACAAGACCAGCCCACTAGACCTGGTGGAGACCTGGGGTGATCAAGTGTCCCCTAGAAATGGACAGACGGGTTTTATGACACTTTTAAGCCATATCACCCAACCCTAACATGTTGACACATGGCTATAACAATACTTACGGGCATATATTCTTCATCGTCGATAAAAAATTTTACATTCTTACAGCAACTGACCGAGTAGTAGTACAGTAGAAGAAGGAGTCTATTCTTCTTTGTTTTTCTGCATGACTGGATTATAGAGTATTCCCTCCCAGTGGTGGTGGACACACCAGAAGGCACAGCACACTGAATTGGATACAGCATTAGATCATGATGCACAAGCTGCTTAATGCTTTACATTAGGGCTGCACAATTAATTGAATTTTAATTGTGATGGCGGTTTTGGCTGGCAAGGTTAAACGAACCTGATCTTTGGCATTTTTATGCATTTAAAATGGGGGCACTGCTGCATATGAGTAAGTGCTTTATTTGCAGCAGTGGCCGCAACCCTGTCAGCCAGCCACCAGGGGCGAACGCATGGTTAAGGCTTCATTAAGCTCCAGCACTGTGCTCCGGTGCCAACCTCAAAACAAAAGCCAAAATGGCATTGATGACCAATGCAGTAATATATGAAGCTTTTATTTTGAAGTTGGACCTCAGCACATTGGCGGAGAGGTGGCATGTCACGGTAAGACACTTTTAACAATTGTTGTAGCAGCTGCCTTGACCTCAACTTTACGGCTTGCCTGATCGCAATGGAAAAACCCCGGGAGTAAATAGAGAGGGAAATCACAACTGTTCTTTGCAGTTTGTGACCCTGCACGACTGATCAATGGTCGACTAGAACAACAAAGACGTACCACCCTTGACAATTCACTATATTGATGACGGAGATTTTCAAATGAAAAGTCAGTGCTTACAGCCTAATTTTATCGCCTTCTTTGCATTAACTGTATTTGCTTCCATTAAGTTGCAATTCTTGATTGCACTTTGTAAAAGCCTATTTTTTCAGCCTTTTAGCCTTTGCTAAAGTATATTTTTTTAGGTACATTTATTTTTTTAAGATTTATTTTTAACTGAAAACTGCTATATATTTTTTTGTTAAAAAGTAGTGCAATAAAAATTAGATTTTTCCCAAACATGAGGAATAATCATGATTAATAATTATGATTGCAATATTGATCGATATAATTGTGATTCTTATTTTGGCCATAATCATGCAGCCCTACTTTACATCCTATTTAATTACATAATTACACTGTGCTTTAGTAAAGAACAATACTATAGAGAGCTGTTTTTCTTTTTTAATTAAAAAATACAAAAACACAAAATTAGTTTGGGGCGCTGGAACATATTAATAACATTGTCATTCATTTCAATGGAGGAAGATGATTTGAGATAGGTGTTGAGTTAAGAGCGTGATCACGTAAACTCGTAAGGCACCACTGTATATGTCAGGCTGGTGAGGTGGCATCCGTGTTTGAGTGTCGGTGCATTTTTATGAGTACGAGTACTGTACAGACTACAGTATCGGAACCGATACATCATTTCAGTTATCATGCAGATTTAAAAAGGCCACACACAATTATGTAATAACAAATTTGGCTTCACCTGAACACTATCAGGCCTTATTCTGAAGGGAAAAAATGCCAATGTTTCACATGCCAGGGTATGTAAACTTATCAGCACGACTGTAGAAAAGAAGGTAAATTTAAACAATATGGGAATGAAATGATTCATTTCTGTCTGATAGTTTGTCAATAGAGCCGTGTTTGAAAGAGAACAAAAGCTCGTTTTCAACTGTTATGACTTGCTTCAGTGTCATGAAGGAACGCTGAGGCCACTCAGTTGACTTTGTGATTGTTGTCTAGTCAAGCCTGACTCGTCCAGGGTGACAGGATAAAGGTGGCCGCTAGTGTGGCTTCAGTTTTAAGTTCACGTAAGTGGCAACTGTGTTGACAACTCAAAAGTTCAACATTGAGCTTTCACGGCGACCAGGTAGCCATTACTGGGCTGGCACGGACGGATCGGAACTCTAGTGAGTGGAAATGTACATTACAACAACTGCGGTACATTCCGAGGCCAGAAAGAGTGTAAAAAAAAATAAAAAATAAAGAGAGAGAGAGAAGTGGTCAACTTTTAACTCACCAGTTCTCTTCCTCCTTATGCCTCGTCCTGCCCGCAGAACTTCCACCGCCGGTGCAGCACTCACTCAAGTCTAGTATCATGAAACGGGGCAGGAGATGGAAAGTTGGAACGTCCACCAACTTTTCATTAAGTTCTTAAGTGATTTGTACTTTTTATGTCCTCCTCCTCTTTCTTCTTCTTCTTCTTCTTCTTCTTCTTCTCCCTTTCCTGCCCCCGCCTCCCCTCCTATGACACGCGCACGACTTCCGTGAACAAGAGGCTGACGTCATCCATGCGCGTGCGTGTGCGCGCGCACAGCGTGCACCTGGCCAAACAGACAGGTTGTTGCGTCATCGCAGAAATCCCATCGCGCACTACATTGAGAACATTACTCGAAAATGCAAAGAGTTGCACAATATATGGAAAGTTTGCATTTCCTTAAAGGCCACTGCTTATAGTTATTATTCATCTTAGTAGTGGCACTTTTATCACATTCATTAGCATTGCCACATTCAACTTTTGTACAGAATCACAGCGTCACACAAATCACAACAAAAGCGTGTCCAAACCCTTTGAGATCTATATATTTTACATTAAAATATGCCTTTTACAATTTTTTTTACATTTATTTCATTTTACATTTAATTAATAAAAAGTTAAGCTCATACAGTAAATGACAGTTTATTTAATATATGTTAACAACATTTTTCTTAATATAAATTAATCTATATAACCTTATTTTGAATTTATTCTGGAAATGTTTTTTTTATTATTATTTTAGAAATATTCTTAATATAAAATATATTTACAAAGTGCATATTTTAAATGGTGCAGCGCTCCATTATTTAATCCGGCACAACGAGCAAAATTCCAGCGATATTTGTTGCACTAATTTTGATGGGTTTCCCCTAAAATATGTTGTTAAAACGTATGTATTCATACTTTCTTTTATTTTTATTCATTAAATGATTGCTTAATTGATTTAATGCAAATAATACATTTTGAATATTAAAATAAAATGAATAGATATAATAATTAATATTAAACTAAACAACATACACATATATTTAACACTTTTAATTTGTTAATTATAAGAAAATGTATGCTAAATAATACATGAGAATACAAAATGAGAATGGAATTTTATTTAATAGGCGAGTACAAGTTTGCCCACCCCTGTTTTATGCGTGTCTAAGCAGGATTTTTGTGTATGACAGATGACAGAATGCAGTATACAGTGAGAGAAAAAAGGATCAATGGTTTGAGGGATTAAATTTAAAAAGTAATATATTTCATGAATGCATTGATGATTATATTTAATGACATTTCCACCATAAACAAGCATACAATTTAATTAATATATTTTAATTCTTTTGAAAAAAAATCATTTTATTTTTCACAATTATTAGTTTGTATCACTGTAAATTAAAATACATTAAAATGACCTTTTCTTTATTTTTTTGGAAATGTTTTTAAAATTATTTGTGAATATAATGTGTGTGTATGTTCTTCATAGTGGGCTGTGTAAGACTCACTTTAAGTTCCTGTATGTCTCGTATACCATATTATGGAGTTTTGACAAACATTTCATAGGGCCAAGATATAAAGACATGTTTATATCTAATATTATAACATTTTAGAGACACTTCATTATGATGCTCTGTAGCGAGCATCACTCAAAACCGAGTTGTTTAGTATGCAGCTCGTCTTCTGGATCTCATTTGATTAGTGCTGTAGTACCTAATGCGGTGGCCAGTGAGTGTATGTACTCACTGCCCCACAGTTCTGAGGACTGGGGTTCAACTGTCGGCCCCGCCTCTGGCTCCAGCACGCCCGCGACCCTCGTGAGGATAAGCAGTACAGAAAATGGATGGCTGACCATTGCAGTAGTACTTCGCTTTGAGACATACAATATTGCGCCACCCACAGGCCAGGGAAATATAATGAACAGTTGTGGTTCCAATAGTAAAACGTGTGTTGTAGCTCCTCCGACCAGAGGAGGCGCGCCGAAATTACTTTTAGGTATAATGCTGCATTTACGCAGAAGAAGTCACTTTCAGACACCGGTTTGCCTTGTGAATGGATTTGGTCTAACGACATTTTAATTAGTCAAAAGTGAAATTGTCACTCGGCTTATGTAATGTTTAGAAGTCCTTCTACAGTCCTCACACAAACGGATGACACGACCCTCGTTCTGTTTACTTCCGCATCTTCACGGTAAGACCCGCCTTCATTAATTTGATTGGCTTCTCTACAAAAAAAAATGCAATTTCGTGTTGATGATTGGACGGAAAATATTACGTCATTTGAATGACACGTGACCGCCGCTGTCTGGAGGAGGAACACAGCGGACAACAGTAAGTTTTCTTAGCTTTAGTGAGTGTATTTGGTAAATATGAACACACTTTACAGTGTATTTTTAATCACTCGTGTGAGAATGGAGAGGATAAAGCCTGCTTTGAAGAAAATAGTACGGCGTTTTGGCGGCTAGTGCGCATACTGCTAACTGAGTGCTACGTCTGGGTCATGTAACTAGGAGCAAGGAGACAGATTATACCACGAGAAGGCATCTGGTCCCAATTGAGTTCATGTTCTTCTATAAAGTCATCTGAAAGTGTCAATCAAAATGTTTTGAGTGACACTGTCTTTCATGTAAGAAAAATGGAACTGAAACGGCTCTCCATCATGCAGTGCCCATGTATAATTTAATGTAGAGCGTTGCTAGGGTGATGCATGAATGCATTCCCATCGTACCACTCATTTTGAACGTAATATGTTTTAACTACAGTATTATTCTTCCACTAAAGTACTAAATAGTGTAAAAAATTCCTAATGTAGGAACTCAAGGCGAAGATGTCACAATTTGTCTGCCACAAAATTATTGTAATATTCCCCTCCTGTGTCTCTTCCGAGGTTCTTCCTGGTCGGAGCTGTGAGGAAACACAAGGAGAGCTGAGCTGATACTCCCGATGGATTCATGTTGATGTAAGATTCAAATTCCATGCAGTACATACACTCACTGGCCACCGCATTAGGTACTACAGCACTAATCAAATGAGATCCAGAAGACGAGCTGCATACAAAACAACTCGGTTTTGAGTGATGCTCGCTACAGAGCATCATAATGAAGTGTCTCTAAAATGTTATAATATTAGATATAAACATGTCTTTATATCTTGGCCCTATTTTCGTGTCACAGAAGAGGCCATTGTGAATCATTCTTTTGAAGCTAAATAAGGTTCCATAATACAGTCGGCGGCTGTTCATTTGGTACCTGGCCTTTCAGTGGTGATTTACCCGACATAATCCACCTCTTATTACCACCACTATCATGTTACAATTATAGAAACCATTAATACTATACAAAAACACAATATAACAGCACACAACTGTGCCATTTACATCATCTGTAGCAGTTTGGGGTTGATATTTATGCAATAGCATGACAGAAACATAAAATTAAAAACAATAAAATACATCATAACCCCCAGAGATGCAGATTATAAAACATATGTTTTGCAAGTCTCGTTTTTGGGTGAGGGTTGGACTCCGCCAAGGCTGCCCTTTGTCACCAATTCTGCTCATAACTTTTATGGACAGAATTTCTAGGCGCAGCCGAGGCGTAGAGTGGGTCCGGTTTGGTAGCCTCAGTATTGCATCTCTGCTTTTTGCAGATGATGTGGTTCTGTTGGCTTCATCAAGCCGTGATCTCCAACTCTCACTGGAGCGGTTCGCAGCCGAGTGTGAAGCGGCTGGGATGAGAATCAGCACCTCCAAATCTGAGACAATGGTCCTCAGTCGGAAAAGGCTGGAGTGCCCTCTCCAGGTTGGGGATGAGATCCTGCCCCAAGTGGAAGAGTTCAAATATCTTGGGGTCTTGTTCACGAGTGAGGGAAGAATGGAACGGGAGATCGACAGGCGGATCGGTGCAGCGTCTGCAGTGATGCAGACTTTGTATCGGTCCGTTGTAGTGAAGAAGGAGTTAAGCCCAAAGGCGAAGCTCTTGATTTACCGGTCGATCTATGTTCCTACCCTCACCTATGGTCACGAGCTGTGGGTCAAAAGAACAAGATCCCGGATACAAGGGGCCGAAATGAGTTTCCTCCGCAGGGTGTCTGGGCTCTCCCTGAGAGATAGGGTGAGAAGCTCGGTCATCCGGGAGGAGCTCAGAGTAGAGCCGCTGCTCCTCCGCATTGAGAGGAGCCAGATGAGCTGGCTCAGACATCTGATTAGGATGCCTCCCGGACACCTCCCTGGTGAGGGGTTCCGGGCGCGTGAGGGGTTCCGGAGACCCCGGAGACGACCCAGGACACGCTGGAGATACTATGTTTCTCAGCTGGCCTGGGAACGCCTCAGGATACCCTCTGAAGAGCTGGAGGAAGTGGCTGGGGAGAGGGAAGTCTGTGCTTCCCTGCTGAGGCTGCTGCCCCCGCGACACGACCTCGGATAAGCGGAGGAAAATGGATGGATGGATGGATGGATGTTTTGCTAGTTAAACTTGGTTTTCTCTGACCAACCAATCAGAGGACAGAAAATGCTGACATTATTGTCCCTCGGAGGCGACTTTGAAATCAGATTTTTTTTAAAGAAACAGTACGATTGTTAGTATTGCTGAAGTTACATTGGCCAGCACTACTGATTCAGAAGGCCCTTAGATTGACATGGTAGCACATAGAGGCTGAAATGAAACACAAAAAAATCAAACATCGACATGTACTGGAAGTAGTGCAGCCAAGAGAAACACTACAAAATTCAGAAAATTGGTTGTTGGGAATAAATGAATGCAATTTCATGGAAGAAATTGGGGCTGCACAATTATGGACAAAATAATCACGATTATTTTGATCAATATTGTAATCATGATTATTAATCACGATCATTCCTCATTTTAGGGATAAAGCTTTATTTTTATTGCACTACATTTTAACAAACAATATGTAACAGTTTTCAGTTCAAATCTTTACATAAGAATAAATGATATATAATAATTAAAAAAATAAACATACCCCCCAAAAATTATACTTTAGCAAGGGCTAACTGAATAAATGTGCTATTACAAAGTGCAATCACGAATTGCAATTTAATGGAAGCAAATACAGTAATGCATAGAAGGCAATACCATTAGGCTGCAAGCACCGATTTTTCATTTGAAAATCCCCATTGTCAATATAATGAATTGTCAAGGACAGTACATCTGCGTTGTTCTGCTTTGACCATTGGTCAGTCGTGCACGGTCACAAATGGTAAATGGACTGCACTTATATAGCGCTTTATTTACACCGTCACAGTGCCCAAAGCGCTTTACAAACGCCTCACATTCACCCACTCACACACCCATTCATACGCCAATGGGCGACTGCTGCCATACAAGGTGCTGCAAGGCCCACTGGGAGCAAATTACGGTTCAGTGTCTTGCCCAAGGACACTTAGACATGTGGACAGTCGTCGCCGGGATTCGAATCAGTTACCCTTCGGTCACTGGACGACCTGCTCTACCTACTGAGCCACAGCCGCCAAACTGCAAAGAACTCGAAAGTTGGGAGTTCCCTCTCTATTGACTCCCGGGGGTTTTTCATTGCGGTCAGGCCAGCCGAAAAGATGAAGTCAAGGCAGCCGCTACAGCGATTGTACATAGTGTCTTACCGTGACACGCCACCACTCTCATGTGCTGAGAGGTCCAACTTTAAAATAAAAGCTTTATATATTACTACATTGGACATCAATGCCATTTTTGGCTTTTATTTTGAAGTTGGCACTGCTGCAAATGAAGCCCGTTTCATATGCAGCAGTGCCCACACTTTAAATGTAAAACATCGCAGACGATCAGGCTCATTTAATCGTGGCAGCCAAAATTGCGATCACGATTAAAATGTAATTAATTGTGCATTATTTTGTGTGAACAAATATTAGAGTTTAGGTTGAAAATTTAGATAAGTTCTCCAGGTAATGTTCAGGCCTGCAGAAAAGGCCTTGGTGGTCCACCTCTTTCAAAATATTAGGAACGGGTACCACAATAATATACACAATAGAACTTTTTTAAGGCAGATTTCTTTGGGGGGGGGATACAGCTCTTGTATTAAATTTCATTAAGCAATGCATGTGTACTGGATAAAATGCTTGAAAAATTTATTGGTGTCACTAACATACTCCTGCCTTGTAGCCTGAATTTTTTTAAACTGAGTCGAGCAGAAGTGCGTGTGAGGAGACTGGCTGCTCAGCTGGGTAAACCAGCTATGTCCACTGCCATGGCCAATGGGGAGGCTCCCACCGCGGCCATCCTCATCATCGGGGATGAGATACTCAAGGTGAGGCTGGTTGCTAACACAGCGGAACTGAGGTCGTACTATTTGGAATTTGACAAAAACTTCAACAGTATGTGAAATGTCAGCAAATTGACTAACCTCCATTGACGACCGTAAAGGTCCCCGACCTCAAATTTCAACTTATTATTATTATTTTTTTTTTTCAGTCATCTTTGATGGCCTTTTATCTTGTTTACAATTTAATTTGGGTTGGAAATGCCCTGAAGGTCCTTCTCAAGCTATTCTAGTTCATCTTTTTCACCTGGCAGTTGAGACGGCTGGATCTCTCATTAATATGTGACATGTAAACTTGCTTTGATCTGAATGGATCGCTCATCTTCCCTAATTTAAATATGGAAAACAGCCTTGCTCTGATTGGTCCTTGGAGATATCATGGTGTCTGACTCTAGTGGCTTGCAGCAGCCAAGCGTTTATAATGACCTCCCATTTGGATCATTCAATATGGGGTGTTACAGCTAACGCGGCTAAATATGATGCCGAGCTGGCACAAATTAGCATGCAACAAGCATTCCCCTTAGTACCCGAACAGCGGAAAGTAGCAAGGTTGGGCAATGAGGACGCGCTGTGTTTTAATTTGTTTTTATTTTATTTTTGGCTTTAGCTATAGACCTTAGACTAATGCATGCCTGTTTATCCAGTCAGGTGGTGCTTGTCACGGGTTCTCCTTGCGTCAGGTCCTGTCTTGGACAGGATGTTTCAGCGATAAAGGAATTTCAGACTGACACTGAAAATGCATTTTTGGGCCATTTTCGGCAGGCAAAAATTTTCTGTGACTTTGAAGTTTGTACTGGCCCAAGCGGGCCAGTGTCTATACATAGGTGGTGGCCTGACACAGCGTCACAGTGGCCCCAGGCCACCGTTAATGTCGGACCCTGTACTGTATTTGAATGGTTCGGAGACACTGCGGCTGCACAGCTGCTGGCTCGCTTTCAAACACAGAAATACACTTCCAGCAGTATGTGAAAGCTTTATTTACAAAAGTCATCATCCACCAAATGGGCCCAAACACAGAACAATTCTGGTTTCGAAATGCTCCGGAATTTCTCCCAAAATAAATTGAAACCATTTATATCTTGACTCCTCTGAGGTTGGCAGGTGATGCAAAGTTTAAGCTTTGCACATGATGCAGCTGCATTGTCACTCAGCCATTTTTCCTCAGAGGAGTGTGCGTGTAGCAAGCACGAAGTGGGCAGGTACTTAAATATTAATTGTCAAACCTACGTAACAATAATGGCAATTTCAAACCGTTTTGTAAGCGGTTTGGTGTTCAAAAGCAATTGCATTCAGTCGACAAACCTCATAGATCCCAAATTTAAACCTGGTCACAGATTCATTTTTACCTGTGTTTTATGCATGAAACAGTAGAAAGTTTGGATTCTGATGGAAAGGTACCTTTAAATGATTCATTTTCCTAAAGAAGGACCACCACCGTTCATGATTGCATGTGACACATCAGCATATTGATATGTTGGTTTTATCCTTTGATAATAGGATTAATGTGTGTGTGTGTGTTTTGCTTTTACAACCGTGTTTACTGTTTGTCATTTGTATTATAATTATGGCCTAGAAGTGAT
This sequence comes from Phyllopteryx taeniolatus, assembly GCF_024500385.1. Taxonomy (NCBI): domain Eukaryota; kingdom Metazoa; phylum Chordata; class Actinopteri; order Syngnathiformes; family Syngnathidae; genus Phyllopteryx; species Phyllopteryx taeniolatus. Next base: position 10,511,927 of record NC_084507.1, on the reverse strand, counting down.
TCTCATATAAATATTTACTGTAATTATAATTTACTAATGCGCTAGTGTAGGTTAGTGACAACGGCAAGTTCTGACATAAGTACAAATTTTAGTTTTGTCGTTTACGTTTTACAATGGTCAACTTCTTTTTACACGTGTGTGACAATTAAGAATTTTACAAATGCCATATGTGAAGGGCATCTGAGACAGGAATTATCATCCAGATTTATTGGTTTTACATTTTAGGTTTAACAGTGATTAACTTATTTCTACACATGTATCACATGACTGGACACAGTCGATTTTATGATGCAGCAGTTTGGCGAACTGTTTCTAATATTTCAGTTATCTTATTTAGCTATTTGGAGAGTCAAAATATGATAACATGATACTCTATGGGCAGCATAGAGTCAGCAGTAATAGTGGTTATTACATCTGCCCCACAGTTCTGAGGTTCTGGTTTTGGCTCTGGCCTTCCAGTGTCGAGTTTGCATGTTCTCGCCTTCCTTGCATGGGTTTTCTCTGGGTACTCCGGCTTCCTCCTACATTCCAAAGACATGCAAGTTAGTTCATCAAAGAGTCTACATTGTCCGCAGGTATGAACGTGAGAATATATGTGCCCAATTAGCTGGCGACCAGTTCAGGAAATACCCCCCCACACCCCAAAGTCAGCTGGGATAGGATCCAGCTCACCCATGGCCTTATTGAAAATGGATGATACTCTGTTTGATCAGGATTAATAAAATGTGGCAGCAATGTGTGAATGTGGCAGCTGTGCTTTGATTGTAAATAATTCCTCATTTATTCTTTTACATGACATGATTGTAACATGTGAAAAGTCTTTGATAGTTGTCCAATGTTGTGTCTGCCCCTCAGAATATGTTTGAATTTCATCCAGCAAGACCCTGAATTCATCATTTAAGTCTTTGTATGTGACAGCCACCTTTCATTTTGTGTCTCTCAGGGCCACACTGTGGACACCAACAGCGTCTTTCTTACACGAGCGTTAAGGAAGCTTGGCGTATCAGTGCAGCGTATAACAGTCATTCCAGATGTCCAGGACGTCATTGCCAAAGAAGTGGCCCTCCTTTCTTCACAGCACACTCACCTCATCACCTCAGGGGGCATCGGGCCCACACATGACGACGTCACCTTCGAGAGCGTCGCTATGGCCTTCCAGGAAGAGGTCTATCCCCACCCTGAGCTCTCACGGCTGGTGGAGGAGTTCTTCGGGGTGGTGGACAAAAACAGCCCGGCCATGAAGTTGGCCATGGTGCCCCGGTCAGCCAAACTCAACTTCGGAACAGACTCTCAGACAGGAAAACCTCTCCGCTATCCACTGGTGGGTGAGCGCCGGATGTGTGTTTTTGCATACTTTCCTCTGCTTGCGTAGGTTCACTTTGGGTGCTCTTGTTTGCTCACATAGGGCCTGATTTACTGAAGTTGTGGAAGCTGATCTACTAACAACCTGAACATGCAAAATACTGGGAGTAGATCCATGTTGATTAATTTAGCACATTCAAGGCAATTTATAAAACCTTAGACGAATTGCGGTGCATCTTTAAATACGGTGTCTTAGGCAGATGTAAACTGGCACTGCTGTGTGTAACGATGACTAACGTAATGTTGTGACAAGGAAGAAGTGTAGGCAAAATGAGCGGTGACGGGGAGAACGGACCTTTTTCGCTCGTGTAAACATTTTTGAAATGCCGGGAGCAAATTAAAAATCACCAGAGCTACCTAAAGCGCAAAACCCTCATTTATAGGTCAGTATCTACCACTTTTTCACCTCTTGCCAATTGCGCCGCAATCTTAGTAGATGACGCGCAACACGCTCCTCAACAGTGTGCGCAATCTGTTGCCGTGAACACATATTTAGCACCCGATTTTTGTGATCTTAGTAAATCAGGCCCATAGTCTGTAAACATACAAATGTACTAGGACTGCATGATATTTTGTTAGGGCATCTTCATCGCGATATACGTGTGCACAATACCCACATCACAGCAGACACTGCAATGTTTGTGTTCTGGAATATACAGGGAATCAACTGTAATATTACCTATTTTGGACATGCTAATAGAAAAACTGTATGTGACGCATTTCCTATTTCGCTTTTCAGAATGAAACTACTGTAAACAGTGACGTTGCAGCTGCATGAGTGTTCGAGGTGTGTTCAGGGACACTGCGTAAATGGCAATGAATGTAATTGTAAAAATTGATTACTAGGAAAATTATTTGTATCAGAATGCTTTAGTTAAAACGAATGATCACACTGTGATAATATGGAATGTATTTTGTAAGAGTAGATAAATTATTAAATTATTTTCTTAACATAGTCAGCCAGAGCTGCGAGGAATCCAAAGTTATTAATGTCCTTCCACCATCGTTCCTGTCATACTGTGTTCCATGTTTTTGTTTTGACATTAAGGACAACAGTCCTGTTTTGGTTTTAAGTCCTCCATTTTAAAAAACATTATTCAAGCAACACATTTTTTCCTCATGTTTTTTAGATTGTAAGGTGAAAGCTGCAGCTGGTTACTAGTGTGGACTGAATGGGTGGCAACAATGGGTAAATGAAATGCCAGTATTTTGAGGGTAATAGCTCATCAGCAACATATTGAGAAAAAACAACAACAACTATGAACTAGTTTGTTTTTGGACTGGTGGAATTTTGAATTATGAAATTAACTAGTTCATTTTTGGAACAATGAACTGAACTTTGAACTACTTCGCATAGAAAATGAACTTTCCCAACACTGATCCTGTATTATTTCACATCGCAATAAAACAGTGGGGCAAAAAAGTATGTAGTCAGCCACCTATTGTGCAAGTTCTCACACTCAAAAAGATGAGAGACATCATAGATATATCTTGCCTATGAGAGACAAAATGAGGAAAAAAAATACAGAAAATTACATTGTCTGATTTTTAAGGAATTTATTAGCATCTTATGGTGGAAAATAAGTATTTGGTCAATAGCAAAAGTTCATCTCAATACTTTGTTATATACCCTTTTTTGGCAATGACAGCGGTCAAACGTTTTCTTTAAGTCTTCGCAAGGTTTTCACACACTGTTGCTGGTGTTTTGTCCCATTCCTCCATGCAGATCTCCTCAAGAACAGTGATGTTTTGGGCCTGTCGCTGGGCAACACAGACTCTCAACTCCCTCCAAAGATTTTTGATCTGGAGACTGGCTAGGCCACTCCAGGACATTGAAATGCTTCTTACGAAGCCACTCCTTCATTGCCCGTTGTGTTTGGGATCATTGTCATGCTGAAAGACCCAGCCACGTTCCACCTTCAATTCCCTTGCTGAGGTTTTCACTCAAAATCTCAAGATACATTCCCCCCCATTCACTCTTTGCTTTACACGGATCAGTCATCCTGGTCCCTTTGCAGAAAAACAGCCCCAAACCATGATGTTTCCACCCCCATGCTTCACAGTAGATATGGTGTTCTTTGGATGCAACTCAGCATAATTTCTCCTCCAAACACGACAAGTTGAGTTTTTACCAAAAAGTTCTATTTTGGTTTCATCTGACCATATGACATTCTCCCAATCCGCTTCTGGATCATCCAAATGCTCTCTAGCAAACTTCAGACGGGCCTGGACATGTACTGTTTTAAGCAGGGGGAGACGTTTGGGACTGCAGGATTTTAGTCCTTGGTGGCGTAGTGTGTTACTGATGGTAGCCTTTGTTACTTTGGTGCCAGCTCTCTGCAGGTCATTCACTAGGTCCCCTGTGTGGTTCTGGAATTTTTGCTCACCGTTCTTGTGATCATTCTGACCCCACGGGGTGAGATCTTGCGCCAGATCGAGGGAGATTATCAGTGGTCTTGTATGTCTTCCATTTTCTAATAATTGCTCCCACAGTTGATTTCTTCACACCAAGCTGCTGACCTATTGCAGATTCAGTCTTCCCAGCCTGGTCCAGGTCTCTTTGGTCTTGTACATAGTGGAGTTTGGAATGTGACTGTTTGAGGTTATGGACAGGTGTCTTTTATATTGATAACGAGTTCAAACAGGCGCTATTAATACAGGTAACAAGTGGAGGACAAAGGAGCCTCTTAAAGAAGTTACAGGTCTGTGAGAGCCAGAAATCTTGCTTGTTTGTAGGTGATCAAATACTTATTTTCCACCATAATTTGCTAATAAATTCTTTAAAAATCAGAGAGTGATTTTCTGGAATGTTTTATTTTTGTTCCCCTCATTTTATCTCTCATATGTGAGGTATACCTGTGATGAAAATTACAGGCCTCTCTCATCTTTTTAAGTGGGAGAACTTTCACATTTGGTGGCTGACTAAATACTTTTTTGCTCAACTGTATATCGCAGGTTGAAAAAAAAAAAAAAAAAAAAGCACAATGTCATTTTTTCCCCCAATATCATGCAGCCCTAAAATGTACTATTGCAGACATATGAAGAATACAGGAGATTGTTGTCACATGTAGGACACGGCTAGCACTTTCAGAATTTCTTGCAGCTTCTTTAATGTTGCTGTTCACAGCCTCCCTGACCTGATTTCTTCTGTTTTCAACAATTTCAGAGGGACAAATAGTTCTCTGTAATGTCACAGTGTCATAGTGTGCAATATTTTCTCCACTTGAACAAGGGCTGTCTTCACTGTGTTCTGTGGTATTGGAAATGATTTTGTATCCCTCTATTGACTAATGCTTTTAAAAATGACACGTATGTCACATGTTCATCTGAGGTGGACACTACCGAATACATCAAGCCTTAGAATTCAGTGTTTTTTTCCCGCCTTGATTGGATATCAGGGCTTCCTGACCTGGAGAGCGAGAACTTTGCAAATTACAGTTGGCGACATTACACTTTGTAACATTACTTATAAGTCTCAAATGTTCCCCTTTACAATTGCTACCACAGGCCTCTTAACCATTTCAAGTACCACCAAGGGGGGGAAAAATCAATTATGACTTTGAGTTGTGCATATGCTTGAGGACAGGATATAAAGTTGTGTCTTGGGCAACATTCTATGAATGTGTTACATGAACGAAGTTGGGGTAAGACCTGATCTTCCACAGTGAGAATACAATTATCTTAACGACTGCTTCATATGCTTGTTGACAAGAATTTCAGGCAGATACACTGTAAAACTAACTAATAATTATTTCAGGCTTGTTTTTTACTTCAGCGAACATCACAAGCTGCAAAAATTATTTTTTTCTCCTCAATAATCTTGTGTTTGATGTATATCGACAGTATTGAATCATTGTAGTTGGGTGTTATGCCTTTTTTAAGTACAGCTAAAGCCATTGTTTTGATTTGTCGTTTACAGGTGAGTGTGCGTAATGTGTACATCTTCCCGGGAATACCATCTCTAATGGAGAGGGCCTTCAGTGGCTTGGAACATCTCTTTGCAAGTTCAGGAACCACTTTTCACACTCGTGAGGTTAGAAGAGTGATCATATCTATCTTATATAATAATATTTGTTCTATAAATTCTGATGAACTAAACAAAACTCAATTATTTTTAGGTTTTTGTGGCTGCGGATGAAGCCGAAATTGCCCCCGTGCTCACCAAACTCCACACCTCCTGGGGCCGCAAGGTGGCCCTCGGCTCCTACCCTGATTGGCTGAGCAACTACCACCAAGTCAGGCTGGTCCTGGACTCGGACAGTCAGGAGGAGGTGGACAAAGCTCGGGCGCAGCTGGTCGAGGAGCTGCCTAAGGGAAGCGTGGTACCTTTCGTGAAGGACCCAGTGTCCATCGCCACCGCTGAGGTGTACACGTTAGCCAACACCGGTAAGAGAAACATAGCGGTCCCAAAACTTTTTTGCGCCACAGATCGTCTCAGTAATCAGTAATTAAACTTTATAAAACCAGTTTCTTTTTTTCTTATGTTTGATTATGATTTTAAACAATGTGCTAATTTTGTAAATGTAAAAAAAAAAGTGTTTTGGGGAGGCTGGAATTGATTAATGGCATTTTCAATTATTTCAATAGGGAAAATGTATTTGATATATGAGTAAATTGAATTACAATTTTGGTCACGGAACAAATTAAACTCGCAAGTCAAGGAACAACCATAATTTTGTTTTGGTCGGCGTCATTGCAGAAAATCTCACGTCACAAAGATATAATGTTGGAAATGGGAGCAAGGCATTCAGTGCTTTTTTTCGGAGGGGGCAGTTTTGAAGGCTTCATTGAGTAATTTGCAAGCCTGTTCCCATGTATTCGGCAGAGCAGGGGTGGTGAGACCACTAGCAAGAAAGCCGTATGTTAAGTAAGACTGCTGACATTGTCTCTTAAATGCTGCTTTTTTCCCTTGGGAACTGTAGGGTATTCTTCTTGGGTCTCATCTTTTGACTTTTTTCCTTTCAGAAGAAGCTCTGTCGAGCGGTTTGACATTTGTACAGAGGCACATGCACTTGATTTTCCAAATAAAATATCTTTCATACTCTTACGATCAATAAAATATATCTTGTTCAATCTCTCTGTGCGGTCCAGTACCAAAGGTCGAGAGCCGGCTTGCTCATTAGGCCATATAGGCAAATGTTAAGGGCGCCGTGACCTACAGGAGGTGCTCCAAAACCGGAGGAAATCCATTTTCAATAAAATTATATTAAAAATAGTTATTACGATTAACTCTTAAAATAGAAAAGCTAACGGAGTTAAATGTTAAGCAATGCTCAATTAACATTACTACAAATGAAGTAGTGGTAGTAATGATGCTTATATTATTTTTGGATTTACATCTGTCAATTTTTTTCTGCTTTTAATAGTCAATCTCAACGTCCTATACCCCTTTATAGATCAGTGTTTTGACCCTAGTTGTTTTTTGTGTTACAGGTATAACTGTCAAAAGAATTTCACCGTAATTTCTTGTGTATAATGCACATCCCCCCCCCCCCCAAAAAAAACTTCAAAACTCAATAGTGCGCATTATACATAGGTATGGTAAAAGTTAGAAAATTCCTTCACACTTCAATTTCACAAAGACACTTAATTAGTTTTTCCCCAGTTTTACCTGCATCGACGAACAAGTTGGCAGCTAGTGTACTATGATTTTCTGTCTTCAGCAAGAAAAAAAAGAAAAAGTTATACATTAATACAGTAATAATTTTGTTTGTTTTTACACATCTTGTTAACATTTTAGATCATCTGAGTGAAAATTGGCTTTGGCATTATACTACAAATTTTTGAGGGCACCCTGTACACTGCATTCCAAATTATTAAACAAATGATTTCTTTCTCAGATTTTTGGCCGAAAACATGCCAGGGTGAGAGCTTGTCTGACCTTTTAGTGTCCCACATAAAGGATTAAGAAGCTAACAAAGCAGATGAAAACCCTTGTTAAATTTGAAGGGCGAATAGCAGGAATATTGATTCGTTCTTGAATAATCTCTCACGGTGGGTATCCTTTCCTGCAGGCACACCGATGGGCGAAAAAGTTGCATCTGCGCTGAAAACAGTTGAGGCGGCGCTGGATCAGTATTCCACGGAGCAAGTCTGTGTCGGATTTAACGGCGGCAAGGACTGCACGGCGCTGCTCCATCTCTACTACGCGGCAATGAAGAGGTAAAAAGGAGGGATGAACACTGAACTGCTGTAGACGACAAATGATCTGAGACATAAAATGAAATTAGGATTCCAAAAGGAAAACATGACACTGGAAACATTCGGGGAGATAGTGACTCGGAATCTGTGTCTATTATTGCTGTTATTTATTCTTTATATTTCCCCATCCCTGCTCTCAGGCGCTACCCGGACAGTAAAGACAAGGTGAAAGCTCTTTACATCCGCATTGTCTCTCCATTTTCAGAAATGGAGCGGTTCCTCCAGGATACTATAAAAAGGTGAAGTCATCAATCTACTCTAATGTGCAAACATACAATGCATTCAAACTGAATACAGTGGTGAGGTCGACCAGAATTCATTCTGTGATGCTGCTCTATTCAAAACATTTCCCACTGAGATCAATTATTTTTGGAATCATTTGTTCCAGACTGCAAACCTTTATTACTATGGCCATCATCTCCAAATAGCATGACACTGAAACACACTGGACAAATGTACTTGCCATCCTTTTTTCTTAAAATTAGTCCACTTATTTCACGCTAACTTCTGGTGGAAATCATGCTGGTATTCTTCTCTTACTGCCATCCAAAGTTTGGAGAAATTCTCACAAAAAGCTAAAATGAGGTCTAGTGAGCTGCACTGATGGCTCGCATGGCATGACGTCATGCATTACGAACAAAATCACGTATTTATATATATTTTTACTGAACATTTTCGCTTTAAGGGTAGCATTGTTGCCGAGTGGTTACCATGTCTGCCTCACAATTTAGAGATTCAAGGTTTGAATCTCGGCTCCGGATACTCCGGCTTCCTCCCACATTTCAAAAACATACCTGTTAGATTAATTGGGAGCACTTACCTAAATTGACCATGGATGTGAATGTGAGTGTGAATGGTTGTTAGTCTAAATGTTCCCTGAGAGTAACTAGTGACCAAACAGTCGAGGGCGTACCCCGCCTCTCGCCCAAAGTCAGCTGGGATATGCTCCAGCTTTCCCGTGACCCGAATGAGGACAAGCGTTACCGTCGAGAAACAAACCCGACGCAGCTTTTCCAATCCCCTCTAAAAAGTCTCACTATCTGGCAACGCTCCTCCCTCAGATATGACTTGGATCTGTTCTCGGTGGAGGGCAATATTCGGCAGGCGCTGAACGAGGTGCAGGAGCGGAGGCCCGAACTGAAGGCCGTCCTGATGGGCACCAGGAGGAGCGACCCTTACTCTCACACACTCACCCCCATGTGTCCCACTGACCCCGACTGGCCGCCCTACATGAGAGTCAACCCTTTACTGGTCAGTAACGCACCCGACACAAATACACGTGAATAGCATTTTATTGTTCAATGAAATGCTTGTATCTCCAAATGTTTTATTTTTTTTGTTTGGTTCAGATAAAAACAAATAATGATCAATAATTTTTATGGGCCAATAACAATATAATTGTTTGGTATCATATATATGTATACTCTTCTGTTTTTGGTAATTCAACAAAGTACTGTAATTTTTTCATGTATAATACGCACCAATCTATAATATGTATCCCCAAAGTTGACCTCAAAATTCTGGAAAACCCTTCTACCCATGTACAACGCATTTTTCCAATAGATGATTTTTCTGCTACCCATATGATCAAAACATGAAGTATTACCTGTTTCTTGTTAGTTTTTCGAAGAATTATTCTGAAGTTAAGCACTTTATTTGAACACGTAATACTTTCTTTTTATTTACTTGCTCTTATTTTGAAATTTACAGGCCTACTTTTATTTAGTAAATATGAAAACACACAGTTGTGCTCATATGTTTGATTATCCAGGCATAATTTCTTAGTTGGGTACACTTCTTTAAAGAAAACATGAAGGGCCAGGCGAATGACATTTAATTTTATTTTAATGGGATTCAAATTAAACTGTCAAGCATTTCAGAAAAGCATTATCATTAAACAAAACATAACCATCAAGAAATTAATGATGGTTGTTGTTCAGTCATCAGTCGTATTTATATAAAAAAATAAATAAATTCACAAATTCTGCCAGGGTATGTAAACTTATGAGCACAACTGTATATATACAGTGGGTACGGAAAGTATTCAGACCCCCTTAATTTTTCACTCTTATATTGCAGCCATTTGCTAAAATCATTTAAGTTCATTTTTTCCCCTCATTAATGTACACACAGCACCCCATATTAACAGAAAAAAAAAATAATTGTTGACATTTTTGTAGGTTAATTAAAAAAAAAAGAAAACCTGAAATATCACACAGTCAAAAGTATTCAGACCCTTTGCTCAGTATTCTGTAGAATCACCCTTTGGAGCTAATACAGCCATGAGTCTTTGGGAATGATGCAACAAGTTTTTCACACCTGGATTTGGGGATCCTCTGCAATTCCTCCTTGCAGATCCTCTCCAGTTCTGTCAGGTTAGATGGTGAACGTTGGTGGGCAGCCATTTTCAGGTCTCTCCAGAGATGCTCAATTGGATTTAAGTCAGGGCTCTGGCTGGGCCATTCAAGAACAGTCAATGAGTTGTTCTGAAGCCACTCCTTTGTTATTTTAGCTGTATGCTTTGGGTCATTGTCTTGTTGGAAGGTGAGCCTTCGGCCCAGTCTGAGGTCCTGAGCACTTTGGAAAAAGTTTTCGTCCAGGATATCCCTGTACTTGACTGCATTCATCTTTCCTTCGATTGCAACCAGTCGTCCTGTCCCTGTAGCTGTAAAACACCCCCACAGCATGATGCTGCACCTCCATGCTTCACTGTTGGGACTGTATTGGACAGGTGATGAGCAGTGCCTGGTTTTCTCCACACATACCGCTTAGAATTAAGGCCAACAAGTTTTATCTTGGTCTCATCAGACCAGAGAATCTTATTTCTCACCATCTTGGAGTCCTTCAGGTGTTTTTTAGCAAACTCCATGGAAGCAAACTAGGAAGGATTCTGGTCATCCCAAATGTCTTCCATTTAAGGATTATGGAGGCCACTTTGCTCTTAGGAACCTTAAGTGCAGCAGAAATTTTTTTCTAACCTTGGCCAGATCTGTGCCTTGCCACAGTTCTGTCTCTGAGCTCTTCAGGCAGTTCCTTTGACCTCATGATTCTCATTGCTCTAATCAAGTCCAATCAGTATAATCAAACACAGCTGGACTCCAAGGAAGGTGTAGAACCATCTCAAGGATGATCAGAAGAAATGGACAGCACCCGAGTTAAATATATGAGTGTCACAGCAAAGGGTCTGAATACTTATGGCTGTGATATTTCAGTTTTTCTAAATAAATCTGCAAAAATTTCAACAATTCAGTTTGTCTGGACGGCCAGCTCTAGGAAGGGTTCTGGTCATCCCAAACCTCTCCCATTTCAGGATTATGGAGGCCACTGTGCTCTTAGGAACCTTAAGTGCAGCAGAAATTGTTCGTAACCTTGGCCAGATATGTGCCTTGCCACAATTCTGGCTCTGAGCTCTTCAGGCAGTTCCTTTGACCTCATGATTTTCAATTGCTCTGACATGTGCTGTAAGGTCTTATATAGACAGGTGTGTGGCTTTCCTAATCAAATCCAATCAGTATAATCAAACACATCTTGACTCCAATGAAGGTGTAGAACCATCTCAGGGATGATCAGAAGAAATGGACAGCACCCGACTTAAATATATGAGTGTCACAGCAAAGGGTCTGAATACTTACGGCTGTGATATTTCAGTTTTTCTAAATAAATCTGCAAAAATTTCAACAATTCAGCTTTTTTCTGTCAATATGGGGTGCTGCGTGCACATTAATGAGGAAAAAATGAACTTAAATTATTTAGCAAATGACTGCAATATAACAAAGACTGAAAATTTTAAGGGGGTCTGAATACTTTCCGTACCCACTGTATATGCAATCATACTTACCCGTATCATATTGGAATGAAAGTGGAGACTACACCTTTTTCATAACCTCTAGGTGGTGGTGGCATAATGTAATGAAAGTGTGAAGCTTTTTCATAACCTCTGGATGGCGACATACATTTATAAAATGTGAAAGTCTTTCATTTTCCCCTATACACCGTACTATTGACTTTTTTTTGGGGGGGGGGGGGATTTGCATTATACACGAGAAATTACGGTAAGTAATATGAGTAAGTTAGCAAGTGAATCTTTAAACGTTTTTAGGAGCTGTCTTGCTTTAAGCCAGTGATTGTGAATTGAAAAATCACTATCCATATGATACATTTAAAGAAGTCTGATTTTATATGAAAAGAGCTCCAATGATGAGCAATAAAATGCTATTTGAAATGTATCTTTAAGGACTCAAAGGAAAATTATTTTCCAAGGTTACCAACTGAATAACATTTTCAGTTTTTCTATTTAACTGTTATTTTTTTCTTCTATTTATTAAACAACAGTTTATTTATTTTTAATTGTAGTTATTCCATTAATATGTATATATGTGTGTATTATATACAGCGGCTGAAATAAGTATTTAACACGTCACCATTTTTCTCACTAAATATACTTCTAAAGGTGCTATTGACCCAAAAAATTCACCAAATGTTGGAACAACCCAAGTAATCCATGCATACAAAGAAAGTCGAACAAATAAACTCAGAAATTAAATTCTGTGTAAAAATGTGAAATGACACAGGGAAAAAGTGTTAAACACATAAAGGAAAGGCAAAAAGGCATGGAAAGCCAACACCTAAAATCTATCAATAATTAAACAGCAATCCACGCCCTTGTCAGTGCAAATGAATATCAGCTGGTTCAGTCCTAATTGATGACCTACAAAAAGTTCTCATTGCCAAGGTGTGAGTCATTACACATCTCAGAATCATCTTTATTTTGCCAAGTATAAGTGGCTCAGAAAATGGATGGATGGATGGATGTCCAAAAAACGTACAAGGAATTTGTCTCCGGTACTTGGAGCCGCTCGAGTATGACAACAGACAGTCAATTGACAGAGAACACTTTTGAGACATAAAGATATTGAGAAAAACAGTCACTGAGCAATAAGGGGTTGCTAGTTATCTGGTAATGCCGGTACAATTATTATTATTATTATTTTTTGACAATTGTGTGTGTCCTCTAGCACTTAGAGTAGTTTGAATGACTAATATAGCAATAGTCCGGTGCAATGACCATTGTGCAAAGGGTGGCGATACTTCAGGGAGTGTATGCAGTTTTAAAGTGACTAGTAGCGCAATAATGTGGGACAATGTTGATTGTGCAAATGTTGCAGATACTCCTCAGTCAGTGTGCAAGTGGTGCAGATGCTACTCTGGCATGAGTGGCCAGTATTGGTCAACAACAGATATGCAAATAGTGCAGCGTGGCGAGACTACTACAGTGAGTGCACGAGTAATGTATAATGGGCCCGACAGAAATGTGACAACAAACTCAAGACAAAAAAAATTGCCAGCATGTTGCAATGGAATTGTAGGTTAGCTGTTTAAGAAGTTTATAGCAAGAGGGAAGAAGCTGTTGAAATGTCTGCTAGTTCTAGTTTGCATTGATTGGTAGCGCCTACCAGAGGGAATGAGCTGGAAGAGCTGGTGACCAGGATGTGGAGGGTCCAAGAGGATTTTGCACACTCTTGTCATAACGATGGCATTGGTTACAGAATATATTCTGGTCTGACGAGAGCAAAATTCAACTGTTTGGATGCCATAATGCACACCACGTTTGGAGGAGAAATGGCACTGCAAATCACCCTAAAAACACTATACCAACAGTGAAGTTCTGAGGTGGGAACATGATGGTGTAGGGCTGCTTTTCAGCAAATGGTACTGGTAAACTTCACATTATTGGGAAGGATGAATGGGCAAATGTACCGAGACATTCTTGACAAAAATCTGCTGCCATCTACGAGGATGATGAAAATGAAACTTGGGTGGACATTTCAGCAGGATAATGATAAAAAAACATACTGCCAAGAAAACTCTGCATTGGTATCAAAGAAAAAAAATAAAGCTGCTAGAATGGCCCAGCCAATCACCTGACTTGGATCCAATTGAATATCTATGGAAAGAACTGAAACTCAAGGTCTATAAAAGAACCCCATGGAACCTTCAAGATTTGATGACTGCTTATGTGGTGGAATGGGCCAAAATCACACCAGAGCAATGCATGCGACTAGTTTCTCCATACAGGAGGCGTCTTGAACCTGTCATTGCAAACAAAGACTTTTGTACAAAGTATTAAATAAATACCAACTGGCGTGTTTAATACTTTTCCCTGTGTCATTTCACATTATTACACACAACTTAATTTCTGATCGTATTTGTTCTACTTCCTTTGTATGTATGGATTACTTGGGTTGTGCCCAACGTCTGGTGAAAATTTCAGGTCAATAGCACCTTTGGAGGTAAATATATTTAGTGAGAAAAATGGTGACATGTTAAATACTTATTTCAGCCGATATTTATATATATATATATATATATATATATATATATATATATATATAATGTGTTTTAATTATCTGGGGGGCAAGGGATACCACGCATTAACCTGGATATATTTTATTGTTTATAATGGGTGGGAATCCTTCATTCCTATACCAATTACATTTTGGTGAGAATCCACACAAATTAAAAAAAAATCTTAACCAATTTAAAAGGAAAATCTTAAACATAAAAAACTATTTTCAAAATACTGGATATGTGTGTAAAATATTTGCTCTGTGTATGAAAGATCAGAGGCTGTAATATTAAACCAGGTTTGCTCCTGATGTGAACTAAATCTATTTCTTCTGGCAACTGGTCAACTTTGATGTAATATGTAGGTCTCATGAGAAATTTGTCATGTCATATCAAATGTCCTTTCTTTGGCTGAAATTGGCCCTCCTTTTACAATTAACTGTGTGTTGAATTCGAAAAAAATCTTTGTGAAGGTCTTCTTGAATGATTGATTTCATGGACTGAATGATTCATCAGTTCAGCCCCATTTAATTGTGACTGATTCCAACAAAGGACTGGACTTACCACGACATTTGGTCCTTCCTGAGGACACTATATGTTCCCTACTGCATTCTCTACGATAAAGGGTAAGCGCTCACTCACCCAGTCATTCTGTGTATCCTCTGCCTCCTTTAATTCACATCTTTATGGCGTGATCTTTCTTCACTGCGGCGTAGGTACACGTCACTGGGCAGCATGGACAATACGTGTCGAAATGCGGCTCTGCAGGTGGTCGACAGCAGGGGGGTGAAGCGCTACCAGCCGGCCTACCTGCTGGAGAACGAGGAAGAGGAGCGGAACTCACGCGTCTGATGCTTTCTTACCTGTACATAAACAAGGATGTGTTTTTTTAAACTTCTGTTCAGCAGCTGAAAGAGCTGTAAAAGAAGCGTGTTTGGGTAGTGCAAACGTGTGTGTGTTACTGATCCATTAGCTTTCTGCGCTGCTGAGTAAAGCATCAATCAAGTCATCTTTATCTATGGTCACGTGACTATTTCAAAATACAATTGATTAAGCTTGAGCGTAAATCCATTTGTCTCACTATTCAATCCTAAATGTTGCCAAGAGAGATTGCCGCCAAGACAGTATAACTAGAAATAACAGTTCGCTCACAATACATCACAGCACATCATATATATTCCATGGATGATGTGCAAATTGGCTTTTTAGAGGCTCTGAGCAGTTTCAAGTATGATTAAAAACAGGCAGGTGCTTCCAACCTTAAAAATCACATAATACTAAGTACATTGAACTGAGCTCACGAGCAGGAGAGCTAAGACTTGCTCGTTGTACACAAAAACCCAATTTCTCTCAAATAATTTTGTTCATAAATCTGTTTTAGTGAGCCCTTCTCCTTTGCCAAGATAAGCCATCCACCTCACAAGTGTGGTCAGTCAATATGCTGTTTTGACAGCATGATTGCTACATTTAGAGACTTTTGTGACCCGTCCAAACAATTATTAAATCAAAAAGCGATCAGCAAAAAAATCTTGCAATTTCTCATTCCGTTATTGGAGACTTCCGGAGACACTGTGACTCCATCCAGAGGAGATATTCAACCCTCCATGTCAGGACTGCAAATGACTGGTGCATGTGCGAAGCCACCACTGGCTAATTCAGCTAAACATGGGCGAAAAAACAGTGTGCGTAGCCATTATTATGTAGATTTTCCCCACTGTTACACACAGTGCAGAAAAGCTTGATGCAGGCACATTTGCAGAAACTGGCAGGTGACGGATTTACTCGGTTGTTTAATTTCACTCTTGTTGGGTGGGCAGGCACTTCACTGTTTGTATACGAGCAATTAAAAAGTCAATTTTCATGATGCATCATGAAAACTACAGTACTGGTATTTTAAATTACCACCTTTATAAATCACAAAGACAACACAAAACTGTATAATAAAACATCACTATTCAGCCATCCATTTTCTATTGCCCTTATCCCCATTAGGGTCACGGGTGAACTGGAGCCTATCTCAGCTGACTTTGTGTCAGAGGAAAGTAAACCCTGGATTGCAAATTGCAGGGCACATAGACCAACACCCAAATAAAAACTTAAATGAACCTAACGCGTGTTTTTTGGGATGTGGGAAGAAGTAGGACTACTTGATTGAAAATTTGGTTAATGTTCTAATTTTCTTCAGGTTATATCATTGCAACTCACAAAGGAAAAAACACATTTTCTCACCTCAAGCTGGTTCAGAATTCAACAGCGAGGCTTCTCATTGATTAAGTAGACATCCATCCATTTTCTGAGCCGCTTCTCCTCACTAGGGTCGCGGGTGTGCTGGAGCCTATCCCAGCTTTCATCGGGCAGGAGGCGGGTTACACCCTGAACTGGTTGTCAGCCAATCGCAGGGCACATACAAACAACAACCGTTCGCACTCACATTCACACCGGGCAATTTAGAGTCTTCAATCAACCTACCACGCATGTTTTTGGGATGTGGGAGGAAACCGGAGTGCCCGGAGAAAACCCATGCAGGCACGGGGAGAACATGCAAACTCCACACAGACGGGGCCAGGGATTGAACCCCAGTCCTCAGAACTGTGAGCCAGACGCTCAAACCATCCCAATTTTAGTATCACTTCATTGGCTTCCAGTTTGTTGTGAATTGACTAAGAGTTTTTCTGATTACTTTAAACACTTGTCAGGATCTGGCTCAGAGCTATATAACTGAACATTTAATCCTGTATGAAGTAGCCTCAAATCGGGCCTTCTGGTTGTTCCGATGTGGCTCATTTCTTAAAATTCACTTTTGAAAACAGGCTTTAATGCAATGTCGTATTCTCCCCTGTTTTTATCTTTTTTTTTAAAATAATAATTATTATTATTTCATTTGTATTTTTAAATGTGTTTATCCATTTTTACCATCTTGATCTCATTTGGGTCTGTTGGGTTCTCACATTGCCTGTATGGGTTTCCCACTCAGTTTTATATGGTATAGAGCATGACAATTCTTATTTTGTTTTATGTATGTGCTATAGAAAGTTATTAAAGTATTATTACCCAGAGAAAAGCGCAGGGAGAACCTGCAAACTCTACACGGGAAGCCCTGAGCCGAGTAGAACCCGCGAATCTCAGAACCGTGAAGCCGACTTGCTGCCCTGTTTAGATATAATTTGCGTTTTATTTTTATTTTGTTTACTATTCATTAATTATTGTATTTATTTAAATCGCACACACAGCACATATAAAACATACAGCGACAACTTTTATCAACATTGATCAGGTTTTCTCCTGGCAAGTGACTGTTCACCTGTTGCTAGGCAGAACTCATGTGCTTTCTACCGTAACCATCCAATGACGTATTTTTAAAAAATGGCAGGCCACGCCCACTAGCGTACCAGGAAGGGTGACTCGGAAACGAGGACTGTTTTGGAACTATGAAGACAAGTAAATTTATGCACATTAATTCTGCCATGATGTCGCTGCTCCGAAGCCGATACAGTACACTGTAGAGCACACGTTAGCCCACAGAGTCTCCACCACAGCCACGCGCGCGCGCACGCACGCACATCCACACGCGGAGCTCACTTCCACGTACTTGTAATTCACTTGGCGGCCCTCACGGGCGCGTTGTCCTCACGTTTTCCATTTAGCGCCGCCGATGACAACAAATTGGCTTGCCCCTTTCCAGACATGATTGAATCCACGCGCATCGATCCGCTCGCTGTCGCGTGGCACGCCGGGCTCGATAGCGGCCCCGGGTGAGGGGGCGGATGAGGGCTACCGCGGCCCTTCACACACGGTGGGGGCCGCCACGGTCATTTCCCCGCCTCATTGCTTTATTCATAACAACAGTCATAATCACAACCAATACAATCATCGGAAATTGGACCAACTGTTCAAATTTATGCGTGGCCTCTGCCCTCTGTAATCGTTTGGTTTTAATAATTGTAGTCAGTGTAATAACTTGGTACTTTATTGACAATAACCTTGCCCCCCCCCCCCCCTCACCTCCATTGTGAAAAACAGTCCCGAAACCAAAATATACTTGTACACTTGCATGGCTTGATGAGATGAGATCCAGTACAAGAGTCATACGCCCATGGTGTGAAAAACAGTGTGATGCTGGAGTATGTGAGGCCTGGGATTGCGTGGCGACCAGTTCAGGGTTTAGTGATCCACTTTTATTTCAGCTGGGACAGGCTTCAGCTCACCAACGACCCTAATGAGTATAAGCCGTATATAGAAAATGGGTGGATGGATGAATGTATATATATATTTGTAAGTAATCTTTTTTTTTTTTTAACAATAACGTGTTATATTGTTACTACAATATTATTATATATATCACATTATATATATATATATATATATATATATTACATTACAATAACGTTTTCCAACTGTCATGAAAGCAATTGGAATTGAATTAATAACTTGCATAGAACATTTCCTGTCAGGAAAAGGTCAATTTCGAACTCTGTTTATCATCACACTTTTTTTCCTCCTCGGTACCGTTCTGTCGCGAACAAAACATGAAACACTCACTTATGCAGGGACGTCTGTACTCGTGCTCGTAAAAATGCTCTGATACTACGACACCCGATACCACTTTACCAGCCTGTCATATACAGTGGGTATGGAAAGTATTCTTTTTCATATTGCAGCCATTTGCTAAAATAATTTAAGTTAATTTTTTTTCCACATTAATGTACACACAGCACTCCATATTGACAGAAAAAACAGAAGTGTTGACATTTTTGCAGATTTATTAAAAAAAGAAAAACTGAAATATCACACACCCATAAGTTTCAGACCCTTTGCTCAGTATTTAGTAGAAGCACCCTTTTGAGCGAATACAGCCATGAGTCTTTTTGGGAATGATGCAACAAGTTTTTCACACCTGGATTTGGGGATCCTCTGCCATTCTTCCTTGAAGATCCTCTCCAGTTCTGTCAGGTTGGATGGTGAACGTTGGTGGGCAGCCATTTTCAGGTCTCTCCAGAGATGCTCAATTGGGTTTAAGTCAGGGCTCTGGCTGGGCCATTCAAGAACAGTCACGGAGTTGTTCTGAAGCCAATCCTTTGGTATTTTAGCTGTGTGCTTAGGGTCATTGTCTGGTTGGAAGGTGAGCCTTCGGCCCAGTCTGAGGTTCTGAGCACTCTGGAGAAGGTTTTCGTCCAGGATATCCCTGTACTTGGCCGCATTCATCTTTCCTTCGATTGCAACCAGTTGTCCTGTCACTGCAGTTGAAAAACACACCCACAGCATGATGCTGCCACCACCATGCTTCACTGTTGGGACTGCATTGGACAGGTGATGAGCAGTGCCTGGTTTTCTCCACCCATGCCACTTAGAATTAAGGCCAACAAATTCTATCTTGGTCTCATCAGACCAGAGAATCTTATTTCTCACCATCTTGGAGTCCTTCGGGTGTTTTTAAAAAATTTTTATTAGCAAACTCCATGCGAGCCTTCATGTATCTTGCACTGAGGAGATGCTTCCGTTGGGCCACTCTGCCATAAAGCGTCGAATGGTGGAGGGCTGCAGTGATGGTTGACTTTCTAGAACTTTCTCCCATCTCCATCTCCATCTCTGGAGCTCAGCCACAGGTATGTTTGGGTTCTTCTTTACCTCTCTCACCAAGGCTCTTCTCCCCCGATTGCTCAGTTTGGCCGAACAGCCAGCTCTAAGAAGGGTTCTGGTTGTCCCAAACGTCTTCCATTTAAGGATTATGGAGGCCACTGTGCTCTTAGGAACCTTAAGTGCAGCAGAAATCTTTTGGTAACCTTGGCCAGATCTGTGCCTTGCCACAATTCTGTCTCTGAGCTCTTCAGGCAGTTCCTTTGACCTCATGATTCTCATTTGCTCTGACATGCACTGTGCCCTGTAAGGTCTTACTTAGACAGGTGTGTGGCTTTCCTAATCAAGTCCAATCAGTATAATCAAACACAGCTGGACTCCAATGAAGGTGTAGAACCATCTCAAGGATGATCAGAAGAAATGGACAGCACCCGAGTTAAATATATGAGTGTCACAGAAAAGGGTCTGAATACTTATTGGCTGTGTGATATTTCAGTTTTTCTTTTTTAATAAATCTGCAAAGGTTTCAACAATTATGTTTTTTTTTCTGTCAATATGGGGTGCTGTGTGTACATTAATGAGGAAAAAAATAAATGATTTTAACATCTGAAGTTTGCAGTAAAACTAAGACAAAATAAAGACAATTACATTGTAAACTTAAGCTATGACATAGCTTCGTCTCACAAAGGTCCACTAGCTTAACGCTAACAATAATGCAAAATGCTATAGATGGGCTAATGAATATCATCAACGTCGCAGTATTAACCTTCAAATAATGAATATTCAAACAAGCAACATGTACAGAAAGATGATATAATAATACTCACAGGCAGGTACTGTATTCTTTCGAATCCACAAAAAACAAGACTATTACTGCAGCTTTTTCTGTGATATTCTTCGCATCTTTTCATTAAATCTATGTGTGTTATCTGCATGCCTGCACCACACTGCCCCCTGGAAAAACTGTTATATTTGAGTAAAATTTCATACATGGTCAATAAACGTTTTTTAACAATATTTGATTGATTGTATAAGAAGAGTTATATTTCAGTGAAATTTATTCCATGTTCAATAAAAGTTTGCGTTTTGTGTTTTTGAACAATATTTGATTGTGTGTGTTTAAGAAGTGTTATATTTGAGTGAAACTTATGGAATGTTCCATAAAAGTTTTTGTTTCTCTTCAAATATTGGATTAAAATAAAACACATTTTCATCCAAATTGAAAGACATGATAGCAATATCAAGTAGTGGTACTCTATTGGTGAGTACTCAAATGTACAGTTGAAACCAGATGTCTACATACACTATTGAAAAACACAAACACATTTGCTCAATGCCAGCAATTTCTTTTTTTGTTGCAATTTCTCATTTCTTTCTTCAAAGTCAGACGTTCACACACAGTAAGAGTACTTACTATGCCTGTAAACAAAGTCGACTTGGTTGTCTTTGGTCGTTTACTTTCTTTTTATTGTAATCACAAGTCATTCCTTCCATGTTGTTAACTAAATCAAGAGCATGTTGTTCCTGTCATCTCACCTCCTGGGCTGCTTGGCCTCATTAGTCCCAATGTGTTTCAGCCCCATCAGCCCCGCAATTCCCTTCTCCTTAAAGTCCACATTCTGCTTCTGACTACTGCTTTTTCTTCATCATTCACTGTAATGGAGCCACCAGCTCTACAAATTGTTGTTGTTTTTACTGGACTTGTAAGAATTTCACACATGCTCGTACTTGCGCTCTTTGGTCTATGCAACTGGTGTCAACATACAAATAATGAAGCCACATTTCAAATCGATGCACACTGCAACCTTTCAGATTCTTAGTTAGTCTCATTACTAAAAAAATCCCAATCAACCGATGTACTATTTAGTTATTTAAATACGGTGACATTTCATGACTCAGTAGAATTTAAAACAGCACAGAAAATGTAAAAAAATCATCATACAGTCATTTACTTTGCTGCAGTACTCAAAAGCTGTTTGAAATCAGAGACAGTTATGATTTGAGGGGAATGTGTTTTACACACACACAATACAAGAGTGAATATAAACCAGAGATATGTCTCTGCTCGAGGTGTTAATTTGTGGAATGAGTATGAAAATGAATTGAAAATGTGTGATTCACTTTCTTTGTTTAAAAACATGTTTAAAACTAACGTACTATATATATATATATATATATATATATATATAAATCATGTTTGGTGGTTCTGTGGTGACATCTTGTGTTTAAAGTTCCTACGGGTGCTTTGAAACGGTTCCCTTCCTCATTCTCCCGAATGAGGCTTTGACCTGATTTGCCGAATGGGGAAGTACGGCAGTTTGCGCATGAACCAGATTTTTTTTTTGCTCTGTAGAATGTTTGACATTTTCTTTGTGTTGGGGCCTTGATGGTTGTCTTGACTTGCTGAAGTATGTTTTTTTTTTTTCAGGGGGGCAAAATAAGCTGGAGCTTCACCCTGCGCCTTTACCATTCATTGTTTTTTCCTTTGTTTCTGAACATTTTTATTTTCTATGTGAATTTTTATGTGGGCGGAAGGGTGGACAACTGTTTAGCACGTCTGCCTCAAATTCTGAGGACCTGGGTTCCTCCCACATCCCAAAAACATGGATGGTAGTTTAATTGAAGACTCTAAATTGCCCGTAGGTGTGAATGTTGAGTGCGAATGGTTGTTTGTTTATAAGTGCCCTGCGATTGGCTGGCGACAACCGATGACAGCTGGGATAGGCTCCAGCACGCCCGCGACCCTAGTGAGGAGAAGCGGCTCAGGAAATGGATGGATGGATGAAAGTTCACGGTGTACACCTCTCGCCCGGAGTCAGCTGGGATAGGCTCCAGCACGCCCGTGACTCTCGTGAGGATAAGTGGGCCGGAAGATGAATGAATGAATGTTTATGTGATTGAAATGACTGGTTGAAACTTAATCAGTTCATCTGTCGGTTAAGCCAATCGGTAGTTAAGATATGTGACCTGATTCGATTTGAAACAGTATTGAAAAAGCCAACCGTTTTCCTCTGTCATCATCTCATGACCACACACGTTTGTAACATCACTTCAAGCAGCTATAATCATAAACATTGGTGCAATATTCAGTTTGAAATCCTTTACTGCCAGTCCTGTTGTTAACATGGATATTTGAATTGAATAGTGCATGACAGTGAATGATTAAAGTAGAAGTCTCTAAAGATCTAACTTACTTTTAAGGTGCTATGATAAAATACAATAGACTCTCCATCGATCCAGCTACCAACTGGAAACGAAAATAAAAAAATTTGAGTCCAAACCTAGTTTTTGTATTTTTGTGCATTGCCACCAGCGAAGGGCACTATAGCAACGGCTAATAGGAAAAGTGTGATGATGAGACAAGGACCTGGAAATGGAATTTACTGTGAAATGGGAAAGGGCTTGGCTTCTAGGAGCAATAGATCAATTATATATATTGTACACACACTGGTGTTACTAATATAAATACAGTACACTTATTAATAGGCAAATGGCATTCTTAATTCCAGCTACTGGATGTAACTCACCATGCTGCAAACACTTTCCAGCTCCTCTCCATTTACATGCCTGTCAGGCATCTTAAAAGGGTTAGTCATTTTACTTTATTTAGTTTTATTTTACAGTAGTTATTCATTTGTCGTAACACTTGTATGACAGTTATGAATGTGTAAATGTGACTTGGAGCATTGCCTGTGCAGTTAATAAAGGTTTTATGGTGGTGACTGGCTCAAAACCAGAAACAGACTTTGCATTATTTCCCATGGGGAATCTTTCAATCACGTGGGTAGTTTTTGCCAAATCTTGCTAACAAACAGCAATAAAAAATTTCGCCAGTCCTTGTGCTTGGCTGAGGTAATAACTGACTGTTAGTGAGGTATAACTTGAACAAGATGTGTTACTATTACTGTCATGTAGAACTGCATTGAGAGCTGTTTCCATTCACCCACGCAATCATCTATTTTCTAAGGCGCAACCCAATTGGCGGGAGCCTATCTGAGCTGACTTTGGCTTCTGTCAATCACAGAACTATATAGACAAACAAACACACACATAGACAATTTACAGTCCTCAATGAACCACACATGCATGTTTTTTCGATTGTGGGAGGAAGTACCCGGAGAAAACACCACGTAGGCACGGGGAGCATATCGATGCTGTCGGGTGGAAATTTCCAACCATCAATCCAACCATTTTCTGTACTGATTCTCCTCACTAGGATCGCGGACGTGCTGGAGCCTAGCTACCTTCGGGCGAGAGGCGAGGTACACGCTGAACTGGTCACCAGCCAATCGCAGGGCACATAGAAACAAACAACCATTCGCACTCAAAGCCACACCTACGGACAATTTAGAGTCCTCAATCAATTTCATTCTGTCCAAATATAGTCAATTTCATATTTTTTTTTTTTTTTACAAATCAATACTATTGTCTATCCCTACACAGTTGGTTATCTTCGGCATTATTAACCAATTGAAATTGTTGAAAGTAGCTTAAGAACAGTTTAAGAACAAATCTATGAACTCTTCCGAATGCTTCAACTGTCTGAGAAGTGTTGTGAAACTCAGTCGCTTCCCTTATGCTGCAGGAGCCATGCACCATTATGTCGCCTCAAAATTGAAAGTCTGGATGTATTTTAGACAATCATAAGTGATAATAGTGAAGTTAGCTACATTTGAGTACCGTAAGCTTGTTTTGTTAGTGCAGAAGTGGAGTGCAGAAGGAACTGGTCAGCCACGAAGGTACAGTAAGTGTATGCAGAGCCATATCCGACTATCAGACTGTTTAGTCAGCTGGTTGTTTTTATTAATTACATCCTTCATGGCTCTAAGACATGGGTGTCAAACTCATTTTAGTTCGCGGGCCACATTTACCCCAGTTAGATCTCAAGCGGGCTAGACCACAATATCTGTGTCTTAAAAATCCATAAATAACAGTTCTTCAAAATTTCCCCCATTGTTTTGGTGCAAATAATTACAAGTGCTTTCGTAAAATATTCACATTTATTCATTATTATCTTGTTGCAAATCATATGAGAAGTTTGACATTTTTAACCCAAAATTATTTCAACAGTATTATGAATCAGTGAGCCTGCACCATTTAGTTATGCATCCTTTGTAAATATATCCATAAAAATCTAAGTTGTGGCAGTGCATGGAAAAAAACAAACCGACTTTTGAAGTGAAGCTTTTGAATGAAATTTTGTGATATTCAATGTTTTAAAACATTTCTACAGGAGGTATTTATTTTCACAGAGTGAACATGGCACACAATTTTATATTAGTGTGCTCCTGAAACTTGGCATTGTTTGGCCTTCACAAGTGCATCACTGTCATTTCAGTGTTGTCAGTGCAGCCTCCAATGGACAAAATTAGCAACAAGTTACTTTTATTGAAAAATAGCACTGAATGTGTTCTCCATCCCCACGGGTCGGATCGGACCCCCCGATGGGTCGGTTCTGGCCCGCGGGCCGTATGTTTGACACCTCTGCTTCTAATAAAAGTTTGGGAAGATGATGTAGCCACAGTCAGCTTTTGTGACGTATTAAAGGATTTTTATCTCGTAGGGGTCTCGGTGTGAATGCAGACTTTGATGTGGATGGCTGGCGCCAGTGATGTTTCTTATATTGAATCAATAATTTGGACATGATTTTGGGGGTAGTGTTGTATTACTGTTAGTGCGCAATCGTATATAATAACAATGTAAGGGGTAAAACCAACTTGAACAATGTGGCGTGTATGGTAAGAGGGGGTTTTATTTTTAATTTGCTTTTTAATTTCCTGAAAAGTAGTTATTTTGGGGCGGCACGGTGGACGACTGGTTAGAGCGTCAGCCTCACAGTTCTGAGGACCCGGGTTCAATCCCCGGCCCCGCCTGTGTGGAGTTTGCATGTTCTCCCCGTGCCTGTGTGGGTTTTCTCCGGGCACTCCGGTTTCCTCCCACATCCCAAAAACATGCATTAATTAGAGACTCTCAATTGCCCGTAGGTGTGAATGTGAGTGCGAATGGTTGTTTGTTTGTATGTGCCCTGCGATTGGCTGGCAACCAGTTCAGGGTGTACCCCGCCTCCTGCCCGATGACAGCTGGGATAGGCTCCAGCACGCCCGCGACCCTAGTGAGGAGAAGCGGCTCAGAAAATGGATGGATGGATAGTTATTTTGGAGATGAGGGGATTCCCCCGACAGCTATGATATGCAAACTACACACAGTTGGCCAAGATTCAAACTAAGAACCTCAGAATTGCGAGCTAATCACTCATCCACTGTGCTGTGTTTTTAACAGTCTTCAAAATATAAAAAATACCTCCACAACCATAGCAATAAAAAGATTGAATGAATACATCTGTAGAGGCAGTATTTTAGATCCAGCTCTCTAGCATTGGATGTGTACGTACGTGTCCAGATATGCATGTATATGAACAACTCGTAAATCCTCATATCACTGTTCCCTCCAAATCTCAAAGGGAACACAATGTGAACAAGTGTGTAAGAGGGACTCAGCATGACTCAGCGAGTCTTTGGATCACAATGAAGCAGGTGTGTGTATGTATAAGAATCGGTCTGGAAACGTGGCGAGCTTTGATAATGGAGCCAACTTAGCATATCAGACGCTTAAATATGCTTTTCTCTAAAAAGGATACACATCCCTGATCCAATTGCTGGGCAGCTCCCGCAGTGTAAAACGACACTTGAAGGTGCATGACACAGTGATTCGGAGGACGGGTCCTTGACGAGGGGGATGGGGACCCTTTGAGGCGATGCAAATTGCCAGCCCGGCTACATGTAGAACTAGCAGACCAGAACACGGACAATGGGACGCTCGCAATCAAAGTGTCACTTGCTGCAAGTGCAGGAAAGAAAGGGAAAGCAGGAGGAGAAGGTGGGAGTCAGTGGATGTGTGACTGGTGCAGGTCGAGGCCAAGATGCCCTCTGCTTGTTTGAGCGCACTCATTCAGAAATGGACTTTGTATGGTGTGCTCGTGTTACTGTGAATGCTGCAAACTCAAAACAAAAGAAAGCATAGTCTGTGACTTAAAAAAAAAAAAAAAAAGAGGATCACTTCCGTAAGTTAGTTAGTAAAGCTAACAGATGATTCACCAGAATAAAGTGGGGTGAATACACACTTTACTTCAAATGTATCTATTCAAACGATCAATAAGCACTGAAACGTAATGCGTAGGCCTCCAGCGTATGTCCAGAAGTGCATCGACGTCACGGGAAAACTGTCTATTAGTGTGTGATGTAATCGAGATGACCATCACAGCACACCGCACACATAACGATTTCTCCACCGACAATCTCGAGTCATCTCCCCGACCCTATTTCTGTTGTAATACCAATACTGACCTGTGAGAGGCACTATGTTACATACAAATACAAAAAAGAAGAAGGGGTAGCAGTCGAAGAAGCTAAGCTAGCTTTTAGCTCTTCCATTACTTGCAGTTCTGAATTGATGGTTAGCAAGTTACCACCCACATTTATACAAGTCAAACCAGAAAATGACCACTCATCTATTTTCTTTAACGCTTGTCCTCATTAGGGTCGCGGATGAGCTGTAGCCGATTCCAGCTGAGTTTGGGTGAGAGGCTGGCTGGGCTCAACCTGGAATGGTTAAAAAACTAACCTGCATGTTTTTTGTTTTTTTGCTCAACTCGTGGGAGACTGACTGTAAAAGTGAAAGGAAACACCAAGATATTGATTTGACCTCAGTCATTTTGAGGGGAAAGCCCTTTAAAATGTCAAAATCTTCTGATATTGTCCTCTACAAAAAAAAAAAAAAATAAAAAATCTCAGCCACCCCATCGATTTGTAAAGGCGCATTGAAATATTTAAGATTTTTTTTTATTTTTTTTATCTCTGGTCAAGGAAGAATAAAGCCTAAAACTGTAAATAATTTCAAAATGGCACTGGTAGATCTGATAAGGAAAACAAGAAAAAAAAATGGTTTTACCCTTCACCTCGGCCAGCTTGACTATTTTATGAACATCTTTTGACATTTTTAGGATTTTTACTTGACATGAAAATGTGAAGCAGGTAAAAATTGTGACTTCAGAAGTGACAATGAACACTGATGTATTGACTTGACCAGCCATTTTATTGGCAAATATCCTTTCAACTTTGTGAATGTGAACCATTTTTATTCTGACCCTGAAGAACATTTTTTTTTTTTTTTGAAGTGGTGTGTGTATGTAATAAGAATTTACCTGAGCAAGCTTCTACATATGATCAGATACTGTCTCTGGTGTTATACTTAGTGAAGCAGCATGTGGTTCATTCCCCAAGGTTATTCCTGTTGGCCTTGTTCTCAGATCTAATAGGTTCCTCCTTTCCCCATGCTCCCAAATGTTAAGTTGTGTTTCAGCCTGCACCACAAACAAAGATGAAAAAATATCCCCCTTGGTGGAGGTAATAAATGCCAGTGTGACATCGGGTCATCATCCAGTGACTGTTGCCATGGTAACTGATGCACTGACATGCTCACAAGAGTGTTGTTTCCTGCTTTGTCTCAATGCTCCACACTCCTCAGTGTGACATTGGGGAAGTGGCTGCCTGCTGAGTGAAGACAGCGAGTAGTTGCAGACCTTGTTAGCCACCTGACATACATATTTTGCATTTCTACTCTGTATGGAACAAAATCCATCCATCCATTTGCCGTACCACTTATCATCACAACGGTCGCGGGCGTGCTGGAGCCTATCCCAGCTATCTTCGGACGAGAGGCGGGGTACACCCTGAAATGGTCACCGGCCAATCGCAGGACACATGGAAACAAACAACCATTTGCACTCACATTCACACCTATGGGCAATTTAGAGTCTTCAATCAACCTACCACGCATGTTTTTGGGATGTGGGAGGAAACCCATGCAGGCACGGGGAGAACATGTAAACTCCACACAGGCGGGGCCAGGGATTGAACCCCGGTCCTCAGAACTGTGAGGCAGATGTGCTAACCGGTCGTCCACCGTGCCGCCCTATTGAACACAAATTGTGAAAAAAACAAAACAAGAACCACTGGATCCTGCGCGTTGGATCTTAAGGTGCATACACATGAAATTCACAACTCTGTATTAAATGTAAAATATTACTGTATTAAATGTAAATACTACAAATTGGGGGAATAAAAACTAGTGGATCTCGTGGGTGCTACAGTATTTAGATTATTTATAATGAGGTTCATTGATACAGATTTTGAAATTTTGCAGTTGAATCACTACTCTGTATTAAATATAAAATACAAATTGTGGGAAAATTCTGCTATTATGGTGGGTGATCAAGAATGAGGTGCACCCCAATAATTTTTTTAATGGCACATATTTATTCCTATTTATTAATCTATCAATTGAATCAATAATCTGTATCAAATATAACAATTGGGTCAAAATGTGAAGCTGATTATCTGCTGAGTGGTAAGGTGTACATCGTGAATTACATTTTAAATTTTTTTTATTTCTACACAATTTTGCCAGTGAGTCATAAATTGGTGGAAAAGTTAAAGCTGGTGGGTATCTAGGTGCACATTCTCCCAAAGGTGTAGTGCTAAACAATTTAGCCAGTGAATCAATATTCTGTATTAAATAGAAAATTACAAATTTTGAAAAAAGAAAAGCCTCTTATTTGGTGAGTGCTCTCTAAATAAATTTGTGTGCGGAATGGATTTTTTTAATGGCACCAGTTTATATATGCACATTCATTTTTGCAGTTGAATCAATAGTCTGTTTTCCATATAAAATACTCCTGATCTGCCGGGCTGGCAAAACACTTGCTCTCTGACCCATTTCTTAAAACTGTACCACATAATGTACTTTTAAATGTGACAAACTGAATATTACAGTATATTTTTGCTACATAGTGATAATTTGACACTTTTTCATGTTATAATTATGCGCAAAAAGCAAATTTAAGTGCTTTAAGTCCGAGTGCTACTACTGTTGAGAAGTTGCTCTTTTGGAATTCGAGTGCAGTGAAACAGCTCAGAATAAAAGAAGTTAATCCTGAATTTTGAACACTCTAAAGGCATTTGGATGGTGTCTGTATAGTTGTAAACGCCCACACAGCTTTAGTCTTTTACTCTTGACTGCCTAAAGGGTCACATATTAAGCCTGCATCTCACCATGTGTAGCACTGACACAACGCACGCAATATCTGTTAAGAAATGTCAAGTAGAGGAAAAGTTAGACCACTTACTGTATATCACCATGACTCCTATTAGAAAACCATGAAACGTCAAACACCTGACAACGCAGAGCGACATCGCTGTGTTTGCTTGTCTCACCACATTCTTGAAAGTGGACGTTTATGCAATCTGACAAAAACGAAGCACTAAAACCATAAAATGTTGCAATTAAAACACTCCCCCCAAAGTGATAACATCGTGCAGAAATAACATGAATACAAAGTAAATAAAAAATGAAGTAAAGAGTCAGTATATCTCACCCTCACACTTTGTCAAAGTAAACTGAGGTGCTGGCTATTTTAAATAATAAAACTAGTGATGACAAAAATAGCAGAGAATATGCGGAAATATAAACCTTGGTTGTAGTGCTAATCACATGAAAGCATCCACTGTGCAGAGGAGATATATTAACACAGGCTGGTGGGATAAACGTTTAACAAAAGAGTTGAAATCCTGTTAAAAGATTTCAGAAAGGAGTGTGTAATCCTTTTATTCATAAAAGGTCACGTCCTACGGCACCTTACTTGTGTTCACCTTCCTTCAAACGATGTCAAGTACACGCTGTGCTCATGGCATGCTACACTCCTACCGTCAATTTACATGGCGTACACAAAAAGTGTGCCTTTCTACTTACTAAACCAAACTTTACAATTACAAAAGTTCAATCCAAAGGAAGAAATTGGCTTGATGGCAATGATATTGCAAGTAAAATGTTTTTTTTTCTCTAGTCTCTAGTTGTGATTAACAGCAGCAATGTGAGCTCGAATATCCAACGGAGGCCCAATTAAAAGAGAAGCGAGAGGACCCGCTGTGTGGAAATTTAATGCACTATAATTAGTGAGCAGGCTAGACAAGACTATCTGCAATCAAATGTGAAACTTTGGCACAAACTTCTAAACCACTTTTGGATCGTTTCGTTCATTATGAAGATTTAGATAGAAGGTGGATTTGAGTAGCTAAAGAAAGGTCCCATGTATTTGCCAGTTAATATTTGGGGGGGGGGGGGGGATTCAATGCCAGTTGTCGTGCTCCACAAGTGGGAAACCTCAATGGAATCTTAACAAAACAAAACAAAAAGTAGAGAATGCAATTTCTGAGCTACACAACTTTTATCTTTTAATCAAAACACTCACCAAATAATGGAGAAAGAAGTAAACGTGTTGGAATGCTACCTTATGTGTGATATTTTGAAGACAGTTCTGGAACCTGTACAAATGTGCCTACAATTTGTCTTTCAGTGAAATGTGTATATATATATATATTTACACACACACAGAGTATACATATATATATACATATACCTGTGTATATATATATATATATATATATATATATATATATATGTCTATACACACACACACCTCAGATGTGAATGTGACAAGCCTTAATGTGCCGATTGAGTGAAGTATTTTGATGTTTGAATGGTTTGAACCGATGGAGAACAATGGAAGGAAAAATAAAGAATTGTGCACGGTGTTGGATAATATAACAGAAGTGGGGGAAATAATTAGATGATCCCCTGGTGAATTTGTACAGTGACTCGCAAAAAAATTAACAGTCTTTCACATTTCTGATTTTATTATGGGAAGAGACAAAATATGTCATAAAAACATCCATAAAACACATTATAAAAGTTGCAAAATGTAGAATTTGAATTGAAGAATTGCCAGAATTGTGGCTCCACCAATCTACCCTAAAATAATACTCCTGATCTTTACTGCTATAACGCATACGTGTTCTAGGCATCCACTATTAGTGATTAGTGAATGACATCTGAGTGAGACAGGAGCTGGTTCTTCTGGGAATGAGCGTCTGGGCGTGAGGTGTGGCCTGCAGCAGCTCCTTGTGAGTGTTCTCATTTTGTATTTCTGAAAGCGCATTGGCGAGTGTGGCACTCCTTGCCCACATGCAAGGGCATTATAGTGCCTTAACTCATTCAACCGGACCCTGTCACAGACTTGTGGCCCGGCATTAGTTGCCCCTCCTCCACTATAACAAGAACTTGAGTGCCTTTGTTTGCATCAGCGCAGTTACGATGGCAGGTAGCTAACTAGCTATGCCTAAAAAATACATCTTCCCTTTGGATAGTCCGCTTGCGTGGCCACTTTAGAGCATCTCGTTGTCGGCCAAGAGTGCGCATATGTCACGGTGTGAAGGCAGAAGAATGAGGGGGGTGGAACCCCAACTTGACAGCCAGTGTGTGGACAGGGGCTTCGCACCAGCATGAGAGCCCCTCATAACGGCGTGGAAAAGCCCCACGATAATCCGGTGGGCTATATTCCAGCCGCCAGAGGCTTTGAATGATGTACTTTTGCAGCTGTACATAACATGTAGTTATGTATATGCATAAGATGCTAGATCAGTGGTTCGTAACTTTGTTAGAGTTACCGAATCATTCGTGCATTCACGGAATCCTTTGCAATTGGAAAAACAAAAGATGTTTTTTTCCAAATTCAAAACGGGTATTTTATTTGTGCACAAAATTAACCATGCATAAATTGCACTCAAAATCGGTGTTCAAAGAAAAAACTAAATAATGATTTTCACACAAAAAACAAAAATTTATTGTAACTGAATGTGAATTTTGCCTTTCACCTGGGCAAGTGTCAATCTCATTATTGTAACAACAAGGTCCGTTCCTTTTCTGTGTTTTTACTTCTACCATCCATGGAAAGAATTGTTCACTAAGATACGGTGGAAGCTTGCCCATATTTGAAAGTGGTCAAAGTAGCATGGATGCTTTTCCGTAGATAGGACACGCCTCTTTGAACTGGGTGCCTACGGTGATGCTTAGCTTGTAGGGGCAAATCCATTCACATTAAGTGATGGCATGATAAACCAAAATAACGACACCTGCGCATTGTGTTGCATACAGTTGCTTGCAACGCTGTACAATCATAATTCCATCAGAATATTTTTTGGGCTCTTTGATGTGAACGTTGCCCCCACCAATGTGGCCGACACATCGGTTGCCTTCCACGGCGCGCTGTCATATCTAGTAAGGCTTTTATTCAGGTCTGTGTGTTCCTGTTAGCACCTTGAAATCACTTCGCCAACCCTTCTCCTATTAGGTGACACCACAGCGACCCGTGATCAACTCAAGGCGCAGCACCGTGACAGAAAGCGGCCATCTTGAGCAAAGCTACACGAAGTGCACATACATAAGGAGTGGGTCGATCAAAGGCGGACTGTGTCCTGTTTTTACAGTGGGACGGACGCACGTACGCCGAACCCCTGATCGAACCTGGGTTAACAACCTACGCGAAACGAAGTAGCATCCATTTTTCCAGATTGTAGGAGAGGTATTTGATTAACTGTTGAACCGGGCGTGGCTTCAGTGCATTCAGTGTCTGCGAGCAGCGACACCAGCTTGATTTTTCAAGTTTTCGAATTCTCCTTTTATACACTTGCCGATTATTTTAATCATTCAAATTTGGCAGGGTTGTTAACAACACTATTCTCTGTGGTGTGTCATATTCACATGACAGTTTCTTTTTACAGGGACTTTAAGTCTGACTCGAGTCAAGCCGTGTGATTTGAGTTTCCCCCTCCGATAAATCGTATTAATACTATTATATACTATGTATTAATTGTAGATGTACAAGTGTTGCAGTTATCAGCACTTTTGGACGCACTACTGGTGAAAATGGAAACGGAACAGTGAATGTAGTAGCAGTGTTGTTGTCATCACACTTTTCAAGGCCCCTTGGATTAAATGTGGATAACGTTACACACTTGCCCCCTTTTGTTTCCAATACTCACCCATTACTAATGTCAAGTCAAATAGAAACGTGCTCTCGGACATCAAGGTCAAGAATCCGGAGCGGCTGACGTCGCGGCGGTGACAAACGTGTCATCGCAAGCCATCATCAAGCATGAAATAGCAGCATTAGCCCCGTTAGCCAGGAAATTGCCTCTCTGCCTTTCGCCATATAAATGGAAATGCATTTACAGCTGATTTGGAGGCTCACTTCTACATTTACAACACAACATCTCCCAAGCGGAGTCCCGTGATAAATACAGTGACTTGTTTATTGGCAATAAAGCCGGAGGGTCCATTAATAAAGGGAGTCTATTGGCTAGCCGAGGCTTATCAGACCAGGGCCGGCCTGTGGATAAGAGACTGTTGTGGCTCAATACCTTAGCAGCTTCCCCGCATTACAAGTGCCTTTTGCACTGCAAGGTCACCCCGGGGCCTCAAACAATCGTCATTTCGGGCCTCTTGTACGCCCGACTTAGACGCTACATGTGTAAGATCGGATTAAAGACATTAATTACACGGACATTAACAACATTTATTTTGTCACCACATTTGGCTGAAAGTAGTACAAAAACAGGCTCAAATTGCAGTTGTCTCTTCACAGAAGAAGCTACATTCTTCACTAAAATGTGAATGCTGAGGGAACATGACACACACCCACATACACACACACACAAAAGAAAAAAATAACTAAGCTGTACATGATGACGATGTTCTATATCACAGAAATGATTGAAGCAGAAAAAATATATCAAAATTTACAGTATTTTGAAACACAAACGAGCAAAAAAAATTAAGTGCCAACATTGCTGTTTCATAAAAATGAATTAAAGCCCAAGGCAATCAAATATTCCAAATATTGAAAACAAAAATATACTATACATTTTTTTCCATTTAATTTGGAGAGTTGTATGCACACGATAATTTTTTTCTTTACACTTATTATAATTTAAACAAATGGCACTGGGTGACAAAAAAATGGGTAAAAAAAAAAAATAGAAAATTGAAATAAAACTATAAATCAAAATGATCAAATAATTTGCCTTGCAAAACAACATTGCAGCAGAACACATTTGTACACCAAACCAAGAAAAAAAAAACAAACCCAAAAGAATCTAACAGTTATCTACAATATAAAACACTGATTGTGCGTGAAGAAAGTGTTTTTTCCCCCCTCCCATACTTAAATAACAGAAAACAACGAAGGTAACACGACAACATTAAAACAGGTGCATTTTGGCGGGGCTTATTAACCACCTAAAATGAGTGGAGAGTTTGTGTATAAAAAGAAAAAAAAGCAAGGAAGTTAAAGGAGCATGTGTGCGTATCATCTGCAGTGGTGTGCTTCAGTGGAGCGAGACGAGCCCAGTGTTGTGTTTACCCACAATTCCCTCTGGCGTGCGTTTGTCCTGTGATCCAAGGAGATGCAGTACGGCAGGATGCTCGATCAAACTGAACAAAGCAGCCCAAGGTCCATCTATTATTGTCATTATCAAACATCACCGTTGTAATCCAGTGTGTGGCCAACCCAGTCCAATTCCAGTACAACCAGTTAGATCCCAGTAGGGGGCGCAGCAGCCTTGCCTCATTATTCTCTAATAGCGCCTGTTCTCGAAACAATTTTACTGAACAAATCGATAAAGCTCTAGTAAACAAACACATTTAAGTGTCAAAAATAAAACTGTGGCACTTTGACAAACTGTAAAATAATGTGACTTTGCAGTTAAGCCAATTAAATGTGTAAACGGGTAACTCATTGCTCTGTTACATCTTCTGAATCTTTAATATTCTACGCAAATCCCTGACAGTGTCAATAAAAACTTCTCAGTATTACCTCTGTAAATGGAAATGATCCAATTTCACTTCATTTGCCCCAAAATTGATTTCCGACAATGAACACATTTTTGTTTATCCATCTATGCTAGCCACGTACAGTGACAGCAAGTGTACCGTGTGGTGTGGGAAATTATCCAATTTCACTTAATTGGTCCAAACATTATTTACGGCGATTAACATGCTCGTTCAGCTACAGCGGGGGTCACCAATATGGTCCTTGCGGGCACCAAGCTGCCCCCTGAGGACCACATGGGTAGCCTCGGATCAGTTCTAAGAATATCTGTCAGTCAGTCAATGTTAGAGGCTATTGTGCTATCTGAGGAACGTTGTACAAGTGATCATTTCAAACTGTAAATACTTGCACAGATTTCTAGAAATAAATGTTGCATATTGATATCTGTTTCCTACCTTGTTATAAATGGTTTATAACTATTCAGAAATCATTAACATGATCAGTGTCTTCACACAGATGAATATCATGAATTATTATTATTAATAACAATTAAAGGTAGTTTGAGCAAATGTGTTATTTCAGAAGTGTGTATCAAACTGGGAGGCTTTTGCATTGTTGACCCAAAAAAATAGCTCTCAATTCCAGAAAGGTTGGTGAGCCCTGATCGACAGTATCCATGCCCGTAACATACCGTATAGTAACATGCAGTGCCACAAAAAATATCTAATTTCACTCAACTGCTCTGAAATGTATTCATTGATGACAATTAATGTGTTTTTGTTCATAACGAATATTTTCCTTTGTTTAACCAAGTAAAGCAATTGAGAACAGTTTCTCATTTACAATGGTGACCTGGAGGCAATTTTGGGTTCAGTGTTTTGCTCAAGGACACTTCGACAACGGACAGTCGGAGCTTCGGTCAGTGGATGACCTGCTCTACCAACTAACCACAGACGCCCATCTATCTATGCCAGCGATGTACTGTATAATGGCAGGCAGAACAAATAAATGCTCTGGCACAAGATGATAATTCACCTGCGTATCCACTTCTTGGGACATTTTCGTTCGGTGATGTCAAACGTGTGCCTTGGCTCAATAAAGGTCAGGAAATGAAGTGGCCTGTGAGTGTTTAATATTAGAATGTGATTGGATGAGTGTGATTGGGACGGAGGGGAGGGGGTAAGTCCCTGAGTGTGTGTGTGGTTCACCGGGTTGTTTGTGTGTGCGCAATGACAACCGTCGTCTGCGGTCTCAATGCGTGGACGGCGAGGGTCACCGGCTGTGCTCGAGTGTCCCAATCACACTGGGAACAGGTGGGAGGAGGTCAGGTGGTCAGCAGGACGGCGAGGAGGCTGAGGAGGATGCAGAGGAGCGGAAGTGACGGCGTCCTCGACGGATAACCTCGACTGAGGGGTGAAGTCGCTGAGGGGACGCACAAACGACAGTGTCAGCTCAGTGTTAAAGTGGGGACATGGAGTGTGGGGAACATTTCAAAGGTTTTCTTAAGGGATGCAGTGCATAGAAAAGGCACACGACTTATGAGAGTTTGTGAGGCCAACCATGCATAGTACATTAAATTTGCATATTTATTTTTACAAAGGAGTATTAGTGCCACACGGAAAGGGTGGAAAAATGAAAATTTTGCAAAAAAATTATTTTAGGCCACAATTTAAAGACCAAAGTCTTACTACTAAAACTGTAACGGATCAAGAATATACATGTAATATTACAAGAATGTAAAGTTGCATTTTCGCATCAAAATGTGGTCTTGTTACAAGAAGAAAAAGTTAGAAAATTACGAGAAAAATTAAAACTTGAAAGAAAACAAAGTTGGAACATTAGGAGAAAGAGTATTAGGGCCACACTGTAAGGAAAACAGTGAAAACATTTTTAAAAGACTAAAATTTTATAATTTTCAGAATTTCTGTTAATGTTACAAGAATACACGTGTGTATCACGAGAATAAAAACCTTGGATGTTACTCAAGGGAAATTCAGAATCGGGTTAACCCATTTGAATGTTATGAAAAAAAGGATTTGTTTAAAATATGACAATTATATTTACAGATAATGAATCTTGTAAAATAATGATCATTCTAATATATTCTGATAATTGTATGCATTTTTTCCACAAGTATTCCAACATGTTCTTTTTGTCCCTCATCATGTTTCCAAGTGTGCCTTTTTTTGTCATTAATAATTTCTTTCCATTGAAAACGTTACGACTTAATCGCTCAAGTTTTTTTTTTTTTTTTTTTGGTTGTCATAATCCAATTTTATTCTTTAATGTGTATGCTTCTTCCTCGGTGACTTCACGTTCTAAAATTGTATCTTGTAAGTCATGTCAATGTTTTTTTTCCCCTTTTAATTTTACACTTTTATTCTTGTTTTTTTTCTTTTGCAATACTACAACTAGATCTAAAAAAATATTTTCTTCTATTACAGCTAGTTTCTAAAATGCATGAATTTCTTAATTTCCTGACATAATTTTCCTGTTTTTTTCTGTCATCACTTATTCTTTCATTTTTTTCTTGCAATATGCCTATTTTGTAAAAATATGTATTTTCCCATCCATCCATCCATCCACAAGGATTGTGGGCATGCTGGAGCCTATCCCAGCTAACTCTGGGCGAGAGGCAGGGTACATCCCGAACTGGTCGCCAGCCAATCGCAGGGCACATATAAACAAACAACCATTCGCACTCACTTTCACACCTACGGGCAATTT
The DNA here is from genome assembly GCF_024500385.1 of Phyllopteryx taeniolatus. Classification (NCBI taxonomy): domain Eukaryota; kingdom Metazoa; phylum Chordata; class Actinopteri; order Syngnathiformes; family Syngnathidae; genus Phyllopteryx; species Phyllopteryx taeniolatus. The sequence continues at coordinate 10,473,997 of NC_084507.1, read as the reverse complement.
AGAGTCTCCAATCAACCTACTATGCATGTTTTTGGGATGTGGGAGGAAACCGGAGAGCCCGGTGAACATGCAAACTCCACACAGGTGGGGCCGGATTTGCACCCGGGTCCTCAGAACTGTGAGGCAGATGTGCTAACCAGTCACACACCGTGCCTCCTGTGTATTTTTTTTTAACAATAATTTCACTAAATTCTCATTAATTCATGCATTTTTCTGTTTCTCTCTCTCTCTCTCTCTATTCTCCAAAATGTCAAAATCTTCTTGTAGTCTTTGTAGCAAATGTTTTTCCCCCCTTTAAATATTACACTTTTATTCTTGTAAATATATGCCTTGCTTCTTGTAATTTTACAACTTGATTATTTTTTAAGTTTGTATTTTTTTTTAAATATTATTACTATTTGGTTTTCATTTTCTTATATTATGACTACAAAAATACACTTAAAATGTTAATGTATTCTCTTAAATTTTCATTTTTCTTTTGGCTTTGCAATTCTCCGAGTGCTGAAAACTGGTGAAAAATCTCACCTTGTGTTTGTTTGGAGCCCTTGGAAGCTGTGAGAGTGGAAACGGAGAAGAGAATGAGAAAAACTTTCGAAAGAAGTTGCTGATTCATCATGTTTGCATGCTTAACCCTCTCCCAAAAAATGTAGTGCAGTTGGGAGAGGTAAAAACAGCAAGAGGCAGACAAATGGGCAAAGGGAGACATTTATCTTTTGTTAAATCCTTAAGCCATTCTCAGCAAATTCTCTTAAAGGTTGGGAAGAATGGAGCAAGAAACAACAGGAAAAGGAGAAGTGTTATGGAAATTAGGGAGCGTTACAGTGATGGGGATTATATACAGACAGACAGGATACAGGAAATGAAAAGGGAGGAGAAAAAAACAGGCGAAAATGCAAAATGACAGAGCGAGACCAAGAAGTGGACAGAGCTTGAAAGCGCGAACGAGGGCGGAAGAAAAGAAGTTTAGGAAGGTCAGACAGAGAAAAGGGGACGGAATCTGGGAAGGAGAGCGGCAGGATGGACGACAGAGTCTGGCCGACACTTTGTCAGCAGGGGGTGTGCTGACAAAGGATGCTGTTGGTTGGAAAGAGGTGGTGGAAACAGTTAAAATACTTTCGTGTCGTCCTGAGAGGACACACGGACACGGCAGAACAACGCACACGCACGCGTGCAAAATGTCCCCACAAGCGCACATTCAATATTGGGATAGCAACGGATGTGCTGCACGAAGAGTGAAAAACCTTGTGGAGCGGCCAACAAAAACAAGCGCCCACATACAAGGGATGTAAAGGGTAGTGACACACAAACATACAAAGACACGAACACAAGCGCACAAAGTTAGAATTTTAAGGGTGGTTCCACAAAACAGCGAAAGACAAGAGCGGTGCTACACAGACAGAAATACAAGATCGCACACGAACGAAAACACACACACACACACACTATTTTTCTTGTGTGGATCAGTAAAAAAAAAAAAAAAAAGGTCAACACACAAAAGAGTAGGCTATGAGAAGGGTGGTTCCACACAAACACAGAAAGACAAGAACACACCCATTGCAGTGTGTACTGCATCAATGTTTTTACGATTCCCCCCCCCCCCCACAAAATAAATAAATAAATAAATAAATCACCACCTGTCCTTGCCCCCCGGCGTCTGAGCTGATGAGGCCAAGTCACGTGTTGTGTTTCTTCATTAAATGGACGACGTCTGTGTTCTTTATGGGTGTGACACCTGCAAGCATCGTCTGTCGCTCAAAATTACTCTGGTGATTGTCTACAACTAACGGCCATCTTGGGGCTAACGAGGCATTAAATAGCATGCTGGGACTTGGCCTGGTGCACAGTGTGTGTGCGGGGGCGTGTGTGTCTGAGATAAATCAAAGAAAGAAAGAAATAATTTTAAAAATATATACTATTGATGTGTTTTATTGAAATCCTCCATTGTTCAGGTATGCTTCGAAAATATTTTGGGTTGTTTCACTCCTTGATTAATGATTATATTCATTGTGGTGCCCCAAAAATATAAATAGAATAACCACCTACTAAGTTGGAAAAAGTCAAAGCAATAAAAGTTCAAAATTAAACTGGTTTATAAAAATAAAATAAAATAACAGCAACAGCCATTCAGTGAAGGTAATGATAGTAAGACAACAAAGAATGAATTAAAATAATGAATAAATACACAAGCATATCGCAATTAGGGGCATCACTAAATGCAAATTGTAAATATGGATTATGAATCAATAAATATAAAAGGATTTATAATTTAGAAAAGGTTACTAAAGTTAAAAGTCAAGATTAATGCAACACACATTACGAATAGGCAGTAGTACCATGTGATTAAGTCTAGCCAATCATAGGGAGGAAAAAAAATCATTAAAAATAGTTCATAAGACAAACTGTTATAAAAATTAGTACCATGAAATGTCTTGAGAAAAAGCAAAACATTAATAAGGTAAATTGATGAAAAAAGAAAAATACTCATAATATTGGTATTATCTAAGTATAATTTATTTATTTATTATTATTTTTTTTTTTACACGTCGCATAAATACAGAAATATGAAAAATACTGAAATAAATGCAAAAATAAAAGCTTGATGATAAAAACAAATTTAGAGAATTATAATAAAATGTTTTCATTATAATACACAGGTGGAGAAATTAATATAAAATGTCTACAATGATTTAGTGTGGTTAAAATTAAAGTCTTTCAATGAGTGTCACATAACATGTTTAAACATTTGGATGCAGAAATTACAGAGAAGAATTATAACAATTACATATCTATTTTACGGTTAATTATAAATTCAGCTTTCCAAAACATTTTCAAGTCAAACACTTTTTGCACGTGTGCGATACCACATGGTGTGCGCTGCAAATCAGTGAATAAAATGCCTCGCATTGACTCGTGTGTGTGTGTGTGTCACGTGTGTTGTGACCCGACTTTGTGCGCACAAAAAAAAAAAAAGCAGCACTTGCTCACAATAGCGGTGGCGTCGAGCCTCGCCACAAAATGGCGACCGTGGCGTCTCTGCTGCTTTTTCCGCACTGCAGTCTGCAACGTGCAGCACCACCGTGGCTAAACGTGCGCACGTGTGGAAAAGCCACACTGTTCCACCATTGCAGCTATGAGGATGCCGCCATTTTAAAAACACAACAGCTAATGCTAACTGACGACGCTTCGCACTCCTTTAATAAAGATAATTCTATAGAAATCGATCAATTCACGAAAGAGGTGTGAAAGAGAAGTTTGAGTGTTGGGTTTGGAGATTTAGCAAAGATGGGTTGGTACGTGTGTGTGTGTGTGTGTGTGTGCGTTTCCAGTTCACAGGGTCCAAAGGTATTCGGGCATGATTGGAGGAGGGAGGTTTGTAAGGAAGGCAGCAACATTGCCCTGCCAAAAACACTGCATAGTGAAAAAGATGAGGCTCACAGCGGGAGAATGACAGGAAAAGAAGGGAGAAGATTGGGAAAGAGAAAAGGAATCAATTAGAGTGAAAGGGAAGTTGGTCCTTAATGGCTTCTCACAGTAGGACGGCGACTAAACAAAACAGGAGGAGTTTCTAAGGGGAGAAGTCGATGCTGAAAGAAGAAGGTGAGCGAGGACGAAGGAGTGTGCCTCTTTTGGGAGGGTTGTTGTCTGATGCAACACAGGCTCAAGCAACTTCTCTGGCTTCAATCGTGCCAGTGGTGATGGGGGGGAAAGCTAGACACTCCACCACGATTATGGCAGAAACTGCATGGAAGTGGATTTCTTCAGATCTGAATAGATCCTGTCTATTTGAGCCAGACGCCATCAAAATATGCAAATGCATCAAATCCACCTGAACAATACACTCATGCTCAATCTGAACTACAGTCGCAGGAGCATGTACTGCACCAACAAAGATGACATAGTCACGGAAATTTCATTTCTATTTGCATGCATATAAACAAGTATGAAAAACGTTGCCCAAATCGTTTTTGGTGTTGTGACAAAAAAAAAGTGTGACCGGGAGGTAACCAGGGGGCTCCACAGTTTCCAAATAATCAAATTGGACTTTCCATTTGATGGACAATGACTTGTCTTTATTTCGGAATAGTACATGGAGTAACAATTTGATTTGATTTTAACGGGGATTTAAAAAGAGAGTCTGAGCCCTATAACGATAGTGTATAGAGCTAGATATATGGAGACATCTAGAAAGTGATCTAGAACAATATAGCGATAGAGTGAGAGATAGATATATATACAGAAGAGATGATTAGAGAGATAGCTAAATATATACAGAGATAGAGAAAGCGTAACAAGACACCTTATTCATCCCGTGACAAAATGAAATGTATAAGAATTGAGTTTTGCTGAATGCACAGTTTAGCACAGGCAGACAGTGTCAGCTTCCGATGAGCAGTTCAATGACGATGTTGATACGGTGGTAGGCAGTATGTGCCTTTGGTAACGTGTCCTTGGACCACATAACACAGTGTAGCAGTGTACAAAGTCTGCGCGTTAAAATGCTTTTAATGGAAGCAGTTATGGAGCTTTTTGTGGTGGTGCAAATTATTTGTTCAATAAAACAAAGAATTTGTTGGGGCTTATTAACTTAACTAATACATAGCGGCCTCGTGCCTATGACTGAATAACAAGTTCAACGAGCCTTAATTAGGATTGTTCAAATTAAAGCATCATCTGCAAAGTTAATGAAATGTTTAACGATAGCGACAGTTTGACCTTGTGTTCCTTTGTTTTTTTGCATGTAAAAATTATATCACAAGTTTGGCTATACTTTCTCATGCTACTGAATGAGAAGCTGTCTCCACACTTTTGACTGGTCCTGTACATATTCAGCACATTTGGGATTTTAACCTCCAGCCTTGAAAACCTTGAAATATACCTGTAGATTACTCTTGGTACTGGAGGATGGAGGCAATTAACATCACACACACGTTGCCATTAAGAAACTTTTGCATCGCTCCTGCCCACTGCGTTGTGTGTTTTTGGGTTAAATTAAGTCCATAAACACACGTGTGCACACTGGAGAGAACATAGAGGGGCTGTTGCTGAGCGACCTTGGAGCAATGTCACCGTGGCCGCCCTTCAAACGAGTGTGTGCGTGCGCGTGTGTGAGCTGATTGCCCACAACAGAGCATCCCTGCATGGAATTGTCTGTTAATCATGGGAAAAATGCATTTCAGGGGAGATGGAGGACAAGTGCTTCTGTTACTGTGGGTCACACACACACACACACACACGCACACACACACACACACACGCCAAAAACACAAACACCAACAAGAGTTTGAGCTGGGAGCATCACCACAGAACCAAATGAATATCTAGACAGCCTCCGACTTGCTCCTGCATCTTTTTGCACTCCTCCATCTCTCATCGCATTCCCAATACTCGGAGTATTGTCGCTGTCACACACACCAAGCATGGCAGCCCAACAGCGACGGAAGTGGTTTAGGCTTAGGAAGCGCCTACGACACGCCGGAGCACTAGGGCGGAGTCGGGAGGAACTCCGGCGTGGACGGACACGCCGAGATTAGTTTTGCTCCGCTAGCGAAAGATCATAAAAAGAGGGGTGAGGGAGGAGAGGCGAAAAGAGTGCAGGAGACAGAGAGAAGGGATGGATTAGTGCCACTTGAGGAACGACAGACGAGCGGAGGAGAGAGAAAGAAAGGGGTATGGGAAGCAGCAAATTTAGTCAGGATTAGTTTTGGTTAACGGACAGGATGAGAGAGAGATGGGGAAAAAAAATAAGAGAAATGTGAGAGTCACTTCAAGTTTGTGTGATCCAACACACACTAAATGGACATTTCATTAGGTACACTTCCACAATCCAATTAAGTATCAGCATCTCAACACTACTGATCCCACATGTAACAGTACATTCATCAAATATTAACAGGTAATAAACCTAAAAAGCTTAATATTTGAGCTCTTGTATTGGATCACACTAGTCAGTGCAGGTTTACCTAATGAGCTGGGCAGCGAGTGTATCTGGTTCATTTCTGCTCAATAGCCTCACAAGACAAACAGTTACTATCATATTACTAATGAATAGCAGGTTCCATAATATAACAAAAACCTATTTACTTTTACAATAATAAACACCCACAAGTATCAGGAAACAATTATAGGCTTCCTTCTTTATTCTACTTAGTACCGAGTAATACAGATTTTGTGAACTTTGGCCCTAGTGTCCCCAGTCCAGCCTGGCATGAGGAGCCCCCTGCAGATAGCACTTGGGATGGGAACTGGGACAGACGTCTCTGAGAGAGAGAGAGAGAGAGCGAGAGAGAGAGAGAGAGAGAGAGAGAGAGAGAGAGAGAGAGAGAGACTCACACACACACACACGAACAAGTGGCACAGGGATTCCAACAGTGAGAGCTGGGCGACATTCCCAACCCGAAGGGGCAGCTCAGTGGACTGGAAGACTAACATTACTCCAGGCGAGCACTGGATTAGATCAAGTCTGGGAATTTCACACTGAAAGATGAAGAGCAGGGGAATGATGGTGACAGCCAATGGAGGAGGGGAAGTAAAAAAACAAAAAAACAATCCAATTATGGGGGTTGCGCGCTCTATTACGTTTCGTTTGTGCCATGATTTTGAAGTGATCATTTTGGGATTTTAACAGGATACGGGCACGCAAGTCCGAATTAGTTAATTAAAGTGAGTGTTGGACTCCACCCAGGCTGCCCATTGTCACCGATTCTGTTCATAACTTTTATGGAGAGAATTTCTAGGCGCAGACGAGGCGTAGAGGGGGTCCGGTTTGGTGGCCTCACTATTGCATCTTTGCTTTTTGCAGATCATGTGGTTCTGTTGGCTTCATCAGGCCATGATCTCCAACTCTCACTGGAGCGTTTCGTAGCAGTGTGTGAAGCGGTTGGAATGAGAATCAGGACCTCCAAATCTGAGACCATGGTCCTCAGTCAGAAAAGGGAGTGCTCTCACCAGGTTGGGGATGAGATCCTGCCCCAAGTGGAGGAGTTCAAGTATCTTGGGGTCTTGTTCACGAGTGAGGGGAGAATGGAATGGGAGATTGACAGGCAGATCAGCGAAGCGTCTGCAGTGATGCGGACTTTGCATTGGTCCGTTGTAGTGAAGAAGGAGCTAAGCCGAAACCTGTCGATCTACGTTCCTACCCTCACCTATGGTCACAAGCTGCGGGTCGTGACCATAGGTGAGGATCCTGGATACAAGTGGCCAAAATGAGTTTAATCCGTAGGGTGTCCTGGGTCTCCCTTAAAGATGGGGTGAGAAGCTCTGTCATCTGGGAGGGGCTCCGAGTAGAGCTGCGGCTTCTCCACATTAAGAGGAGCCAGAGGAGGTGGCTCGGGCATCTGATTAGGATTCCTCCCGGACGCCTCCCTGGTGAGGTGTTCTGGGCACGTCCCACTGGGAGGAGACCCTGGGGACGACCCAGGAGACGCTGGAGAGACTATGTCTCCTGACTGGACTGGGAACGCCTCGGGACCTCACCGGAAGAGCTGGATGAAGTGGCTGGGAAGAGGGAAATCTGGGCTTCCCTGCTAAAGCCTCTGCCCCCGCGACCCGACCTCGGATAAGCGGAAGAAAAAGGATTGATGGATGGATGGAAATGAAACAGTAAGACTAATAATGGGGAAATGAGGGCAACAGTGACATGAAAAAGAGCCCTGATTGTAGAAATATGAAACACAGAGGTTGTGGGGAAGGAGGGAGGGGGTTCAGCTGGACCAAAAGAACGATGAAAGGTGGTAGCTGATGAAAAGAGGCGCACACTCACCGGTCTCGCAGCACACAGTGACACGCAGCTTCATACATGGCAGCGGCGGGCCTTCATCTGCAGGCAGAGCTGAGCCACAACAAGGAAGGAGAGAGGACTTCAGTGCAAGGCGTTAATGACCCCCACCCCGATCACATCACAGGAGAGAGTGGGACAATTATCGTTTTTGGATTGGGACCACCAGCCACCTTCACTTCAGTTATGTCATTTAAATTATGCATTTTTTTGTGAGAAATTATGTTTTTATACTGTAGTTAATACAAATGTATTCAAATCCATCACATGAATGGTTTTCCCCAAGAGTCCATGTTTATCTCCAGAACTGAAGCATAAAAAGAAAAAGCCGTTGGCATCCCTCGTACGACAAACAGGCATTCAAACTGTCAGTCTATGACAATAGAGTGATTGTACTCTCTTTTCTAAATGCCAACTAGACACTTCAGTAGATTGTAGAGTACATTGATTATACTGCAGATATAATAGATGGGGCAAGTGTACCTAATTTAGTGGCCAATAACCCATAACATCATTTTGCAGAACTAAAATTAAAAAAAGAGATGCTATTCTCCCTATAACAAGATTTCTGAGGTGTTATTTCAAGATGAAATTTTGACAATTTTGCTTTAAGATAACAGGCTGTTTGATTGGAAGAAGGGCTGCGTGACGAGCCAGAGATGGTGGTCTGTGAGCTGAACAGGGTGTGGGAGCAGACTGAGCCGGGCTCAGACTGAAGCAACTAATAGAATTAGTGTATGTAACTCTATTGTTGTCTAATGCCTTTATAGTCGGTCCAGTGGCGCATCCTAAACACAAGAGATGCATTTTTGGACCAACTTTATCACTCATGTTGACCGAACACAAACACTCAGAGCCCAAAGTGGTCCAACCCGGCGGAGGGTTGGTGGGTTTTAGGAGGGGCTACTTTCCATTGTTGCTTTTCTCTGAAGTGGCCCAACAAGCACAATAGCCTACAGATTGTGTGTGTGTACATAATAAACGTGATTGTGGAGCCTTGCTTTCATACACCAACAAAGCTCCATTGTCCGGCTTACTACACTAGTAATTTATGTAAAGATGCTTTCTCCTCCTCCTTTTATCCCTTGCTTTTGTTTGCTCTCCCTCCATTGTAGTCTTTTTTTTTTTTTTTTTTTACATTAACTGTCACCGAAGTGTTACATGTAATCAACCACTAATTTCATGTAAAATGCTAAAACATAACACTACCTTTTGATTACAAGTGACAAGCATATGGCTGCTAACGTAGCAGGCGACATCTTTACTCCGTACAGTAAACCCCCACCAATTTGCACCTCACCATTCACCTACTCGCAATTTTTTTCTGTCAAACTAAAAGTATTCTCTTGAGAAAGGCACCTATCAGCATGTTTATCTGCTCAACACCTTGCTCCTTCTAAGGCACCATTTTTGTGCAGGAGCAGCTGGCGTTGGCCACCAGCTGATAAACGGCCAGGCAGTAGAGGGCCAAAAGGCAGGAGAAGCTCCTTGTGAGTTTAACCTGAGGTTGAGCAGGGTGGTAAACTTCTCAAGATGATACAGAGAAAAGTCCGGATCGCTATTGGCACCAGTGGAAGTTAAACTCATCCGACAACAGTACTAGGGCTGCAGCTAATGATTATACTGTATTAATAACTGAATAAGCTTTAAAAAAAAAAATTATTCATCAATGGAATGGATTATAATTTTTATTTCTATCCCCTTATTAAAAAAAACAAGACATTATTTCAAATTGACGTGCAGAAAATGCACAAATTTGATTCAGTTACTGGTTTGGTCCATAATGTCAGAAAATTGGCAAATGTCTTATTTTGAGGAAACGCAAAGACAATTAGTCTGATTTTATGGGGAACTACAGAAATCTGAGAATATCCACTGTTGAGAGGCTGAAATTCGTAAGATTGGGACAATTTGAAGTTAAACAATGGCTCTAAACGATTAATCGATGATCAAAAATCGCTGTCAGTTTGCTAATCGATTAGTTGTTGATCGATAAATCGTTGCACCTCTAAACATTACCATTAAATATGAATAACTGATGATTTCATTTAAAATGTACCTGAAGTGCATGTTCGTGTTTGCATTCACAACTTGTAAAAACACCAATTTTCAAACAATCAGGCTACATTCACACTGCAGGGCATGATGCCCAATTCAACCTCAGGGATCTCATTTGATGAGTGTCCCATGTCTGAGAAGCACAAAAATGAGCAGGGACCAGCGTAAAGGAACGGTAACAAAAAACTAAGTATAAACCTGTCAAAACAGAAGCATCAACAGTGCTTTGATGCTGGCTAAAATGAGGTGTAGTGAGGTGCCATCATCACACCAAAATGTTGGTCCAACTTCAGCGTTTGGGGCATTAGAACTTCAAGATAACACCCCCCGCCCCCCAGTCTGACCGTATTGATCTCAAAGTTGTTCCTCAGACACTTTCTAGGCCCTCAGTCTCTCCCTGTGTGTTGTCACTGTTGCACACCATGTATTCACTTCACCCCTTTTATTCCCTGCCTTGTCTCACGTCCACCCACTTCTCTTGCTCGCACTGACAAGTCTTCTTGAAAAGGAAAGGAAGTTATTAAAAAAAAAAAAAAAAAAAAAAAAAAAAAAAAAAAAAAAGGTTTTACAGTCACTAAGATGTTCTCTGTCTGCTATTCTTTTCTGTTGAGGTGTGGTGGAGGAGCATAGGTGGGAGAAATACAATAAGAAGAACTTAAGTGAACCTCAATGAGGATGTTTGAATCCAATTCGCATTTTGTATGATTTGAATGCAGTTTTAATAGTTTGTCAAGTTAAAAAGAATTGAAAAACTTATCAATAGACTTAAAAACGTTTCGGGTTATTTACAACCCCAATTCCAATGAAGTTGGGGGGTTGTGTTAAACAAATAAAAACATAATACAATGATTTGCAAATCATGTTCAACGTATAATCCCAATTCCAATGAAGTTGGCACTTTGTGTTAAACAAATAAAAACAGAATACAATGATTTGCAAATCATGTTCAACCTATATTTAATTGAATACACTACAAAGACCAGATATTTAATGTTCAAACTGATCAACTTTATTGTTTTTAGCAAATAATCAGTAATTTAGAATTTTAGGGCTGCAACACGTTCCAAAAAAGTTGGGACAGGTGGCAAAAAATACTGAGAAAGTTGAGTAATGCTCATCAAACACCTGTTTGGAACATCCCACAGGTGAACAGGCTAATTGGGAACAGGTGGGTGCCATGATTGGGTATAAAAGGAGCTTCCCTGAATTGCTCAGTCATTCACAAGCAAAGATGGGGCGAGGTTCACCTCTTTGTGAACAAGTGCGTGAGAAAATAGTTGAACAATGTTCCTCAATTGCAAGGAATTTAGAGATTTCATCATCTACGGTCCATAATATCATCAAAAGGTTCAGAGAATCTGGAGAAATCACTGCATGTAAGTGGCAAGGCTGAAAACCAACATTGAATGCCCGTGACCTTCGGTCCCGCAGGCGGCACTGCATCAAAAACCGACATCAATGTGTAAAGGATATCACCACATGGGCTCAGGAACACTTCAGAAAACCAATGCCAATCAATACATTTCGGCGCTACATCCTTAAGTGCAACTTGAAACTCTATTATGCAACGCAAAAGCCATCTATCAACAACACCCAGAAACGCCGCCGGCTTCTCTGGAACCGAGCTCATCTAAGATGGACTGATGCAAAGTAGAAAAGTGTTCTGTGGTCCGATGAGTCCACATTTCAAATTGGTTTTGGAAATTGTGGACGTCGTGTCCTCCGGGGCAAAGAGGAAAAGAACCATTTGGAATGTTACAGACGCGAAGTTCAAAAGCCAGCATCTGTGATGGTATGGGGCTGTGTTAGTGCCAATGGCATGGGTAACTTACACATCTGTGAAGGCACCATTAATGCTGGTACATACACGTTTTGGAGAAACATATGCTGCCATCCAAGCAACGTCTTTTTTATGGACGCCCCTGCTTATTTCAGAAAGACAATGCCAAACCACATTCTGCACGTGTTACAACAGCGTGGCTACGTAGTAAAAAAGTGCGGGTACTAGACTGGCCTCCCTGCAGTCCAGACATGTCTCCCATTGAAAATATGTGCCGCATTATGAAGCGTAAAATACGACAACGGAGACCCCGGACTGTTGAACAGCTGAAGCTGTACATCAAGCAAGAATGGGAAAGAATTCCACCTACAAAGCTTCAACAATTCGTGTCCTCAGTTCCCATTTATTGAATGTTGTTAAAAGGTGATGCAAACATGATCCTGTCCCAGCTTTTTTGGAACGTGTTGCAGCCATAAAATTCCAAGTTCATGATTACTTGATAAAAACAAAGTTTATCAGTTTGAACATTAAATATCTTGTCTTTGTAGTGTATTCAATTAAATATAGGTCGAACATGATTTACAAATCGTATTCTGTTTTTATTTATGTTTAACACAACGTCCCAACTTCATTGGAATTGGGGTTGTAAGCAAAGCATATTTTCTTGAATGGATCGGCAAGACAAAGTGATTCTAAATAATGGCAAGCCCTCATGTCTTTTGGATCAGTGACCACACATAGTCCCACACATGCGTCATACTCACAGCTATAATAGTAGTGGCGCCCTGGCAGAAATTCAAATCCCAGTGAGAAGGGGGTGAATCTTTGGATCTTCTCCGAGAAGCGCACCGAGCCGAACGGAGCGAAGGGGGTGTTGCATTCCCACCGCTTGATGGCCGAAGTGGTCTCCACGCAGCCCTGGAAGGCGGCCTCCTCTGTCAGGTAGAGGGCCAGCGTCTCTGGCTGCCTGGGGCCCAGCGTCTGCTTGCTGGGGTAGTAAGGACAATAGAAGTCCAGGTAGTCGTTCAGGTTCACCTGGATGGACAGTTCGCCTGCTGTTAACCTGGAAGAAAGAATGACAAAAGCAGGATGGTCATCCAGATGGCCATATTTATTCATGGTTAAGAATTATGTGGATCTATTTAATTCAAGTTAAAGTCCAATTGAGGCAAAATGGCTAGCAGTATTGGGTGCCATTAGCTTAGAGAGAGGTAGTTACAGTAGGTAGATAGACGCACTGTAGTATTGATTCAGTTTCAACTAGTATCCTGTCTAAAAGTTTAACGTGGGGTCAGTTACCCTATAAGTAGTCGTGCTACATCCAGGTAATGAAAAATCCTTCAGCCTTATTTTGCCAACCTTGGCATGGAAACCGGAGTTCAGAACAGTCACAAACAGATTCTGCCAACTCCTTTAACAATATTTGAAACAATCGAGATCAACAACCCCCCCCCAAAACGAGATCAAGGAAATGTAGTCAACCACTTTCGTGAACATCTTGGATTTCTTCATTTAAAATCTAATAGGTTTAATGCTAAGGAAAATTGCTTAAAGTAAAAAGAATAAAATATAAAAGTAAGTCTCACAGTTTAGCATAATGCCCAAAATATGTATTTGCCAATGCAAATGTAGCTGAGCAGCAAAATTTTTTAATTTTTCTCATGCTGCTGCACCACCTATGGCACAATTGAGCCTCACAGGACCTATTTCTTTTTTGTGCCTAGCTAAAGTTAGCTGTGTTACAAATATAGTTTTCTTCATTTTTCTCAAGCTGCTGCATCTTTGCCGCAATGAGCCTCAAAAAAGGCATTTGCCTTGCTGAAGTTATAGCTTAGAAGGGTTAAACGTTATTTTTTTCTTTATTTTTTTCAAGCTGCTGCACCTCCCTTGATGTCCCATGGCGCTCACCAGAGGAGGCCTGCCTTACATGTGAAAAACCCACTTAAGTATTTATAATACAACCAATTATGTTTCATGTGCCATTTAAAATCAACAGTGTTCTTGCCCAGCAGAGTGCATATCCATTTGGATCTTCAATATGGGGATCAATGCAATTTAAGTAGTAGTAATATAGGGCTCTTGCTTTGGCACAGACCCATTATCCCTAAAAGTCCGACGGGAGACGAGTTGGAAATTGTGAGCGGTCGAGCGCTGGAAACAAACATAGCAATTCGAATCACAGCTGGGCCGCTCTTCTTGCTCTTGTGTTGCATATCACCAAGTTAAAATCAATAGGGATTTTTGGCTTTAACCACAGAGGAAAGATCCCTAAAGTCTGCAAAAGGTCAGTTAAGAACTGGCACAATGGGCTGAAGATTTGCTGAGACACTTGCACAGTGTAATAGGAGACTGAATGGAAAGAGAATGCAACTACACAGAAAGGGTATTCCAGGATTCCTACATGCCTCATGGAATGTTGCTAACGCCTTCTCAGGGATTAACTTTATTTTATTTTCTTATCATGCATGAGAGTGACATGTTGGAAGGCAATATTTTAAAAGTGTCAGGGAAGTGACACTAAAACATAAATCAATGCCAATTAAGAGGATTAAGTACAATAAACCTGTCTGTATTACTTGCTTCCACCTATACAGTGCGGCGGCTAGGCTGAAGGGTAAGAGTACGCCTTGCAACTGGAGGCTTGCTGGTTCGTAACCCAGTGTCCATGGGCAAGACACTTAACCCACATTGCCTACGAATGATGTTTGGTGGTGGTCGAAGGGTCTGTAGGTGCAGAATGGACAGACTGCCCCAGGGCGGCTGTGGCTACACAAGTCGCTTACTACCACCACGGTGTAACTGAGGAGTGAATGAATAATGCATGAAATTGTAAAGCGTCTTTGAGTGTCTAGAAAAACCCTATATAAGTGTAATGCATTATTATTATAAATAAGCAGACAGTGTACACACAGGCATGATTGGCATGCATGAGCACACCTTCCGCTGAGGTTGACTGGCTTTCGGCACAATAATTTGTGGACAAGACAGAACAGAACAGAAGAGGTGCAGAATCTAGAGTGCAGATTCCTGGCTTCCAGTCAGCTACAGTATATTAAAGAGTTACCCATGTATGTATCTAATATGGACTGAGACGGAGGCGAGGCAGAAGGAAGCAAGGGAAGTTGGCGTGGAATAATAAGGCTGAGTGTGAAAAACAGCAACAGGAAAAGACGAGAATGGGATACAGTCGTGGTGATAGCCAATGTGAGGGTTGAGGCTATGTGCTTGATACTCAGGGACAGGAATGGCTGAAATTGGTGGAGCTCTGAGGTTTAAAAAAAAACACTCCAAGTGTTGCAGGTAGGATTCTGGGCATGCACAGGTGTTTGAACTGTGGAACCTCACTCCATTCACTTAAAATGATTCATGTGATTCGATGAGATTAACAAAATTGCTTAATATTTTTGTCTATCAGTAACCAGGAAGACGTATTACAAGAAAGTAGGGATGTACAGATACCGGCACTCATCGCCGATAGGTACCAGGACTCGCCGAATGGAATGAGGTCCCCCGGTTTGGGTCAACACCTATGCTCCCTCATAATGGATTTTCCTGGTAACAAAAAAATATATATGTATCAATTTTGTTAATTGCATGAAATTAAATGAAGCTGTCATTGTGTAGTGAATGGAGTGAGGTTCCACAGACGGAGTTCATACTTGTGTATTCCCAGAACTTTGGTGCCTTTGTGAGTGGGTGTCTTTTTGTTGGCCGTTGGGTTTTGCCTCA
Organism: Phyllopteryx taeniolatus; assembly: GCF_024500385.1. Classification (NCBI taxonomy): domain Eukaryota; kingdom Metazoa; phylum Chordata; class Actinopteri; order Syngnathiformes; family Syngnathidae; genus Phyllopteryx; species Phyllopteryx taeniolatus. The sequence goes on along the minus strand of NC_084507.1, from coordinate 10,458,656 downwards.
CTTCAACTACAACTATTTTTTTTTTTTCTTTAGCTCAGAGCTCCAGCATTAAATTCCTGTCCCTAAGTGTCAAGCACATAGCCTCATCCCTCACATTGGCTCTCACCACGCCAATCTCGATTTGTTGAAACAGGCACCTGTGGCGATACTAGCATCCGTGCTCATAAAAATACTACGAGACCAAAACCACTTGAGCAGCCTTCTGAGTCGAAGCCCTGTGGAGACATTTTTAGGTAAACACATTCAACAACACTTTTAGAAAAATGCAAATTATGCCCTGCAAAACGGATGATGAACTTCGCTCAGGCGGGTATGGAGGTGACCGCATCACTAGTTGCAGGGGCGGGCTGTCCCGCAATCACAGATTTTCTTAAGCTCTTTCTACTGAAAGAATAGTGCCATCTGATGCAAAGCAGTGACAGTAAATCAATTGATTTGCATGTGATTGACAAAATTGCTTGGTATAAAAACATCCACCCGTCTATTTTCTATACCGTTTGTGGATCACAGGAAAACTCACTCACCATTCACCCTCACATTCACACCTCAGGATAACTTAGAGTCTGGACTTTCCTGCTTGGAGGTACATGGTGTTCACTGCAGGCATGCAACTACCCCTAATTAGGTAGGCAAAATACAAGTGAGCATGAACCAACAGGTAAACAAACAAAACAAAACAAAATTAAAAGAAAGTTAAATGTTTTAATTAGTGAACCCCAGAGAGTCTACCAGTGCAGACTATCACACAGAAGGCGGAACAACCAAGTGGAAGACTTTAATTAGTCTTCTCTTCGCACAGAGAAAACAAGGGTGAAAAAAATAAAACGGAAGGTCCGGATGTGGCTCAGGAAGGGTCAGGTCTGTCAGTGGGAGTCTTTATAGAGGGGTGACAGAGCGGAGGAGAGAGGGAAACGGGTGCAGGGAGTTAGCGAGGGGGAACAAGAGTGTGGAATGGAAGGAGGAGGTGGACAGCTGAGGACTTGAGGAAAGGAGTGCAGACAGAGCTTCCCTGATTTACACAACATGCTCAGGTCTCATGGAAGTCTTCAGAGGCGGACTCCTCTCTATTCCAGTGGTTCTCAAACTTTTACATCAAGTAACGCCTAAAAAATACTTAGCTCTCCAAAAACCGCCATAATGCCTGACATTAAAATGCCGTAGCGGTAATAAAAATGTTTCACTCTAAAATGTATATTTAATATTTTTGTCAGCCATGTATTTTGAACACTGTGCTTAAAAATAGGATTTTTTTTAAACTTATGCTTAAACTACTGTATTGACGGTAAAAAAAAGTAATACCTAAATAAACATTTAAAAATGATCAGTTCTTAAAGAATAATGTATTAAATGCAAATGTATTAAAGTTATATACAACTGAACTGTACTTAAGGAGCTGCATGGATATTCATGGCAGCGCCACAATTAAAGCTGAAAAGGAGCCATCGCCGACAAAAACGCAGACAGCGGCAGAATGAATGGGATTAAGTTGATCAACACAGGGTGGCAGATAGCCAGCAGGCTATCTAGAAAGGAGGCAGCTGGTCCAAGGCACCGAGGATCTACAGCACCAACAGTCAAAATCAACCCAGGGGTTCCGGGTTCTACCTTTGGCCAAGGTACGGCGAGGGATTCTGCTTAAGACATTTTAAACAAAAAAGATGACACGGCAGCCAAAATGTGCCAGAGTACTCTTTTCTTTTTTTTTTTTTGGGTTTAATAGATAAACCCATGCCAGCAATTACAGTGACAACGTGCTCTACCGATGTCAACCTGTTTCTCCCCTCCCTCCTTTCCCCCATCCTCGGTGGGGCCTGGTAGGTTCGTGTACGCCCTAATTACACTCCGCTCTTGCCTGCCAGGCAGCCACCATGCAGCAGAGGGTGACACCACAGCGACATCATGGATGGAATTGTGTGTAGTTTAGTGACAGAGCAACATCTTGAACATGTCCCCGGCATTTTTTCCAAATGAAACTGTAACTCAAAATGTACATTTCGCTAAACCAGACCTTGGACAGGCAGACTGACCAAACGACAGTCCAGTTCAGAACATCCATCCATTTTCGGTACCGCTTATCCTCACGAGGGTTGCGGATGTGCTGGAGCCTATCCCAGCTGACTTTGGGCGAGAGGCAGGGTACACCCTGAACTTGTCACCAGCCAATCGCAGGGCACATATAAACAATCAACCATTAGCACTCACATTCACACCTACGGGCAATTTAGAGTCTTCAATTAACCTAGTATGCATGTTTTTGGAATGTGGGTGGAAACCAGAGTATCCGGAGAAAACCCATGCAGGCACGGGGAGAACATGCAAACTCTACACAGGCGAGGCCGTATGTGAACCCGGGTTTTCAGAACTGTGAGGCAGACATGCTAACCAGTCGGTCACCGTCCCGCCCTCAGCTCAGAACAGAGTCCCTTAATTTCTTGATTTTATGATTTAAAGAAAGAAAATAATTTTTTGCTCTGGCAGTGTGGTGATCTAGTGCAGTGTTTCACAACTTTTATTGAGCCAAGGCACATATTTCACATTCGAAACATGACAACAAAATGTCACAATAAGGATATGTACTGAAATAAGGGTGATCTTATCTCAATTTATGCAGACTTACTTATTGAGTGTGAAAAACACAGTTTAGTAAAACACAAAACTCTTGTTCTGATGTATAAATGGCAAAGGTAATTGTACCTTCTGTCATCTTCTGTCAAGAGCTCCTAATTGTTCTGCCTGTCACTAAGTCACTGGCACTGTTTGATCAAAGATGCATTATTGTAGAAAATCATTTTATTGAAAATTAAATGACAGACAATTGTGAGCTGTTGGAGACCAGGCGTCCTGCAAGAAATTATCCAATTTCACTTTGTTCCTTTCAGTTTCACAAAAATCATTATTTACTACAAATCATCATTACACAGTGGTTGGGAATCATGGTCGAGTGCACTGATTCCCAACCAGTGTGCTGTGGCACATTAGTGTGCCATGAGCGCTCTTCAGGTGTGTCGTGGGAAAGTATCACATTTTACTTAATTGCTCAACAAATTAAATTTACAATAAATAATGTATCTTTGTTCATCTATTTATGCCAGCGTGGCATAGTGACAGAACAAATGAATGGTCTTCAATTAGATGGCAGGAAGTACATACAGTAATTAATGTATCCACTTTTTGTGACATTTTTGTTTGTTGGTGTGCCGTGAGATTTTTCAATTGTAAATCACTGGGTGTAGTGGTTAGGATGTCTGCCTCACAGTTCTGAGGCTTGGGGTTCAAATCTCAGCTGTGACCTTCCTGTATGGAGTTTGCCTGTCCCCCTCCCAGTGATTGCGTAACATGCCTGTTAGGTTCATTAAAGACTAAATTGTCCGCCAGTGTGAATGTAACGGCTCTCAATACCTATCTCTCGCAAATAGCGAACCCCCACTCTCCTTGGTTCTTCGTAGGTATGCTCTCAATGTGTGTCAGTGTTACTATGCGTACACAGAGAGGTGGTATTGCAGAGCATGCGTGCACCATTCTAATGATGTGCAGAGGTTCCACCGTGGCAGAGACCTTTGATCCTTTAATATGAGAGAATAATTAAAGGAGCAACAATCCCACAACATGGCATCAGGAATACAGAGCAGATAGTCAAATGCAACATCCCTATCACGCATACTGAACACCAACCGACCACCATAAACACGCAGGCTAAAAATATTCCAGTGAAAAACTGTGAATCCCCAGGCAAAGGCTGCTTTTCGTGCATATGTGCTAAAGTTAAAGCTTGTGTGGGGACGGTGGGAGGCACAGAAGACTCGGTGGCGCCGACAGTTGCGGCGTGGTCAAACACACTAGGAGGGGGAGGGAGTGACTAACTCCAGCTTTAACTCTGCAGACTGGGCTCACTGTGGTCACTGCGCCTTGGCTGAGGTATCACTTAACTTTGGCAGCAATGTTGGTATGGTGGACGAGAGTTACAATATTATGATATTTGATAGCAACAACTGCATAGCACTAGAACTAGCACTATGAAAATCAATTGGTATGATGGTAGGAATCTAATCGTCTTTAGATTAGAACATGAGCAAAGACAGCATTTTTGGACAATCAAATTAAGGAAAGAATTAACTCAGGACTTCTCTCAGGAGATTTGGGAATATGTCAAGGTCAAGGCTTACTGCAATGCCTTCAAAGCTAATATTTCAGGAAATGTAACCCTGAAACTGAAGCCAGTCGTTCCTATTCATCTGCAGGAGGGTCACAACAAATAAAGTGAAGGGATTAATTAGGTGGCAGGGCTAAAACCAGGCTGCTATTACATTTAATTACTGCACAATGCTACTGTGATTAAACATGGTGTTGCCAGGAAATTACATGAAAAGCTAAACATCAAACCGGACTCCTTTTCCAGCAAACTGCTGCAGTGACACCTGCCAATAACAAAGCTGCAACACACTCCCCTAAGTAAGGTGGAAATGCTGATACAGCAAAAAACTTTGGATTTTGCCATAATTTGTTGGGTTTTTCCAAGCAACTCCAAAAAATGTCAGTTTTATACTAATTTTAGTGCATTACTTGGTCATCTTGGGCCTCTTCTTGGTTGTTAGACTAGAGAAATTAGTAACGATTCAATGTCAGGAAAGGCAAAAAGGGGCATTCTGCAGTTTAATAACATTTATTGCAGACTTGATTACCTAACAGTATGTTTAACAGGATGTACTTCATGAGAATAACAACTGTTGCAGAATCCGAGACGTATCCCTCATTTCCTTTATAAAATTTCTGTACAATCGACATACTGTAAATTAGAGTTGAATCAGGTCAACCCTGCCTCAACTCCCTCCCCTCTTATCAGCTGTGCACCCCACATTGAGCCTTCGCCGAGCCTAAACACCAGTGTTATGTCTAACTTGGTGCTTACGGCCCTCGACGCGCACAAACAAGGAACTCGCCCCCCACCTCGGACCATCTGGGGACCCCCCGCCATCCAACCGCCTGCAAAGCCGCAAGAAAAATCTCTTAGTAAGCACCCTCCGCCCTACACACACACACCCTCTCCGTCATAAGATTCTTAGCTTTACCCAATGACACGATCACAAAGCGCAGGAAAAAACAAACCGTTTCCTGTTTTTTATTCCTACACTACTCCTTGTGTTCGTTTCCATCAAAGTTGGCAGGAAATGCGTTTATGAAGCATTCCTGGAAACCAGGACCAGGCATCTGACTGGGAAAGTGCAACTAGAGTGCCAATCGAAGTTGAAGGTCACAATTCACAAAGCTGGAACAAACAATGGCCGAGGAAAGACAATGAGAGCAGGGGTGAGCAAAGTATTACCTACGGGCCACAAACAGTCCACTTAGTTCTTTAATCATGGCAGTTGAGCATTTTCCCAAAATGTAATAATTAAAAGGTGTTTATTTTTAATACAATTCTCATTAAATAATTGGTTAATTGATTTATTGTTAAAATACATTGAAAAAAATATAGAAACAATATTCAGAATTACTTTGTAATTAATTTGATTAATAATTTTTTACCTGGCTCATCTGTTAGTTTAACAAAACAAAAAAACTGTATCCCTAAAGCAGAAAAGTCTGTCCAGCCTTGATATAAACCATATTTACCTGTATTTATTGGTATATAGCAGAACCTAAAGGTCAGAATGTTTTGAAACACTGGTCCATTTCAGATTTGTTCATATTTCTTCATAACTTTTGGACAAGAGGCTGTAAAAGTAATATAAATCAAATCTATTCATCTAAAGATGACAGAAGCATAACTATTAAGGAAGTGGAAACAACTTTTGAGATGTATTTTGTGATAGTGACGAGTTTCCAAAAGGAATGACACAGCTCACTCATAGCTGTAATCATCTCTGTGTTAGGGTTTTGGTTAAATGTAAACTAAACAAATCAAAGGTTGAGAAATACATTCAGGACTGACGATTATATTTTCTCTTCACCAACAAAAATCCTCAATTATCGTGTTTGTCAGCCATTTTTTCCATTTACGTTTTGAGGATATTTTTTCTTTTCAGATAATATGAAAGTGTTTCCTTTCTTGTCATTCAGAAAACAATGATTCTGTTCATGTTGTTCCTTTCTTAGCAGGATTGAAGTTGCAATTCACTTTTTTGAAAAATATTTGCTAAAGAGATAGACTCACAGTGCTTTTGTAAACTAGCTCCACTCTGTTCTCAGCTACGTTGTTCATTAAAGCGGTGCACATCAGCGGGGATGCAAACTATGTAAGCAGCGAATAATCATCCTCACAAACTAATCAATTATTATAATTAATATTAAATAATATATATTATAATAATCAATAAAATCGTAATTGCTCAGCCCTAATTGGGATGCTGTCATTTTTGCAGGCAAAATATTGTGAGAATATTGGATCACAAGGGACTTTTTACTCCAAATATATAACAAAATGTCATTTTCCAAATCTATATACTTAAAGCTCCCGAACGCTCCCGCATGCCCCCACACGTTCTGGCACGTTTTGCACGACTCCAGGGTTTCAACGCCCTCTTTGAATACCAAAATAATAATACATATCATGACTGGTAATTCTTACTATTGCATGTGACCAAGGACATGTGGAAACATGTACTATAAAGGCTTCTTTATACTCACGCGGACGGCGACTGCACTGACGTCACTGCGGCTATCCCGCATGCAGTTTCCCTTTATACTCGAGTGCGTTCTTTTGAAAGTGTGCTGCAGTTCTCCTCCAAGTCGAGGATGTCGCTACAGCAGGTATTGGCTAGGATGCCACAGTGTGGAGTTTCCTCTGCATTTTGTGGCCATTTCCGGTAGCCGTTTTTACTTTCCTTTCTGTAACAAGGAACAAAAATGCCGACCGTGGAACAGAGTCTGCTAGAACAAATGGAGCTAGAATACCATTTTATAATGATACGTTTATATTTAGGCGGCATCGGTGCTATGTGGAACCGGTAGAAACGCTGATTAGGTCATCACAGCATGTGACTGAAACGGACCAATCATGAGAGATGATCTCCGCGACATTCTACGCGCAGCAACAATTTTTGCCGTGTGCGCATCAAGCGACTCAGAGGGGCCGCGCGGGCCAATCCGTTGGTCATGTGATGCAATGCGGGCGTTGTCGGCCGCGCGAGTGCGGGAGTATAAAGAGGCCTTAAGTGGAGGCTTATTGCAAAACGTGCAAAAACATGCCGGAACGCTCAAAAAACGTCCCCGCTCCAAAAAGCTCCCTGAAAACAGACACACAAAGTCTCAGCTTTAAGTATATAGATGTTGCCGAACGTGCTTGACGCTATTATAATCACAGGTCCTTCTAAAGGTGAGAACATTTCTACCCCAAATACCATTTTATAATGATTTACCAGTTCAATTCAGAAGGCTTCAGTTTCCAATATCAATTTGTTTTGCAAGGAGTATCAACAAGTCACAAGGTCAGTCTCTCAAAGTTGCTGGATTGTAGTCACGTTTGCCATGTTTTTCTCATGGTCAGTTTTATGTTGGTTACTAAAGGGTTGGCAGATTTAATGATTTGTGTATACTGGCAGAGAATAAGATGACAAAAAATATTGTCTATCCTGAAGCATTGCAATAAAACCTTGAACTGTTTGAGGTGTACAATATTATTGCATGTGAACTATTCATGAGGTTTGGAGTATTGGGCTTTCCGCAGGAACTAGAGGGTGAAGGCACCCAGAGGGCCATTAACCTGCTAGTGTCTTTGAAGTGCGAGTATGGTGCCATGCACCCACTACTGTTATTTTACTATTATTTTCTGCCTGTTGTCCATTCTGTGCGACTCAACAACACATCAGAAGTGAGGAAAATGTCATATTCGGGTTTGCCATCAATATCAAAACGAGCCCATCAGGGGCATTTTGATACAGCGACAGGTGTCCACAAACCACAACAACCATTCTTCATTTTATGCGTGTTTGTGTGTCCGCGCGCACGCGGTTAGGCCTAATTTTAGTTTTCCAGGGTCTCTCCCCCCACCCACCAGAAGATTTTACCCACTCCATGATGGGCTTGAGACAAGGCTGGCAGTCTTTCAATTGTTTCTATTTTCACAGTTTAACCATAACAATGTGAGATGTGCCGCCTGTGTGACCTCTGCCTGCAATAACTGCAGCTTTATTTCACTTCCAATACAAGAAACAATAAACAAATAAACAAACAAAGTTCCAGAGAAAGAGGAAAGCACTGGCGACGTACACAGGCAAGAGTTCGGCAAGAGTGGCGGGGGTTAAATAAGGTCAAATGTGCTGTTACTAGGACAACCACCAATCCAGAGCTGGGATCAGGGCGAAAATGAAGCCCCGCCTATACACCCCACATGTCATCCATCTTTTTCTTCCTTTTCCCACCGTCAGACAGCCAAACGTTCAAATTAATCAGTACATGCATCTTTGCCACAGACGTTTCATGCTTGTACACGTTGCCATAGCGCACAAGTTGTGAAAAACTGAACTAAGAGTTAACACAAGCCTGTTCATTAAAAATGCAAGAACAGACAGGAAACCAATGTCACAACCAATTTATTGTACAGAGAGTTAAGCCATTGGTTAGTTGATTGAAAGAAAATACAGTGGAGAGCCAGAAGTTATCACAATCTACCACAAAACTACATGGTTCTGCTTCCATAGTGAGGTTTGAGGCATCTATTTTGGTTCAAGTTAACAAATGCTTACAAACCCAATCTCTTCCAAGGTTACCTACCACAGATTTGAAAACATTTGCCCACTGAGAATAAAAGAAATACTAGATAATTCTAGGGAAGATTGATTTGATGCAACATAGCTTTTTTTTTTTTTTTTCATCACCATTGTTTTATGGGATGCAAAAAAAATAAACATTCATCGCGCCAGCTTTTTATTCTTTTTCTGGATTCTGCTTCAAGTTTTGTTCATTTGTTGTTTTTATTGAATTTGGAGCAGTTCCATTTGAGGGTCCACTTTAATGAGTGCCATTTTAGGTCATTATGAAGGATGTCTATTTCATCCAATGATGCATCAACAGTTGCCGAAAAGCCAGTCAATGACAGTTCAGTCAATGCGTGCAGGAAAGTGGAAAACAAATCCCAGCCAAAGGAGTAATACGTGTCGATCCATGAATTTATTTAATCGTGGATGATTTTAAAATCGGCGACACGGTGACCGACTGGTTAGCACATCTGCCTCAGAGTTCTGAGAACCAGGGTTCAAATACAGCCTCGCCTGTGTGGAGTTTGCATGTTCTCACCGTGGCTGCGTGGGTTTTCTCCGGGTACTTCGGTTTCCTCCCACATCCCAAAAACATGCATGGTAGGTTAATTGAAGACTCTAAATTGCCTGTAGGTGTGAATGTTTTTTTTTTGTTTAGATGTGCCTTGCGATTGGCTGGCGACCAGTTCAGGGTGTAGTCCACCCCTTGCCTGAAGATAGCGGTGATAGGCTCCACCATGCCCGCGACCCTAGTGAGGATAAGCAGTATGGAAAATGGATGGATGCATGGATTTTAAAATGCTAACGTAATGTGTTTTATGTCATTAAAAAAGTGGTCACGTCAAGAGAATGGACTGGAATAGTTGGAGGGACTAAGCCATTTCGGAAATGGTTGGATATTTCAAAAACAAAAAGGTCTATCCCCGCACCAAAGTTTGAATCCCTTGCACAACAACACTATTTAGTAAATTACAATGGTCAAGTGACTGCATTTTAGGTGTCAATTTCCAACATTTCTTTTTCGCAAAACAAAGTACTGTCACAGTTAACTGATGTCCTTAGATTTATAACATTCTTTAAGTGTTCTGTGTTAAGAGCATGTTAGCATCAACACTAAATAAAGACGCACTGCACGAGTGAAAAGTATGTGCCGAATGCAAAGATGGCAAAAGGCTGATAAATCGGATTCCCCCAAACAGGTCACATGTCTGATAACAGACACTCTTTAACATTCTTGACCACGTTTTTGTTTTTACCTCCAGGACTTGAAGGTCAAAGCAGGAAATATTAAAAGCAAAACAGCCTTCTCAACCCATTCACTTTTTGTAGTAATGTGGAAGGTCACAAACTAGCGACTGGAGACATACTGAGGCTACATTATTTTGGCAAAAATAAATAAAAAAATAAAAAAATTGTATAGTAAATACAAAACTACAAAGGGGAGTAAATACATAAAATGTATCATAAATATGTAAATGCATAAAAACATCATGAGGGAATCAATGTAGAGTAAGTGGGGCTTGATCCCTTTGAAGGAGTGCAAGACGAGCGGTGAAATAGCAGCAATATGCTGAAACATGTTTCTACGCAACATGGGCTCAAATTCCAAGAATTCCATGTAGTCTTTGCAAAAGCATCACTGCTCTCCAGCTGAGCAACACATCCATCATCACAGGAAAAAAGTGTCATTGGCATTCCAACTGTGCTGGAAAACTATTTTTGTAATGACACGGAAGCTTTGTTAGGAATAAATAAAGGCTGATATAAGAAAAATACTATTGTTTCAATTCACTTGAGCGATTCCGATTCAGAGGACGGGCTGTGGCCGGTCCAGACAAGTCAAGGAAATATGCCGTAATAAAAGCAACCACTCTGAATTATTTAGAGGCAACAAGAAGATGGAGGGAGGGACCATTGCGCACATGAGTCAATAAAATAAAGCTTAGACACTTTCCAGTTCCTTGGACTTGCGCTGAATGAACTGCCCAACAAAATTGTCCAGCGTCACAAGGTGTATCCAAACTCTTAATACAGTATTTTATACTACTAGTTATTGTCATTTGAAAGCACTTAGTTATATTACATTATTTCTGCCTCAGTTTTACTTTTGAGTAACTTTCACCAAAGCAAATGTCGTATCCCAAAGTATGACATTCAACATTAATGCATTTGTGTTCACTGCAATAGAAGTGTTTTTTAAAAAAGGGAGTAAAGCTCAAGTTCCTACTACTAGCTTGAAGTTCCATACAGGCAAATGCATTGGTAACACTTTACATTTTATTCGCATCCATCCAGCTTCCGTACCGCTTATCCTCACTGAACTAATGCAAATGTGTTATTCCATTACAGAAAGTAAAGAAAAAGGAATATTAGGCTGTTGTATTTAACTATGCAAGCACTGTTTCGGAGAAAGGCTTCACATCTGAATCGAATAAAATCTAAAGCTTTTATTCGTCATTGTATTGTGCAACTGCAGATATAACAAAATTGGAGTGCAACTCCTAGATTGTGTTTTCAAAATTAAATCTGTATTGCATAGAGTCAACCAATTTATGGGCTATGGCACACATGACCTGCTTTTCTAGTCCAGGACTACATTCCTCAAATTCCTTGTGACACCCCGATCAATAGGTGGCGCTGCTATAATGATTGACAACTCCTTTGTCCAGTGATGTATCAACAATCCTCCATTCATCCATTTCATTTAGTGTACCTGACTTTGGGCGAAAGACAGATTACACCCAGGACTGGTCGACTGTCAAAAGGCACGGATAGAGACAGATAACCATTCACACTGTCAATGAGGGATAACTGAACCCATACTGCTTGTTAGGCAAGTGAACCACTACACCCTCAGTGACCCACATCTACAGTGAGTAGATGGTAAAGTTTGACATGAGGGAGGGCAGCTTGAACAGAAACTGAAACTAAAGTCACAGAGGGAGAAGTAAGAAATGTAGACTTAAATCAGTCACAGATTTCAAAGTGGATGTCTGGTTACCACAAGGTTAAAAATCATGGTAACACGTTTTACTGTTACTTATTAAGTTTACTGTGCTACAGCAGTGTTACTTTTGTAACTCGCAACACTGTTCCGTCAGCCTACACTTCCAGCAATGTTCCTTTACCTTCTCGCTTCCCTCCATTGCCTCTTTCACTTTACCACCAACCCTGCCTCCTCCTCCATCGCCTTGTTTATCTAAGCACTTTCACGGTCACTGCTCTGGAATCCCAAGAGCCCAAACTGGCCCTGCATTCCCTCACTCAATCAAAGCCGTTGCACGCTTCTTTCTGCGTCTCCATCTTTCGCCATCACAACTCTTAGGCATCATAGTGGACCGCACATTCCGGGTCCGGAAGGTTGCCCGGCTTTCCCCCTCGAGGCGCTCATCTCTGTCCTGTTCTAGTCACGCACAGCTGCCCACCACACCCCCACTACTCTCCTAAATGCACATACAGTAGCTGTACAGTAACAATTAAACTTTGTTAGCTACATTTGAAATGATTTAAAGCAACAATAATTATTATTTTGAATAAAACTCAGCTGCATTTACTCTTTATTTTTTTAATGATTTTTTTTCTCTTATATATTAAATCCATCCATCCATTTTCCATACCACTTATCCCAACTAGGGTCGCAGGCATGCTGGAGGTTATCTCAGCCAACTCTGAGTGAGAGGCGGGGTACACCCTGAACTGGTCGCTAGCCAATCGCACACTCACATTCAAACGTAATTTTTGTCGTGTGCTTAGTTTTACTGTAAACTCCAACTGGGGTGTCAATAAACAACTTAAAGCACACTCGAGGAGGGCAGATTAACATTCTACAGAGGGCAAAGTATGAGCTGCTGTATGAGGCTAGCAGCATTAGCTTTGATTATCGTCTTGACCGTAACCCGAATGTGTGCCCGTTTATCCAGCCAGGCGGTGCTGGTCGTGGTTTTCTCCTCGCGTCATAAAATCCTGTGTTGGACGGGGACCTGTCGGTGATTAAAGAATTTTAGAATTATACTGAAAACGCAGTTTTGGGCCATTTTCCGCAGGCAAAAATTGGTGACTTAGAAATCTGTACTGGCTTGAGCGGGCCAGTGTGTATACATCGGTGGTGGCTCGACACAGCGGCGCAGTGACCCCCGGACACCATTAAAGTCGGACCCTACTCAAGGCTGCAATAAGTGAAAAAGTGGAAATGAAAAAGTTCTATCGGGATATCCCAATTTCTTTTATTCATTATTTCATAGCATTTCATTATCACGATACTTGTCGATTGGCTAGGAGAAATCACTTCATGACTCACTTCGAATATACTTCAATCATTGTGTCTTACCTCATAAAAGTCTACAGAGCATGCTCTCTTAAAAATTAAAGAGGATTTTGTACAAAATTTAGAAACTGGACATTTTTACAGGGTGTCACTGTAGTTTGAGAGTTAGCATTTGTGTAAGGAGCTTGCAAAAACAATAACATCCCATAATACTATTATGCATGACATGCCACAGCATGGCCTATATGAACATGCTGTATTGAATCAAAGCAGTTACGTTTATGGAGGTCTGATTAGGTCATATTTGTTCAATTTTATTATCGATAAGCTTTTTAATTTTTTTTCTTTTTTAAACCTTATATTGACCAAAGGGGGGAAAAAAATAAAAAAATAAAAATAAAAAAAATAAAAATACATCTACACCAAAATTTACATCTGAAAGTGAAAGTACAACATTTTTATATTAAAAATACAAAATGTAAAAACTAAAACTAAATATATACAATAAGGGTTTATCAAAAACTATCATCTCAAGACCGAATACAAACATTGGTTACCAAAACAAATTCATATGACAAACCTACAGTATTCCTAGAAAAAGCATGCTTCCTTGAAAATCAATACAATGGATTACAGCATTTTACAGATGATCAGCAACCTCATTAATTCCCATTTAGGGTTTGCGAAGTGCTAACTAAAAGCATAACTGCTTTGAAATGATGGAAAAGCATGGTCTCAGATGCTCAACACGTGGGGTCCTGGCTGGTCAGATCTTTAAAACAGGTGATCCAGGGTCACCATGGCAACAGCAGACATGCTCGTCACCTCATTCAAAGCCAGTGTACCTGCTATGATGTTGGAGCTCATACTTTGAGGTCAAAGACTGCATTTTGTCATGCTAACTTGATTCTCTGCCCCTGAGCATCTACGAAAGGCCAATGAGCCTCCACAACACTGATGAAGGCTTGAGACACAATAGGGGAACAGGAGGGGGGTTGCAAAGGGGGGGTTGTCAGAGCATGGAGGAAGGAAACGGCGTGGGTCAAGGGGAACCATGCAGACACACGCCTCACGTAGCGCTGGAGCGGGATTATGTGATTAATTTGAGATTAAAGATGACTGACTGGCTGCTTCTTTAAGTAATGAACCATGATGACCCAAAATTACAAGATTAACACACAGAAAGCTCAGTGTGTGTGTTTTTGCCATTAGAAATCCATTCTGAGAGGAGCAAAAACAAAAATTGTCCAGAGAGGAATACCATCAGGGATCTTGCAAAAAATGTCAAATGTAGTGAAGTTGGGTTTGTGTTCCTTGTCACTGGATGTATTTTTAGTACCACACACACACTCTTAATTCACACACACCGTGTGCTTTTGTACTTTTGGAAGCGTACAGCATAGAAGGAGTCCATTTCCAGTTGAATAGAGGAGCAATGAGATTCATGAGTTCTCTTGCTGTAGAGCTGGGACAAGGCTATTTCCCTTTTAAAAATACCACCACTGCTCCTAGTGTTCTCAATTACAAACAACAGAGTTTGCTTATAGAACTGCATGTTTATTATACACGTGCTTTCCACACTTGATTAGGTACAACTGTACACCAATCTAAAAAGGACCGGCAGTGTATGGTATTTCAGTATGGGATTTTTATTGTAAATTTGTTTTTGTACTGCGTGTTTGAAATAAATTTACAATCAATCCAATACAAGGGCTGTATAAGACAATCAGCATTTCTAATGACAATAAACCTCAAATTGTTTATTAATTTTCCAATCTCATCTAGCTTCAGGTTTAGACTTCACACTTAAGTAAAAGATTAGAGACTAATTACTCATAATTGGATATGTCAAAGCCTTTTCTGTTAGAGTTGACAGTAGTTTTGAGCACAACCATCATGCTACACAAAGTTAAACAGGAGCTAAACAAGAATTACACGCATGCATTTAAAATTTGCATGCAAAAAGAGTGACGATTACAGGAAAATTATGTTGGCGAAAGGAATAGTGTTCAGAACATTCAGACTATTACCATTACCAATAAAAATTTTTATAGGTTTGTTGGGTCTCTTTGTATCTTGTTAAACCAAGAGGTTCTGAACTGAAGGTTTCATTGCTCAGCAACAATCACAAAAATTTTAATGCAATGTCTTCTGCACCATGAATTTAGACTGAAAGTGAACTTAAAGAGCGACTGAGTTCCTAAAACAGGGGTTCCTTGGTTAACGATGATCCCAACAAACCAGAAGATTGTAGATCGAGGGAGTGTCGTCAAATGTCCAAAAGCAGTTCAGAGCACTGACATAATAACCTTGTTGTATATACAGTGGATAAAACAAGTCTACACCGCTGTTCAAATGCCAGGTTTTTGTGATATGCAAAAAAAGACACCAAGATAAATTATTTCAAAACTTTTTCCATCAAAAATGTCACATATAACCTGAACATGGGAGAGAATTATGAACAGTTCCAAACAGGAGTGAGTGTTGTGCCCAAAAATCAGGCTTCTGCAAGGGGGGGGGGAGAAAAAAAAATAAATAAAAAAAATAAATCAGGAAAAGCATAATAGAACATTTGAACTTTATTTGTGGTTAATGAGAGGCACTTTAAATGATGGCAATTGTGTGCTGACTTGCAGGCCAAGAGTCTGAGTGTGATCGAGTGATTCTGAACACAGCCAAATCCATCCATCCATCCATCCATTTTCTGAGCCGCTTCTCCTCACTAGGGTCGCAGGCGTGCTGGAGCCTATCCCAGCTATCATCGGGCAGGAGGCGGGGTACACCCTGAACCGGTTGCCAGCCAATCGCAGGGCACATATGAACAAACAACCATTCGCACTCACATTCACACCTACGGGCAATTTTGAGTCTCCAATGCATGCATGTTTTTGGGATGTGGGAGGAAACCGGAGTGCCCGGAGAAAACCCACGCAGGCACGGGGAGAACATGCAAACTCCACACAGGCGGGGCCGGGGATTGAACCCCGCACCTCAGAACTGTGAGGCTGACGCTCTAACCAGTCGGCCACCGTGCCGCCCACAGCCAAATCCCCAGTTATAATACTTGTGCAACCACATTATCTCAGTTGTTTATTTTTACTTCTCCTCTTGATTCTCAATTGAGTTGTAAAGGTTATAGTTCACATTATTGGTGGGAAAAGTTTTGAAATTATTTATCTTGGTCTAATTTTTTATATCACAAAAACCTGTCATTTGAGCAGAGGTGTGCAGACTTTTTATACCCACTGTACACAATAGTTTGGTGTGTCTTTTAGTAATATGCTGAACCGAGAGGTGCTAAACTGATTTTCATTGCTCAGCCACAATGACAAATTATATTTGAATGTCCTCTCCACCCTTCTATACAATGAAGTTAGAGTTATGAACTATTGAGTCCCCAACTGTTTTTTTTTCTCTTTGAAACGTTCAGAATTTGTATGCCAAAAGAGATCTCTTCAATGAAATTCACTTAAACAAAACAAAAAATATTCAAAGCATTTATTAAAGCCTCACGGGGAGCCAGGAAATAAGGTTAGAGGAAATTATTTTTAAGATTATTTTATATGCTGTACAGAACAATAATTCTTAGTGTTATTTATAGTTTTGGACACATTTCTAAAAAAGTTAAGGTGTGCTTAAAGAAAAGATGGTCACAATTTAATGATGGGTTCATTTTCTTCAATTCAGGTAAAAAAAAAATAAAAAAAAAATACATTACCCACATGCAGAAAATGCATTGTAATTAGTTTGGGATACATTTCTAAAGTTAACGTGTGCTTAATTAAGAAAAGATGGTCAAAATTTAATGAATGGTGCCATTGGCTAAAGTGCATCTCAGTGCCACACCTTTTGACTTGGGGGGGGGGGGTTACGTTCCTTACGCCTGCTGTTGACAGTGATGATAATGGCGGGTGACATCCTTTCTTGCCTCCTTCGCCCTCACCTCATCCCTGCGTCCCCTCACGGACCCTCTCGAGCCGTTTGGGGAGATGAAATCTGTTGACTCTTTTCCTACCGTTCTCTCCAAGAGCCCCCAAGTGTACATATTCGTACGTGTGTGTGTGTGAGGCACGTGTGTCTACGTGAGCGTAGAGCGCCACTGCTCGAACTAGATAAGAAAACTTGCAAATTGTTTCCTGATAAGATCAACTGACCCGGGTTTGTAGTATACAATATTGGTCATGTGATTTGTCTGGAGACGATAATGTTACAAAAAAAGGTAATTATTATTGTCTGGTAAAGTTTGCCATGTTGCAAATATGGTTTACTTGTACATTTCGTGCACGTAACCAAGACGTATGGATTTAAAAATTTAAAGAAGACAATTACATAAAAACAAATATATAATAAGTAGCAATATGTCAAAGCAAAACTGTATAGTTAATACTGGGGAGAATTGATATTTATAGGGACAACAGCACAATATTTGCACTTCTCATTGCCCTACATTTTCTTTATACAAATCCAGACATTAGATTGGGTACATCTACACAAGCTAATGAGCTATACAAGTTGGTCAATCAAAAGCCAGCATTATTTTATTTTGTAAAAGCCGTTTTTGTTTTTTTACTTTTGAAATGACCCTTGTAATGGATATCATTAGCTTGTGCACCTTAAGTATAGGCCAGTGAATGTAAAATTGCACAAATTTTCACAAACTAGGAATTTATTTGTTCACGTTGAATCACTAAGTTAACAGAAGCCATGACATGGAATTTCCAAATATTTTATATTTATTTATATTTAACATTTTATTTCCCTAAGACAGAATACCACAATTGACTTTTTAATGTGATGATCAAAGTGTAACTGTGAAATATCACAGAAATTTACAAAATATACAGTATAAAATTTATTTCCCCGCCCCCACCCCAATCACACTTTAACACAGGCAAGATGGCAAACATGTCTCAGTGTGGTACAAGCATTCTGGTTCCTGCTGCACTTCTGTGCCACGCCTGGGTCGATACTAATTTAATTTCTGTCTCGGAAAGTCCCGGGTCATCTCTCGACAGAACCTCTGAGCCTGGCCAACAAAGCGTGACGGAGTGAATTTCTTTTAAAAAAATAAAAATAAAATTAAAAAAATAAAGCACAAACATGCGCGCGCACACACACATACAGGGTAGCTCAACACGGAGCATCAGAGGTGCACTTGATTGGGTTTATGTATTCTCGCAGCAAATACTAATTGCACTCGTGTTCGTCGGAAAGGAATATGCAGCCGGTGTGACACATCTAACAATAGCGGCTCATTGTGTGCGCAGTGAATGAATGCTCACAAACGGACCTCAATCAAAATCTCCCCTTACGCCCGCCCCGTCGCACAGAACCAGCGGCACGGCCATTTTGTACCAAAGAGCCTGTGCGGTGACAACTCGGGCACCGCAGGTCTCAGATTTAGTCTAAATCTGAATTTTTCACATATTTCATGTGACCTATATTAAATATGATTGTGCTTACATTTACTGAACAGCATAAACAATCAGCATAGACAGCAGAAGGAACCAACCACGTTTGCACATAAATGACAAGTAAACATGATTTAGATGAGTAATGGACTGGGGATGGATATTTGACTAAATTTCCTTTATTGCAGTGAAAATTGAGGATCAGTCAATTGCTACGTTTAAAATATTTTTAATGCTACCTGATTTTTCAATGTTCTAAACTTCTGTTTCCACACCATTGTCGTATTGAGGAGAATAATACTGCCTGGAGGACATTTTGTAGCATAGATGTAGCTCAACTTCCTCTACTTGATGTCATGTTGCTCTTCTTTAGACAGCAAACTAGTAGAGATTCAATCAACAGCACCTCTGTCAGTCGAAGCCAAGTCTTGCACTCCATTTTCACACAATTGCTTCAGGACATGATTAATCAATCAATTCCATACTTTATTAGGTGTCACTGATGGTGTAGTGGAGTGGTTCATTCGCCTGACTTCCATGCAGGCATCGTTGGTTCAGTTCCTACTCAGTGACGATAGAAATGTGTATAATATATATATATATATTATATATATATATAATAGTGTGTATGGCCACCTATCTCAATATGTGCCCTGTGATTGACGGGCAACCTGTCCAGGGTGAAGTCTGCCTTTTACCTAGTCAATTGGGATAGGCTCCAGCTTACCAGAGACCCTGAACACGATAAGTGAAAGGATGGACATAATTATTTGCATTGTTTTTAGTAATACTTTTCCCGAGTTAACGTGTTACTGACATCGCTGTCAGCAACAAGAAAGCACAGTACGGTAATTCTTAACCACTCGCTTTGACTTTGCTTTACTCTTGCAGCACAAATTGGATTATGGGAACATCTAAAATGGTTCTTGTACATAATATACATGTGTGCCCAATTTACATTGGTGTGAGCTTCTGAATATTCGTTTTGGTAAGCTGGAAAGAGACCTTGATCTACTTTAACACAGACAACCTCACTAAGACCTTTAAAAGACCCCTAAACAAATCTTTTTCTGATTCAATGGCAGCAAATATTTGTTCAATGCAATATGGAATATCCACGCTGCTTTCTGGCCAACTGCAAGAATTTGCCTGAGTAGACAGGGGAAAAAAAAGGATCAAGAAATTGGCAGTACAAGATGTCATTGCACAATCTGCAGGTCAGTGTCAAAACTTCACCAGGACGATCCTTATCTTAATTATTTAGTCACTCCTTAACAAGCTGAAACAAAACAATGACCTATTTAGGCGAGAGGCTGCCAAAGCGCTTGGTTGAGCTCGCCTCAGCTGCACAACATTGGCAGAAATGGAATGTTTGTTTATTTCATGCACTCCAATCCGGTATCACTACACACCCAGTCGACAAGTCGGAAGACTAGCATGGCATTCAATTAATTGAGTGCAGAACCTTTGCCAAGGATCTGCACTATTCTGTACTCTGGGGTGACGAGACATCCTCTTTTCCCTGGACATTCCCTGCCTAAATTTTGGCACCAAGGATTTCATTACTTCGTGCGGCATGTATTCTTTCACTGCATGACGACTCATATTTCTGTTTCAGTCCTTGATTTCCTGAACATGCTGACTGTTCAGTTATTGGCCAGCTTTTCAATAATTGGGCGGTCTACATGTCAATCATTACAGCAGCACTTTTGATTGGTCACTAGGTCACTCGGTGTACGTTAATTGTCAGGAGAACAGCCTCTTAGTTTATTTTTCATCTGTTATGGATTTTGTTTCACAAATTAAAAGTACAATAAGAAAATATTGTTATATTTTCAAAATAAAAATGATACCAGGTAAAAACATTAGCCAAATAAAAAGTGCATTGTATATTATATTAAATAATTTAACATCAAAATAAATTTTTTTTAAAAGTCACCCAGATTTATTTGGTATTTTTGAGGAGAATGTCTGGGGGGAAAAAAGCTGAATTCTACAACAAAAGTAAAAAAACTAATTTCACCTTTATGCAGGTCTGCAACTAAACCTGGCCTTATCCACCAACTAAGAAACTTACTTCCTTGGCAGATGTAAGCCATGAAAGCCAAAACAACAACTACAATTTCTCTCTTCACTCCAAACTGTAATCACAATCACATCTCTAGTTCAGCGGGTCACATGCCGAGGTGGCATCCATTTGCAGAAATGACAATGCAACACAACCACTACAATCACATCTCATCTTTGTTTTCCCCAAAGCCAAGCCACCCACAGTGTGCCAGCACAGATAACACACTGATGTGGCAACCACAAACGCATAGAGCCCAGTTACCAAAAACAGATAAGCCACAGAAATCGCACTGGCTGAAACGCATCTTGGGGACGGAGCTTAGCGGCGAGACAATAATGCATGGACGCACGGTGGTGAGACGCAGATGACATGCAAGTCGAGAGAGAGCGAGTCTGTTTGTGCGTGTTAAAATGTGCCTGTATTCGTATGGAGGGAGGGAGCCTGTTAGAAAGACGGGGAGTAAACTGGTAATTACCTCACTGTAGGTATCTTGATTATAGTTCATCCAGGTGCTCTGTGTTAATCATTTACCAGGGCAATACAGAGATTTAAACACACACACAGACAGACACACACACACAAAGCTGTGATACAATAGTAGAAAGATTCATTTGCATGCATACACATGATTGGAGGAGGAGCAAGCAGGCAGACCTTGGGTCACGAAAAATATACAGTGGCTTTAAAAAGTCAACATACCCCTGTTGAAATGCCGTGTTTTTTTACATTTAAACAAAAAGAGACCACTATAAATTATTCTGGAACTTTTTCCACCATTAATGTGGATTATAAGGATTAAACTGAAACTAAGGCTAAACCTTTTGGTAATAATTTCAGAAGGTATGTTTGGTGCAAGCATAACAATGCTCATCACCAAAAGAACACTGTTCACCTACACTGAAGCATAACAGTGGCAGCATCATCGTTTGGGGATGTTTTTTCTTCAGCTGGCCTCAGACAAGGTGGAGGGAATTATCAACAGTTGGAAATAGCAAGTGTTAGCACAAAACCTTTAGGCTTCTACTGTGAATGAAGAAAAGCCTACTAGAACACCTGAACTTTATTTGGGGTTAATCAGAGGCACTTTAAATGGTGGCAGGAGCTATTCCCATTTAACATGAGTTTGAATGTGATTCGTTAATTCTGAACGCAGCCACATCCCTAGTTATTAGGTGTTCACACTTGTGCAACCACATTATTTCAGTTGTTTATTTTCACTTCCCCTCTCAAAAAGATCTGAAATCTAGAGTTACACAGGTTATAGATCACATTCATAGTGGAAAAAGCTTTGAAATGATTAATTGTGCTCAAAATTTTTTACATCACAAAAACCTGGCATTTGAACATGGGTATGTAGACTTTTTATATCCACTGTATGATAATACATCATAAAAACTCACTGGTATAATCTAATGATACCCAACACAAGACCATCCATTCATTCATTTTCCGTACCGCTTATCCTCACTCGGCTTGCCCAGCTGACGCTGGGCGAGAGGCGGGGTACACCCTGAACTGGTCGCCAGCCAATCGCAGGGCACCTACGGGCAATTTAGAGTCTTCAATTAACCTACTACGCATGCCTTTTTTTGGAATGTGGGAGGAAACCGGAGTACCTGGATAAAACCCACACAGGCACGGGAAGAACATGCAAACTCCACACAGGCGAGGCCGGATTTGAACACTGGTCCTCAGAACTGTGAGGCAGACGTGGTAACCAGTCACCACCATGCCAACAAAAGACTTGCATGTAAAAATAACTTAAACTAATTATTTTTTAACCAGTCTTAGCATAAACCACATAAATACAATAATGCTTATTTTTAGAAAACAAATATTAATTTAACAATCGGTTTATTTTTGTGGTTGTAATTAAGCTACACTGCGTCATACTGAGCTGTTTTTAATATTTATATCTCACGCAGCTACAGTAACTAAGAGTGCTGAAATATTAAAAACAGCTCAGTATGATGTATGTGTGTTTCATGTGTATTATTGTCGAATTCTATTGAAATTTCCATTACAATTAGGCCATTTTATGTTATTTACTGCATTATAAGGGCACTGTGTTAATGTTAATTTGTCTATTTGGTTTGAAGCGCTAAAATTCTTTAATGCAATGTAGTCTATGCAACCGACATCCCCAACAATAAACAAATGGTTAAGTAAAACCTTTTAACAGTGTCCATCAATCATCAGTGTATCACATTAGTCTGTGCAGGTGTACCTAATGTATATAAATCTATATAGAAAAGGTCAACCATCTCCCCTGATAACACGCGACAAAAGCGCAGCGCATGCGCACAGGATGTGATTTAGTTTGGTATTTAAAGCAGCTCAGCCGCACAGGAAGGGAAATGATGCATGCATTTACACATTAAATTAGACACTGAAAGGCTAATGAGGTACACTTTCAATAAAGAAATAGGAGCAGCCTTCTTCACTATGCAGTGGATTGGCCTGAAGTTTGTTGTTAAGAGAGGAGACAAGGGAGGGGAAAATTAGGTGTAAGGCTGCGCAGGATCCCTCAGAAGAGATGATTAAAACACTTTTGTCTCCAATTAGGAAGCTGCTGATCCGAAGCTTTACGACCAGGATCTGGGCAGGAGGGGATTTGAAGACAAGAGGCAGTTCAAGTGACACGAGGGTTAGTCAAGGGGAGACGAATTTGTTCATCACCTTGTTTGAACCAACAACCATCATGGACCACTTCCATAACACTGTGCTTATAATATTATACTAACCTTTAACTGCTCCAGGAAGTCAGAAAATAATCTCTCTTCTAATAAAGGGACAATCAGCGTGCGAAAAGGCGGCTATATAAAATCTACAACGCTCGTAAACCTCGTTCATTAAATCGTAAAAAAGAAAGAAGCCGTCGCTGAGTCTTACTTTTTCCGAGCTCCAATTTTTCAATCAGGAGGGGGGCTTGAACGTGCGTCACTTTAAGAGTCTCCGCTTGGCTGCCCGTGCTTCATTAAAACCATAAATCCAGACAGTGATGGAAAGGTGACGGCCAAAGTCTTACATCACGTGTTTAAAGAGACCGCAGTGGTTTTCTGTGCTCCAATACTGCCTTTGATATTAAGTCTGTAAAGCATCTTTTTTTAATTGTTCAAGCTTCAAGACTGAGCTATTATACTTTACAGAATGCATACTGCCCACTAAAATGGTCTCTGTGAAAAGCTAATTACTTTTCATGAACTCCCTCGACAATGCAACTTTACAATTGAAATAACTTATTTTATTAATAAAATCCAAGTAAATAATTAAACAAACAAGGACTGAGAAAAAGAATGGGATGGTCGTAGCTGATTACAATGTGTCCCTCTGGGCATCCGGTAATCAATTTAAAATCATGTTGTATATTAAGGATGGGCATGATAAATCAATGATCGTAAACAATTCTGTTTATGGTGTGGAATTGATTGATGATAAAATCGAACCAATAGTGCACTACCTGGCTGCAAACAGCAGCGATGCTGTTGGTTCATTTTCAAATACTGTAGTTTGATGTCTAAAGAAGCCCAACATGAAATCAGTGATTTATTACCTAGCATTTAGTGTCGTATACAAGATTCTTGAAATACAGAGCTGTGTGGAACAGACATCTAAGCTGCACAAATCATTTTGTTTTGTTAAATAGCTGAACTGCCTTTGTCAATTTTTTATCATAGAGTATATATATATATATATATATATATATATAATAATTATATTTAAGATCATCCACTGCTTATTCTTTTTAATTCACAAAAATAGAAAGAGCCATCTATGATTCCACTGCATTTCCTGATCTCTTCAGTTTTTGCCATGGTATCCTTATAAAGATACTTTATATAGTTATAGTATTGCAGTCAGAATTTTGGTATGTTATCAACACTACTTTTAATAACATTTAATGTACCAGAAAAATGTCATCAACATTATAGGAAATTCTTTATTTTAGGATTTAATAATGCATAAGATCATGTATTTACAGTATAACTGTGGCTGGACATGTTGGAATGTGAAGTGGTGTAGAATGCTACACCACTTCAGAGAGGTGTTCCTAATCGTTGGCCCATCGTGGAGCTGAATAAATAAACCAAAATAGAGACACCTTTCAGTACGATGCAGCATAGTTCTAGCTTAGATTATATATATTTTTTAAACATTTTTAGTGTACATTCAATAGCATATATAAATTATAGAGAAATGCTAAGCACCAATGTGCTTGGTCTGCGACCTAATGTCCCCTCTGTGGTTCCCTGATGCAGATGATGAGGACCCAGACTCTTCCTCAGCAGGCCTCAGAACAACCGGGGCTCGGCTGGCAGTTTATTGAAAATAGGATATGGGGAAAAATGATTGAAGCTCAACTAATCACAGCTCATACGTCCATCAGTGGCCAGGACGGAGCTGTGAAGGATGAAAATGGCGTAAAGGAGCCGGCTAAAGAGGGGTGGAGGGTTGTAAATAGAACGTTAATGAAGAGTGAAGAGAGGAAGAGGAGATGGATGGTGAACCCTGCTTTTAACTCAGGGAGCGGGGAGCGAGCAGGGTCATTGGGAATGAGCCACCAGAACGACAGGGGGTTGGTTGCTAGCTGACTGCACGATGGCGATAATGGCACCATGATTGTGTGGCCCCGTCTGCCTGCCAAAAAACTGCGACCATTCATGTCAGAATCACAGGGATACAAAGAGGTCCTTAAGCCTCACAATGACACATCTCTACCAATTACACTAAACTCAACAACAATGGAAGCACACAATTAAAACACCCTAAAGGTTATATACTTTCAACCAAACCATCATCTGAGCCTCTTTCTTTCCCTTTTTTTTTGGGGGGGGGGGGGGGGGGGGGGGGGATTTTTAATGCCACTGCAGAAAGGTGCCAGTCATAACCGTAGAACCGGAACGACATCCATTTCAAATGTATGAAAGCGGTACGCACGTGGCTGTTCTGAGGCTAAGATAACAAATTTCAAAACTTTTTCCACCATTAATGTGACCTTAAACCTGTACAACTCAATTTAATTTAGTGGTGCAACAATTTATGGATTACCCGACAACTGTTCAATTACCAAATTAACCAACAAGTACTTTGACATTCGATTAATTGTTTAGAGACATTGTTTAACTTAAATTTGTCCAAATCTTCAGCCTCTCAACAGTATATATTCACTGATTACCAGAGCAGACCTCATCATTGTGTTTAATCAAAATAAGACATATGCAAACATCTGCTTTTACTTTGGAAAACAATTACATACGTATTTTTAACTACTTTGTGACATTTGTACAAACCAAACCAGTTTGTGCATTGTCTGCACCGTCAATTTGAAATGTAATCTTTTTGAATAAAGGGATGGAAATTTAGAAAATGTTTTCATCCAATTTATCGATTAATTGAAAAAAGAATCGACAGATTAATCAATTAAATAATTGTTAGTTGCAACCCTAATTGACTTTTTAGATGTATTTGAAAGAGGAAGTAAAAATAACTGGGATAATGTGGTTAGACAAGTGTGCACACACTCATAACTGGGGTGTGGCTGTTATTAGAATTAACAATCACATTCAAACTCCTGTTAAACGGCGTCAGCACACACCTGCCACAATTTAAAGTGCCTCTGATTAAACCCAAATAAAGTTTGGCTGTTCTAGTCAGCTTTTTCTTTTCTTTTATTCCTAACAGAAGTCTGAAGATTTTGTGCTAACATTGACTGCAATTTGGAACTGTTCACAATTCCCTCCACCTTGACTCGAAGGCCCCAGTTCCAGCTGAAGACAAACTGCCCTAAATCATGATGCTGCCACCGCAATGCTTCACTGTAGGTATGTTGTTCTTTTGATAATGAGTAGTGCTATGTTTGCGCAATACATACATTTAGAAATTATGGCCCAAAACTTCAACCTTGGTTTCATTGGATCATAACAGAAATAGTTTGAAATTATTTATTTTGGCCCCCCAAAAATTTTTAGATCGCAAAAACCTGGCATTAGTATGGACTATTTAATACCCACTATATGTGCCCTGCGATTGACTGGAGACTATTCCAGGTACCCCGCCGCTGACCCAGTCACCCATCACCCTATTGAAGACACTGTATGCGCTCTAGAAAATGGGTAGATGGACTTTTTTTTTTTTTACACTTGCATGAAAGTTAATCGTGATAAAATATTACTTAAAACATTGTCAGGACAGTTAAAAGGTTTTAAGATGACAACAGTTGGACTGTTTCTCCTTCCATTACCTTGTTATTGGACAAATTCAAACAAATTGGTGGTTCCACTGCAGAAGATTAACCCATGCATCCACTTGTGCACGCACGAAACTAAACCACAACATTCAATTTTGCCTGATCTGCATATGCAATGAGCGCTCAGTGTTTTTGTTTTTTTTCAGAACAGCAGGCCTACTTCCGCCAACAGGTCCCCCACTTGCACCCTTCAATTATCTTTAAGAGGAGCACCTGGATCACAAGGTGCACTAAGTTTGGCATTGCTAATGGTTCACCAACCCCACACACAATCACAACCTCCACTTTCCATTTGTGCAGACAGCTGAGGGAATAAAAAATACATTCTACATTCTGGAGCAAAACCAACTTGCTATTCATGAAGAATCCATTATTGTGGTTAGGTTATTAAAAAAATAAAAAAGGCAGTGCACAGGTGAAAGTAGGAGGTGAGTCAGAATTGTGCTGCATTTCAGAGATTCCTTCTACTGACTCATTTATTTAGCTATTATGTAAGTGGTTGAGCAACAGTACAAGTGCAGACCAGCCGTGATTGTGCAGAGCAGATGAAACCTTAAAAGGTAATACAATATCAATAGATTTTTTATTTTATTTTTATAAAGCAGAGCTTTAGTTTACCTGGTGTTGGTGGAGTTCCAGTACACTGCGTGTCTTTTGCTCACGACGGCTGAAATGATGTTTAAAAGTAAAAAAGTGATTTTCCAAGCAGGCAGGGTGGCCGGGGTCCAAATGAGGGAGCCCATCACGCGCACGCCTCGTCGGGGCCGCGCACGCGCCACGTAAGAGGCGTGAAGGGAAAAGAGAGAGAGAGAGAGAAAACTAAAGGCAACTAAACAGGTGGGGAGACTTAACTTCAGCAGCTAATAGTGAACGTGCGTCATTCTGTGTAAGGTGACCTGGTGCCGTCACTCAGTGTCTCCAAAATGAGGACTTGTTGCTCGTTTATCCAAAATCTTCATTTTCAGCTAGCTCGCTTCCTTAAATGCCCAAAGGTAAAAGGTAAAGATTGTAGGGATGTGACAAGAGGAGGTTTGGCTCAAGAGTGGTTGCACTGGAGCCGGGGGAGGGTGGAGCCGCAAAGGTTGGGGGACGGGACCTGGCAAACTTTGGGCCAATCAGGAGACAAGGGTGCGGTCAGGCGAGAGCGCCAATTTCTAGTGACGTGCGCCGACTGGTGTACACAAGACAGCGTAAGGTTACTGCCATTCTGTATTTTGTTCAGGAACTAGTCTTCTCCATTCCTATGGTAGCAAATACTGTTCCTCATTCCGGGTGTGTCCTACATGTCAAAACCTAATCCTTAAATATGTATTCAAAATGCCACTGAAATGATTTGATGATAAAAAAAATTATTTCAACTTCTTGTGTGGGAAAGACTAGTTTCAGATATGTATCCATACCTGTAAGAGACCTTACAGTGTGTGTGTGTATATATGTGTATGTATATATATATATATATATATATATATATATATATATATAGGGAGAAAGCGCGAGAGAGAGGTTGGTTCAAATCTATTAATACATTTTTTTACATCATTTATCTAATTAAGTAGTTTCATTACTTTATTGTAAATAATACAATTGAACATGGCAAAATTAACAATTTTATGGATCCCTTTAACCTTTTTTAATTTTATTCCGAAATTGGATATTTAATTGTACCTAATTCATGTTTCAAATGAGAATTAATAATTATTTTATTATTGATATATGACATATTTTAGTCACTGATGGTGTTGGGCTACATTGACTTGGGTTCAGCCAGCGTGGGTTCAGGTCCCACTCAGTGACAGTGTGAATGTGAGAGTGAATGGTTGTCTGTCTATATGCGCCCTGCGAATGACCGGGGTGTTGTCCGCCTTTCACTCAAAGTCAGCTCTGATAGGGTCCATCTCCCCATGACCCTGAACAAGATGAGCAGTAAAGAAGATGGATCACGTTTTACATAAATGATTTAACTTTTTTTTTAACCTAATCTTCGATTGACCTGGTCTGCCTGTCCGTTTTCAAAAAAAATAATTAATTAATTCAGATATAGCATTTTCATGATGCACCAACCTTAATTGTTAAAAATATTAGTATCAATATCGGCTATACAATGGCCCGGATTTTCTTGGTATCGGATCGATACCAAATCATGCAGTATGGTACAGGCCTTTTACAGACCACAAGAGCAATTGACTCGGCCCTCCATATGCAATTCTAAAAACAAATAAAACCTCAGAGGAACTTTTATAAAAAGCCCAATAAATACATTTAGTATGGTTCTCTGAGGACAAAAGTGAAGTGGCCACTGATAGAAAAATGTCTCCCCACCCTTGCTCTCTTTAAATGTGTCTAAATTATCAAATGGTGCGTTCAGGTACCCAACACACAAGCTGGGCAAACACAATTGAGCCACACTAATCCTTTTCTGTTTGTTATCTGCAGTACCCTCATTTGTTGTGTGTGCGTGTGTGTGCGTGCGTGTGCGTGCGTGCGTGGGTGCGTGTGTGTAATAGCACCACTATCACTCATCCAAGTTACATTGATAGCATTTTATTAGCCACCTCCTCCTCATCCTTCTCCTCCTCCTGTTGGTTTGTCTTTATTCGATCATGCATGTGTGTGTTCGTGCGTGTGCGTGTGTGTGTGTGCAGAATCATTAGCTCACTTCCTGGAGATCATTAATTTCCCATGATTCCTTAGTGTTCCTATGTGGCTAATTTGTCCCCACTGGTGAGCAAGCACTCCCTCAGCAAATACAGAAAGGACCACAGTGTAGAAATAGGCTCCACAAGCGGTCTTTTTCCACTGTGACTGATCTGTTGGACCACATTGTTCTGGTGGTACTTGGGAGGATGTCCAGAGTTACTATTTGCATGCACTGCATTGCATTACCTTTAATTGCAGAATGTGCACTTGTGCACACAGATTAATGCTTGTGTGCTCGTTCTTCAAGAGGTCTGTCAAAAACAAAAGTATTAAATATTAATATATTTGGTGCGATGGCCTGTTTTTATGTTGTGTTCCAGAGGCCCTAACTAATTTGGGAAAGTGAGCATTTCAATATGAAGAATCCTACTTGTAAGAGACTGAAAAGTGGTCTAAAAATTGAAAAGCTTCAATCCATCCATTTTCTACTGCTTATCCTGTCCAGGGTCACAGAGAGCCTATCTGAGCAGACTTTGGGCCACAGTTGGAGAACACCCTGGACTGGTAAATTGAGGCGCGTTTTAAATTCTAGATCCACTGTACACTGAGCAATACGACCGAACATAACTGAAGTGGACAATCCCGAAAAAATTACAGTTAGTGACTCTTCGCCACACACCAAGTGATTGAGTGAGAATAAAGGAGAAAGTGTGGATATTTTTGGAGGCTGTTGGCAATGATTGATCACCCTATTTGTTAACTTTTAGCGACACAGACTGGACACAGGTACATAGGAAATTATATAGTTGAGTATTTTTGTAAAACACAATATACTGTATGTATCCTGTATATAGTAGTGTATTGGTACAGCTTGGTAGTGCTGTGGGGGCCACCGGCCGACTGGGTCTCGCTTACGCTCAAAACCTGGAAACGTTTGTTTTTTTTGGGTTTTTTTTTTTGTGAAAGCTCTTTTGCATTTTAAATTTGTTGTTGTATCTGCGAAATTGCAATTCCACGTTTATCGGCGATTAAAATTTATAATCCTAGGAAAACCAGTGGGTGAAATTCGGCCACTCATGAAAAATAGTGGCAAAACCCCACACACTGCGTGACAATTACGTCTGTTCCAGCTGCGTCCGTGCGGTAGGGCCTTAAATGACATGACGGGAAATGTATCTTTTTGCAGATGTTTAGGTTGATTTTTTTTAGATTGGGTTCCTTTGGTGGTCGGTGAACTAATTTTCTTGTGTATTCTACTAAAGATACCAATTAATAGTAAATTCATTCATTCATCTACCGTTCCGCTTATCCTCACTCGGGTCGCGGAAGTGCTGCAGCCCATCCCAGCCATCTTCGGGCGAGAGGCGACCAGTTCAGGGGTACACCCTGAACTGGTCGCCGGCCAATTGCAGGGCACATAGAAACAAACAACCATTTAGCCAATGGGCAATTTAGAGTATATTCAATTATCCTACCCTGCATGTCTTTGGGATGTGGGAGGAAACCGAAGTACCCGGAAAAAACCCACGCAGGCACAGGGGGAACATGCAAACTGCACACAGGTGGGGCCGGGATTTGAACCCTGGTCCCTAGAACTGTGAGGCAGATGTGCTAACCAGCCGCCCAATTAATAGTTATATAGGGTTAATTTATCATTGCGAAAATAACTAATGTAAAGGACTAGCATAAGATGGAAGCAGAACCGAGACAGACTATGGCAGTTGTGTGTCTTATAATTAAGCTATCATACAGTTTTACGACATCTAAGTACATGTACTTTACAGTGTGTTGTATGTTGGGCAGAGCAGTGCTAGTGCAAGTCGTGGCATGGGTCCTCGTCATTGTTTACTGGTATTGATGAGAATGATGGTTACTCTGACTTTCAATGGACCTGGGTTGAAAAAGAGTGGTGTTATTTACCTCATGGGAGCACTGATTGAAGTGAACAATTATGACGCACTAAATTAAGAGAGACTGATTTTTAGTTTTTTTGCTGATTTTCCTTTTCTGAACGCACGGCTCCAAATGTGTTCAATCTACTTCTCTTTCCTTACTTTAAAATATATATTTTTAAACTTGTCATCCCTCTGTACTGCTTCCAAAATAATGTCTTTTTGTCCTCCATCCTGTTCATCCGTCATGCATGTCCTGATTTTGGCTTTCATTGAGCTTCTCAATGGTCAAATATGTTTTCCATCGCATCCTGGCGAGGGATTATTCAGCCTGCATGTTTTGTCTGAATGACTAATTAGGATGGAAACTTTTATTATTGATTATTATTATAATTTTTCTGCGATTGGATGGCAACCAGTTCAGGGTGTACCCCGCCTCCTGCCCGATGATAGCTGGGATAGGCTCCAGCACACCCGCGACCCTAGTGAGGAGAAGCGGCTCAAAAAATGGATGGATGGATTATAATTTTTTTTAAACTGCTGCTGTGCCATGTTTTCATTCTTGTGTTATAAATGGGTTGTTCTTTGTGGCTTTGTGACATTTTACCTCTGTGACATGCACTTTTAGCACTCCAGGTTGTGAATCTTAACTACTATATGTCTTATTTTGCAAGACAGTCACAGTAAGAATCTTTGATTTATGTCATCCAAAGTGCTAGTGGTCGATGGGGTGCAGATTTTGTTGTCAGGACTCACGGATTTTCAAACCTTCCTGGTTTCTTTCACAATATCAAAACTGATTTTGAAAAAGAGCTGACACTGAAATGGTTTCAGTCGTAGTGTTCGGAGGCAAGAAAGGGGGGAAATGCCCCCCTTTCCTCCCAAGCAACTACTATAGTTTCAAATAATATCAGATACATTATGTTAGGTGCAGTGGTGGCCCTATCTTAAATGACGCCCTGAGCGAGACCCCGCTTTGCCCCACCGCCGTCCACTAGATCCTGACTTCCTGGCATTGATTATGTATCAATCGGAGTTTAGAGGCTGTTTTTGTTGTCCCATAGTAATAGTAGTTGTATCTGTGTTTTACTTACCTGTTGGTTTGTGTTACGTTGAGCTGTTGTTTTGTTGTACTGTCATTTATCTTTTTTTTTTTTTTTTGCGTGGGTGGCATTGCTGCCCCCAGGAATGCCGCACATTGCACATACGTGTACCAGAAAGCGCCACTGGTTACTGTAGGTGAGTTCAAAGCTCAGATTGCTGTATTTCCCTTCCTCGCCTCTCACATTCTGTATACTGATTTTGAATGATGTCCAATGCAAGATGACAGACATATTTGCTCCAATTTAGTTGGAATTCACTTTGGAGGATTTTTTTTTCAAGCAAGGACTATAATCCTTTGTCACGTATTCAAAGTTTTCAGTATTTTTTTTTCAATTGTCTGAGGAAGAGCTCTGATGATTTTGAATGATGCCCAATGAAAGGTGAGTTCAAAGATCACATTGTGGACTTTCCTGACCGCACTTCCCCATTGCTCTTCAAACTTGTATAGATTATTTTTTAAATCAGAGATTTTTGAAAATATGTAATGCAAAATAGCCAAGTTAACGGAAGTCAAATTTGAGATTTGTGCTTTTGCCCAGTCATCTCTTCACCATTTCTACATTATTTTTATAATCAGAGCAAGAACCCTATTGATTTTGAATCGAATGTGGCTTAAAAATAGCCTGTATATTTCAGCATGTCGCCTTGCTATTACATTAACACAATCGGATGAGAAACATTTCAGGATGACATTTTTCAAGTGTCTGAGCAAGAGCCCTGTTGAGTATGAATGATCTGTAACTCAAAATGGCTGACATAAAAGGTCCCTTCTCTACCACTCAGGATTTTCAACCGATTACATTCAAACCTCATCATCATCGTTCCCTGTTGATCTAGCGCTGACCAGATTTTCCTCAGTGCTAACACTTGATTCCCTTGTTGTCATCTGCCCAATTTGGCTCTTAATTACCCAAGTTTCCTGTCCATCTGTGGAAATTTTTGGACTTCCTGTCTTCTGTTTGCACTGCGAGGAATGTTCACAAGATGAAGTGCAACATTTTCTTGTTTCATTTTTTCACGTCTTTATGACCCTTCTCTCTATTTCCTCCACTCCATTGCTCCTGTACAGCCGTGTCAGTAGCCTCTTCATGCTCTTATCTCCACTTATACAGGCGGACACCAAGTCAATTGCAAGGGGCACTAATCAACTCCACACACACAGACATTCTATATCTCTGAGCCTGTCACACACATGCTCCATTTTCCCCAATAATCCTGCTATTTTTGGCCTCTTTCTTTCCTGATGGGCCATGTGCGTGCATGTTTAAATCACACGATCACTCCTCTGCGCCCCATTAAATGTATTCATCCCTTTTTACTTTTCTTTCACTCCCACTAAATTTCTCTTGCTAGTCCTTCATTTAGTGTCCTGAGTGGACTACTTTTTGTCTTTTGTTTCTTCCTCCATTTGCCTTTTTATTCCTGCCACTCATTTACCACTGTGGCACTTTGATGAGGCGGTGATCACAATGACTCCTTTTGGGGAACCCCCCCCAAAAAAATACATTGTGTGTGCTTTCTCTCTCTCTCTCTCTTTCTCTCTCTCTCTCTCTGTCTCTCTCTCTCTCTCTCTCCCATAATTACACCTCTCGACTCAAGCAGCGATGGTAAATGCTTTTCTATTCCCTTCTCTTCATCACGCTCCCTGAATTTCCATCATTCCCCTTCTTCCTCACCAGGCAAATTACATCTGGGTTGCCATGGCGATGTGTTTATTGGATGTTTTTTTTTTGACGCATTTTCATACCGTCCCCATTGACCCCCTGCACATTTCTTGCTTCTAATATTTCTCTTGCTATTTTATTTGCACAGTTGTGTATTGATGTCATCTAATGCAACTTTATTTTTGTTGTAAAAAAAAAAAAAAAAAAGACAATTGAGTATATCATTAGGCTGGTTTTATGTTGTGGAGAAGCGCTACTTATAAGTAGATGAAGCAAATGAGGTGTCTAGATAACACTATCTGTTACTATTGACTGTGTAAGTAGCCCCAGCTGAATACAAGTGAGCAATGCCATTATGACGAGCGTGTCTTTTCTTTCTCCAGTACTGATAAGTGTCCACTGTGCTTCCTGTTTTTCCTCTTTCTTTGGTGTATTTTCCTCTCTTTGGTCTCCCACAAGGCAGCATGTTTCTTGACATAAAATCAGACACAGTGTCGCGGTGAAACAACATAAAATTTGCATATTCAATCATTTCATTTTTATTTTGAATACAATACATAATAAAAAAATTGAAATTGTAGACAGCAAAAACCAAAATGAATTTTCATCCATGTGAGAACCAATAAAATAAGACAAAGGGCTCTATTTTCGTAGACAGCGTATCTGCGGCAAGGCGCAAATGCTGATGGATTCTGATTTTTGTGTGAAAGTGAAAGACTCGCTGCATGTGTTTGCCAATTTGCAGACCGGTCTGTGTCAAGCTGGGCCTTCTGGCGCAGCGAGGGTGTGTCCTTGGAGATGTGTCGAGCTGGGCCTTCTGGCGCAGCAAGGGTGTGTCCTTGGAGATGCTCCCGGCGGAGTGAAAAGTTGGTGGCAGAAAGTTGCCTGCTCAGACCATGTCTAAATCTTGGCACAAGGTACTGTAGACTGCTGGTGTAACGCGATTTTGGTGACTTTGATTGGGGCAAGGCAGCACGTTGGCCGACTGGTTAGCACGTCTGCCTCACAGTTCTGAGGACTGGGGTTCAAATTCCGGCCTCGGCTGTGTGTAGTTTGCATGTCCTCCCTGTGCCTGCATGGGTTTTCTCCGGGCACTCGGCTTTCCTCCCACATCCCAAAAACATGCGTAGTAGGTTGATTGAAGACTCTAAATTGCCTGTAGGTGTGAATGGTTGTTTGTTTCTATGTGCCCTGCGATTGGCTGGCGACCAGTTCAGGGTGTACCCCGCCTCTCGCCCGAAGATAGCTGGGATAGGCTCCAGCATGCCCGCGACCCTAGTGAGGAGAAGCGGCTCAGAAAATGGATGGATGGATGGATGATCATTAAAAATAGAATATGCATGATAAAAATGATCAATAATTTGTTGTGAACAATTCAACCAATTAAAATTCATTTTGATTTGGTATCATTTAGCCACTTATTACACCACTGTAGTTAGTAGAGCAGTGTGTGGAACCTGCCAGTGATGTACAACCAATGAAGAGAAATATTATAAAATGAAGAAACACATTTTAAAGCTTATCATTATACTGGTATGTGTGCAAATGTTTGGCAACTTGTAAGATCTCGGCGTTTAATTATTCTGCTACATTTTCATGATGACTGTGTGATTCTGATGACGACACCAAAGCCACTTTATCGTGATATTGACCTCTAATCCCACTGTGATTTAACTGACAGCTAAATTGTCTCGGTGTGACAATACAATTTGGGGCAGTGATTATGGAGACGAGTCAAAAGGTTTGACGTGTTGTCCACCTGCGCTCTGACTTTTTTACAGCCTTCTCTGCATGCAGGGTAATTATCTTGAATTCATTTTCCATCGGCAACCAAATTACACCCACACTTCTGTTATAGTCCTTTTCTAGGTGAAAAAATATTGCGGTCATCTGCGCTACCTTCTGCTATCCATCGTAGTACTATGGGTCTGTAACATATGCATCTGAAGTCATCTTGTTAACTCTCAGACGTTCTTTGTCTTCTTTTTCACTTTGCTTTTGGTCCATAGACTGGATAGAACAAGCTGAATCAAAGCCTTCTACTTTGATATGCTAAATACGCTAGTAAAGGTAATAGAAAATAGTAAACTGTTTCATCCCCAACACAGAATAAAGTCCCTTAGAGACTTGGTAAGTTGTTTCTCATTAAAATAAAAACTGAGTGTGTTTTGGTTTTTATGTTTTACTGTAAACATCTTTTAACATTGCTTGCTTAGTGAATTCAGATTTTATGATTGCACACCTCTCTTTACAATAAAATGATCACACAACTCCTAAAAGAGGATAAAATATTAATTTATGAGGCGTTCTCCTTTTTCTGAGTCAGGCGAGCCCATGGCAGCATCCTCAAATGATGAGTTCAAACCTGGCACGGTTTATTTGGTACTTTGATCTTTAAGCTATTTTCATGTCTAGTTGGCTGCTTTTAAAAGCATTAAGGCAGAAAGTTTGCTTTTTTTTCTAAGATAGCAGCCCATAAATAGTCTGGTGGGTTGTTTTGGTAAATAGAGATCCAGGCACAACCTTCAGTGACTCGATGCTGGCAGGATTCCACAGCCAGAGCCTCGTTCATCTCAAAGTGTCCATCTGGGACGGAGCGGGTGACAGGAGGGAGGGGGAGAGGATAAATTGTTGAGTTGTTCAGCGTGGGGTGTTTAGAATGACTTTGCACAGAAAGGAGGAAACAAAGCACACTGGGAACCCAGAGTGATGCAGACAAGATGCTGCCAATGAATGGAGGGGAGTGAAGGATGCACAGTGACTCCACTTATAATCCACAGATATTATGTGAGAGGTGAGGGCAAGGTTACACATGAACCACACTCAAATTTAGTGGTGAATTATTATATAAAAACATGCACTCAAAATTACTTTAAGGATATTAAAAAAAAAATTCAGTTTCCAGGAAACAAGCATGTTCTTGTCTCACGTCATAAATAGTACCTTTATAGTAGCTTCAGGAACCGTCTGAGGCCTCTTTGACCAAACAATTCCTTGATTGATTTCAACTAGTGTTAACTCATTTACTGCAAACTGGTTTCAAAGCAGTGGAACGGTGGACGACTGGTTAGAGCGTCTGCCTCACAATTATGAGGACCGGAGTTCAATCCCTGGCCTCGCTTGTGTGGAGTTTGCGTCTTCTCCCTGTGCCTGCGTGGGTTTTCTCCGGGCACTCCGGTTTCCTCCCACATCCCAAAAACATGCATGGTAGGTTAATTGATAGGTTAATAATAACTCTAAATTGCCCGTAGGTGTGAATGTGAGTGCGACTGGTTTGTATGTGCCCTGCGATTGGCTGGCAACCAGTTCAGGATGTACCCTGCCTCCTGCCCGATGATAGCTGGGATAGGCTCCAGCACGCCCGCGACCCTAGTGAGGAGAAGCGGCTCAGAAAATGGATGGCTGGATGGAGGCGTTACCGATCAATGCAAACTAGAACTAGTAGACATTGAAACAGCTTCTTCCCTCTTGCAATCAACTTCTTAAACACCTAACCTACAATTCCATTACAACAGGCTGGCAATTTTTTTACTTGAGTTTGTTGTCACACTTCTGTTGGGCCAATTATATATTACTCGTGCACTCACTGTAGTTGTCTCTCCACGCTGCACTATTTGCATATCTGTTGTTGACCAATACTGGCCACTCATGCCAGAGTAGCATCTGCTCCATTTGCACACTGATTGAGGAGTATCTGCAACATTTGCACAATCAACATTGTCCCAGATTATCGCACTACTCGACACTTTAAACCGCATACACTCCTTGAAGTCTCGGCGCCCTTTGCACAATGGTCATTGCACTGGACTATTGCAATATTAGTCATTCGAACTGCTCTAAGTGCGAGAGGACTCTGCATCTTTTTGCACAATTGTCAAAAAATAAATAAAAAATCATAATAATGTTACCATTATTACCAGCATTACCAGATAACTAGCAAACCTTTACTGCTCAGTGACTGTTTTTTTTTGGTCAATGTCTCTATGTCTCAAAAGTGTTCTCTGTCAATTGACTGTCTGTTGTCGTACTAGAGCGGCTCCAACTACCGGAGACAAATTCCTTGTGTGTTTTTTTTGGACATACTTGGCAAATAAAGATGATTCTGATTCTGATTCTGATGGGTGGTTTCAAAGCAGAGTTCCCCATATTGCAAGGCGTTGTGTCATATACTGCCCTGCAGTTCCATTATTGGAGCCTGGAGGCCGCTTTGCATCCTCTCTCTCCCTCCCTCCCCTCTCTCTTTTCAGCACCTGTCTCCAATCAGCCTCATCACCACCGGTATAAAAGCCTGCCTGTTCCCAGAAATCCTCGCCAAAGTATTGCAGCTACTTCCAGCGGTACCACGGCCCACTTATGTCAAGTAAGCTACACTGTTCCTCGCTTCCCTTGTTAACTCTTGTCTCCTCGTTCCCAGAGCACCCCTGTGTTCCTGATCCACGTCATTCCTGCCACCAAGCCAGCCGCCTATTCTGTCCACTGCCTGCCACCACTCCACGCCGCCAACACATCCAGGACCTCCTCCATAACCTTTCCTCAATAAACTGTTCATCATTTTACATCTGCCTCTGCCTGCTCTTGGGTCCAGCTACTCCCCACACGTGACAGGTTGTAAAGCATTTTGACTGATCTTTCAAGACCCACAGACTGTGGTGTTCTGTGACAATCTAAGCACAGAACATGCCAAAAGAGTAGACTCTCTTCTTTCACCAGAAAAAAAGTGGGTACATGGGTACGTTTCACCCAGAACACCTGTTTTTGACCAGATCTGTTGTACTTTTTTAAACATTTTTGTCAGTATATAAGAAGTCGTAAAAGAACAAAACACTGCATTAACCTTTTGATAAGTGGTCACATGTATCATAGCATATTTATTTGGAGTTTTATTTAGTGGTTCTTGAATTCACCACTTCTGGTGTATGTTTTCCTCTTCTCTTGTTCAGGCTTCTTTTTGTTCCTGTTCTTTTTGTTCCTGTTTTTGTTCTTGTTGTTCAAAGAAAAGAAAAATGCACAGTTAATCCTTTCATGCTTGCTGAACTGAGGTCTTGTAAGGTATGATGAGGTGTCGCTCAGTTTTTAAGATGTATTATTATATATAAATATCTTGCATTTTCAGTTTTTGGTAATTATTATTACCCTCTGAATATTTATGTGGTCACGATACTGTGACATGATGGGGCTCGTGTAATTTCCTTATCGGTAAATAATGATAAAGTAACCCATTGGCAAGAAATGTTTGTGCCCCCAACAACAACAACAAAAAACAACAAACAAAAAACAGGACATGCATACACATTTTGTTTTCGGAGTCCATAGCAGTTTATTTCACACACAGTAATAATTACAATGTGTGAAATCAATTGCAAGTGACCTATTACAATGTAATTAATACGTTTTTTTTTTTTTTTTTGTGAAATAAATAACTGCCGGAAACTGCAGGTTGAAATAGGTGTAACTGTTTTTGAGCACCTTAACTGTCACGATCTGATGTTAATGGGACCCAAAATCAACCGGAGGCTGAAAGGATTGTGGTGAAAGGTTTATATGAGGATGGATCCTTGGGGTGTGTTGGCAGGTCGACGTGGCGGGGAACGTGCGGAAGGCGGTGGCGTGAGCAGGTGGATGGCTTGGCGGCATGGCGTAGGAGGTCAGAATGGCGGGAAACACGGAGGGAGCACTGAGGAGAAGGAAGAACACGGGGTCAGAAGGGAATCTGAGACTGGCGTATCTTACGTGCAAGTTGAGAGCCGTTGTATCACAGGAGAAACGCTAATACTCTGGCGACCATTTCTGGGATCTGGCTGACTTAAATGCAGGTGGTAATGAAGGCTGATTGGTGACGGGTGCGCGGCCGAGGAGCTGCAGATTACTGTGACGCGAGAGGGCAAGGGAGAGAGAGATAAAGCGAGCGAGAGGGCGAGAGAGGCGCAAAGCGCCACCAGAGCCCCAACAGAAGTACTGCAGGGCACAGCTCATGACATTAGCTGTGTAATTATGTTCAGAGTAACAGGTTTAATATTCCCCCCCCTGACCCCCACCCCCACCGCTGCAATTGCTCTGCCCCCCCCTACACACTTTGGAATGACTGAAGTAACCAATAACAAAGCTGTTATTTTCTCATTTGCAGGGGAGCCCAAAATGGGTCCAATTTCCATCTATTTTCCATACCAATTGTCCTCATTAGTCATCCATCCATCCATCCATTTTCCTTACCACTTATCCTCACTAGGGTCGCAGGCTGCTGGAGCCTATCCCAGCTACCTTTGGGCGAGAGGCAGGGTACACCCTGAACTGGTCGCCAGCCAATTGCAGGGCACATATAAACAAACAACCATTTGCAAGCACATTCACACTTATGGGCAATTTAGCATCTTCGATTAACCCACCATGCTTGTTTTTGGGATGTGGGAGAAACCCGGAGTACCCAGAGAATACCCACGCAGGCACTGGGAGAACATGAAAACTTCACACAGGTGAGGCCGGATTTGAACCCAGGTCCTTAGAACTGTGAGGCAGATTTGCCAACCAGTCGCTCACTGTGCCGCACCTCATTAGTCAATAAGTACAAATTCATCAAATCAAAATGCTGTAATCTTTTTCTTGATCATTGCAATTTCTTGACAAAGGACTTTTCAATTCACATATTTTGTGAGAAATTCAGTTCATAATTTTTACATAAAGTAAGTTGATGTTATGGAAATAAAGATATATTTTAAGAATCAAAATTCTAATTTGGGTCCTAAATTGAAAAGCATGGGTCCAGTCAAAGCTCTCAGGATGTGCTTTACAGAAAAAATAAATGATTTATACATTTCCTTAAGCTGAGACCCACGCAGCTTTCATAATTTACAGCATGTATTGGAATGTTTTCCATTTTCTCAGGCCTGTGTGTGTGTGTGTGTGTGTGTGTGTGTGATTGTGAGCTGCAATCAGATGGACATTTGGCAGCCTCAAAGCAAGATAATTGTTCCCTCAGGAGACGTTCAAGCATGCCCGAGCACTTCAAATTATAGGCTGAGAGATTACCTCCCCCACACCCCCCACCATCAACAAGATTTTTTGTTTCTTTTTTCCCCCCACTACTCGTCAATGGGCGGCACGGTTGCGACTGGTTTGAGCGTCTGCCTCTCAGTTCTGATGACCGGGGTTCAATCCCCGGCCCCACCTGTGTGGAGTTTGCATGTTCTGCATGGGTTTTCTCCGGTCACTTCGGTTTCCACATGAATTGGAGACTCTAAAATGCCCGTAGGTGTGAATGTGAGTGCGTATGGTTGCCCTGCGATCGGCTGGCAACCAGTTCAGGGTGTACCCCGCCTCCTGCCCGATGATAGCTGGGATAGGCTCCAGCATGCCCGCGACCCTAGTGAGGAGTAGCGGCTCAGAAAATGGATGGATGGAGGGATACTCGAAAATGATTTTTTATCTGACAGTAGCCTTTAGCGTTGTGTGTTTGTGTGTGTGAATAAAACGCATCCTCGCTGTTGCTCTCTCATCACAACCTTTGACAGGTTCACAAACATTCAATTACCGGGAATATGTGCTGCTTTCTTCCAATAATCCAACTGTATTCTTTCCAAATAACTTCACATACACTTTCGCTTGATGAATTAGTCAAAGACAGCAACAACAACAAGATTTTGAAAAATTATTTGCCCCATCTTCCTTGCCTCCATTGAGACAGCAACAATATAAACTCCCACGTGTAGACACACTGGTTTATGGTTTTGTGATTTCATTTATTCATTGCCAGTGATGTTCTCATTGCTGGTGGAGGATGTGGACTTCCAAGACTTTTGTTATCTGACAGCCTCGCCTTCCCCTCATAACGGGCCGGGCTGAAAGTGATATCTCCTAATGATTGCCCTCGCCGTCTTTCAGTAAATGAGCGAAAGTGATCCGGCTCTGTAATGACCAGCGTGAATAATTGCCATCTAAATAAAGGCTCCATTTGGTGTTTAAAAAAAAAAGTCTCCTGCTGTCTCTCTTGTTATCTTTGCTTTTCCTCATTGGGCCCTCTTTGTTGCTTTCGCACACCTCTATCACCTTATTATCACGTGGATATGTGGATCTCACATCCTCTTCAAGCCTCACGTGAAATACATTTAACAGGATTTTCAACACTGTTCAATACTGTTGAAAAGGACCTTATTTTACCTCTTTTCAAACACAAAAAGTATTTC
Source organism: Phyllopteryx taeniolatus (assembly GCF_024500385.1). NCBI lineage: Eukaryota > Metazoa > Chordata > Actinopteri > Syngnathiformes > Syngnathidae > Phyllopteryx > Phyllopteryx taeniolatus. Next base: position 10,416,496 of record NC_084507.1, on the reverse strand, counting down.
CTCACATTTATTCACCCAGCAGTGTGAGGTGTTTATTTAAATGAGGTGTTTGAGAGTACAAATGCTTGTCGAAGAGTGGAGCCAGACATGTTGATGTCTGTCAGTTGGTCAAGATAAAAAAAAAACAAAAAAAAAACTTAGGTCTGGCATTGTCCTATAAAAATTGTATTCATGAAAACGGTCATCCATAGAGAATGGTGGACGTTACTGTTGCCAATTAGGTAATGTATCTGGTGTTTGCCATGAAAGGAGGTCTACAGTTGAACTCTATTGAGTGAGTTTGTCACCAAAAGTGTAAAGGCGAGAGATATTAACAAAATAAATAGTCTTATGTCTTACAAGGGCGGCACGGTGGCCGACTGGTTAGAGCGTCAGCCTCACAGTTCTGAGGTGCGGGGTTCAATCCCCGTCCCCGCCTGTGTGGAGTTTGCATGTTCTCCCCGTGCCTGCGTGGGTTTTCTCCGGGCACTCCGGTTTCCTCCCACATCCAAAAAACATGCATTAATTGGAGACTCTAAATTGCCCCTAGGCATGACTGTGAGTGCGAATGGTTGTTTGTTTCTATGTGCCCTGCGATTGGCTGGCAACCAGTTCAGGGTGTACCCCGCCTCCTGCCCGATGACAGCTGGGATAGGCTCCAGCACGCCCGCGACCCTAGTGAGGAGAAGCGGCTCAGAAAATGGATGGATGGATGTCTTACAAGAATAGACTTTTTTTGGGAGAAATAGCATATTCTTTGACCATAAGAATGTCACAGATGGTGATCATATGATGTTTGACTGGACCCAAAAGCAGATGAAGGCGGAGAAGGTAGATGAGAATGGTTTATTTGATAATAGCTCAGAGTAAGTATCTCCAAGGCGTGGCGGTGGACCGTCGGGACAAGGAATGTGCAGGAAGCGGTGGCGTGAGCAGGTGGAAGAGCTTGGCGGCGTGGCTGGAGCGGACAGCGAGGCGGGGAGCACGGAAGGAGCACTGGGGACGAAGAAGAACAAGGAGGTAAGTACGATCGCGGGGAGTGGAGTAGCTCACATACAAGAGTGCGAGAGAAGGCCTGTGTACCACGGATGAACGTTAATTCTCTGGCGCCGACTTCCTGGATCTGGCAGGCTTAAATGCAGGCAGTGATGAGTGCTGAGTGCAGGGGAGAGAGAGAGGGAGAGGGAGGGAAAGGTGAGGCACAAAGCGCCACACAAGTTCCATAAAAGGAACTTTTTATTTTTATTAAAAAACTAAATAAGCATAAACATCCTTGGTTTAAGACAGAGTTCTGATCCTGTGGCGGCGACATAACGCAGAGTCTATCACCAACCTTCACAAGTCGGAAGTCCATCCATCCATCCATCCATTTTCTGAGCCGCTTATCCTCACAAGGGTCACGGGAGTGCTGGAGCCTATCCCAGCTATCTTCGGGCAGGAGGCGGGGTACACCCTGAACTGGTTGCCAGCCAATCGCAGGGCACATACAAACAAACAACCATTTACACTCACATTCCCACCAACGGGCAATTTAGAGTTGTCAATTAAACTACCATGCATGTTTTTGGGATGTGGGAGGAAACGGGAGTTCCCAGAGAAATCCCATGTAGGCACGGGGAGAACATGCAAACTCCACACAGGCGGGGCCGGGGATTGAACCCCGGTCCTCAGAACTGTGAAGCAGACACTCTAATCAGTCCTCCACCGTGCGGCATGAATAAAACAGTCAAATGAAAATTTAAGTATGGTGGTAAATAATGTGCCTTCTTGTTCTGCTGCGTAATTTTCATTGCACGCCGTTCGTAATGAAATGTCAAAATTCGCCTTGAAATGTGACGACCTGTACCTGTGCTGAGATCAGGAGCGTAGTTGAGAGGAGGATATATCCCACTCACTTTCAAAATCTGTCCTCTCTGACCCCCCCTACACACACACACACGCTTTTAGCCATTAAAACAGGTCAGCTCCTGCTTAACAAGGAGTAACTTCAAGCTGCTCTTGAATGATTTATTAACCGTCGGCGTGCAGAAGCTTAATCACACAGCACGTGAGACAGGCGTATGCTGCCTGCTAGTCGTGGCAAAGTAAAAAAATAAACAAAATCAATAAATAAACAATAAGGGTGGTTACAGATACATGGGGTCTGCATACATATTGAAGTTAACCGCAGTTATCGCCAGCTCATACTGTACTTAAGTGACAATGGTCCAGTCACGCACAGATCCCTTCTTCCATGTACACAGATGTCTCCATGTGAGACTATTGCCCCCTTTTTAAAGAAAGAACCCACTTTGATTGGACGGGATTGAAGTTGGCTGTGACCTATGCAGACATCCCACTTTTAAATGCGCTGGAAGTACGCCGGTCCACAAAATTAATAATGCCAGGTGTAGCCTGCTTCCTCGCAGTTATGATAAGTGCCGTGCTGAATTTGCAGTAGTCACAAAAAATAGAGCCCAATGTGTCATAAAGTAAAATCTGTAATCTGTGAGGCTTCTATTGCTCAGGTTTTCTTCACTTGTGGAAAAAGAATAATGTGAATCAGAGCCATGGCACTAATGTTGATTGATAAAACACGTCTTTACATTAAAGTTCAGACCGAAATGATTATTCATTTGAGTTTCTTTATCCCCGTCTTCATTGTTCACATAAACTTACTTTGGTTATGAAAACTATATATTTGGGAATTAAACTATATATTTGGGAATTACTGATCTTCATGTGGTGAGGTTATAGTGGGGTTCAACGGATTTTCAGATGTGATATTAGGCCCAAACATGTCAGAAAATTTGCAAAAATGACGGTCAATTATCAGTCAAAGCTGATGTCCATGAATGTCTGGTTTTGTTTAAAACACAAAGACAATTTGTCTGCATCCATGGAGGACCGAGGAGATCAGAAAATATTCCCATTTGAGAGGCTGAAATCAGCAATATTTTGAAAGTGGTTCAAAAACTTTGCACTTCCTGTCCATTTTGTGTACCATAAGCTTGGTGGCAAGAATAATATTTCACGGAATTTTAGTGATCAGTGTTGCCATTGGACTTTTAATCTTGTGGGAACTAATGCTTTACTGTCATTGTGTTTTACCGCAACCAGAGTTTGATGGTTTGGTTATTAATTAAGTCTTTAGCTTCTTTGGAGAGGAGCAGCTGAATATGAGAGAATGATCATTTGCTCATAAAAAATGTCTTACTTCTTAACAAGTCTTCCCCCACTTTATGATACGATGGATATGCCCCTGGTTGTGATGTATTCACTTTAGCATAAGTTTGACAAATGAAATGAAATAGTCACCATCACTGCTATGAACACTTTCATTTTCTGGGAGAAGTGAGAACCGTCTATGTGTTCCAAACATCCTTCTCCATGAAGTGGTAGTGGTAACGAATGGACAGAGAAACAACACTGACAGGGATATGAGGTCGACTGAGTGCTGTTCTATGTATAGTAACATGTTGTGGAGTCAATTAATCCTAACTACTTGTGAAATGATGACAAATTTTCAGGCCAGCATGTTGGCCATGCTACACTGTTTTGTGGTCATGTCGTCACATGACCAGGGTCAGGGTCATGACAGGGGCTGGATACTATCCCTAGTAAGCTATATGAACCACTATAGCATTATGTTGCTTTTTTGTTCAATTCTCTTGATGAAATATTGCCCTCTGTCATTGTCAGCCGTTTTGTGGCAGCAGGCTTTCTTCAGGTTTTTATTTTTATTTTTCATTTTTTTATTCCTGTCATTGTTCACATCCATTACTTCTGTTGGATGCGTACATGTATTTTTCCTCACGGCAGATCAGAGAGGAGCTCAGAGTGACATCCATTTGGGCTCCAACATTTAGCCAGATGAAAGAGCCACAGAGTTCCAGGGAGAGATAAGAAAAGGCATCAGAGAGACTTTTATGAATCTTCATTTTATCTGTTTGTTTTTGCTTACTTGCCTTCTTCCTTCCCGCACATTTACTCCTTCTTCACTTGAGTTATTAAAATGGCAACCTTTCCAACAAGAGGTGATAAATCAAACTAAACATCCAAAGGAAACGGTGAGAAAGAGTGGGGTGTGAGTGAAGCAAGTTAATGACAATTAGGGAATGAGAAAGTCCAGGACTGGGATTTGATGAGCGCAAGGCTTGGGGAAAAGGGAGAGTATCAGCAATGAATGAGCAATTTTCCAGAGGAGAGAACTAATGAGAGGCTCATCAGGTTGCTCTGCTGACTGACAGACAGGCAGCCATTTACAGTTAACTCGCTGTCTGTATGCAAATCAGTCGCTGGTCATTCTAAAGTAATAGATTCATGAGTTTGTAAAAACGGGTAATGACAAGCATGCTGACACTAGAATCAACTTGCTTCACGTAACCTCCGGTGTGATTTATTCTTCTTTTGTTGTCACGTTCTTCTCTGAAACCCATAGATGAAGCTGCTCATTAATGAGAATTAGTGTCACCCGAAAAAAAAAAAAAAAAAGTCAACAAAAAAAAGTTTTTAAAAGTGTATTTTGTCGAAGCGGGACGGTCGTTAACAATAAATGAGGTTTTACAGTATTTTCCTCTTTGCTCATCAGTTATATTTATAGTTGTTAATCTCTGAGGCCCTTTAAATGTCATTGAATGTTTTTTTGTAAAGCCTATTTAGCCGGCAGAGATGTAAATAAACTTGGCTTGGTCTTCATCAGTCAACCATATGACACAAAAAATGAAGCTGAGTGCAGTTGGGAGTCTCAAGCAGAGACGATGGAAGCAGGCTGGCCTCCAACCAGGCGGTAAATGTGCGTTGTTGCTGCTGAAATCCAAAATTTCTGTTGCGAAGCTGTCGCCGGATCTACTAATTTAATCGCCGAAACTCGACAAGAAAAATCAGCAGCTGACAGATGATGAGCTGGTCGATAAGACAGTAACTGCGGATCAATACAAAGCTGGAGAAAAAAAGATTTTTCCGCCAACAAGGAGTACAAAAACAAAATGAAACTGTGATGCATTCTCTCAACATTTAATCTATGTATATACATATATATATATATATATATATATATATATATTACTGTACTTATTGTTCTTGTATTGGCCTTTGCATTACTTGTTATATAGTCTTATTAATTACAGATTACAGGGATGTGTACACAGTCTAGAAGTAGGTTGAAGTTTATCTTTCATTTAAAAGATTTTGCAAAAATGTGGCATTTGTCATATAGGAACTACAGCCATTTTATGAAGAGTTCATAATGCTCATAAGTTCAGAGCCTCCATCATACTGTATTTGAAAAATGATGTGGTATGCTTTGGATCCTTTGAAAAGGGTACTTTGCCTATAATGTGGTATGCTATGAATCATTTTGAAAGTGGTACTTTTCATATAATGTGGTACGCGTTGGATCCTTTGAAAGCAGTGCTCTCCATAAAATGGCTGTAATCCCTAAATGGTAAATACCATGTTTTTGTGCAACCTCTTGAATTAAAGCTGTAAGTCTATGATTCAACCATCTTGGTTGTTTTATTTCTGATCCATTATGGTGGTGTAAAAGACAAAATCTGTAAGCGAGACATCGAAAGGCCATGAAATAAAAAAAGCTTTGTTGGTTTTATAGGAACAGCATTTTGTTAATCGTTATAAAATTGTGATGTATTATGTCGTCAAAATAATGTTAATAAATGTGACCTTTTAGTAGGAGCACAATGGAGGTGGGGCTGGTGGGTGAATAATGTAAAAAAGCTAATTATAATACCTTTCCGTCTGAATTCAGCAGATTGTCTGTTTTTTGTTCAACGTGGGACAACATCATCTCATGAACTTTTAGTTTTAAATTGCACAAATAAATTAAGCTCTGTATCACAGATCATTCAATTAATCTCCAGGATCGTGAGTCACTGTGGTTGTGTAACGTTGGCGTATACTGTATGTTCAATTGCATTAATGCACTCACATGAAGAATAAATCCGCAAATAATGTGACATGGTATATTGTAGGTAATGAAAAAAAACAGCATGTGTTATTTTCTTCTATTTAGAGTGTAGAACATTTTGGAGAAAATCCTACTAAAATCCTTGTGCATCTACATCGCTTGTCCTCATAATGGGTCGCGGATGAGCTGGAGCCTGTCGTAGCTGACTTTGGGCATCCTGGACTGGTCGCCAGCCAATTGCAAGGCACATATAGACAAACAGCTATTAACACTCACATTCATACCTCTGGAAAATGTATTGTTCAATTAACGTAGCATGCATGTTTTCAGAATGCAGGAGGAAACCAGATGTGCTAACCACTGTGTACATGATGAAGCCAACTATTACATTTGTTGTTTCAGCAGTGCTATAATGGACATAATAACTAGAATGCCACTCCGTAAAGTGCAGACCTCCGCCAAGGCCAATCTGTTAACAAAAATGGGGGACAAAAAATGTTGTCGACTGTAACGTTTGTATTTGTTGATCATCTGTTAGTTTGGAGGCTACTTCCTGGTTCTACTTGGAATTAACTGACTCAGTGGACGGTAACTTTTACTAGTTAACATGACGTAACGCACTCTAATAACACATTATGGTGCAACAACTAATGGGTAATGCTAACAAGCCACTTAAAGTATTTGTGTGTCGCTACTCACTTTGTCATTGACGCACACAGTCGAACAAAATTTCTAATCCGGTTCAGCGGTAGTGTCATGTGAAGTGTGATTTACTGCCATACTACTACTGAGAACGCTCGATCTGGTCTGATCTTGGAAAGGGCCAGAACACTTTGGGGGACCACAAATAGGTGGTCAGCGGGGCCACCTGTTGAGTACCCCTGCCATACAGACCCAAACACTGAAAACTAAATTCATTTGCACCTTTATCGAGATTCTTACCAAAATAGAATGAGTTCTTCCTTAGCCCATGCACCACCCATCTACTAAACCTTTGTTGCAATCGCTTGTTATTTTATTTGTCCTACTATTTGTTGTTATACAATCAAAAAAGGCCGCTATGAGAAAAAAACAAACAAAAAAAATCAATGAAGCCAGGGGCGGCCAAATACCTTTGCACAGTACTGCTCTACCTTTTGATGGAAATGCATTTGTTAGTCTCAGTGAGCGGTTCATTTATGAATGAACTTATTTCATATTGGTGCTTTACGTGCTGCACACGCTCAAACACACAGTGAGACACGCAGTCAGATGAGACACAGACGGCATTAGCTATTCTGCCACTAATTGCATCACGTACGACATTTCCTGGAAGATTAGTTGAGCCTGAGTGATTGTGTGTGTATGTGTTGTGTGTCTGTATTCTGTGTGCTCATTGGCACAGTGAACCTGGCTATCAATTATTCATCTTGTGTGCTGCTCAATCAGATACTTAGGAATCCATCTCAAACCCCCCCTTCTCTCACCTGCAGGGATTACAGGACGATGGGAGGAACCGCAGCGGCTCTGCTGTACATCAGCATGCGGCCGTCATGGCGGCAACCGGGAATTCTTCATAGGGATCAAGAGAGAACGGGGTGGTTCTCCCGGTCCTGCTTCCACTGGTAGAAAGGGTAGGAGCAGCGTGATGAATTCTATGACAGACTCATGCAGTAGTATTTATTAGAAGCTGAAGATGCAGACTCCAGTGCTTCCTCAACAAGTGTCACTCGTGTTTTAAAGTACAAAAATAAATCATCAAAGGAACAGCTTGATGCTATGAGAAATATTTGCTTTCTTGCCAAGAGTTGTATGAGATTGATGCCAGAGGGAAATATGGAAAACATTAGTCAAGCTCCCATCCAGACGGACAAAATCCCCCTGCCCGTGCCTCTGAAGTCCACACATTAATATGTTACATTTTATTTATTTAATGTACCTTCCCCCAAATTTTTGTTTCATATATTCAGTGTCACCTCTTTCACACATTTCTGCTCATATATTTTTATACATTTTATAAACAGTTTGGGCAAAAAAAACATAACATTTTGGTGATTCTCAAAATACTGAAGCAAATCGATAAATGTGTTATTTACCATTGTGATAGTGTAGATAAAGCGCTATATAAGTGCGGTCCATTTACCATTGTGGAATGAGAGAAAGAGACGTCTTTTAGTACATTATTTGTGACTACTGGCACCGAAAGGACTGGAGTGGAACATTATGAACCACAACTTTTGACCATTTGATCATTTTTATCCTTAAATTAAGTTAGAAATAATAAAATCACAACATCCATCTATCCATTTTCAGTACTGCTTTATCCTCACTGGGGTCATGGGTGTGCTGGAGCCTATCCCAGCTATCTTCGGGCGAGAGGCGGGGTACACCCCGAACTGGTCGCCAGCCAATCGCAGGGCACATATAAACAAACAACCATTTGCGCACACATTCACACACACACGCACACACAGGCGGGGCCGGGATTTGAACCCCGGTCCTCAGAACTGTGAGGCAGATGTGCTCACCAGTCGTGCACTGTGCCGCCTAAATCCATCCATCCATCCATCCATTTTCTGAGCCGCTTCTCCTCACTAGGGTCGCGGGTGTGCTGGAGCCTATTCCAGCTTTCATCAGGCAGGAGGCGGGGTACACCCTGAACTGGTTGCCAGCCAATCGCAGGGCACATACAAACAAACAACCATCCGCACTCACATTCACACCTACGGTCAATTTAGAGTCTCCAATTAATGCATGTTTTTGGGATGTGGGAGGAAACCGGAGTGCCCGGAGAAAACCCACGCAGGCACGGGGAGAACATGCAAACTCCACACAGGCGGGGCTGGGGATTGAACCCGGGTCCTCAGAACTGTGAGGCTGACGCTCTAACCAGTCGCCCACCGTGCCGCCCCTAAATCACATGTACTATTTAAAAAGAGGAGAAGAAGAATTATTTTTATTTGTCGTGAACGCATGCAGACGGAAATTTTTCCTCTGCATTTTACCCATCACAGTAGTGGACCCAGCAAACACACACATTATAAGTGACACACTGGAGCAGGGGGCTACTTACGAAGCGCCTGGGGAGAAGTTTAGGGTATCGGTGTCTTGCTCAAGGACATCACAGCTGTGTGTCCGGAGAATGTTGGGGGTGAATAGTACGTTGCTGCATCCTATTTATTTATTTATTTTGTTTTTTTTGCCCACATTGTTCTGCTGGTTGGTGACTTGAGCGGGAGGGGGGGGGGGGGGGACTAAGATGTTAAATGTGTTTCATAAATCATTGCCTGTACAGTTAAAATAGTGGCAACAATTGGACCCCAGAACAGATAATTCCGTTTCCGTTATTTCCTATGGGAAAAATGTTTTCTCAATTTGAGCCCAGTGGAGCTCGAACCGGTCTCATGGAATGGTTTGTGTTCAGCCTCAGAGGTTCCACTGTAGCCATTCATTTTCTGTACCGCTTTAGCCTCACAAGGGTCGCGGGCATGCTGGAGCAATTTAGCCATTGAATTTAGAGAGAAGAACATGCAAACTCCACACAGGCACGGCCGGTATTTGAACCCCGGTCCTCAGAACTGTGAGGCAAATGTGCTAACCAGTCGTACACCGTGCCGCTCCACTGTATCCATTGTCAAAAATCCTAATAGGCTATACAAATTGAACAACTTTGGTAGCAATACATTTTCACCAAAGTAGTCCATTATTGGTACAGTTTGATATTACTCACAGTAATCTGCTTTTAGCTGTTGTTTTTATACATAATGCATTGTCTTAAATATTGTATTGTTCATTATTATCCTTGCTGGTTATTACTCTGCACACAGTTACCTTTCCTTCCCTGTCTTGATTAATATCTATGTTTCATCTTAAAAATGAGTGTGGGTGGTCTTTTACCATAACTCCAGTCAAGGGGAAAACAAAAACAGGTCTACAATATTTAATAGTAGTTTTTCATTCAGCGTGAGAGAACGGGAGGAAAGGAGCCCTGCAGCAAAGTCACTCTGTCAGTCACTGGCATTGAAGTGTAAATCTTAGATATGTAAAAGTGACTTTTTCACATCTGCTCATACTCAGTGAGTATTTTTTTCTGTCTTACATGGAGCATCTCAACCTCCAGCTAATGGGCGTCCCCTTTTTTCTTGAGTATATCATTTGAAGCGCTAGCTTGTTCGCATCAGAACACATTGTACCCCGGAGGAATATGCCCCCCTCCCCATACATGTGTTCATTATTAGAGTTTTGCAGCTGGCTTGTGTTTAACACACATCAGCATCATCAAGCCATCGTTCCTAGATTGAGCCAATTCTTTTTCCTGTGCATGCGACCGAACATTTTCCTCCTCGTTATTACATTTAATGCAGGGTAAAAGTGGTGTAAAATGTCTACGGTAAATCTACTTAGTGGAGAATCCATTATATTTTGGTGCTGATGCGTTTAACAGCAAAAAAAAAATGTAATTTTATGACTTTGGCCTTGGCAGAGGTATGTGCTCTGCACAGTGCCCTTCTAAAAAGTAATGAGGCCTGGGCCTAAATCATTTAATTTATCTATAGAATCCATTTTCTATTTGTGAGCCAATCACCTTTTTGCTATCAAACTATTACTTTCCCGCTGGGGGTCACTTGTCATTTTACTGCCACATAATGAGGTTTAGCTCCACCCTTGCACTGGAATCGACTGTCAGAGAGTATTTAATTTGTTTTGTTTCCTTTGTATTTGTTCTTTTTAATTAATTTTAAGAAAAAAAATAGACATTTGAGATTTTGGGGATTTTTTTGTCCTATTAATTGTTATACTTCTATTTAGTCTCTATTATATTTAAAAAAACAACACAGTTGGAGATTATCTTGAATTTGGTTTTTATTTCCATCCATCCATTTTCTGAACCGCTTATCCTCACTAGGGTCGCGGGCGTGCTGGAGCCTATCCCAGCTATCATCGGGCAGGAGGGGGGGTACACCCTGAACTGGTTGCCAGCCAATCACAAGGCACATACAAACAGACAACCATTCGCACGCACAGTCACACCTACGGGCAATTTAGAGTCTCCAATTAATGCATGTTTTTGGGATGTGGGAGGAAACCGGAGTGCCCAGAGAAAACCCACGCAGGCACGGGGAGAACATGCAAACTCCACACAGGCGGGGCCAGGGATTGAACCCCGGACCTCAGAACTGTGAGGCAGACGCTCTAACCAGTATCCACCGTGCCTGGTTTTTATATATTCTTCAAATTCATAGATTTTGATCTTCATCTTTTGTGAGGTTTTTCATGATTTATTTTCACAAATTAGAACAACCCACAATAATTTGAGTAATTTGAAGTTTTTTTACACTTATAAAGTCATTTCATTTTATTAAAATAAATACCATAAATCGAAAAAACATGAAACATAGAGTTGATTTTTTGGTGAAATTTTTCTTATTTAATTAGTTTTTTTATAACTACAAATATATCATGCCCCACGGTGGCCAACTGGTTTGCACATCTGCCTCACGGTTCTGAGGACCTGGGTTCAAATCAGACCCCGCCTGTGTGGAGTTTGCATGTTCTCCCCGTACCTGCGTGGGTTTTTCTCCGGGCACTCCGGTTTCCTCCCACATCCCAAAAACATGCATTGTAGGTTAATTGACAACTCTAAATTGCCCGTAGGTGTGAATGTGAATGCGAATGGTTGTTTGTTTATATGTGCCCTGCGATTGGCTGGCAACCAGTTCAGGGTGTACGCCGCCTCCCACCCGAAGATAGCTGGGATAGGCTCCAGCACGCCCGCAACCCTATTGAGGATAAGCAGTATGGAAGATGGATGTATGGTTGGACAAATATATTGTTCTTTTATCTATGACAGTGATATATCGTGACAGGCAGAGCAATTAAATGTTGTTCCACTAGATGGCAGAAGGTACGATAAACCTGGATATCCACCTGTTGGCATCCATACAACAGATTAAGTGGCTTGACTTCCTGCAAGTTTGCAAATCAGCTTTGCGTTCAATTAAACAGGTCCAAATTTCCCAATAGATCAATCTGTGACTAAGTTGAGACATTACTAGCATCATTATTTTAGTACTAGTACGTTCTGTGACATTTTTGTTTGGTGGTGTGGTGTGGTGTGAGAGTTTCTAATGTAAAATGGGTGACTTGGCTCCAAAAAAGTTGGGAATCACTGCCTTGGCTAATCAAATTTTAAATAATCATTATATATGCTGTGAAGCATATTAGGAAATCAAATAATAAAATCTAATAATACTATTAAAATAAGCATATTGAGAAATACTAAATGAGTCATGAAGTCTGGCCCACCCTGTATACTATAGCCATCACAGAGCATCATGGTTAGTGGTTCATGTTGGTGACTTTTGTTTCTTGAAATGTCGTTAAAATAGAGACGATGGCACGGGCAACACTCCGCTCTATCCGTATGTATGCCTCATTATTTCCTGTTACCTGTGCTTGTGTGTGTGTACGTGTTTGCGTGCGTGGAGGGGAAATTGATTGAGACAGCAACAGCGTGCAGCTGATATGCTCCCTGGTTAGAGCAGTGAAGGAGAGACAAGAGACACAATAAAGAGAAGCACCATCCTGTATGTGTTGTATTGGATGTAGGAGGAGAAGAGGGATTGACTGCCTTTGTGATGCAATAAAAATAGTGCTGACACGGCACTGACTTTGTGTGCGTGTGTGTGTGTGTGTGTGCGCGTGTGTGTCAGGGTGTCGGGAATTGAAATGAACGATTACGACAACAAAAAGTTGTAGGAGAAAAGATTGGGAATCAAATTGTAGGTAGCTACTTTGATTCCCAATGCTTAATGGCACCCCTTAACAGCTTTGTGGACTGATGAAGGGACAGGAGGGTGTGGAGGAATGACAAGTGGTGGCGGAAAGACCCACTGGGGTAAACTGGGCAATGAGAGAAGTAGAAGAAGGATGGCGTCTGGCGAAGATGGATGTCCTGCTCTCATTTTGTGCCCCTAACGAAGCCTCTAATTAGTGTTTGTGTAATTCCGCACTGTCTCCTCTGCCTTCTCATCTTAATTAACGACATTCATCTTCACCATCCTCCATCTATCCCTCTCTCCCCGCCCTCCCTCCTAAAATAACACAGTGTGAAGCCCACCTGGACCAGACCTGCTTTTACTTACTCTTTCTCTCTTCACTTTATCCTGCTCTTCTCTCCAGCCTTATGCTCTAACTGTAAGCATTCTTGGGTCACTTCACCTTGAGAAATAGCCCCTCTGTCTTTGTTTTATGTGTGTGTTTGTGTGCATGTAGCAGTCTGTGTTCTGTGTGTTCTGCCAGCAGCCCACCCGTGCAACTCTCCAGAGTGGTGTATTGTGACAGCCCATTTAGTCGTCCTGATCATTAATTTCGGCAGAAGGCTCAAGAATGAGCAGCAATACAAGGCCGTACCTGCTAAGTATTCAAGTCAACATGCTCCCCTACCTCCTCCCGAGCAGAGGTGTTGCTAAAAGAAATTGAGGACGACACGAAACAAACTAAGCAAGGAAACAAGGGAACACGCTACGCGTGAAGAACTTCCCCTGGCTGTTTGGCTGTCTCTGTGATATGACAGCTAACATGCTTTCGGGAACCGGGCATAGCATGCCAAGGGCAAGTGTGGTCGTCGGCCACGGTGCCAAATTCTTGGAGGTACAAAAGTTAAAATTGTACAATTCGGTATATGACCAAAGGTTGCACAAAGGTGTTGGCGTTCTGATCGCAGTCATGCAGGAGCTCCATCATGCAAGTCATCAGTTCCTGGACCGAATGGTGCCCTGTGCGATGGTCCTAGAGCACTTAGCTGGCGCAGAACAGCCATGTCCAGTCCTCTAATGAGGAAGACACTTTAACGTCCTGTAAAAATAATGGACGATCATTCTGATATTTTCAAAGGTTAAAGTAGGCATGAGAAGAGGTGTCAAATCAATTTTGGTGACGATTGCTTGCTATTTTGTGAGATTAAAGCCACCATGATCTTTTTCTATATAAGCATATAGGTAGTCACTTTAACGTTACATAAAATCCAAGATAATGGGGCCAATGTGGCCCCCGAGGCGAGGTTTTATATGGCACCCCCCTCCTTCAATGATTTACATAATATTTCATTGGAATAAAACAACAATGTCATGGTCTGTCTCTGCAGTTCCGTTATTGGACCTTGGGTGGCGCTTTGCGCCCCTCTCGCCCTCTCTCTGTCCCCCTCCCTCTTTTCCCAGTAAGCACCACCACCTTGGCCGCGCACCTGTTGCCAATCAGCACTCTACTCTGCCAGCATTTAAGCCTGCCAGATCCAAGACTCCACTGCCAGAGTATTAACGTTCTCCCGTGGTACACCGGCTCTCTGACCAACACGTAAGCTACGCCAGGAGGTCAGAAGTTTTGCGAGGGGAACACTTCTAACCTCCTTGTTTTTCCCTTGTCCTCAGTGCTCCTTCCGTGCTCTTACAGTGACAATACGATCATTAAATTAAGATTTGGAGTTAGTGGTGTGGTGGTTGTCAGAATATGGTTAATATGCAATTTTTTGTGTCACCAAAGCCTCACCAGTCTGTACTGGTTTTTCCTTTTAACAGTCAGGGAATCAGTCAGCGCTCCATAGTCCACATTTGCAGACACGCAGTCATAGATATTCCACGCACATGGGTACCCATTACCCATTAGATCGTATTGTTGAAAATAACAGGTGCTTTTCAAACTCTGTGCAAGAAGAAATATATTCTGTGTGTGTGTGTTTACATATTTGTGCATGCAGTTTGTGCTTTTAGCAGCTCAGCGAAGCATAAATGGTTTGTCATCCTCCATCACTGTCATCTTGCGGACTCCCTAAGAGCACCCACACAGCCGTAATGCACCATCGCTACCCAGAATGCATTTCACCCTTTACAAGGCTTCATGGCTGTCAGCACAAGACCACATAGCCATTTTACAGCCCATACTGATAGCAATTACAAGTCAATCCATCAATCTAGGTTAGAGTGCAAATTGTGATAAAATATAATCAGAAAAACAATGGCATCCAATGTAACAACCGCCACCTCCCTGCTCAGGTGTGAAGTCATCACCTGTCCTTGAAGGTGTGGAGGTTACATCTGCTTAAGACTACCGGAAAATGTACTGTAACCTTTAAGCAACAAAAGGAAATATGCTAATGTGACCGTAGGCGTCAGTTGCAAGTTCAAGATCTTCCTCATCCAATCTGGCTGCCAACTGGGTTCAGAATCCAAGGGTGGGTAGAGTGGCCAAATATTGTACTCAAGTAAGAGTACTGTTACTTTAGAATAATATGACTCAAGTAAAAGTAAAAAGTAGTCATCAAAATATTTACTTGAGTAAGAAAGGACTCAATGAAAAAACTACTCAAGAGTAACTTGTGAGTAACTTCTGATTTAAAAAAAATAAGAACATGAACATCAAATAAAATGAAAAAATAATAATATATGTGAGTTGACAGACTCGACACACACCTGCCACCATTTAAATTTTTAACTGCCAAAAAAACCAACAACACATACATTGGGCCCTACAGAAACATTATTTGCATTATTCGCTTAAATGACTTCATGAAGAATCTGTTTGCTGAACAGACTTATGGATTGTGTGTACGTGTGTGACACCATAGGGATAGTGCTAATTTTTTGCCATATCCACCGCCAAAACAACAATAGAAACATCTGCAACTTACCGCAAGGTGTTTTCTCAAGTTTGAAGTGGGCTGAAATATCCAAGTTTGGGCAGTCACAACTTAAGAGTTGCATGATAAAGTGGTTGTTTTTTGGAGTCTGTAAAATATTTATTTTATTTATTTATTTTTATTTTTTTATTATTTCTGTTTTTCCCCCCCAAATGAGTCATTTTGATTGGCTCGCAAAGGCTATGTGTGTGGTCATGTGACTGCCTTGTGTCGTCTGATTGGTGAATTGGAGTCAAACGACATTGGTGATCCCGTTTGATTGGCGCGACAGGCACCCAATGCGGAAGTCAAAGATGGAGTCTAAAAATAGACGCGCACACGCACGAATGAATAAACGAAAGTAGCGAAAGGCATGTCGATCATTGTAACGGCGTAAAAGCATCGATCCTTCTTCACATAACTACTCAAGTAAAAGTAGAACGTATGGTGCATTTAAAGTACTCTGACAAGTACAATTTATGGAAAATGTTACTTGAGTAAATGTAATGGAGTTAATGTAACGCGTTACTACCCACCTCTGTCAGAATCACATGCGTTGATGGGATGTGGATGTCACAGTGACACCATGCAGAATCACCTGTTACAAGTTCAGCGTCTGTCTTTGCGTGTTTGTGTATGTGTCAAGGCACTGTTTTTGGAGCATTCTGAATGTTTCGGCCACTCAATTGCATTATTTATTTCCTTTATTGACTGTTCTTTTAGATACTTGTTAAACCCTCCCTCCAACCAAAAGAAAAAAAGGCCAGCTGTGTCATGGTCTGTGTTCCCGCTTAGATTGTTTTGTTTTTTTCATGTTTTCCTGCGTTCCATGTTGTTCATGTCTGGTGCTCATTTAGTCATTGTGTCCACCTGTTCTTGTTAACCCTCGACCTTGTGTCAAGCAATCAGCTCCCTCCAGCAATTCGTTTATTGTCCAGGTGTTCCTCATTGTCTCATCAATTTGTTTGTATTTAGTGGGGCTGTCCTGGTTGACACGCCTCTGCAACATCGTGTGGACATCGGGGACAGTGACTTTGGATTGGCAGACTGGGGTGGTGGTCCCCCTTTTTAAGAAGGGGGACCGGAGGGTGTGTTCCAACTACAGGGGGATCACACTCCTCAGCCTCCCTGGTAAGGTCTAGTCAGGGGTGCCGGAGAGGAGGGTCCTTCGGGAAGTCGAATCTAAGATTCAGGAGGAGCAGTGTGGTTTTCGTACTGGCCGTGGAACAGTGGACCAACTCTACGCTCTCAGCAGCGTCCTCTAGAGTGCATGGGAGTTCGCCCAACCAGTCTACATGTGTTTTGTGGACTTGGAGAAGGCGTTCGACCATGTCCCTCGGGGTGTCTTGTGGGGGGTGCTTTGGAAATATGGGGTACCGAACCCCCTGATATGGGCTGTTCGGTCCTTGGACGATCAGTGTCAGCGTTTGGTCTGCATTGCTGGCACGAAGTCGGACTCGTTTCTGGTGACTGTTGTACTCTGCCAAGGCCACCCTTTGTCACCGATTCTGTTCATATTCTGACAGAATTTCTCGGCCCAGCCGAGGCGTAGCGGGGGTCTGGTTTGGTCGCCTCTGTATTGCATTTGCAGATAATGTGGTTCTGTTGGCTTCATCAAGCTTTGATCTCCAACTCTCACAGCGGCTGTGATGAAAATCAGCACCTCCAAATCTGAGACCATGGTCCTCAGTCGGAAAAGGGTGGCGTGCCCTCTCCAGGTCAAGGATGAGATGCTGCCCCGACTGGAGGAGTTCAAGTATCTTAGGGTCTTGTTCACGAGTGAGGGAAGAATGGAACGGGAGATCGACAGGCGGATCGGTGCAGCATCTGCAGTGATGGAGACTTTGTATTGGTCCGTTGTGGTGAAGAAGGAGCTAAGCCGAAAGGCGAAGCTATCGAGTTACTGGTCATCTATGTTCCTACCCTCACCTGTGGTCACGAGCTGTGGGTCACGACCGAAAGGACAAGATCCTGGATACAAGCGGCCGAAATGTGTTCCCTCCGCAGGGTGTCCGGGCTCTCCCTTAGAGATAGGGTGAGAAGCTCGGTCATCCGGGAGGAGCTCAGAGTAGAGCCGCTGCTCCACCGCATTGAGAGGAGCCAGATAAGGTGGCTGGGGCATCTGATTAGGATGCCACCTGGACGGCTCCCTGTGAGGTGTTCCAGGCATGTCCCACCGGGAGGAGATCCCGCGAATGACCCAGGACACGCTGGAAAGACTACGTCTCCCGGCTGGCCTGAGAATGCCTCAGGATCTCCCCGGAACAGCTGGAGGAATTGGATGGGAGAGGGAAGTCTGGGCACCCCTGCTAAAGCTCCCCGTGACCCGACCTCGGATAAGCGGAAGAAAATGGATGGATGGATTTTTTACAAAGTTATATCACTAGTTTTCTGTTTTGTGTTTGTTCAAGTGTTACTTTGATTATTGGTTTTGGGACTTTGTTTAGTTAGATTTTTCCACGTGCCTTGGTTGCCTCTTTTTGTAAATAAATCTTTTCTTTTTTTTTTTTTTTTGTAATTCCTGCACTCCTGCCTGGCCTCTCTCCTTCCCTGCAGTTGGGTCCTCCAGGTTTTGACTCAAATGTGAAACAGCTCATTCAAAACTGTTGAGTGATGACTTGAAAAATGCTTTTTATTTTATTTTTTTTACAGTTTATTTAATCTTTGTAATAACACTCATGTGATTGACTAGCCAGCAGTCCAGGTTTTAACCTGCCTCCTGCCCGAAGTCATCTGGCAGAGCTTCTATTTACCCGTGACCATAATGAGAATTGAGTGGACAAGTGCTATAGAAAATGGATGGATGGATTTACATAACTCTCAGAGGACACCACCCAAAATAAAAAATGTCACCAAAAGTACCCTCTATAGATACTTAAAGTCCCTGTAAAGTGAAAAGACAGCTTCTAAATTTGATACATCACAGAGAAGACTGTTGTTAACAAACCTGCCAAATATGAATAATTCAAAATAAAATCGACAAATATAAAAAGAGGCTTCAAAATCATGAAAAACCCTCCGGTCTCCTCTCTCAGCTGCTGTGGGCATCAACTGTCAATCAAATGCCACTTCTGTGACTTGGAAAAAAGGATGCTACTTCATCTAGCAAGTTTCTTATGGCTACACATAACTACATGCTTGAGCTGGGAAAATGTGTCAGGTCAACGCCTCTGGTGGCTGGCATATACTGTAGCTCACTGGGTCATGGCGTGACTTTTTTTATGCTGCAACAAAAAAGCGTTCTCAAGCAGCCATACCAGCGCGAAGCCCCGGTCAACATGCTGGCTGTCATGTCAAACCTTTTAAAAACATTCTACCTCACTTGCCTATATATATATATATATATATATATATATATATTTTTTTAAATTTATTTATTTATTTTTTGTTCCGTTACAAAGACAGCATACCGTAACCATAGCGGTACATATTGTGTGCTTTTTGCTCAGTGTAGTCACTGTGTGACATGGCCAATATGATGATCTGTAAGTGGCAAAACTTTGAATCAAGTAGGTAAAAACCTGGTAAATGTGGCCAGAGACGAATAAGAATCAAATGGATCATCATTATGTCACCAATCAGAAGAGTTTTTTGGTGAAGGGAGATGAAGGAAATAGCTTTCTCTCAAGGTTTCTTCTTTTAGTTTGAAAAATTTAACTCTTCCAAAACTTGTAGTCAGACAAAGAATTTTTGTCTTATGCCGAGTCAGCTGGTCTAAGCTCAGCTTTAAAAAAAAAAAAATCCTTATCTTTTATGCACAATGTGAATTCAAGAAATACAAAATGTTGATTATATAAAAAGGAAACCATCGTGCTATCGTGGCAGGCCTGAACACATAATATTGAGAGAGAGCAAGCGCAATGGATAACACAAACATAATGTCCAAACAGTTTAAAAGGTAGAGTAAGAACTGTAATTAAAAAAAAATATAGCAGGACCGAGAAGTACCAGTTCAGGGTGTACCCCGCCTCTTGCCCAAAGATAGCTGGGATAGGCTCCAGCACGCCTGCGACCCGAGTGACGATAAGCGGTACAGAAAATGGATGGATGGATGAATGGACCGCGAAGCAACAACAGTGATAGAGCGGAGGATTACTGTATCTGTATTCCGTCACAATAAGATGCAGGAACTCATTGTTCCAGGGCTGCGACTCATTGTTTCAATGACATGTACATCCAGGGACAGTAAAATAATAAAATTATCTATGCAACATGACCGGTATGCTACTAGTTAACACAAAAGTCACAGTGCGGGTTTTATGAGATAAATTCACAAACTCCAACCTAACCCGACATATATTGGCCTATAGCTAATGCACACGCTCATAACATTATGGAACTGTTTGGGCCAACAATATGGAACAAATGCAAGTAAAAAGCAACAATTAGCTTGATTTTCTACAACTTGTAGTTAAAAAGAGCACCACAAGGAATTCTGGGAAGCAGCAGAGACTGTCACTGTGAATTATTCTGAGGTGTTACCTTATTGCAATATTGTACATGAGGGGCAAAATACTAGAAACAGCTCTCAATATTAATGCTGTGCAATTCTACAGCACTGTAAATTACAACCATAATAATAAACATATTGTTACATTCATTCCTCTCTGACAGTGTCAATGAAGTCAGGTCAATTTAAGTATAGCCGTTTATCACAAAAGAGTCTCAAAGGGCTTCACAGACCCAAAGTTAACAAAAATCCAAAACACCCCCTGGTCTAGACCCCACATTTAACCAAGTATAAAGTCTGAGAAATGCCATTAAGGGTAAAAAACAAAGAAGAAGAAACTTTGTCAGCATTCACCGATGGAAGGATCCCCCTTTCAGGATGACCAGGCTGCAATGGATGCCGAGTGTGCAACATCCATCACAAGATATGATGCTGTACAATA
Organism: Phyllopteryx taeniolatus; assembly: GCF_024500385.1. Lineage (NCBI taxonomy): Eukaryota > Metazoa > Chordata > Actinopteri > Syngnathiformes > Syngnathidae > Phyllopteryx > Phyllopteryx taeniolatus. Next base: position 10,396,068 of record NC_084507.1, on the reverse strand, counting down.
TTAGTTCAAACAGAATGAGAGTCCATTTAATGAAACGGAACGCAGCAGGTAGACGCTACTCGACAAGTGGTTCTCCTCAGCACCTGTGTCGGTCAATCGATTCAGAATCCGCCACAGCAACTCCTCCGGGAAAGTGGCCCCACTCTTGTCTTGAGGAAGAGCCTGACTTCGATCATCAACACCTAGCCGCTTGCCGAGCAGCAAATGAGGGGTGAAGGAGAGAGGAGAAGCGGCAGTGAAACAGGCCAAGATCCAGATGTCAGGGGGTGAGACTAGTTGCAAACTAGGTGTGGTTTAACCAAATACAAGCTTGTATAAATAAGTCTAATTCCAGTGGGTAGGGCATTTCAGAGTACTGGAACCTGAATAGAGAATGCTGTATAACCTGCTGACTTCTCATTAGCTCTCTGAGTTAAAAAAAGACCAGAAGTCACAAACCTAAGTCTCGATATGGAGCACAAGGTACGACTAAGTTAGCGAGATATTAAGGCATTAAGCAATGTAATATTTTATGCTTCAGTAACAAAACCCTAAAATCACATCTCATGTGCGACCCAGTGCAAGCAAGTCAGGCCAACTGCAATCAAAACTGAGCATGTATTGCTGTAGTTTGTCAATTGGCCAGTCTAGCTCAAATATAAGTAGGTGATGAGTTGAACCAATTAGTTTTGTGATGTTCTTACTAAATATAGTGCCTTTATATTGTCACGCCTCAATCATCTTAGGGGTTCTCCTTCATTGATGCAATCTGTCAATGTGATTGATCATATTCTGATTCGTCAATGAACAAAACTGCACAGTCAGCAAATGCAGCAGGTTCTTATTACCTGAGAGAGCAATATAGTTTTTTGTTTGTTTTTTTAACTCACTCAGATACTTCTCTCAATGCTCTTGTTAAAGAGATTTCTTTCTCAGGCTGAGCTGGATATGAACATTCCCTGCAGGGCTGCAAAAGGAGAAAATGATTAAAGAAATAATGTAGACAGGCGTATAACATTACCTGTAACATCACCCTTTTTCAAAAAATCTTATACCAATGTCCACTGAGCAGTTGAGGGTTAAGGGCTTTACATTAACAGAGATTCCTTCGAGGGGACTTAAAGATAAAATGGGAAACTCAGCACATTGTCTCTTGAAGGAGAAGCATTCTTCCATGTGCTCTGTACGCCAGCTTCTGATGTACAAGTTAAATAAATAAAATCATTTCTCCATGGTAATTTTCGTCAAACCTGCCAAATGCTGCCTAAATATTAGACATGGAAGAAGAGCAGATCAGTGAGGAGGGAGATCAAAAGAAGTGTGCGCGCATGCGTGTGTGTGCATGAATGTGTGTGTGAGCGTTGGGATTGCGCAAGTAGTGATGAAACATATTCTGCAGTGTGATATTTTCAACACCAAATTCCCCTCTGTCTTCTATGCACATGGAAGTCATCTTGTCTTTGACTGGATGCGTGCGTGCCGAGTAACTCATGATACGATTTTACAGCGATAATCAGGAGTAAGAATAAGACAATCTGAACTCAAACCTGTAGGAAGAGTCTTCTTGCAAATTAAGCATTTATCATATAAATACATTTAATTTCAATAATTGAATAGAAAAATGGATTTTGGTCCAATGAAAAATAAGATTACAAAGGAGTGGTGGTAAAACACCACCACTAAAAAAGACAAAAAACATCCATCCATTTTCTGAGCCGCTTCTCCTCACTAGGGTCGCGGGCATGCTGGAGCCTATCCCAGCTATCATCGGGCAGGAGGCGGGGTACACCCTGAACTGGTTGCCAGCCAATCGCAGGGCACACAGAAACAAACAACCATTCGCGCTCACAGTCATGCCTACGGGCAATTTAGAGTCTCCAATTAATGCATGTTTTTGGGATGTGGGAGGAAACCGGAGTGCCCGGAGAAAACCCACGCAGGCACGGGGAGAACATGCAAACTCCACACAGGCGGGGCCGGGGATTGAACCCGGGTCCTCAGAACTGTGAGGCTGACGCTCTAACCAGTCGGCCACCGTGCCGCCCAAAAAACATATGACACAAAAGTGAATTCCCAATACAGTGGTACCTCAACTTACGAGTGACCCGATTTACGGCATTTTTACGATACGAGGAGTCGATTGGCTGATTTATTTTGTCTTGAGCTGTGAGCAAAAATGTACTGTATGGTAGGAGTATGAGCTATTGTGGCAGTGAACTTCCCAACCACCAGTAGCTTGGCAGATAATGAACAATTCTTCAAAAACGAAGCCGAATGCTTGCGTCAAACTGCTTATTGTCATTCCCACACACTTAACACACTTAAAACTAAACAATAAAAAGAAAAGAAGAAAAGAAAAGAGAGAAAATCAGATAAGAACACTGTACAGAGAAACACTGAGGCAGCTCAGCGTTGTTCTGGGACTGCTTTGCCGTATTCAACACTTTGAATTTGTGCAGGGTACAATGAAAGCTCAAGACTATCACAGCATTCTGGTATTGCTGGTTTGCATTTCATTCTCAACTGTTTATTTATTAATACATGCGTATATATATATATTATTATTTTTTTTTTTTTTTTGCTACATACTGTACACTGCTTCTGACTATTTTCTGCATATGTAGTAGCTACTGTATGTCTTACTCAAGTACAGTTGTACACTAATGCTCTCAATTTGCTCAATTTCATTGACTGAGGTTGTGTTGCATTTTTCTATTTTTTAGATTGTTTGATATGATAATATATTGCTGCTACCAGGGGTGACGAAAAGGGAAGATTAAGGAGTAGGATTCTAGGGGGCCCTGATTGTCAAGGGGCCATAGAGGCCCCAAAGACAATTATAATACTGCCAAAATAATATGACACTCAGTTACAAATGTACAATCACACATGCAGTATATTTGATTTACAATGCATTGGTGGTAGCACTATGTGTATTTGGTTTGGAAACATTTCTTAACACTCCCTTCTCTATTTATGTAAAATGGTTCAGTCCACCTGCTCCATCTTAACTTTTCACGTACAGCGAGTGGAGGCGGAGACGGGAGGATGCCTCAAAAATATAAAGAAAAGTAAAGCTCAGACAGGGACAGAAGAGAAGGGTCAACAGTATGTCACGCAGTTCTTTTAGAGGCAAGGTGGCAGAGGTGACGGAACACAGGTGGTGACACAGTGCTAAGGAGGCACTTCCAACAAAGAGTGCAACCATGCTCAAAAATTCCAAAAACATAATTGGTTTCAAAGATGGGAATACTTTACTCCATTATAAAGCAAAACATTGGAACTGTAGTGATGAATTTGCTGACCTTGAAGTTTATGCAGGTCTATTTTTACTAGACTAACAGTGACAAGTAAAAGACCCAGGCTATTTTAATTTGTTAGAAAATGTGATTATGTCCAAAAGATGTGCATGCATGTCAGTACCGTGTGCTCTCTGCTACATTGACAACTGATTCACTGAATTTTTTTCTGTTTTGAAAATGCTGTCTTTTAAATACTGTTGTTCATGTTACTCTTTGATGGGTTGCTAAATGTAATTATGTTGGCGATGAGCAATATACGCTCATATAGGTACCACCCTGTGCAATGAATAAGGGGTGAGAAAACATACGTGATAAAAGGGGGAAAAAAAGGGGCACATCAAAGGCAGGCCAAAAAATGGGGGGGTGCCCTGGTTCTGCCGTTTTTGCAAAGTGGGTCTGTTAGTGATTCTTGTGATGGAAAGTAGTGGAACATTAGCCCGTTGTCTTTTCCTAACTTTGTACATACCTTATAAGCTACAGTAGCTCACTTTTCTCCCCATATAAGTTCATATTTTTGACGTAAACTCTGGATTTATACATTGAACTGTTGTTTTAGAAAAATAATTAATACAGGCAAACGTTTAGCAAGCTGGTCTGCTCATATTCAGTCAGTCAAAAAATGACGTATGTTCCGAAAAGACAGGTCAAGAGGAGCGGCAGCAGCTTTCTGTCTGTCAGTCTATCCTGCCCCCCTCCCCGCCCCAGGCACCTGAACAAACCTAAGTACGCCCTGAGGAAGGAGCTGAGCAGTTGTGTGTTAAATGGGTTGATTATTATGGAGGGGAAAAAAATAAAATAAAATCATCGTGCAATACAAAGCCTATAATCTGTATTTATTTCAGAACGATTGTAATTGTTTAAAAAGCATGTTATTTCTGAAATATACATTTTCTTTAATAGTTTGGGACTCTCACCTCCTTCTTTGCAGAAGAAACAGAATATTTCTTGTGTGTGCATCTAGTGTTGCGGATAGCTCAAGACTATTAGAGCATTCTGGAATGTACTAGCTGCATGTACTAGTTCAACAGGATACAGACCTACCCCTAGTGTATGTGTTTGTGTGGTCATCCATCCACCCACTCTCTTCTATTCTTCCCTATCCCTGTCTTCTTCTTTCTCATTTACCTTCAACAACAAATAACGCACAATTGTATTTGTCTTCATCAGATGGGCCATTTTCTCCCACCCTCTTTTTTGTGTTCGCTCCTTTTCGTTCAATATTTCATGCTGTCGAGAGCAGATCTATTCTGAGCTCTCTTTGTCTCTCTCTCTCTCTCTCTCTTGCTCTCTTTCTCTCTCTCTATCTCTCTCCTCTGGTGCTCCCCATCTTGGGGGGAAAAACCCTGCTGCCACACATCACTCTTGCTGTCCTCTCACTCCCCCCTCGCTCTGTATATCTCATTGCACTCTTAATGGTCTGTGCCCCATCTAACTTTTCTCAACCACTCCCCCCACGTCCGAATCCATCACCTCCAGCCGCCCCTTACCCTCCCGTTGGCTGGGTTCGCGTGACTGTTCAAAAGTATCAGCTCCTCCTCCTTTCACTCCTTCTCTCCCCCTTGGATTCCTCTCCAACCAAAACACAGAGAAAGCCCTGTTCTTTCTTTTTGCACCTCCCCACACAAGTCGCTGTCCCGCACTGGTCCATCTCTCACTTCCTCCTCCTCCTCCTCCTCCTCCTCTTGGCGCTCAGCCGGCGCCGTTGTTGTTTTAGGCATAGTGGTGGAAGGTAAACAGAGAGATTGAAAATTCGTGTCAGTCAGTCGGGTGAGAGAGAGGGTCCATGATGGAGGGAGAGTAGCAGAGGTGGCGAGAGGTGAGGAGGAGGGGGGACTGAGTATGTCAGTACAATTTACTAACACAACAGTGAACAGCGAGGCGGGCCAAGACACGGAGCGAGAAGCGGGAGGCGAGCTAAGAAAGACTTCCAAGTTCACGCATGCCAGTTTACAATGTAGCCTACATTCACACACAGGCCTCCTATGGCGACTTCATATGTGTGTTGTTTATTTCCCCAGGCCCTGAGGAGGATATGAACTCTGCAAACGGGTGACAAAGCGGCGATTAGATTTCAAGGTTGCAAAAAAAAAAAAAGAAAAAAAAAAAAGGAGCATTTAACAGATGTGCTGTTTGGCTGGCAATGGGGTGAAAATGTCATAAGAGCCTCCGTGTCGCGACGTGTGCACTCAGCACCAGCTCGTTTCTCATAATAAGCCCAACGCTAAGTAATCCAATAGCACTGCAGCCCGAGTCCAAGCCGGACGATTAGAATTGACAGGGGTGTTTGCTGAAAAAAGTCCGTTTCAAAAAAATAATAAAAAATGGAAAAGCAAGAAGTGTTTTGGTAGCGCAAGGAGTGGAAAATGGTACCTCTTGCACCTGATTTACAATCTGTGTCAAAATGTATCCAAGCAGAATATTTACAAGGCAAATCGGAGCAGGCTCCCTACATGCTCTCCAGGTGAAGCACATTTTTCCCTTGTGCTTTCTTTGGGAGAAACCGCTCATGCATTTTTTGTTTTAGCATTTTATTTGCACACAAAGGCGTTAGCAAGGATTGAACAGTAACGTGAAGGAGCAGAAAACTTTTCCAGGTCTCATTTAGTGAGTGGGACTTGGTCAAACTATCGTATTCGAAAGATCCCAAATGACACCAATTCACGGACGTAAAGTGAAAGTAAACAGTTTCTTTTAAATTGGGCACACCACAGAGAAGAGTTTTAACAACCATGCCAAATTTGAATTTGAATTTTTTTTTTTAAATCACTAAGTATATCAAATAAATCTTCAACATTGTCAAAATCAAACACTTGTCTCCACTCTCGTATCCTCTGAATGTGTGAAACCATGCCCATTGAACAATGAAATTTGCTAGACGAAGTAGAGACCAACTTTCTTACCATACATGCCATCGCTACATGTTTGAGCCGCGGAAATATATCCGCTTAAAGCCTCCAGTGGGCGGAATTTATCCCACTCGCGAGGCTTTCCATGAGAGGCGCAAACCACCAACTAGCTCGAGTGCTAACTGGTAATAATAACTAACTCACAATTACGCCGGATAACCACTGATACAAAAAGTTCTTATATAGTGGGTGAGTGAGGACTCATGCCAGTTGCCCAGTGCATCACTGAGTCCCATTTTAGCCACATTCAAAAAAATCAGGAAAGCTGCAATGGTGGAAAACAGTTTAACGCTATAGCTCCACAATTGAGTACTACATGGTTCTCAGTCTTAGCACCTTTTCAACAATTATCTTCAAACGTGCATTATGTATTTAGAAACAAATTTTAACTTAAAAGGGTCTATAGAAAATGTTGATCAAATTGCACATTTTGTAACCTTGGAGGCCTTTGATTTCAGAGTTTTCACTGTATTGTATCAACTTTCTGGCTAAGAGCTTGATGATGGTTAAAGCCAACGTTTGTTTTCTTGAATATGAAAACACCGCCAGGGGACATTGTCATCAATTTTCTTGTTTTACTCTCTGTAAAAACGGGGGTTAAGGTTTCTCCAAAAACTCAGCACTTGGCTTCTTATATTTATCATTCACTTCATGTTGGGCTACGGGCAACAGAATTCCAGAGAAAATTCAAGTTAGTGCCACTGCTCCACTGCCACCAGCACTTGGTGATGAAATATTAAGCCTTTTGGTGGTTGTTCGACCAGGCTCCATGTAGACATGCAATGATGGAGTGAGCGGATGAGAGAAGTCCTCATTAAAAAAGGAGAGAAGAAGAGGAGGGAGGAAGGACAGGTGGATCAGCAGAGACAATGCACGAGGAGGCAAAACAGCAGTGCTAGCAGGAATGACAGAGTGAAGAAAGTTTGCATTATATAGAGAAGAAGATCCCCCATGGCGTCTTATCCTTCCTTCTTTAGTTCCATTCGTTTTTCATCCAATAAATCATTCTGTCTTTTCTTTATCCCAGCAGGCGACACAAAAACCCAACCTTTATTTTTGCCCACTTCTGCCTCCATCCACATCTGCCCTCTCCCTCACATAGACATCCACAGTGCTGGAGGGGGCGGGCTCATTACTGAAGCTTTTAGCAGGTCTCGGCAGGCAGGATGGAGTGCATTAATGTCTAACTGGGGGATATACCGGCTGGGTGACAAAGTGAAGACTCTGATGAATGAGCCGAGAATTGACAATGGAGGGCAGCGGGGGTCAGGGAGTGGGAATTATTTGAAAAAGGCCGTCGCCTTCGCTGTCGCGACACCCGAGCACCTGTGGGAGACACGCTGGACAGGAACGGTAAATGAAGGAATCGCTCGGGTTGGTTCATCCTAACCTTGCGGGGCAGGCATTTAGACACACAGTATATATCATTTTGGGAACCCATTTTGTGATGCATCAAACTAACTCTAGTGACCTACAAGGAGCTAGAGGTGCGGTGATAGAAGTGTAGTTTAAATTACACGAAAGCGAGCTTGTAAACAATGATGAGCCCTGAAAAGATTAGTGTAGATAAGTGGTTCTCAAACTTCTTACGCCACGTAGCTACCACCTAAAAAATACTTAGCACTCTGCTTAAAAATAGGGAAACAAAATATTGTACTTCAATAATGATTCAATGAAAAGGTATTGCACATAAACGCTAATCAAAAAATGTACCTAAATAAAGTTAAAAACAGATATTTACATTTTTTGAAAAAGAATGGTCAAATTACGTATAAAAATAGTTTTTATAAAAATAAAATTGTAATGTTATGAAAAAGATATGTTGGGAGGAAAAAATTTTAATATTACAAAAAAGTTGTGTTTTTACTTTTTTTTTTGTTTTGTTAAAAATGTTCTACTCAGAAGATTGAAGCCATCATTTTAACGTGGATTTCAAAGTTCCCACTTGATCCTGAGCAACAGCCGCCATACCTCTCTATCTAGTAGCGATTTTTGAAAACTGTCAAAACTGTTCGGGTCGACTGGTTCGGTTCGGTCCGCATGTGTTCTGTTCAGTTCATAACATGTGCGACTCTTCTTTTTTCCCCTCATTTACCAATGAGCCAACAGTGTCATGTGTCAGCACAGTAGCAACTTAGCCAAGATGGCGGTGCTGTCACGTCATCTGTGTCATGCCCTGCAGTAATGCAGCAACCTATCATATTGCACGGGGCTCGTCACCAGAGTTCTTGCGTTGGAGAGAACAGATACAGACCCGGGAGAAGCAGTAAGCCTACGATGGTATTTCTGCATCTTTTCTCTCCAGATCTCTGGTTGCTTGGATTGGCCACTCGGTAGCGCAACGTCCCGTCCGACTCGTAGCGCTGTGCGCTGACGTGATGCTAGCATGTAGCGTGCTAGCCTTTAAAAAGTGGGAGGCATAAACAAGAACTGTTGTAATTCCTACACCGTTTTACCTGATGTGGATGTAAACGCCATGTGGCACGGTGACCGACCGGTAAGCACGTCTGCCTCACAGTTCTGAGGTGCCGGTTTTAAATTTGGCCTCGCTTGTGTGGAGTTAGCATGTTCTCCCCGTGCCTGCGTGGGTTTTCTCCGGGGACTCCGGTTTCCTCCCACATCCCAAAAACATGCATTGTAGGTTAATTGAAGACTCTAAATTGCCTGTGGTGTGAATGTGAGTGCGAATGGTTAGTTGTTTGTCCCGCGATTGGCTGGCGACCAGTTCAGGGTGTACCCCGCCTCTCGCCCGAAGTCAGCTGGGATAGGCTCCAGCATGCCCAGGACCCTAGTGAGGAGAAGCGGTACCAAAAATGGATGGATGTAAATACCCTCAAATTAAAGCCAGCAGTCTGCAGCAAGCACATCTTGTTAATTTCATTTCAATCCATTGTGGTGGTGAAAAGTGAGAAATTAGAGCCAAAAAGATGACAATTGTGTTCATGTCTCAATATTTAGGGATGTGACTGGAAGCATGTGAATGCTGCTAGTAACATAAATGACTGTATATAGAGTGAACTTTATGCATAAGCTGAATTTATTCACATCAGTCGACCATTGTTGAGCCAAGACATCGATTTTACATTTGAAAAATCTCACGGTTCACCACCAAACTAAAATATAAAATGTATGAACACTGAAATCTTGTCTAGTTGCGTCACAAATGTACTTTGAAATCTGGGCTTATTTAGTTGAATACAAAGCTGACATATCTTGCGGAAGCCAACTTATTCTATTAAATGAATAGCAACACATGGAAACACAGCTTTATTGGACCTTTTGCCATCCAGTGGAAGAGTATTTAATTGTTCTGTTTGTCACTAAAAACTGCTGGCATAGATAGATGAAAATTACGAAGTGAAAATGGAAGAAAACAAGGACTTTTGCAGCACTAATAGCTTCCACCCTTCTTGGAAGACTTACTGCAACATGTTGGCATATATCTTTTGGAAGCTTCCTTCATTGAGAGGAGCATTTGTGTGGTCAGAGGACAGCGATGTTGGACAAAAAGGCTTGGCTATCTTTTAAGAAACTCCAGCCAGGGTGAAGATTTGCCAAATATATTCCCAGCATTTGGATATGAATGAGACACGTCTTTATTATTTTATTTTATTTTAGCTTTGTTGACTGTATATTGAAGTGTGACTATTTTACTATTGACCCATGTGTGATCATCCTTTCGTTTGAATCCTTATTGGTTTTTTTTTGTGTGTGTTTTTTTTGCAAGCCCTTACCGATTCACATATTTCCATTGCCTTTAGAATATAAAACAATTCACTGGAAAACGCTGGAAAATTCGCTTTGTTTGCTTCGATTTGTTCGTCATCATTCATCGGACTGCGCAGTTAATTCATCATCATCCTCAATCAACATGAATTATTGGTGTGCACCCCAATGTTTTACAGGAAATAATTTGTGTACTTATCGCCATATAAAAGTTAGCCCCTACTTACAGAATGGCAAACTTCATTTTTTACCTTAGTGTGAGAATCGATGGAGTATATTGTAGGTCCTTAGCTCTAAACTATTTATTTTTATGGGGAATAATGTGAGATGAGTTGCAAACGATATTACAGTGAACAGCTGTTTATTGCGAAGGATAGGTTCCGGAAGCACCTGCAACGCACATACACACACACACACACACACGCACAGACACTTACACACACACACACACACACACACACTTTAGACACATTTAAAAGTCTCCTTCCAACAAAATCCACAAATTTTCCAGTTTTATACATAAAACGAGTCTGTGACCTGGTTTTAGTTTGACATCTATGCGGTATGTTGATTTATTGCAATAGCCTTTGAACACCAAACCGCTTTCAAAACAGGGGAATTTGAAATCTCTGTCGTTGTGACGTAGAAATGACACTCATTATTTAATTACCTGCCCACTTTGTTTTTGATACACATCCACTCATCTCAGGAAAAATGGCTGAGTGGCAATGCGGCTCCTTCTTGTTCAAAGATTTGCATCACCTGCCAGAGGAGTTGAGGAATAAATGGCTTCAATTTATTTTTGGGGAGAAATTCCTAAGCATTTTGGAATCAGAACTTTGCTGTGTTCGGGCCCATTTCGTGGGGGATGAATGGAAAAAAAAAATCAAAGGAACCAGCCGGGGTGACCGGGGCATCTCGCTTTCTATGACCGCTCACAGCGCACAGTTGTCTGATATGAGTGCGCCGACAACCCGCTGAAAAGGACCAAAGTGCGAGATATCGCCAAGGACCAATTACAGCAACGTTGTTTTCTATATTTAAAACAGAGATATCAGTGATCCAATCAAGAGCAAAGTTTATTTACATATCAAATAGGAATGAGAAATCTGTCCGTCTCAAATGTCAGGCGTAAAAGACTCACTGGAATAGCGCGAAAAAGGGAATCATGGGCATTTTCAAAGCAAATTATCACGGAAACCCGATAAAAGGACATCAAAGATTAGGAAAAAAAAATGATGGCGTGGGACATTTAAATTGATCAGAACAGAATTTTGAAACGCATTGTAAATGTATTTGAACACACCAAAAATTGCATGGACCAAATTCAGAGCAAGCACTTTATCTTTGTATTAGATGTGTGCTTTTAAGAGGCGGGGGCCTGGCGGGCTGGCGTGTGATGTAGGCGATGGTGGCTATGGCGAGTCCGTCTGTGAGTCTCTGGCTGACGGCAACTCTTGCATCGCTTGGTCCATTTCTTTTCAATTTTAGCTCTGTGTTGGCAGCCAAAATTTGAGCTGCAAGCAAACTTCAGATACAGTATGCAGCCGCACGAGTGAGGTGAAAAAAAAAAAAAAAAAAGAGAGCCACAGTCACTGATCAACTTTGAGCTGTTAATGGAGAGGACAAGAGGTCAAACAAAAGATACAAAATGAGAAAACTTAAAGCAAAAAGCCACTACAGGCTGTCCGCTCAGGCCCAAACGCTCACAATGCACGACCACACTAGGCCGTGCCCCTTAAAGGCATACATGGAACACACAAATATTCAAATGATTATTTTATGCTTGATTTTTATATATGTGAAGCACTTTGTTTCCTCTGCTGTTGTTTTAAGGCGCTTTACAAATGGAATACAGTTGAGTTGTTGTACATTAATGACACTTAATAAAACCTTTTTTTTCCCTTTACGTTCCCTTTTATTATCTTTGTATGCAATACAGTAATATTGTTCTTTATTAAAAACAGCATAAAGACGGGTAGTGTTTTAAAGACTGTTATGGAATAATGGCATTTTTACAATGGGGAAAATTGATTTGATATAGCAAATTGAGCTGAGTCACGAAACGAATTGAATTCGCAATTGGAGAGTGCGGTGTATTTCCGAACGTCCATTTGCTGTACTGAGGAAAGTTGTTTTCGGCCCTCCGAATGTGTGCGTGTGCTTGTAGTGTCGTAGTAGGGGGCGTGGCCGTGCTGAAAAAACGGGCTCCAGATGTGTCCCCTGGCTGCAGTCAGACGTATCTGGCAGATGATGATGGGTGGAGCGGCTGACAAGAACTTGGAAGTGGCAGCCAGGCGGTTCCCGATGTGCTTGCGCCACCACCACGTTGGAGGACTGCGCCTGTGACGTCGGCGACGGTGGGCGGAGTCACCGAAGCGGACGAGCGCTGGCTGCCAAAAAGGAGGGAGACGCGCGGAGGAGAGCAGCTGGAGGCAGGCGGGCTCACCGGAGGGAGCGATGCTTGTCGGACTGAGCCTGGGATGAATAGTTTCGCTGCTTTTGATTGATGGGAGAGAGAGAAAAAAAATAAGAATAAAAAAGCAGCTTCACGTACAAGACAACTTAACGAGGACTTGCTTTTTTTTTTTTTTTTTTTTAAATCATTGAATTAACAGTGCCTAATTTCCACATCAATTTACTGGGGCGTCCCATGCCCGGAGGAAGACCGACCTCCCTCGTTGAGCGTCCCCGGCCACTTGCGCTCCCCTGGCGGACTCAGCAGCAGCAGTTCTCGGTGAGAGTGAAAGAGAGGACCACATCCAGCTTTTTAAACCCTACACTCCTACACTACAGTGGAAGATGGATTTGTGTGTGTGTGTGTGCCACTTCACATCACAATAGACTCTCCCCCCCCCCCCCCCCCCCCCATGTATTTCTTTTTACAACACTTATTAACCACACGCGGTACTCTCAGTCAGTCAAGTATTGTGTTTTGCCCTCTGTTTTGTCTCACAGGCGTTAGCTGAGATGTTTGAGTCGCGTTCTTTGGTGGGCTGAACGCACCGAAAGAAAGAGAAAGAAAGAAAGAAAGAGAGAGTGACCCGAGACACCGAGGGAGAGGGGAACCGAGAGCATGGCTCTGGTACCGCTGTCTCTCTGGGTGCTAACGACTCTCACCTGGGCCAGCCCGCTCCAGGGGTCCATCAGCAGGCATTCAATTTACTGGAACAGCTCCAATATTCAGTAAGAATTTAGCCGTCTTTTCTTTGTGTGCGCGCGCGCGCGCGCGCGCGTGTGTGTGTGTGTGTGTGTGTGGAAGAGAGGGTTATTTATTTTTATCATATTATAAAGAAGAAATGTCCTGGTTTTCTGCCCGTTCTTTCTGCTTTATTATATCCCACTGGGATATTTGGGATTTATTGTTATTCATCCACTGCTTCGCTGCAGAGATTGTGTGTGTATGTATGCGTATGTGTGTGTGTATATATGCATGTGTGTGTATACGTGTGGATAACAGTTTTATTTGGAACACGTCTCAACAAAAAATACACCAAAGAACCTATTAATAAAAAACCAATCCATCCAATTTGTTCAAATTTAGAAACAAATAGAAGGCTGGTGCCATTGTAAAACCTTTATTAAGTGTACAGGCATTCAACATTAACTGGAATGCAGGTGTGAAAAGCAATCAAAAAGGCTCGGCCTTCATTTGAAATCGACTGACATTTTTTATTTCCTAAAGAAGAAAAAGTGAATATTTGCAATCTTTGCAAAAAATAGTTTTTCTGTTATTTGTTAAAACCGTCATTGTGACTTGGTAATCTGTGGTCTGTGAAAAAAAATCAACCACCTCTGTATTTGATGTAAACCTCAATGCCAGAGGAAAAACAACCAATCAGAGACAGAAGGCGTAACTTGCGAGATGTCAATCATTTGTCGTGCATTCGCGGGTACACTCATCACGTGCACACCACCAATCATGTTTCATCTTAAATTCTAAAAAAAAAGAAACTTCAAGTGTATTTTCTCCTCTCACATGCCTTGTTGATGCTGCTCCTTCTGTTAAATAAGTCGCCAAAAAGCCAAAGAAAATGCAACGCAGACGGCCAGAGTTAACCCGTGATGTTTACTGAGCTAACGACTCGCATGATGTCACTCTTGAAGTTTTGTGCGACTTTAACGACTTATGTTTCACATTCCAAATTGTACGGCTATATAGGTTCGGCAGTCATCTCTTCATTTTCTATAGCGCTTGTCCTCATTTGGGTCGCCAGTGAGCTGGAGCCTATCGGATCTGACTTTGGGCGAGGTACAACCGGGACTAGACTGGACAGTCCAATGCATGCCACGTATAGACAAATGACCATTCACATTCACACCTATGGACAATTTAAATTCTTTGGTATTGGAATGTGGGAGGAACCCAGATTACCCAGAAAAAAGCCACACAAGCAGAGGGAGAACATGCAAACTCCACACAGTAGATGCTTTTTTTTTTAACCTCTGCTGTTCGGTCATCAGAATGGAGAATCTGTAACCCTGTGACACAGTGGAGGTTTTATACTGCCACTGTGGTTCTTTGTATTCTGATGGATATTTATTGAACATTTCAGTGGGACAGAATGAGGTTTGAAAGGGAAAAGGAGAGGACAGAAATAAAAACAAACAATAAATCACAGGACACTAGATATCAGAAAAATAAGCAAAAACAATCATTATATGCATACGGCAATGTTACATTGAATTCAAGTTTTGAATGAGGCAGTAGTGCTTGACCCTGTGTGGGAAGAACAGGACAGTTTAGGATAGGACAGGATAGGACAGGGACAGGAGGGGAAGAGAGCAGGACAAGTGTAGTGGACCCGGCTGTACAACTGGGAGTGAGTATGTCAATTCTAAACATCTAGAGAAACAGAGTGCAAGTGAGGGGACGTCCCAAGAAGTCCGCAAGGTCATAAGAGTTATTATTTATAGCAATTAGGGAGTGGCCCCACACCAAGCAATTGTGTGTCTGCGGACACATCCAAGTGAATTGACTCCGTCTCGCACGCACAATAAACATCAGACCCCACCCAACCCGGCCGCGAAGGGGCCCACCGCCCCATGTGGGCTGCCCCCCTCCCATAGATGGGAAAACGAGATTTATTCATGGTATCTATTATTTTATTATCCATTTTCAACACCGCTTATCCTGGTTAGGGTCGCGGGACGCTGGAGCCTATCCTAGCGGACTTCGGGCGAAAGGCGGACTACACCCTGAACTGGTCGCCATTCAGTCACAGGGCACATGTAGACACAGACAACCATTCGCACTCACATTCACTCCGTCACTGAGTGGGAACTGAACCCACGCTGCCCGCACCAAAGTCAGGCGAGTGTACCACTACACCATCAGTGACCTTATTGTATTAGTTAATTTTTTGTTGTTGTTGTTGTATGAGTACATCCTTTAATTGTATTCTAAAGCCTAAAGTCAACATGTGATACGCCCTACACAATGTAATACAAGTCGTACTTCAGTACTGCATAATAACTGTATGGAGGCGGCGTCCAGGCACAGTTTTAAGGGGCACTGCCCCCCACCCGCCCCAGAACTGCCAGTGGAGACGCACACCTCCACTGTGCTGCCAGGTTCAGCTGTATATAATTTGTATGTGTTTTATTTGAAACCAATTGTACTTTCCTCCACTTGGAATGCATGAGAAACTCCAGAAAATGTCTAGCGGTTATAATGGTTCTCTACGACCGTTCATTTGTAGTTTTTGCCAGAGTCTCTTTTTTTTTAAACAGACTATTAATATCCCTGTTCTGGACCATTTCACTTGCACACACACACTTTTATTCTTTTCCATATTCTTTCCTTCAGCATCAGCCACGCTCGGCCACGCAGGAACAGAAAGACGAGCAAGAGTCTCTCTTGGCGTCGTCTCTATCGGTTCAATTAGGTGCGCTTCTTTGCTGACCCCGTTGTGTTGTAGCAGTGTCACTGTTCAATCTCTCGCTCTCCCAATCTCCAACCCTCCTGCTCATGTCTACACTCACTCCGTTGTCCTTTTTCTTATCCCTCTAATCCTCTCGCCCCTCATCCCCTTCTCCATTTAAGTGATTCAGCTGCAGATCTTTGTCTGTTTTTTATTCTATGTCATCCTTGTGTGAGTCACAAACTAACATCAACACATTTTCTTATCGTAAGTAACTAAAGGTGAGATTTGGCACCAAAACGAGAGTTTTCCCAGCAAGGTCACAAAACACTTAAAAAACATCAGATTTACTTTCAAGAGTTACAAATATTATCCTCCTCCTCCTACATCTGCCAAAGTGTGGACCATTTCCCATCCTTCTTATGCGGTTGACTATTTCCCTTTGTTTTCACCTCTGCTATGCTTTTATTGGGCCCCTAAGACAAAGAGATGAACTGCCTCTGTCGGGTTTTATGACTGCTCTTATTAAAGATGTAAACAATATGAAAACTCAGCTGGAAAAGAATCAAGCATTTAGTCCTCAGTCTTACAAGTCAGCCATTTTAGTTTCAACAGGAAATTTAGGCGTTGGGAAAATAGATGTTTAATGGACGCTGTGTCTCACTTAATAACCGGACGTGTTGTCCGCTTAAAACGAATACATGCCTCTCCTCAAATACTGCAGATGCCTCCTGTTTTCAAGAAAAAAAAACATCGTGACATGGCTCCTATCTGGAAGCTATATGGTGACCACACTCGTAATTCAAAACATGCGTATCTCAAATCCTCTTTCCCCATTGAAATAAATGAAAATGCCATTAATCCGTTCCAGCGCCTCCCAAAAGTAAATGGTCATGTGTTTATTAATGAGAAAAAATAGCACACTGTAGTATTGTACTGTATCAAACAATCGTAATAACATAAATATTAAGAATGTGAAAAATTAAACATTTGAAACAATTAAAAAATATATATTTTTTGCTTTATTTATATTTCTTTATATGTTGTATAATACAGCCATACTTTCCCCGGATTCAGTATATATAGTCTCCTCATTACTCAGTAAGCCACACTAATATTAGTCGATTTCCGCAGTGGATAAAGCATATATGCTTGTGTTGTTATACTGTCTATTTGCGTTGCTGCACCGTTTGTGTTTAAATATCTGCTGCTTAAAGGGTTATAACACTGCAACGTAGATGTCTTTGTTAGCCCATCTATGGTGTTACCCATTATATGTTAGCATTAAGCTAGTGGAGGCTATGTGGTTGTTTTTAATACACAACGTCATTTTCTTTGTTTTATTTTAATTTGACAGTAAACTTCAACAGGGAGTGGCAGTAAACAGCTCGAAGCCTCTTTTTTTGAAGAACCGTTCACTAATTCTATCTGCCGAAATGCTACTTGTTGTGAATTGAGTTAAGTCACTGCCACCATACAGCGCTCGTATCTCAGGTTTTTGCTTGCAAGTCAAAGCAAAAATATGGCCAAACGACAGCTCCTTACTTGATTAACTCGTAAGTCAAGTCACTCATATCTCAAGGCACCACTATATTTTTACTTACTTTTACTTACCCCTCTTAATAGATGCTTGGGTACTCTCTGTACCAAAATTAACTTTCCCTGGCCACTGTATGAATAGTCATTATTAGCTTATTGGTTGCATTCAAGTCTAAACAATAGTAGTTGAAGGATGGAGAAAATCGCTGCATATTTTATAGAAGCCTGCTTGCAGAGTTTGCCTCTAATACCTTTAAACTTTCCTTTTTTCCCTTGCAGTAACAGTTAAACACACTGAGAGATTTTATTGCAAAAGACTTGAATGCATCTTATTAAAAGTTCCATGTAATGAGGTGTCTTTCTTCGCTGCTTGTATCACTTGGCTCGCGGACAAAGACTATCAGAGAGCAGCTTAATCTGTAACCTGACCCTCCTGATTCCTGCGCTCTCTGCCAATCTACCTCCCAGCGGCGTAGCCTCCTTCAGTATGTGTCTTTCAGCAAAATACTGCACTTAATTAAACACCTCATCCCTGATCTTCACGTCTTTCTTGCCTCTCTTTCCTTGATGCACACAGGCACAGTGACAACATACAGTAGGCTGCGCATCGAGGGTGGCCATGAAAGTGCAGTGCCTAAAATACTCTTTCATACTACTACTTCAATTCCCCTTTCCTATTTGCCCTATTTGTTGTATATCTGCACTCGGCACCGCAACACCCACTTGTTGTAAAGGTTGTTGTTGGCGTACGTGTGTCTCGCCGCCGGCGCTGTGGACTCTCCAGAGTTTCTCTCGCTTGGCAGTGCGGCGTGAAGGTTTCCAAGGCCAATAATAAGCTGCGGTGTAGCTGTCAGTCGGCGCGGTAAACACACAGTAAAAGCTGCAGGGTCCTCGTCCGCATTCTGAACCCCTCCGAGCTTTCTCATCAACCTCATGAGACAGACTGTTACTGAGGATTAGCAGCTTCATAAATAGATACTACTCGCATTCACGTCCGGCAATATGTTTCATTTCCTGCTTTTGCACAAAGCCCATCAGTCACTTGCCACCATTGTCCCTGGGCACACTGTGTGATGGGTTGTGTGCGTGGGCATATGTGTGTAAGTTGCTTGTCGGCTGTTACAGATGTTGCCGTTCACTGGCGGGTGACTGAAAGGAAAACAAATCCATCAGTCCATTAAATCACACATTATCTTCTACCAACTGGCAATTAGCCACCGCTGTGATTGTGTGTGTGCGACGTGTGTTTATGTGAGCGTGATCTAATTTAATGATGAAGCAGTTTACCAATTTGCATACCGGCTATCTGGTGATATCTCTTAATTTAGCAGTGTCGGAAGTAGATTCATTTTTTTGTGGGTTTGTATAAAGCCAAGTCACACATGCACGCACACATGCTGGTTTTCATCTTGTTTGGGGGCCAACTTTCCACAAGTCATTTGTGTGGACCATATATTATGTCTGTGTGGATGAGAGGCAGGAGGGGATTGATTTTCCCTTTGTAAAGGAATTGGAGTTATCATGTAATTGCATGAAAAGTGCTTTTGAAAATAAAGTTTTCCATTGAAATGAATGGAAATGCTATTAATCCATTCCAGCCTCCCCCCATAAATGTGTATTGTGTTTTTAATAAGGACAATAACAATCTATAATATTGCACTTTATACAAATGTATAGTAATAATAACATAATTAAATAGAATCTAAAGAATTAAACAGTTTGAACATCATGTTTGTACGTCATTAATTGATTGCGGCTCCTTTTGGTTTCCCACTGGGGGTGGTATATTACAGTCATCCAGACACAAAGGAAGAGGACTTTCACAACTACTGTAAGTGACTCAGTGACTGCAGTAATATTAGTCGTTTTTCACAGACAACAAAGAATACTGTATATGCCTGTGAGTATTGTTATATTGTCTCTCTATGTGTGGTGCTGCAACATTTGTGTTAAAATATCCATTGTTTAAAGCATTATTACACTGCAAGATAGATGCTATTCGTTAGTCTATGGTGTTCCTCAATATGTGTTAAATACACG
Organism: Phyllopteryx taeniolatus; assembly: GCF_024500385.1. Classification (NCBI taxonomy): domain Eukaryota; kingdom Metazoa; phylum Chordata; class Actinopteri; order Syngnathiformes; family Syngnathidae; genus Phyllopteryx; species Phyllopteryx taeniolatus. Next base: position 10,376,712 of record NC_084507.1, on the reverse strand, counting down.
TTTAGTTTGGCAGTAAACATCAACTAGGAGTGGCAATAAATCATTTGAAGCCCCCCTTTTGAAGAATTGTTCACGATCCGCTGAACTGAACAGCGCTCGCTCGTGTCTCAATTATTATTTATTTTTTTGCTCACACTGTCAAAGCAAAAAAAAAAATCATCCGAACAACAGCTGGTATCCTGAAAAACCCGGGTCACTCGGATCTCAAGGCACCTCTGTAAAATAATGTAATAACTTTCATTTGTATAGCGCCTTTCTGACACGTAATGGAGAGTGACACTGTACGTAGTGGCGTTTTGTAAGCATTGCTTGAATCAATGTGTTGTGTATTACCCGGTATAGTGGTAAGCATGGCTGCACCACAGTCAAGAGATCTCAGTTTGACTCCCCATTGGAACATCTCTGTGTGGAGTTTACACGTTCTCTCCGTGTTTGCGTGGGTTTTCTCCAGGTGCTCTGGTTTCCTGCCACATGAAAAAATATTAATAATGGTTGTTTGTTTGTCTATATTTGCCTTGCGATCAGCGGTGGGCAGTAACGAGCTGCAGTTACTGCGTTACATTTACTTGAGCAAGTTCTAATGCAACATACGTTTTACTTTATCGTGAGTATTTTTGTACTTTAGAACCTTATGTTAAGCTACATTCGACTTGTGCCTCAGGGACAGTCACATGACTCTGTTCCGATAATCCAACATAACCACTATTTGACATTTGACTCCATTTCACCAATCAAAGGGAGCCATGCAGTCACATGACCGCACACAATGACTCCATGGCCCCGCTCGGAAGCAAAGGTTTTCAAGGTGACTAATTTGTGTGAAATACGGCAAAAACAAGGGAGGGAACAACAGCCTGCGACTTTCAGTCAGAACAGGCACCACACCCCTGGCCACACACTGAATCCATCATGCGTTGTGATCTGTGTCTGCCTAAAAATGTCCACATTTCAGCCAAAAGAACTCCACTTTGAACTTTAGAAAACACATCTTCTCAATGTAAAACCTTTCCTTAATTTAAGTTATTTACAAAGATTAAATTCATTGTCTTTGTTACATACTGTAAGTTATATTGGTGGACAATGTCTGAAATTGCACATTCCTATTTTAATACTTGTTTTCTATATGACGTTGATGCTCTGATTAAAAAATAAATACATCAGATATTACAAGTTACTCACGAGAGTATTTTTTTCCCCCACTAAGTACTTACGCTTACTAAAGTAATAATTTGGAGGGCTACATTTGACTTATAGTTGAGTCATATTATTCAAAAGTAACAGTGATTAAGAACATTTCTGATGACTCAGTCAGTCGAAGGTGCAGGTACTCTGCCTCCTGCCTAAAATCATCGGGGCTATGCTTCGGTTACCCGCGAATCTAATGAGGTCAACTGTTCAAAGATGAATGTACTGAGCTAACTAACTAACTAACCTAACCTTTCGCGAGTCACGCCGATTTGATGTTTAATCATAGCAAAGCAAAGACCAGCGGGGTCATGATAATAATGCTGTTCGTATTTGACCGATGCACTCGTTCATTCGCACTCTCTATTTGACACAATGGTGTTGTTGTGTGTGCGTTTCTGACATTAGACAATAAACAAGCCAATCAAGCGGCCTCCTGACAGCGGTGCAAACAATCCGTCTCCCAGCCCCACTTACCACAACAACATTTACATTTATGAATATGTGCACAAGGGAGACTATTACTCACACACTATCTTGTGGCGTCTGTGTTTTTGTGCACGCATTAGCATGTACAAGCCATCTATCGTGGACTTTTTGCACTGTTGCTAGATGTCAGATAGTACCTCTGTACACGCACACACACACACTCACGCAAGCGCCGCGATCGTCATAGCAGTTGTACAGCTCCAGCCATGCGACCGGTCATTAGTCACAAATAATAAGGCCTTGCAGCATGTTGGTCGCGCGTTGTGTTTGGTTTTTTTCGGGAGCAAAGTGTTGGAAGTCTTTGCGTGTGCGTGGTGTTCCGCAGACACTTACACCCGGGTGCCATTAATTAGGGACAATAGGGAACACACCTGTGTGACGTATGACTGCTGTTGGCATAATAAGACGCATTGGTCTTCTAAGTGCTGTGTGCAGTAAATACATTGTGTTGCTTTGGATCCAAGTAGAGGAAAGGAAGGAAAGACAGAAAGTCATTAACATCTGAAATTCTAAACTTTGCGTCCAAGTCGAGGAGTTAGAAATGTGTCTTTCGCCATCTTATAACATAATGGGAAAGTCATCTCGTTGTTGTATTTTATGGGAGGTTCATCCAAGCTTCGGGTCAAGGCCAAAAATGGGTCACGAGTGAACTTTTATTGGGTCACCAATTGCCTGAATAAAATGCTGTAGCTTAGGTTTTCCCAACCTTTATTGAGCCAAAGCACAAAAGAAAAAGACAAATCTAACGGCGCACCACCAAACAAAAATGTCACAAAAAGTATACCTATTGACATAAGTATGATGTGTGGTGTGGTGGTAGTGGAAGAGCATTTCACTATACGTCGATGTCATAGATAGATGAACAACGATACATTATTTGTCGTAAACGAATATTTTTCAGACCCATTAACTGAATTTGTATAATTTCCCACATTGGTTGGGAATGACTGCTCTAAACTACTTCATTCGTTGTCAAGCACGCATGCAATTTTTTGGCAAATGGCTTTAACTTATGTACACACTACAGGTGTATCAATGGATACAGTTGTTGGCAGAGGAAACCCATTTCTAAAAGGGGTCTTGTGCTGGAAAAAGTTTGGAAACTCTTTTTTTCATTTTAAGGCTACTTTATGTCAGCCCTGTGATTGACAGGTGATAAGTCCCAGGGCCCCGCCTCTCGCCTTAAGTCAGTCCCCCCATGACCCTAACAGGATTAACGGTTCAGAAAATGAATGGACTAAAGGCTACATTGACACCAAAAACGCATTTTCCCACACTTTGCAAAACATCTACTGTAATGGTATTTTCCTAAGGAAAATCAATATAAATCTCTATGAAAAACAATTACAGCCGGTGCTGTAACCCCTAAACTGTCAGGTCATTTTGACCTTTCAGAGGCTGGAAGAAAATCATTTCCGAAAAAAGCAAGGTATCAATATAAAATTAAAGAATTGTCAGCTGATAGAGGAGTGGCATTTTGTGGCTAATATTTTCTAAACTACCTTAATGAACAGTGGGAAAACACCAAGCGTGTTCTTTTTGTCATTGTATTTCTTGCACGGACGAGGAGAGCTTGTGTAGAGTAGTGCGCAAAATGCAGAATACAAAGTCTTCTGACATTGACATACACATTTGTCCCTATCTTTTATAATGGGCCACATGCTACTTGAAGTCTTGAAGACACATCATTAGCCAATCACTTGTAGTAGTCTGGTCTGATAAATTTCCATAACATAAAGTCACTCAATAAATATCACTGTGAAATTTTAATTAGAAGTTAATGAAACAAAAGTAGACAAAACCAGTGGACTAAAAAAAGCATTTTCAGGGTGCATGAATGACTAGTACTGAAAATTATATGTTTAAAAATATTTTTTTGGGTCAAGGCAAATATCTTTAACTTGAATCTCAACTTAATCCCCTTTACATGCTCCTGACATCACATTTAATAAACAGACCTTAAACAAGCCTTTTATTACACACACTTACACGAAGAACACTCAAATCGGTGTGCATAATAAGAAAAGCCATAAAAATCCAGCTCTACTTCATCTTAATTGGCTGTTTCATTTCCTCCTGTGCTGATGAGGAACTCATCAGAAGCACTTCACTGAAAATGAAGTATTGATGTCCAATGTTAACTGTGATTGCTTTGAACTCAAACGTTGGCTCAGAAGGTTTAAATAATGTAAAGGCCATGAAAGATGGATTTGCAAGTCGATTGGATGACAGTTGAGCACAAGCGACTGATACAAGGACTTCACAATACAACATGTAACCAACAGGCAATTTTTGCCAAAATTGTAGTAAGAAAGTTGGACGGACTTCTGCAGCTACAGTATAACAGCTCCTCTGGGATTTACGTTTTACAAGATTTGATGTGTATCTCTCGGAATCCTTGGACCAAACCCATCCAAGCATGCATTTATGGATCTTACTTTGGGCAATAGACCTTCCCCAAACTTTTCCAACAAAGTTAGAAGCATACAAAATGGGGAAAACCTGTATTTTATTGACTTCTGATATACTATCTATCTATCTATCTATCTATCTATCTATCTATCTATCTATCTATCTATCTATCTATCTATCTATCTATCTATCTATCTATCTATCTATCTATCTATCTATCTATCTATCTATCTATCCTGTATATATTTGCATAAAGTTAGCGAATACATAAAATACAGCCACATGGCATTTATGCTAATAGCATGTTGACACTAAGCACATTACAGTGTTTCAACAAATAATATTTTGAAAATAAACAAATAATATCCATCCATCCATTCGCAACACCGCTTATCCTGGTTAGGGTCGCGAGGCGCTGGAGCCTATCCCAGCGGACTTCGGGCGAAAGGCGGACTACACCCTGAACTGGTCGCCAGTCAGTCGCGGGGCACATATAGACACGGACAACCATTCGCACTCACATTCGCACCGTCACTGAGTCGGAACTGAACCCTTGCTGACCGCACCAAAGTCAGGCGAGTGTACCACTACACCATCAGTGACATGACATAAAAATAAATAAATAAATAAAATAAAAAATTATAATAATAATGAAATATTTAACTCCACCCAGTCATAGCTGAATTTGAAATATAATCAAAAATACCCCAAAAATAAATGAATGAACTTTCCATGGCATGCAGAGGATCAGAGTGATGCAAATTCCTGTGGACCACATGAAAATATTCCAAATTGTTCAGAGGGGGTAATATGGTTGGTAACTGGACTTTTTCCCCCATTAATAAACCAAAGGTGTAATTGAGATAAGAAGTAACGAAAATGTGTAAAAAAAAAATTAAAAAAAAAAATGCAACATTTCTAAAGGTTTGAAATGAACATTCCATGGTGAAGTTTTATTTTAGGTAGCGTGGAGAAGCAAAAAAAAAAAAAAAAATGCTATTTTCCAGTGTTCAAAGTAGTTTAAATGTATCTTTTAAAGTTGTATCTATTCAATATGCAATCAGATCAATGTGCAGGAAACTTTGCTTAATTAAGAAAAAACAAAAACATTTTTAATTATTGTCATTGTGCATTTGTACATTTTGTTTCTCGGGAGCGCAATTGGCACCGATTCGATTAAACGGCCTCTAAATACTGTAAATTTGCCAAAAGAGCGTTTTGACAGAAAAAAATGGATAGTGCATTTTTAAATGCCAACCAAAAAGAGAGAAGAGGGATCAAAACTTTTATTAGATGCTGTTACAAGTGATGTTAAATGCTAAATATACGTCAGTTAAAATTATGCAGTCTGAAGCAAATAAATGCCAATGTTTTTCGCCCCCTGACTGCCAAATCGACAACTGACCGCCTCTCGCTTCCCCTTTGTGATTTGCTGCCTTTTAGCTGAAATGTGGGGTGAAACAGGAATTTATCTTCCCCACCCAAGTGTTAAATTTGAACAAATTGTCCACAGAGAACAAACCCCACAGCAAAGGGCTGGAGGCAAATCACTCACAAACATACATGCACGCACACACGCACGCACACACGCTCACGCACGCACGCACGCACGCACACAGGCATGCATGTACACACACACACTTGTTGTGAATTGATGCTGAGCATCAGTGGCCTAATCAGGTGCTAATAACAAGGCTGTACTGTTTACAAGCTGTTTCAAAGCACTTTTATACATATATAAATATATAATTTATATTTATATTTATATATTATGTGCGGGCATGTGTGTGTGTGTTCCTATAGCTACTGCTCTTTGAGGTTCTACACACACATAGGCACACACCAGATGTGCATGTGGCGTGTTTGCGGCATGGCGGCTAATGATGGCAACTCCCCTCTAGTCTTCAGCCTTATGCTGAACCTGGTCACAACAGAGCAGACGCGTGTGAAACTGAAAACTGTAAGGTTGCACACAATCTGTTTCAGGATGCCGGTCACTTTGGAAGCAACATTACCCCATGGGAAATAATGGAAATATCTTAAAACCTTTATAAACTGGAGAGGCAATGTTTTAAGTAACAGAGTTTAAAAGAAAGCCAAAGAAAAAGCAAAACACACTTGGAGAGCTGAAAACTCTACAACAGTAAAAGCAGTGGTTTTCAAAGTGGTAACAGGGTTCCTCTTGTGGTGCACAAAAGAGTTATTGAATTAAATGTTCAAACTTTGTATCATGTTACAGTGGCTTAACGTTGATCAAATCAGGTACAGTGCATTTGTTTAGCACAGTTCATTTGTGTTTAAACAACTTTAAAGTACAATCCATTTACATCTATTCTTTTATCACTGTTTTTAATCATTCATTTAAGTACAAATTTAGTTTAACTTTTGTGTGCAATATATTTGAATGAACTATTTAAGTCCAGTTTTCCCCTATATTTAAATGCAGTGTTATTGTTAATACTGCATGTAATGTTACAGTGGCTTACAATAATATTAAATATCGCTTTTAGGAATGAAACATCTGCCTTGTTTTTGATGAACACTACTACGCTGCTGTACTATTTTTTTTAATGTTAGTCATGGTGGTGGTACTTGGATAGCCAAGTATTTTTTGAGGTGGCATACAAGTATACTTGGTGTAAGAAGTTTTCAGAACCACTGAGCTGAAGACTCATGGTTTTGTGTGGCTTTAAAGCTTTCTGGAAAATGCTGGTAGAATTTCAATGATACCATTTGAATTTAGACTTTCCACTGTAGATGTTTTTATCTGCTTAACAGAGTTAGTGGGAGTAGAGAGAGAGAGAAAAAAACCTTTAGGAGAATATTTGAGAGACATTTTATTATGAGGGCAATGGAGGACCTCGAGTCAACAAACACTGTATGCTGATTCTACCCACAGAAAAAGCCAACGTCTTTAATTGAGGTTTTATCCATTTAAGCTGTCACAAAGAGGCCGACGCTGAAAGCTTTTTAACCGCTTTCATCGCAGTAATGATGCACATCACAGAGTTAATGTGTCTGTGTCTGAGATTTTTTTCTCTCCTCCGAGCAGAATGGGCTGGTAATTATGCGGAAATTGGGATATAGCTAAGTGAATTATGACCTTGTTTCAACGCAGGGTTTTCGCAAGTCACGGGCACGGCCGGGCCAGGGCGGCAAGTCTGAAATGTTTCCTACACGAGTGCCCTGATGGCAAACAACCACACGTTCGTTTCATTATTTGTTATTACAAACTGAACATTTACATGATATTTAACTGCATCTCGGCCTCGTGCGTGCTGTGTCATTGTCTCAGCGTGCTTCTTCGTCTTCTTCTTTTGCTTCTGCTCTTGCTGTCTGTTTGTGTGAGTGTTGGAATCACGGACATCCTATACACACACAGACACACACACACACACACACACACACACACACAAACAAACACTCCTCTTCCTCCCTTTATGGCCCTACTGTTGGCTTCTCTGCAGCGCTTCCTCCTCACTCTCCTTTGCATCATCGCACGACTCTCAAGTCTCTCATCCGTTCAGACCATAGCCACTGTGTGAGTATGTGTGTGTGTGTGTGTGTGTGTGTGTTTCACTGATTCCTTCCTGCTTGTTTATGAAGGATTAAGGTTCTTGGCTTCCTATCTTGGAATCGATAAATCCCACTGCACTTCAACACAACTTTGGAATGTGCACACGTGTGAGTTTGTTGGAGTCACTGCGGAAATTATCTTACTAATTACGTAAAGCAAATTATTGTTTTTGTTGAGGCATTGTTATTATTTTTTATTATACTAATTATAATCCCTCAAGTTTACACTCTGCTGTATTTTTGTGTTGCACGGCACACAGAACCAAAACACACACATGCAGGCATGCAAGGAAAGATGTCGGAGTGAAAGGGGTCTCTTGAGCTAGGGGTGTGCGGTTGGGACCTTGCTCAGGCGCACCTCGGTAGTAGCCAGCAAGCACTTTCATCTCTCCAACAACTAGTTGCCATCTTTACATTTTCTCCATAGTGGGACCCGAACCGTGGCCCTGCGATTCAGCTAATGACATTAATACAGTTTCTGTGTGATTTATTGCTTTGTGGTTGGCAGATATATTGGAATTTTAGTGATGTTGTGTCAGTGCATGTAGCTTACTTAAATAAGTGGTCGCTGCCCCATCACTTTGCCATATAAAAACACTACTTCATCTATTGAACATTTGTTAGTGGATGTTACAATATAAACCTCTATAAAAACATACTTTCAATCCTGGTCTCTGGTTGCTATTTATCATTGTCAGAGTGTAATACTTTTAGTTATTTTATTGATTGTGATCGCGGCTCACATTTGTGGCCAAAGGGCTTTTGGATTTCATGTTTGTGTTAGTAAAATCGTGTATTCTGTGCTATTCATCATGACTTGTGTATGTGTCCATGGGATATTTACCATTGCTCTATTGCATATGAAAACTGCAGTGTTTCATAACGTAAGGTTTTTCTATTCTCTGACCTCAGTGTATTTTTTTGATTGATGAGTGAAAAGAAAAATGATTCAGTCAGAATCCATAATGTGACATGTGCATATCCATAGCGGCTCTGTAAATTAAAACAATATATTTCGCCATAGATGGCTTGTGAATAAATGAAGTCTCACTCCTGTGAAATAAGTGTGCGAGTGAAGCCAAAATAACATTACCACCATGAAACGCTTCCCCTGATCCATTGATATGCAACATTGCCTGGGATACAAATCACATTGCTACAGATGTATATCATCATAAATCATCATCTGCCCCCCATCACACGCCACCCCTCCTCATCTGCGCCGCCAGTTGTGTGTGTCCATACACTTTGTAGTATCATTTGGTTTGATTTCTTTCCTGTGCAAATGTCAGCAGTTGCGGATGTGAAGCGACTGATCCGAGCTGGCCTAAGTGCAAACACCCACGCCGTCTACCATGCTTCCAGCCGTGGAAATAAGCGAGCCTTCGCCGTAGTAAGACGGCATATGAATGAAAATTTATCATCTCTCTTTGCGCTGTGCGTAATTAAAGTCCAAGCAGGGCCCGCAGGAGGTGAGCGCTGTCTTTACCACGCATGCCTGACGGGGGGGAGTGGGAGGTTGTGGGTTATGTGTGCTTGGAAGATATATGTATGTTTGGGGGGGGGGGGGGGCTATATGAGTTGTCGAAGTGAATGCACCTAGGTTCAAAAGAATTCTGTGTCACTTCCCAGGAGAAAGGGAAGTAAAGATAGTGGCGAGGGGGGAGATGTGGGAGGAGATGTTGTGAAGTAGAATGTGTTATGTGTGGATGAAGCAGATTTTATGCAGCCAGGCAAACACTCCTCCCATCCCTAATATGTGCATATATATTTGTGTGTATGCGTGAAGGAGAGTGAGTGAATACCCCACATCCACAACGATACCACCCACATACTTTACCCACAATGTTTTGCACCCATAAATATGCATACGCCTCCTCAACCTCTCGCTCCATTTTCTCCCATATCCATCGTACATGCACACACACAGAGCACATACAGTATATGCAAGGACAAGTGCTGTCATTACCTCCCTCAAGGGAGTGTATTGTTGTTTTTCCCTCCACAATGCTGATCATATAAACTAGAGGAAACAGTGTAACACCCACACACAAATACAGTGGAAAGTCGAAAATAAAATCACAAGAAAGCGTGACAAATATCATGAGACTTCAGCTCAGTGATCATATAAGGATTTACTCCACAATTGTGTTTTTTTTTTGTGACCGTCACAGAAGGTTAATTGTGATGGCAAAAAGAAAAAGTGCGATGATAACAGAAAAACTCATGTAAAATGGGAGTCAGCACCCACCTGCTACCATTTAAAGTGCCTCTGATTTACCCAAATAATTTTCGGATCTTCTAGTCAGATTTTGCTGACATTTCCTGACAACACTGACTGGTATTTCGAACTGTTCAGAATGCACTCCACTTTGTCCAGCTGAAGAGAAACAGCTGCCACCATCATGCTTCACTGTAAATATGGTGGTCATGAGTGGTGTTGTGTTTGCACCAAACATACCTTTTGGAATCATAGCCAAAAAATATTCAGCCTTAGTTCCATAACATCACCTTTTGTGACAAGGTGGAGGGAATTATGAACAGTTCAAAATAGCAGTCTGTGTTGCTAGGAAATGTCAGAAAAAGCCTACTAGAACATCCAAAACTTGTTTGGCATAATCAGAGGCATGTTAAATGGTAGCAGGTGTATGCTGACTCCCATTTAATGTGTTTTAGTCTGAACACAGCCGTATATACGTTGTAAGAGGGTGTAAACAAATGTTTATTTTTAATTACCCTTTCGAAAAGATTTTTTAAAAAAAGCAGTCGAGTTGTGGAGGTTATAGGCCACATTAATGGTGGAAAAACTATCACAAAAACCTTGCATTTGAACAGGGGTGTGAAGACTTTTTGTATTCACTTTCTGTTTTTGGAATATGGGAAGAAGCCAAAGTACCCTGGGAAAAAACTCACACAAGCAATGCGGTAAGTGAGATTTGAACCCCAAACCTCAGAACTGTGAGGTAGATGTACGAACCACTTGAATGCCATGCAGCTGACCAGACCTGATTTTTTTTTTACTTGCATATCTTATGGCAAAAATTCCAACAGCAACAAGTATTAGAGGTTCCACTGTATGTGAACATAACACCGTCCTGTGATGGTAAGGCCCAATTAAATGAAACCTGAATGATGCCACCACCTGTCCGCCAACTCGGCGTGTGTTCAAATATTCTTTCTGCATCACGTTGGATTTTTCCACAGTATCAGCTGAGATAATCAAAGGCTCTGTGACAGCCGAGTAGGCGACTGCTACATTCTACTGTGCATCATCCGCATCTTTCAGCCTCTGTTGTTCCCAGAGGGGGAAAAAAAAAAAAGAACACAACAAGACGGACAAAAAAACGCACTTGCAGAGGGCAAAGAGGAAGGAGGGGAGGCCACGGAAGAATAGCGAGAGGAGGTGCCCTGCACAACAGTACTGCTAAAGCCGAGGTCAATTGTGATGAAAATGGCCGCTCACCATGACCACAATAGCGCGTGAGTGACAGGACTAAAGCGACGCGGACGGGCTTATCCTGATCACTCAAGGCCTTGACTGTGGCGGTGCGATCACAATGCCCTGGAGATCTGTCTCCTTTTTTCGGACGGGCTGGATCACAGAGTGCCCATGGTCCCAAAAGCTTTGGCCCCCGGAACGTCCCTGGCATTACCATATCAATGCCAGCCCGCCTCTCTGCCGCCAAGGAGCAGTGTGGCGTGCCATAGTGCCTGCCGGTTAGCGGCGGCCTGTGCCTTCACGCTGCCATTCAGCGGGGAGTCAATGTTAACTCAATGCAGAGCTGGAATGGGATGAAGCGCGTTCCCCTAGAATGAACTCACTTCTACCACCACTTTGTTGTGTGTATAAAACAAACGTACATTTCTATAGGGTGTCCCAAAAAAATGTGCTCACTCTTTGACTGGCCATAACTCATATACAGTGGTACCTTGACTTCCAAGTTTAATTCGCTCCCTGACCAAGCTCACAATTATTTTTCTCAATTAAAATTAATTGAAAGCACCATGTTTTAAATAAAGAAAAATAGTGTTACATTGCATGCAAAGAACCATGCTACAAGATAATGTAAAGAAAAAAAACAAGTTTTACAAAGAGTAATTACTTCATGTACTGCATTATTCGTGTGTTGCATGCCGTGAAGGGGCGTGGCCTAGTAAGTGATCAGGAGCTGGAGTCTGCTGGGCTGCGCGTGAGCGTCAGTGCGTGAGTCGTGGCCTACAGCAGCTCCTTGCGGGTTTTCTCATTTGCGCACCTTGGCCACGAGGGGGAGTATAATACAGATACACGCACACAAAAAAAAGAAGAATTTAACAACTAAGTGACTCAGTAATATTAGTTGTTTTTCGCAAAGGAAAAAGAATATATGAATGTGAGTATTGTTATATTGTGTTGTTATGTGTTGCTACTGTTGGTGTTCAAATATTTGTTGCTGAAAGGGTTATAACAAATCTTAAAATCCAATATTTTAATCAAACTCAGTCCTGTGGCATCCCGTTTGTCAATCTGGTATTTTTGATCTGAGCCTAAACTTGAATCATAAAGAATCTGTAATTTTTAGATTAAAAAACAAATAAGAAAATAAGACATCACTTTTTACATTTTTTACTTTTGAACGAATGCTGCACCGACAATGCTGCGTCGCTTTGGCATTTTTAACTGTGTTTTCATACTTCCAATAGCACTTTATGATAAATTTCCTTTCTTATTTATTTTATTTAGGGTTATTTGCAGCTGAATAAAACATATATATATATATATATATATATATATATATATATATATATATATATATATATATATATTCTTTTGGGACACAGTGTATTTGAAACACCTTTTATCGCAAAACTGTCTGTTTGTTCTTCCTGTTCCTGACCTGATTAAAGTTCTTATTGGATTACACAAAAAGCTAGAAGTCCAATTTTGTCTGATCTCGCCGTACAAAGGTGCAGCACGGGCCTATTAATTTTTGGTGACAGCCGGTCCCCGATGAAGTCCCTTAAGGAGGCCTGCGGACCTGGAGTCATTAAAACAAAATGTTCAGGACAAAAATGTAGCCTGCGTGCCTTGGCGGAGTTGTGCTTCCATGCACAGCTGCTTGACTACATTTAACATGATTGCAGAAGTTCTGTGTCGTGACTGCCAGTTAACGAAGAATAGCACAACATAAGTACAGCTGTACACTCTAATCCAATACAAGAGCTGGATCATCCATTCATCCTTTGTAAAGATATTAGTGACCATCAGAGATGTATTCATTTAACAAAAATGCTATCATTGTGGTTATAGTGTGGTTCATTTCACTTAATAAGGCAATCCAACAGTATGTTGTAGTAGATGTTTGGATTTAAACGTAGCACGGGGGTCAAACTCGTATCTCATCTAATATGAATGCCATCGGTTGCTCTCAATTAACAGTCAGAGCTGGCGGATCATTTGTGAATATTTAACAACCAATCTGTGTGATACTGGAATGACTCTGGAGAGCATCGCAGCTGCCGCGGTCCCATTGCTAGACTCCGGGGCCCCAAATTACTGAAGCATGAATAACTACTTGGACATCTCTACTTGCTGACTAGATCATTAAGAATGTTTCAGACCAGCAATCGTTTTTAACAGTCTGTACTACAATTGAAATTAAAAAAACTTTTTGTTTATTTTGCAGTTGTATAGAACTGCACTGCATGATAAGATGTTAAATGTTATTTGCAATGTTTTGTAAACTTGGTGGAGGATATCAGTCAATACAACAGACAGACACAATTAGGAGCGTGGAGAATTCAAGATGGAGGATTTTGGACATACTCATAACGGTGGAAAATAATCAGTTTTTGAAACGTCATTTTTCCCTTAAATTTTCAGCATTTTTTTTTAAATTGGAGAGTAATCAATTTCTCTCATACTCATTTGTTTGTGTTATCTATATCCTCTTTCTAATCTTTGGTTTCCTTTTTTTTTAAAACTATAATTCAATCAAATTCTTTTGTGTTTTTTTGTTTTCTAAAACAATATTTTGCATCTGTATGGATGGATGGATGTTACTCAGGAATACTTCATCCATTCTCTGAACCGCCTATCCTCACTAGGGTCACGGGTGTGCTGGACCCTATCCCAGCTGACTCAGGGCGAGAGGTGGGGTACACCATGAACTGGTCGCCAGCCAATCACAGGGCATATATGAAACACAACCATTCACACCTATGGACAATTCAGTCTTCATTGAACCTACCATACATGTTTTTGGAACATGGGAGGCAACCGGAGGACCACGCAGGCACTGGGAGAAGATGCAAACTCCACACAGGAAGGCTGGATTTTGAACCTGGGACCTCAGAACTGTGAGGCGGATGTGCTAACTAGTCATCCACACTGCCGCCATTATAGTTCTTTTTAATCTAAAAAAAAACAAAGCCTCTTTTATTTTATCTTCAAATGTTTTGTTAAATCTTTTTTATAGTAATTCCTTCACCCACTTTTGAACTTTTCTAAAAATGGTCTTGTTCACTAAAAAAAAAAAAAAATCCAAACATTTTATTGACTTTATTTTTGTTTCCATTTTACATGTGAGTACTTTAAGTTCAAGTTCTGTCATTGAACAACCATGAACATAAATAGTTTAATAAAATAAAGGCATGCATAGGGGTTGTGGACTCCAAAAAATTAATTGCCTTGAAAATGCAATTTGGCAAATGATCAGTTCATTGTAGTGAATTTTTATATAGTCCTGTGGATTTTTTCCCACATTAAGAATTGTAAGAATCTTGCAATCCTAGACCTGGAAAGAAAATGGATGATCCTCTTGTTTAGTTTTTTTATTTTTTATTTGATGAATAAGAGCCAGAGCATGAGAGTGAGTGAGTTAAAGGACTGTGGAGAAAATCAATGAAGAAAAAGTAACTGAAGAAAAAGTAAAGTTGCAGTGAAGACCACTGAGATATTGGCAGTAGACGTCATACTTTGTCACGGAGAATCACAGGCGTGGGGCAAGATGCTGTTTGATGTCCTGGTCTTGTTTTAATCTGTCAGTCAATGCACACACACACACGACTGCATTCCCTGGCTGTGTTTTTCTGCCGAGTGCCGGGAGGTTATCATGCATCGTCAGGTGCCAGACCGACTCAGCAGCAGATTTGTCATTTGTAATTAGAAAGAAAAGGGGGAGCTTTTTTCTTCCTCCCTCACCTCTCTCCAATACTTATGATGACTCTCTGGGTATTGACAAATAAGACACTCTCTCACACACACACACACACACACACGTACGCAGACACTCATGCGCTGACACATGTTTGATGGGCCAAGTTTGATTCCATTAAGCTGAGTTCGTAAGTGAGGTGCCGGGATGAATGTTGATGGCCCCTTGGAGCCAAATGGCATCTGAAGCAGACAGTCATAACTAATTATCATACAACGTACACACATTTGTGCACTGACACACACAAACACACACACAAATACACACACACCCACACAAAGCCTATCTGGTCTTGGGTGTCTCTGCGGTCACGGTCTTTGCAGCTTTGAGTTGTGGTCACGGTTAAAGAGGCTTCCTCGCGGAGGAGACGCCAGGGCAGAGTCTTAAGACGGGGGAGAGGAGGGAAGCAAAAGATAATAGCAAAAAGGGCTAAAACTGTGTGGGGGTGCAGGTCTGGGATGGACCATGAGTGGGGAGGTGGTGAAAATGGAGTCTGTAGGTGGTTTTTGGGTAGTATGAAAGCCTGCGTGCTTCCATTCCCGTGCTCCACTGATGCATTCTAATGCTAAGTGTGTATTGCAGGGTCTGCCGGACTGTGGCTTGTGGAGTGCATGGTCTTTGATACTCACAGGACCCTCGCATACCATTCATATGCATATGTCTTTATGTCAATTTGCATCTACACACTGTCTGTTTTTAGATGTTTAAGTAACTGCTTTCTAGCCATTCGTGTCTGTGGTGGATGGTGTATATTTCCATATCAATGTGACCATTTTTCAAGTTGTTTTTAGCAGTGTGCATTCTAATGTTAAGTGGCCCCTAAAAGATAAACCTGGTGGAAGTTAACATCTGCAACAAAACAAATATGATAGCATCTAGTTGGACTAATTACTCTAACTGGGTTTGTTGAATAGTTACGTGATTCCTTTGCTGTTGTTCCATTGATGAAAGGATTCTCTGTCGACCAATCAACAAACTTTTCTACCTCCAACCTTTAGATATAGTATCACGAGAGATGGTCCCCCATGGAGGGCACCAAAAAGTGGTACCTCACTGATCAGATATCTTGGTACCAACATTTTCTTCAGCCTCAACTCCAAAGTCTTAGTCTTGACTCAACCTCAACTACAAAGTCTTGGTCTCTTGATGTGGCTGCTACTTTAAAGACTTGATCCTGACTTTGCCTCCACTTGGAAGTCTTGGCCCTAACTTGCCCTCAACTTCAAAGTCTTGGTCGTGACTGGATTGCAGCTCCAAAGTCTTAGTCTTGACTTGGTCTCTACTCCAAAGCTTTAAGCTAAACTTGACATCAACTCCAAAGTCCTTGTCTTGACTCGGCTGCTTCCCCAAAGTCTTGATCTTGGTTCAGGCCCTTCCTGGAGGAAATTAGTTATTTAGTAACCATTGGAAGTGTTCAATCTCGTCGAATGGCAATGATCTATGGGGTCCCTCAAGGGTCAGTTCTTGGACCCCTCCTGTTAAGCCTGTATAAGCCTACCCTTGGGTCAAATTCATTAGAACTATAATTCATAGGTATGCAGATGACACACAGTTATATCTAGCAGTGTCTCCAGATGACTACAGTTCAATTGAGGTGTTGTCTCTCTGTCTAAAACAGATAAATAACTGGATGAGACAAAGTTTTCTTCAATTAAACCACAACAAAACTGAGATAATTGTTTTTGGCAATAAAGAAAAGAGGATTGCTGTAAGTAAATATCTGGAGTCGCTCTCTTTTAAAACCAAAGACCCAGTCCGAAACCTTGGTGTTCTGATAGATTCTGACCTGACTTTCAACAGTGATATCAAATCAATTACCAAAACTGCCTTCTACCATCTGTAGAACATATCCAGAGTGAAGGCTTGCATTTGTCAAGCTGACCAGGAGAAGCTCATCCATGCTTTGATCTCAAGCAGACTTGACTATTGTAATGGTCTTCTGACTGGACTCCCCAAAAAGAGCATTAAACAGCTGCAACTCATTCAGAATGCTGCAGCTCAGGTTCTGACCAGAGGTCAGAGCATATTACTCCAATTCCAAAGTCTTTACACTGGCTTCCAGTCAGCTTTAGAATAGATTTTAATGTTATGCTACTGGTCTATAAATCACTAACTGGTTTAGGTCCTGAATACATGAAAGAAATGTTGGAAATGAAATATAAACCCAATAGGGCTCTGAGATTGACAGACTCAAGTCAAATAGTGGAGCACAGAGTCCAAAGCAAATATGGTGAAGCAGCATTTAGCTATTATACTGCACACAAATGGAATAAGTTGCCAACAGAAGTGACTTCAGCCCCAAGTGTGAATGTTTTTAAGTCCAGGTTGAAAACTCTTCTTTTTTTCTCATGCTTTTTAGAGCATTTTAAATGATATTTCTTGCACTGTACGGTTTTAATTGTAGTTTAATTTTTTTCTCTTTGTTTTAAACGTTTATAAGCTTTTTTTTCTTTGTTTTTAAATGCTTTTAATCATCGGAAGCACATTGAGTTACGTTGTGTATGAAGTGCTATATAAATAAATTTGCTTTGCTTTGCTTTGATCAACCTCAACTCCATTGTCTTGGTCTTGACTCAGCCGTCCCAACTCCAAAGTCTAGGACTTAACTCTGCCTCAACTCTCAAGTGTCACTTGACTTAACTCTGCTTCAACTCTCGAGTCACTCTTGACTTAACTCTGCCTTAACGCTCAAGTGTCACTCTTGACTCGACCCTATCTCCAAAGCCTTGGATATAAAATATTGGTTTTGATTGGCTGCTGCTCTAAAGTCTTGCACTTGACTCAGCCTCAACTTCAAAGTCCTTGCCTTGAGGCCGTCTCAAATCCAAAGTCTCAGTCTTGGCTCGGCCTCAACTCAGACGTCTCTGTTTTTACCTGGCTACAGCTCCAAAGTCTCTGTCTTCACTGGACCTCAACGCCAAAGCCTCAACTCCAAAATTTAGTCTTGACTCAGCTGGTACTCCAAAGTATTTGGTCTTGATTCAGCCTCAGTTCCAAAGTCTTAAGGCTTCTTAATACACCTGCGCTTGCGCGGCCGACATCGCCCGCATTGGTCACTTAACGCGCACACGACACAAATTGTTGCTGCGCGTAGAATGCCGCGGAGATCATCTCTCGTGATTGGTCCGTTTTAGTCACATGCTGTGATGATGTACTCAGCGTTCCCCTTGGTTCTACATACCACATACGCCGCCGCCTTCTTGATCGATTTTGCAGCATAATTAAACATATCATCTGGTCATCTAGGTCTATTTCTTCTAGCAGACCCTGTTCCACAGTCGCCATTGTTGTTGCTTTGTTCCTTGTTCCAGAAAGGAAAGGAAAAACGGCTACCGGAAATGGCCCAAAAATGCAGAGGAAACTCCACCTTGTGGCGTCCTAACCAATACCAGCCGTAGCGACACCCCCGACTTGGATGAGAACTGCAGCACATTTTCAAAACAGCGTGCGTGGGTTGCGCTCAAGTATAAAGACAAACTGCATGCGGGATAGCCGCAGTGACATCAGCGCGATTGCCGCACGCGCAAGTATAAAGAAGCCTTTAGTCTTGACTGGGTTGCATCTCAAAAGTCTAGGTCTTCACTCGACCTTAACTCCATAGTCTTGTTCTTGATATGGTCTTCTTTTGTGTGGCCTTGACTATATACTATTCCATGTTCCAAAAACAGAACCTCAGAGGGCACCACTTAAGGGACAAGTCATGAAATCCCTAAAGGTACAATCCACAACAATGTGATAAATTGGTTTAATTACGGGACTCTTGGCGGCACGGTGGACGACTGGTTAGTGCGTCTGCCTCACAGTTCTGAGGACCGGGGTTCAATCCCCGGCCACGCCTGTGTGGAGTTTGCATGTTCTCCCCGTGCCTGCGTGGGTTTTCTCCGGGCACTCCGGTTTCTTCCCACATCCCCAAAAAAACATGCATGGTAGGTTAATTGACAACTCTAAATTGCCCGTAGGTGTGCATATGAGTGCGAATGGTTGTTTATTTATATGTGCCCTGTGATTGGCTGGCAACCAGTTCAGGGTGTACCCCACCTCCTGCCCAATGATAGCTGGGATAGGCTCCAGCACGCCCGAGACCGTAGTGAGGAGAAGCGGCTCAGAAAATGGATGGATGGATATTGGACTCTTTTCATGGACAAAATAAGTTCAGTCTTTTCCTGTGTTGTAAATCTCAAGTGTCAAGGGTACAAATCACACTATCTCAATGACAAAAAGTTACATTTTGCAATAATGTACCTAATGGGGACAGGGACTCTAAGGTAACTGTCTCTCTGGGGTCAAAAAGGTAAAGGTATGTTCCCAAGCTGTAAAAGTCAATGGTACAACATTAGTATCTTTGAGTGTAGTACCTGTGAAACTGTATGAGGCCCCTAAAGGTACAATATTGTACTTTTTGACCAGGTCTGAACTGAACTACACTGCTTGTTTGGGCTTATATATTCCACTTTCAGATGTATGCATCTTGGGTATGTGAGGCATGCGTGCCCCCAGCTCCCCAATTCAATGTTGTGTGCTCTGCTTTGTTTGCCATGTGTTCCGGTCCCCGACCGATTACGGCGTGAAATTCTGCACACATTGTCAGACGGCGGGGAGTCTCACGTGAACGGACGCGCACAACAAAGCACACATACTCAATAACTCGGCAAGGCGGGAAGTCAGAGAAGCCTTTTAATGACTGCCGGGGACAGAAAAGGGAGCACCAGTGTGGCAGTGTCAAGGCGTTGTGACAGATGCTAGTTGTAAAACTGCTCGCTCACAGCTTCATTATTATGAAAAAAAAAGAGTAGCGATCAGATCCAGCAAGATTGATGCACCATCTTTCACACAAACACACACACTCACTGATATTTAGTGCCCCATCGATCCCAGGGAGTCCATCCTATCATTGACCCAACTTTCGTTTGCATACTTGATGCCTTTCTCCTTGTTTTTACCTGCAAACTTCATGTCTGCAATGTATTTGTACATGATTTGGTGTGCTAACAATACTGAAGCCAAAGTGTGAGATAGACTATATAGGACCGGTCCCCAACCACCGGTCCGCGGACCGATACCGGGCCGTGAGGCATTTGTTACCGGGCCGCAGAGAAATAATTTATATAATTTCTGTTGTATTGCAATTTGCGTGTCAATGTGTTTTATTTTGAAAATTGACCGGATCTTCTCCGTCGCACCAGCTGCGCGTCTCAATTGACACGTCCAGACTCGAACACTTCTGTTTCCGGTCCGAGCGGGCTGGCTAACGGCGTGAGAGCTCAAAGAATGAAATAATTTCATAAACTAATTCAGTTCATTACGTTTACTGAGAGGATTTGTTCTTTTGAATGAAACGTTCCCGAACGAAACAACACTATATCACTATATCAGGAGTCCTACTTAAAATACAGGTTTATCGCAACAGTTAACTCTCACGCACCAAGTCCGCTCTGATACAGATACAGTCGTAGGTTGCTGCTCAACACAGGCAGAACTACTTTTACGGAGTTAAAAGTACTCATTGAGGAGAACAGTCTAGTCTGGCTGCCTACAATAACTCCGACCCCTGCATCGCGCCCACAGTGGACGCACCACGAACGGCGAAGGAGGAAGCAGAAGGCGGAGGGAGGCTACCCTCTCGTCCACCAGGGTGAACCCGACGTACAGGCGCTGAGCCGGCAGGCAATAAGTATACCCACATCTGCTCAGCGCCTCTCACCGTGGGCAACTCCAGAGTGGAAGAGAGTCCAACCCTTCTCAAGAAGACTGGTACCAGAGCCCAAGTTGTGTGTGGAGGCGAGTCCGACTATATCTAGTCAGAACTTCTCGACCTCACACATCAGCTTGGGCTCTTTTCCTGCACTGGGGACTCCATCGTTCTGCTGGGGGACTTCGATGATCACGTGGGCAATGACAGTGAGACCTGGAAGGGCGTGATTGGGAGGAACGCCCCCCCCCCCCCCCCGATCAGAACCCAAACGGTGTTCTGTTACCGGACTTCTGTGCTCATCACGGATTGTCCATAACGAACACCATGTTCAAGCAAAAGGGTGTCCACATGTGCACTTGGCAGCAGGACACCCTAGGTCGCAGTTCGATGATTGACTTTGTGGTCGTGTCATCGGACTTGCGGCCGCATGTCTTGGACACTCAGGTCAAGAGAGGGGCGGAGCTGTCAACTGATCACCACCTGGTGGTGAGTTGGCTCCGATAGTGGGGGAAGATGCCGGTCTGACGTGGCAGGCCCAAACGTATTGTGAGGATCTGCTGGGAACGTCTTGCAGAATCCCCTGTCAGAAGGAGTATCAACTCCCACCTCCGACAGAACTTTGCTCATGTTCCGGGGGAGGCGGGGGACATCGAGTCCGAGTGGACCATGTTCCACGCCTCCACTGTTGAGGCGGCCGACCGGAACTGTGGCCGTAAGGTGGTCGGTGCCTGTCGTGGCAGCAATCCCCGAACCCGTTGGTGTTCACCAACAGTGAGGGATGCCGTCAAGCTGAAGAAGGAGTCCGATCAGGCCTTTTGGGCCTGTGGGACTCCTGAGGCAGCTGATGGGTACCGGCTAGCCAAGCGGAAAGCAGCTTTGGTGGTCGCTGAAGCAAAAACTCGGTTATGGAAGGAGTTCGGTGAGGCCATGGAGAAAGACTTCCGGATGGCTTCGAGGAAATTCTGGTCCACCATCCGGCTTCTCATGAGGGAGAAGCAGTGCACCATCAACACTGTGTATAGTAGGGATGGGGCGCTGTTGACCTCGACTCGAGAAGTGAGTCGGTGGGGAGAATACTTCGAAGACCTCCTCAATTCTAGCGACACGCTTTCCCATGAGGAAGCAGAGTCTGGGTTCTCTGAGGCAGGCTCTCCTATCTCTGGGGTTGAGGTCACCGAGGTGGTTAAAAAGCTCCTTGGTGGCAAGCCTCCGGGGATGGATGTTGTGGGGCTGACCTGGTTGACACACCTCTGCAACATCGCGTGGACATCGGGGACAGTGCCTCTGGATTGGCAGACTGGGTTGGTGGTACCCCTTTTTAAGAATGGGGACCGGAGGGTGTGTTCCAACTACAGGGGGATCACACTCCTCAGCCTCCCTGGTAAGGTCTATTCAGGGGTGCTGGAGAGGAGGGTCCATCGGGAAGTCGAATCTCAGATCCAGGAGGAGCAATGTGGTTTTCGTCCTGGCCGTGGAACAGTGGACCAGCTCTACACCCTTGACAGTGTCCTCAAGGGTGCATGGGAATTCGCTCAACCAGTCTACATGTGTTTTGTGGACTTGGAGAAGGCGTTCGACCATGTCCGTTGGGTACCAAACCCCCTGATACGGGCTGTTCTGTCCCTGTACGACCGGAGTCAGAGTTTGGTCCGCATATCCAGCAGTAAGTCGGACTCGTTCCCGGTGAGGGTTGGACTCCACCAAGGCCGCCCTTTGTCACCGATTCTGTTCATAACCTTTATGGACAGAATTTCAAGGCACAGCCAAAGCGTAGAGGGGGTCTCGTTTGGTGGCCTCAGTATTGCATCTCTGCTTTTTGCAGATGATGTGGTTCTGTGTGCTTCATCAAGCCGTGATCTCCAACTGTCACTGGAGCAGTTCACAGCCGAGTGTGGAGCAGCTGGGATGAGAATCAGCACCTCCATATCTGAGTCCATGGTCCTCAGTTGGAAAAGGGTGGTGTGCCCTCTCCAGGTCGGGGATGAAATCCTCCCCCAAGTGGAGGAGTTCAAGTATCTTGGGGTCTTGTTCACGAGTGAGGGAAGAATGGAACGGGAGATCGACAGGCGGATCGGTGCAGCGTCTGCAGTGATGCGGACTTTGTATCGGTCTCTTGTGCTAAAGAAGGAGCTAAGCCAAAAGGCGAATCTCTCAATTTACCGGTCGATCTATGTTCCTACACTCACATATGGTCACGAGCTGTGGGTCATGACCGAAAGAACAAGATCCCGGATACAAGCGGCCGAAATGAGTTTCCTCCGCAGGGTGTCCTGGCTCTCACTTAGAGATAGGGGGAGAAGCTCGGTCATCCGGGAGTCGCTGCTCCTCCACATCAAGAGGAGCCAGATGAGGTGGCCGGGGCATCTGATTCGGATGCCTCCCGGATGCCTCCCTGGTGAGGTGTTCCGGGCACACGTCCCATCGGGAGGAGACCCCGGGGGACGACCCAGGACACGCTGGAGAGGCTAAGCACACACACATGCTTACACTTGCACACACTGGCTGCTGCTTAATATACGCTGGCTTGACACAGCATAAGGAACACCTGAACAACCTAATGAGATCCAAGAGCGGTATCATATACAGTTAACCCTGACATTTTCACCTCATCCACACGCAGCATCAGCACTGGGGCGCCCCAAGGTTGTGTCCTCTCTCCGCTGCTCTTCTCTCTCTACACGAACGACTGCACCTCAGCGAACCTGACTGTCAAACTCCTGAAGTTTGCAGATGACACCACTGTCATCGGCCTCATCAAGGACGGTGACGAGTCTGCATATTGACAGGAAGTGGAGCGGCTGGAGCTGTGGTGCGGCCGACACAACCTGGAGCTGAACACGCTCAAGACTGTAGAGATGATCGTGGACTTCAGGAGGCATCCTTCGCCACAGCTGCCCCTCACGTTGTCCGGCTGCCTTGTGTCAACCGTCGAGACCTTCAAGTTCCTGGGAATTACAATCTCTCAGGACCTGAAGTGGGCGACCAACATCAACTCCGTCCTCAAAACGGCCCAGCAGAGGAAGTACTTCCTGTGGCTTCTGAGAAAGGACGGCCTGCCACCGGAGCTGCTGAGACAGTTCTACACAGCGGTCATCAAATCAGTCCTGTGTTCTTCCATCACAGTCTGGTTTGGTGCTGCTACAAAAAAGGACAAACTCCGACTGCAACGGAAAAATCAAAACTGCTCAAAGGATTGTTGGTACCCCCCTACCCACCCTTGAGGACTTGCACGCTGCCAGAACTAAGACATTGGCGTGCAAAATCCTCTCGGACCCTCCCCACCCCGGTCACCAGCTCTTCCAGCTCCTTCCCTCAGGTAGGCGCTACCGATCAATGCAAACTAGAACTAGTAGACATTCCAACAGCTTCTTCCCTCTTGCAATCAACTTCTTAAACAGCTAACCTATAATTCCATTACAACAAGCTGGCAATTTTTTGACTTGAGTTCGTTGTCACATTTCTGTGGGGCCAATTATGTATTACTCGTGCACTCGCTGTAGTTGTCTCGCCATGCTGCACTATTTGCATATACTGGCCACTCATGCCAGAGTAGCATCTGCTCCATTTGCACACTGATTGAGGAGTATCCGTAACATTTGCACAACCATTGTCCCAGATTATCGCACTACTCGTCACTTTAAACCGCATCCACTCCTTGAAGTCTCAGCGCCCTTTGCACAATGGTCATTGCACCGGACTATTGCAATATTAGTCATTCGAACTGCTCTAAGTGCTAGAGGACTCTGCATCTTTTTGCACAATTGTTTTTTGTCAATGTCTTTATGTCTCCAAAGTGTTCTGTAAATTGACTGTTGTACTAGAGCAGCTCCAACTACCGGAGACAAATGCCTTGTGTGTTTTGGACATACTTGGCAAATAAAGATGATTCTGATTCTGCATTCGTGAAGCGGCACCGTGGCCGACTGGTTAGAGCGTCTGCCTCACAGTTCTGAAGACCGGGATTTAAATCCCGGCCCCGCCTGTGTGGAGTTTGCATGTCCCCCCCCGTGCCTGTGTGGGTTTCCTCCTACATCCCAAAAACATGCATGCTAGGTTGATTGAAGACCCTAGCTTGCCCGTAGGTGTGTATGTGAGTGCGAATGGTTGTTTGTTTATGTGTGCCTTGCGATTGGCTGGCAACCAGTTCACAGTGTACCCCGGCTCCTGCCCGAAGATAGCTGGGATAGGCTCCAGCACGCCCGCGACCCTTGTGAGGATAAGCGGCTTGGAAAATGGATTGATGGATGGATGCATTTCTGAATTTTCAGATTTTTTTTTTTAACCAATCCTGCCATTATTCGCTGAAAATCTTTATCTCTATTTTGCTGTTTTTGTGCTGAGGTCAAAAGAATAAAATTATAATTTATTCGCCATCTGGTGGATTCTTGGCATTGTTTATTGGGTTTAATTAAATAATTTAATTTTTTTCGTCTGGGTTTCAGGTGTCCTGTTTTGTTGGCGGTCCTTTAATGCACTTCGTGGACCAAAAAGTGAAACTGAAAGCGTTTTAACTTTTCTCCTGATGCTGCCACTAATGAGCCTGTGTAGTCTACTTTGCTGTTACAGTTTGCCTGTATTACAAGACATTTATTATTGTGTGTGTGTGTGTGTGTGTGGTGGTGGGGGGGGGGGGGGGGGGCGCGTGTGTGTGTGTGCGCGTGTGTGTGTGCCTGAAGTCGCTGGAGGTGATTTGATGTCATTGTGTTGTCGCAGAAGAGGCAGGCCTCCTGCTGCAGGGAGATGCTCAGCTTTACCTGCCTCTCCTCCACCATCCATTATCCTTCTCTTAGCAGGCGTTCACCTCATTATACATCCTCAGGACTTCTCTTCCTCTATCTCAGCTCTCACTGTGCTGCCCCTGTAAATGTATGCACATATCCCTAGTGTTGGAAAATCACCAAGTACAAATACTTTGTTACTCTACTTAAATCAATTTTTCAGTTATCTGTACTTATATATAGTATATATTTTTCTGATTACTTTTTACCTATACGCCCTACATTTGAAAACAGATACTGTATCTGTATTATCTACTCCTTGCGTTGTCAAAAAAGGCTAGTTACTTTTTCATCAACCTCCAATAACAATACGGTGTAAAGAAAAAGGCGTAGAGAATCAGAATCAGAATCAGAATCAGAATCAGAATCAGAATCATCTTTATTTGCCAAGTATGTCCAAAACACACAAGGAATTTGTCTCCGGTAGTTGGAGCCGCTCTAGTACAACAGACAGTCAATTTACAGAGCACTTTGGAGACATAAAGACATTGACAAAAAACAATTGTGCAAAAAGATGCAGAGTCGTCTAGCACTTAGAGCAATTTGAATGACTAATATTGCAATAGTCCGGTGCAATGACCATTGTGCAAAGGGCGCCGAGACTTCAAGGAGTGTATGCAGTTTAAAGTGACGAGTAGTGCGATAATCTGGGACAAGATTGGTTGTGCAAATGTTACAGATACTCCTCAATCAGTGTGCAAATGGAGCGGATGCTACTCTGGCATGAGTGGCCAGTATATGCAAATAGTGCATCATGGCGAGACAACTACAGTGAGTGCACGAGTAATACATAATTGGCCCCACAGAAATGTGACAACGAACTCAAGTCAAAAAATTGCCAGCTTGTTGTAATGGAATTATAGGTTAGCTGTTTAAGAAGTTGATTGCAAGAGGGAAGAAGCTGTTGGAATGTCTACTAGTTCTAGTTTGCATTGATCGGTAGCGCCTACCTGAGGGAAGGAGCTGGAAGAGCTGGTGGCCGGGGTGCGGAGGGTCCGAGAGGATTTTCCACGCCCTTGTCTTAGTTCTGGCAGCATGCAAGTCCTCAAGGGTGGGTAGGGGGGTACCGACAATCCTTTCAGCAGTTTTGATTGTCCGTTGCAGTCGGAGATTGTCCTTTTTTGTAGCAGCACCAAACCAGACTGTGATGGAAGAACACAGGACTGATTTGATGACCGCTGTGTAGAACTGTCTCAGCAGCTCCGGTGGCAGGCCGTCCTTTCTCAGAAGCCACAGGAAGTACATCCTCTGCTGGGCCGTTTTGAGGACGGAGTTGATGTTGGTCGCCCACTTCAGGTCCTGAGAGATTGTAATTCCCAGGAACTTGAAGGTCTCGACGGTTGACACAAGGCAGCGTTTGGATGGCCCCACGGATGGATGCCCGAGGCCACTGCCGCCCACCCCCCTCACCCCACTTGCACACCACTCCTCAAGAAGACCATTATGCAATTTGATAAAAAAGGAAAACTATTTTGTGTGCATTTTTAGGATTATCAAAAGAGGTATTGTATGTAAATAATTGAAATTAATCATTCATTCAATTAATTAATCAATTCATTGATAATTGACAGTAAAAAAACAAATCAAAAACGTTTTACTTTCGTACTTATGTACATTTCAATCTGTACTTTTTTACTTTTACTTATAGCTGACATAAAAATTCTACACACCCCAGCTCAAATCCCAGGTTTTTGTGATCTTGAAAAATGAGACCAAGATAAATAATTTCCAACCTTGTTCCCCCATTGATTTGTTTGGGACATTTTGTTATGGTCCAGTGAAACCAAGGTTGAACAAATCCGGGCATTTGAACAGGGGGGTGTAGACTTTTTATATCCACCGTAAGTTAATTAGTTGAATCAGTACTTCTACTTTAGTAAAGAGTACGAGTACTTTTGCCACCTCTGCAAATCCCGTCTCGCTGCACAAAGAAGTATTATTGTGCAAGCGTGTCTATGTGCTCTAGTTCCGATTATAAAGCGGCAATGGGAAAGCGATGGCGGGTGGACTGAACGACGTGCTGTGTCTGCGCACTTAATCAGATCACTCGGCCGTAATATTGACTCATATAACCGTCTGGCGACATTGCCGTTTAATAGCGTGTGTGCGCATGGTCGTGCATGCGCGCGTTGGTGTCTATGTGTTCCGAAGACTTATCTGGCTTGCCGGAGCCATTACAGACTAATAGGCCTCGTGGAATGTGCTGTAATGACACAATAAAACAATTGAATATGTTGGAGTAGAATGACTTTTCAAAGTGGCTGAGGCCAAAAGCAATCTAGGAGCAACAAACACAAAGTAGAGATGAGGCTTATTAAGAGGAGAAGTGAACTCTTGCTCGTTTGTCATCCGTCATCTCAAGACAATTGCATGAATGTCTTGCAGGTGACAAAGAGATGATTTATGAAGGAAAGAATGATGGTAAGGTTTGAGCTACATCACCGCTCAATCACAAAATTGATCGTAATCATTCTTCGAGTTCAATGCCGGGCGATAAACCAAGCAGGCAGTTTAATTTAGATTAAGCCACAAGAAGCGAATGGCAGTTTTTATTTATGCTTTAAACTTTTGTAGGGAATAAATGCTACCTCATGAAACTTATTCATATCTCCCAAATCAGGAAAAAAAGACCAAATAAAATGTTCAATTTTAGGAACTCATGCTGTCATTGTCATCATATTTGAAAGTGCCTGAGGATTCCTTAGAATATAATGGAGTGGATATTGTATATATGTTGCACTGTATTTTTTGTGACATTTAAAGAGGGGGTTTACAGTTTTAAAACTGCTAGCAAGATTTGAAGGTAGCCTCACTAAACCCCAAGCGCCCACCCTACCCTGAGTGTCTGACCAAAGCCATGCACCTCCTCCTCTGCTGGATCATTGTGGTCCACGTCTCAGACAGACAATCAGACATCTAATTTTTTATCATATTTTCCCGGCAAATAGCCGATCATGTTGTTATTCCAATGTCATATATGTCAACAACATCAGGTACCATCGACATTGATGACTCAATGTTTATTTAGTATAAAGAAATCAATATCAACCATTCCGAGAGTTCAGATGAATTGATTCAATGTCCTCGTGTTGTCTGGGATGGGAGTGACATACAGTGACAGCTGAGTGCTCTTGCATTACATGGCAAAAGGTATAATAAATCTATGGATCCACCTGCTGCCATTCATACAAAAGACTAAGTTATGGCTTCCTGTAAGTATTTCAGCTTTATGTTCAATGAAAGACTGAACAGATTTCACACTGATTGAAGGGACACTGTGCAGGAATTACGCCTATCTAGCGTTGAAGTTGTATATTGCATCCAAACGAATAGTGCACACTATTAGACCCTGTTTTTCAACCCCGTATTGCAACAACGGTAGCCGTTGTATATCAAAAAAACCTCAACAACAACAATAACACTGTCGAACAAAACCGAGTGAAAACAGTTAGCTTGAGGCTAATTTAGGCAGTGTTGACTTACTTGTTGAGGAGAAAACTGGCAACTTTAGTTTCAAGAAGGCAGACTGTCATGGCGCTCCCCTACTGGGTCACCACTCTTGTGTATAAATAAATTATTCGCTTACTGAGAATGTATCAGATTATTATCAGATCTCATAATACACCAATGATATCAAATATATAAAGGCAGACATTGATTTTTGCCAGTAAACAACTGAAAACGTTACAGTGTCCCTTTAAGTCAATTTGTGGCTAAATTGAGACAAGCTCATCATTATTGCAGAATTCATATGTCTTGTTCGGTGGTGCCGGGAGATTTTTGTCATTTAAAATTGGTGCCGAGATTTAATAAGGGTTGGGAATTACTAGCATAGATAATCCGCTAAATGGGATGCATTAGCAGAGTGTATGCAGTTGTCAACAAAGACGCCGTGAGAGTTTCTGCAATGGTTATCATCTGCCTTCCTGCAAAAAAAAAAAAAAAAAAAAAAACTATCAGGAGGGCCATTAGGGTCAGACGTGCATCCATATTTGAAGTGGGGGGAAGCCATACGTACGTGCAAATGTTGCTTTGTTGGTGGGCACATCCTCTGACTCACCTAGCAGACAGAATTTTGTGCTAGGTGTTAGACTGCTACGCTCTCCTCAGACGTCGTCCTTCTTTCTCCCGCTTTGTCCTCCCGTTGGCAGCGTGCGTGTCTTTATGTAATCATTTTGTAGCGATCTGTTGAGAATTAGAGATCGAAAACCCATTTGCAGAGGTTAGCCGCGCACACTCGGCCTGTTTGTCTGCGGTGAAATCAAAACCTCGCCCTCCGCCGCCCTCTACCTTTTCCATTCCCTCTCCCACTGTCCCCTACGTCTTTCTCGCTCCCTCATTAGGGTCACAACACCGCAATGGTGGCGATAAAGTGGAGCGATTAGATGACTGAGAAGAAATGAAGGAATTTATTAAAGGTAGCGGGACATACAGTGGTGTTGTTTGTGTGGAATAAAAAGGAGACCGTGTTGGGGTCAAGCTCCATTAGAGATGAGATGAGTGCAATGCTCGACAGGTGAAAATGTGCTTTTTCTCCATTTTTGACTCACACACTGAGCAGAAAGCGTCTTATAGATGATCCAAACAGATGAGAACTTTTAAAATCCTGTTCACCATCTATACACAGTAAGGGTCCCCTGTTTGCGACGGTCCTGATATATGATATTTTGAGGTTATGATCGATGTTCAATGAACTAGTTTGTGCAGCAGTGTACGAAAACTTCGTCACGTAGCACAAGAAGGCACGTTCAGTTACCGCCATACTTACCGTTATTCATTTGATTGTTTTATAGATGTGGCCTAAAAGGTTGTTTTTTTGTACAACTCTTTAATGTAATTATGACTTTACTACTGCAGCTTACTTACAAATTCGGTTAAATTCTTTTCAAGCCCCCTGTGTTTCTATTTGTACCTAATAATCAATTAGTTGATTCCTTATAATCGTTTTGTGTGGAACTGATCATTGATAGATGTATTTGAAACAATAAAGGCAGACTGGAGTGCACGGGTGTGCTGCAACCAACAGAAGACTTCAGTCTCAACTAGTTTGCTGTCTAAACAAAACAAGCTATATTATTATGTTAGAACTGTTTAAATCTAATTCTTGAGGTAATTATACAGTGGTGCTTTGAGATGCAAGTGACCCAACTTATGAGTTTTTCAAAACACGAGTCGTCGTTTGTCTTATATTTTTGGTTTGACTTACGGGCAAAATAATTGCGATTCGAGTGCTGAATGGTGGCAACACAACTCACTTCACAATTAGCACCATACAGTTTTGCAAATAGTGCACAATTCTTCAAAAAAGAGGCTTCAAGCTGTTTAATACCCTTACTAGTTGATGTTTACTTTAAAGCTAAAAATAAAACAAAGAGAATTACTTGTACATTTCATTTTTAAACAACCGCATAGCTTTGCCTCTACTTAGTTTAATGTTAACAATCATTGCAAAACTCCATAGATGGGGTAATGAATACCATCTATGTGGCAGTGTTATAATGCTTTAAGCAACTGATATTTGAAAGAAATGGTGCATCGACACATGCACACAGCCAATATAACAGTACTCACTGGATTTTATTCTTTAACTGCTGTGAAAAATGATTCTTATTACTGCATCTTACAGACTCACTTACACTAGTTGTGAAACTCTTCTTCCTTTGTGTCTCCATGACTGTATTACACTGCCCCCGGTAGCCAAGTCACGCACACCATAGGGACTCGCAATCAAGCAATGATGAACAAAACTGTTTATTTAACTGCCTTCTTTTCCCCATCACAAAAAAATAATATGTTTTTCTTGCTTATTTGTTTCGCCCCGTCTGCCAGTTACATTGTTTCACATGATTCATGAAGGCCTCCCCTTTAATACACGGCAAAAAACTCGATTAATTGATTATTATATAGTCATGCCAGCGCCCTCCCCTACTTGTAATAAATGTATTGTCTTGTGGAGCATTTGATCAATTCTTCATTGCTAATTATTTGAAAATGTCAGTGCTGTTTTGCAAATCACTTTCCTCGCAGGAGTGCAGTTTAGTCATTGTTTAGGGTTGCATTTCGGCGTCGCAGGCTGAATAATACACGCTGGAAAATTAGAAATACCCAAATTGAAATAAAATGGCTGACCATTTTTCCTCAATGGCAACATGTTGCGGGTAATTGTTGAATTTTAGTCTTCTTATTTTATGGCTAAACAATTCAGAATCCAGGCTCACTGATTCTCAATCATTCAGAACGACAGGCTTTTATTGGATGGTGGGTGCTGAACACGATTTGAATAATTTATGCAATTGTGAATATTAGATTAAGCACTGTTACATCTGACTTGGATTGAATGGCGTAGGTTGTGCCACATTAGAAGCCAGCATCTGTTATGTTCTACCCTCAAGTTCAACATGCACAAGATCAATTAAAAACAAAAAAACGTATTAGGTGCAGAGTCAAGGCAGAAGTAAAAAAAAAATACTGCAGTATAATGATAGCGTGAGACACAAGGCTTTAACCTCAGGTAATCGTCGTCTCTAATTAGTTTCCTCTAGTGGCTGCCACTTTCTACCACAGTGTAGCTGAGCGT
The DNA here is from genome assembly GCF_024500385.1 of Phyllopteryx taeniolatus. Lineage (NCBI taxonomy): Eukaryota > Metazoa > Chordata > Actinopteri > Syngnathiformes > Syngnathidae > Phyllopteryx > Phyllopteryx taeniolatus. Next base: position 10,344,810 of record NC_084507.1, on the reverse strand, counting down.
CTAATTGTCATTCAAGTTTTGAACTTCCTGAATAATGATCCTAAAATCTTCACTTATGGAGCAAAACAGAGCAACTTCTCTGGGCGACAAAAGACTTTACGCAGCATTAAAAGTAACTGTCGCAGTCAAATCTACAAGGTCAAGTCTGATTGTTTTAGCATGTTGCAAATATTTATACATGCACTGCCTACTCAACTGTAACATTAGCACTGATGCTAGTGCTAACACATCACAAAAGGTGTACAGCCTGTTCCACAATTACATACGTCGAATTAGTATGGCTGTAACCTTTTCATGTAACATTTTCTACAATGCTTATTGTCATTGTGGGTGAGCAGGTGCCCATCCCAGCTGACTTTGGGCGAGAGGCAGGGTACACCCTGGACTGGTTGCCAGTTAATCAAAGGGCTCATATTAGACAAACAATCATACACTTTGATAACTATGGACAATTTTGAGTTTTCTATGAACCTGCCATGCATGTGTTTGGAATGTGGGAGGAAGAAAACCCACACAAGCGCGGGGAGAACATGCAAACACCTCACAGGAAGACCCGAGCACAGATTCAAACGCAGAACCTCAAAACTGTGCTACACACATTTCAAAGAGTTATTATCTTACATGACCAATACATTTAATCTGACAAATTCACTTTTTTTTTTTTTTTTTTTTTATCACAACCTTTCTTCGTGATGGAACCTCTGCACAATGGAACACTATCCACATAATCAATTTCCCCAACTGAATATTACCATCCAAGTGTCAAGCTGTTGCCATTATAATACTTTTTTTTTTTTATTTAATTTTTTTAAAACCGTTTGCAGTTCCGTATTCACAGTCACCTATTCAATTTGTTGTTTTTTTCTGTGGAACCGATCCTCACCTACTTGCTAAACCTATCACCTGTCCCCGTTTTTTCGCACTTTTTGTCGCTGACGGATTAATTGGTGTCAATGAAGTATGTTGAAGTGATACATTTCGACTGAAAGACATTGTACTGTATGTCGGGGACAAGCAGAGTTGAAGTTATGGCGAGTCTTAACAGCTCTGCTAAGTATCTTTCAAAAAGCTCAAACGTGTATGCTGATTATTCTTAAGGGTAATGTTGCAAAAAAAGATATTAAAGTATTATTGGCTCACAGTGTTACATTTACTTTTTAAAATATTTATATAGGAAGTTCTAAACATTTTTAGTGTTAGGTGTGTCAATTACTCCAAGGTTTTCTCTAGGGTTATTGCGCAAGAAATGTATTATGTAACATTTGAACAAACTTTACTGTCAGTCGAGATGTGGTCCTACCTTCCGCAGTCAAATTCTTAATTGTACAATTTCAGGAGCATTAGAATTTAGAGATTTCACTGTAGGTAACGTAATAGCACAGTGTAAAGAGAGGTTCCCCATTAATCAGCGGGGGGGATTAACAGGGTATGAAAAAAAATGTAGTCCTGTTGGACAAGACCAAATAAGTGGAAGTCCTTTGTTCTGTCATGTATTGTTGAGTCGTCCTTCCTTTGGAGGACGACTCAATCATCTTCTCCACGTTGGTTTGACGAAAAGGGAGCTCTTTGCCTCTTGCACAATACATACAGTACATGAAGAAATTAACAATATGTCGCATCCATCTCTTTTAAATGCTAACGTGTTTAAAAAAAAAAGAAACACACAAAAAAACACTGGACGTGAGAATGATGTGTTCAGCCCTGGGGGGCAGCGAGATGCTTTAAATGCCATCATACATGCACAGTTGCACCAAGTGGACGTGACGGAGGAGGGTTGGATCGAGTGGGATGGGAGGGATGGCGGGCTTTGCGATGGAGAGAGGCGAGAGACGAGGGGCTAATAAAGGAGAAGATAAAGGCTGACGCTGCACTTTGGCACTTGGTGGGAGGTCTTTGTCTCAGCTCATAATATCGTGCTGATGACTGTGTGTGCGTGTTTGTGTGTGTGTGTGAGTGTGTGTGTGTGTGAGTGAGTGAGAGTCAAAACACACTGGAACAAAGCAACTGTGAATGATATACAGTACTGGAAAGCCTTTTCCTTCTTGATGCTTGTATGAATCATCATGAAGAGTTGTGCTGAGTACTGTTTGCGAAGTAACTCCTCCTCCATGTTTGTAGAGTGTTTATGCCATGTTTGCGTATTGATTCTGCAATTTTTCTGTCATCACATGAGATGATTCTGTCACGTATTTGGAGTGATTTCGCTGTGCAAGTGGAGTGATTCCAATATTTTTGTGAAGTGACTCCCATTTTTGTGCAGTGATTCCTCTGCCATGTGTTGGAGTAGTTCAGCCATTTTCATACAGTGACTGCGCCACGTTTGTGGAGTGATTCCACCATGTTTATGAAAAGATTTTGCTATGTATGTGGAGAGATTCTGCCATGTTTGTGGCACAATTCATCCATATTTGTCATGTGACTCCTCCACCATGTTGGTGGAGTCATTCCTCAGCACTGTTTATGAAGTAGCTCTGCCATGTTTGCAGAGTGTTTACGTCATGTTTGTGCAGTGATTCTACCATGTGAGTAGGACGAGTTCATCATGGTGTGGAGTGATTCTGCCATATAACATCCGTATGTTATATGGCAGAATCACTGCACACCATGATGAACTCGTCCTGGAACCTCGACAAAACTGACCCCGATATAACGGATATGGGATAAAACGGACCGTCGGGACTGAACTGTGTGTCCAAGATTAGTTTCTATGTATCACTTAAAATGGCGTTGACAAAGTCTGTTAGTTCCAGAACTGGCCGCTGTTGTTTGCTAGTGCTGTGGTGCAATGCAGGCGGAGAATGGCACTGACGTTTTTCCAGGTCACAGATATACAATACGACTAGTTCCAATTCCACAAGACGTGCCTCCCGTGCCCACGTGGCGGCCATGTTAAATGCCGTGGCAGCGTGGTTATATCTATTGTCTATTGCACATAGAGCATCGAGAGAGCGGCATGGCTCCGGCGTTAACTCAGAGAAGTACCAAACACAAGTCTTTGGAGTCTGAAACATGCTATTTTTGTTATAGTCAAACATTTTTTTGTCAAGCCATTTTCCTTTGGCAACTGATTTTGAACTAGGAAGCACACAAATTCCCTGCGGCTCAATAAAGCGACTTGCCTATGATGAGTACAGTATGTCTATAATGTCACCATGACCAAGCATGGTAAGTTTGGATAAAAATGTGAAACTTTCATTTTCAAGTTTTTATTTACAATAACTTTTTTACTGTACTGGGCATTTTAGGCCACAAAAAAAACCAAAAAAAAAAACCCCAATAATTCTAAAAATGAAAAAAAATAAAAAATAAAAGTGCTTCAATGTAACAGACAATCGGCTATATCGGACGACGCCCCACCCCATTTAGTCTGATCTTTCGAGGTTTCACTGTATACTGTAAGTGAAGTGATTCCAACATTTTTTGTGGAGTGACTCCTTCATGTTTGATGCATGATTCTCCTGTTTGGGGAGTGATTCATCCACCAAATTTGTAGATTTGTATGTGGAGTAGCTCCCCATTGTTAGTGCAGTGATTTGTCCATGTTTGTCATTTGATTCTGCCATGTTTGTGGATTGATTCCTCCATGTATGTGGAGTGATTTCACTATGTCTGTTAAGCGATTCCGCCGTTTGTGGAAAGATTGCACCATGTTTGTAGAGTGACTCAGACATGTTTGTGGAATGATCCCTCAGCTACTGTCTTTTCCCAAGTGATTCCACCATGTTTATGGAGTCGCACACACATGCAAGTGGACACACACAGAACATGAGCCAAGCGTCAAGGTTCATGCAGCTGCAAACATGATCATTTCTTGTGGTGCTGACTTTTTCTCACCCCTCTTCCTCTCTCCATCTCATTTTCCCTTCTCTTTTTTCTCTCCTATTCACCTCCTCACCTTTGTTTCTTCATGCAACTTGCAGCTAATAATACCCCCCCCCCCAAAAAAAAAAACCCAAAAAACATGCTCAGCACACACAAGGACGTGTGTTTATGCAAAGACAGCATTTGCTCTTGGAAGCGGTGGACCACAACCAATTAGGAGCGGTCCAATTACTGTCTACATGCAACACTTGATAGCCGGGAAAGCAGGAAAGGCTCTGTTCAGCCTGCAGTGAACAGCATTGTGATTTAAGTGAGAACACCAGGATGATTTGGTCTGTCAGTGTGTGTGTGTGTGTGTGTGTGTGTGTGTGTGTGTGGCTGGCTGACCTGTGGGTGATTCCCTGGTTGGCTAATAGTCCTCTCTGATTGGCTGCATGCCGGTTTCATCACATTACACCAGAGTCAGAAACAGACCTGGTGGAACTCTAACCCAAAGGTCTCTTGCCATCCCTCCTTTTCCATGTGTGCGTGCTTGTTAATAAGACTCTGTAGGGACTTCGGCGCCCAAATTTATGTGGTGGCCAGAAATCTGCCATCCCCTCCAAACAAAAGTGAGTGATGAAAATGTGTGAACGTGCATGACTGAACTGTAAGCCCAGTGTTTGGCTGACTTACATACGTTCCGCTTGGCAGACCGCTGTTGTGTGGAAGATTTTTTATTTTTTTTGGATAGGAGACAGAACAAAAGCACACGATGTATGAAACAGCTGTCTTCAGCATGATAGTCTCCCTCCCTCACTCGCTCTCCTGCTCTGTTGCTCATTATTTGCACTGGTGGACATGCACGTACGACTTGCTAGTCCCCCAGTCCATTAAATTACATGCACGCAGTATGTAATTGAATGAGCTCCGAGACAGGAACTAATACACAAATTATGCACAATGTATCTCTCTTTTATGTACAACTCACACGTACCCTCTCAGTATTTTCTCAGTGCAATGTGCACAATTTCTGGTGCACAGAAAGTACAAAGATAATAATGCTCAGATTTGAGAGCTATCAAAGTAACAACATGTTATGTTATTGTGGTTGTAGTTTGTGGTGGTGTGTAACTGAGCTGGATCATACTGAGATACTGTTTCTAATGTACTGATTGCCTTACACGAAACAACTCAGTATGATGCAGTGCAGTTCTAGACCATTGCAAACTATCCATCCATCCATCCATTTTCTGAGCCTCTTCTCCTCACTAGGGTCGCGGGCGTGCTGGAGCCTATCCCAGCTGTCATCGGGCAGGAGACGGGGTACACCCTGAACTGGTTGCCAGCCAATCGCAGGGCACATAGAAACAAACAACCATTCGCACTCACAGTCATGCCTACGGGCAATTTAGAGTCTCCAATTCATGCATGTTTTTGGGATGTGGGAGGAAACCGGAGTGCCCGGAGAAAACCCACGCAGGCACGGGGAGAACATGCAAACTCCACACAGGCGGGACCGGGGATTGAACCCGGGTCCTCAGAACTGTGAGGCTGACACTCTAACCAGTCGGCCACCGTGCCGCCCATTGCAAACTACAACCACAATAATAAACATACTGTCAATATCTCAATGAATCAAAAGTAAAAATTCATACAGCGATGTAGATCTGTAGACTGTTGTTTTGTCGTGATTTAGAAACAAATACTTTTCTGTCTTTATCGGATGGTAAAAATAAGGGCGAGGGAATAAAGTCATTATTGTGATGCAGCGTTTATGGTTCTCCATCCATCCATCCATTTTCTGAGCCGCTTCTCCTCATTAGGGTCGCGGGCGTGCTGGAGCCTATCCCAGCTGTCATCGGGCAGGAGGCGGGGTACACCCTGAACCGGTTGCCAGCCAATCGCAGCGCACATAGGAACAAACAACCATTCACACTCACAGTCATGCCTACGGGCAATTTAGAGTCTGCAATTAATGCATGTTTTTGGGATGTGGGAGGAAACCGGAGTGCCCAGAGAAAACCCACGCAGGCACGGGGAGAACATGCAAACTCCACACAGGCGGGGCCGGGGACTGAACCCGGGTCCTCAGAACTGTGAGGCTGACGCTCTAACCAGTCGCCCACCGTGCCGCCCATTGCAAACTACAACCACAATAATAAACATACTGTCAATATCTCGATAAATCGAAAGTAAAAATTCATACAGTGATGTAGATCTGTAGACTGTTGTTTTGTCGTGATTTAGAAACAAATACTTTTCTGTCTTTATCGGATGGTAAAAATAAGGGCGAGGGAATAAAGTCATTATTGTGATGCAGCGTTTATGGTTCTCTTCACCCAAATTAGATAATGCTGCAGCTTAGCAGAATGTCACTATCATATCGATGTATCGCCTAATTCCAGCAGTCAAGGCACCGATCATCATTTCTTACCTTCTGTTTTTTGTTCCTTTTACTGCTTCTTCTATGACTCATGCAAGCCGCCAGGTACATAAAACCCTCAGGAGCAACAGTACAACACATATGTCATTTCTTTCTCAGCGAACTCTGACATTCTTTTGCTAATCTCTTTGAAGTATTGTCCATCAGATGACTATACTGCTCTAAACTGTCCAGATGTGTGTTTTATCTTAAGGGTTTGCAAAAAATGTACTTTCAGTCAGTAAAAAGTTACATACAGTAAATGATAAAGAACAGCTTCTCTCTCTCTCTCTTCTGGGAGGACTTTCAATGAGATTTTGGAGTGTGTCTTTGGAAATGTCTTTGTTCGGGGGTTGAGGTCAGTCAGTACTCTCAGGTTCTTCCACACCAGACTCATCCAGGCATGCCTCTAATACAGGAGCAGCTGGTCAATAGAGGACACGAGGGCGCTGACCCACCACTCAGCTGAGTCACCTTGAATAAGACAAGTTAAATAATCAGAATTATATAACAAAAGGAGAATATTTTGAAATATATGTATATCTATTTTTGGAGAAGCAATATAAATAGTATATAGATAATGATGAATAAAGTTGTTTTGTTCATCTCTGTTGTTTGATTTCATAACGTACTTCCATTATGGAGTGCTCAAATGTTTACCCATTGTCTGGTCAAAGGTTGGACATGTTGAGATGATTGGAAAATGGGTGAGATATTATGTAATTCAGGTAAGTCACATAAATCAACACCTTTTGAGGGGTGAACGTACCAGCAGATTAATAAAACCTCGATTTAAAAGAGCGCGAAGGTACATAGTACTCCATAGACAAACCGAGAGTACAAGACAGAAGCTGTGTGGATAATGCTTCATTCTGCTAAACTGCCTCCTTTTTCAGATGTCAAGATCTAATCCTGTATGGATTAAGACAGGTATGACTTATATACATAATAATATTATTCATATCCAGTACAGCTTTGAATAGCTGATGACGTGTGATTTTTATTTTACTTCGTCAAGTCCCAGCGTGTCACCTTTGTACTTTCTGGGCTTGTTACAAAATGAGAGAGCTGTCTGGAAGTTCATCAGACATCACATCTTCCCTTTGTGTTGTAGCATAATGGAGATCAGAACGGGCAAAACCATCAATAGGAAACGGTTTAGTGGGTGCTGATTTGTAACGTGCTCACTTTTTAATGTAAGATCTTACATTTGATCAAAGTGGCCTTTAAAAAGTTCCTAATAAGTATTAATTTGGACTTACTTCAGTCTGCAGTTACTCTGAACATAATGGAAACTTTGCAAAACACAGTTACTACAATGCGGGGATCATTAAGACACCATTATAGATGTTTTTTTTTTTTTTTTAAAACAAACACTAATGGTATCCACATATATTTATATACTGAAAGTATACAGTGTTAAACCTTGCAGGATACATTGTGATCAGCTACGACTTTGTTTTTCTATTTGATGAATAAGCCGTCCAAAGACTTTTGCCCATGTCGTTATAGTGCAATATAGTGAACCCCCTCTTTGCTGGCACCTTGTGGTATTACTTATGGAATTTCATTATCCATGAGTGATACGGGGTCAGCTGCTGCTAATAGCGCTTTTATTCTGATAGACAGGGTTTTAACTTGACTAAATGAAGCTACTCTTTTCTCTTAAACATAGTTCCTTGGCACCAAGATGTCACAAGATGGTGCCAAAGGAATATTTTATTTTTCAATTTTTTATTATTATTATTATTATTATTAGACATGGCTTTGGCCTGCAAAGAGCGCAGGATAGGTTCCCCCCAAAAATTTACAAATAGTCAAATTTGCCAACCACAGAAGAAGAAGAAGAAGAATCATCTTTTATTGTCTTGAACATGCATGCATGCACACGAAATTTGCTCCCTGCATTTAACCCATCACAGTGAACACATACACGTTAGTGGAACACACTGGAGTATATTAGTGCAAACATAGTTTCATCCCTCCATCCATCCATTTTCAACACCGCTTATCCTGGTTAGGGTCGCGGGACGCTGGAGCCTATCCCAGCTGACTTCGGGTGAAAGGCAGACTACACTCTGAACTGCTCGCCAGTCAGTCGCAGGGCACATATAGACACGGACAACCATTCGCACTCACATTCCCACCGTCACTGAGTGGGAACTGAACCCACGCTGCCTGCACCAAAGTCAGGCGAGTGTACCACTACACCATCAGTGACCAGTATCATAGTTTCATTGGCACTAAAAAAATAAAACAGCTAAAAAATTATTTTTAGCCGCACTCCATCCATTTTCTATAGCTTGCCCTCTGCCTGTCCCAGCGGACTTTGGGTGAGCGTTGCGGTGCACCCACGCCAGCTAATCACAGGGCGCATATAGACAGACAAGCATTCACACTCCAATTTGCGCCTATGGACAATACGGAATCATCAGTTCACCTAATTTGCATTTTCTTTTGGGGGGCGGGGGGCACAAAGCTAGTGCCAACTCCACACAAAGGCGCAGAGCAGATTCGAACCTGGGACCCCTCAACTGTGAGGCAGGCGTGCTAACCCCTTGAACACTATGCCGTGCATTTATTAGAACCTGATTGTTCAAAATGTTTATCATGTAAATATTCACATGTACTGTATATGTATGATTTCCATTATATTCACAGACCACATTACAGTCCTAGAAGCTGTCCAAAGATTTTATAGTGCATGATGCGCCCATAATTTACCTATGACAAATTGTAGTCCAGCAACCACCTCTGTGCACCTGACCTTGTGTCTACGTAATTCATTGTTTAACTCCTTTGAACTAAATGCAGACCCATTAGACTGTTTTAACAAGGCCCGGAGGTGACTGTGAGATAAGTCTACAAGCAAATGGAAGTATTTTAAATTATTTAAACGGACTTTACTTTCCGATACAAACTTCACTTCATAGATAAGTCCCCTGCCTTCTTCCCCCATTCGCACTGTGATCCTCGTGATAAACAATGGACGGATGCCTGTTGTTAGTCTGAACCTTGGCTATGAACCCCACAAACCTGATGCCACAGAGGATGCGGGGAAGTGAATCAGCAACATTCTGCATTTCAATCGGCGACTGACGGGGGAGGAGGGATGTCGGGATGGAGTCAGACAGGCAAGGAGATGAAAGGGGTCAACCCATGGTAGATAAGCAAAGCAGATGGAGATATTTTACATAGCAGCAGATAGATGGGGATGACAGGAGGGGACAGGGCGAAGAGATAATGACTCAGATATTGAGGCAGGTAAAACGACAGGTGGCAAAGGGATTACAACTTTACACAAGAGTGGAGAGATTGGCGGCGACCAAGACCAGAAAGAAATTGCGTTTGATGGCAGTTGTGGTGGCAGCGGGGAGGAAGTCCTTGCCAGAGGGAATGGGAGAAAAAGTCAAACTCCTAAGCCAGCTGCCTCAGAAAATATACCAGCGTCTTTTATACATGTGCCTAAAATTGGCTGTCAAATGAGGTCCAGAGGAGCTGAGGTGAGCAGGTGGCACATCTGCCTTCAAAGTGCACACTTACAATTTCAAACCAGGAGGCAGCCGGGAGTGCCGGCGGCCTTCCCGGGGCTGAAGGAAAGTCGCCAAGGTGAGCCGCAAAATAACCCGGCAATGCCAACTCTCAAGGCGACAAACATCCAAAGCATGTGTTTTGAAAGGAAGTCGCTCTAACCGGCACGGCAGTAACGATTGACCTTATTAATGATACATCTTCACACCATTTGGACTCTATTTGGAACTAATTGGTGAATGCATCTTTCACAGTTGCAACCGAACATGGAACCTCTAAAGCCAAACTGTACAGACCATGTGTTAAGTAACATATTACCATTGTTAACGAACATACATTTGAAAAAATAAGTTATCCATCCATTCATTTTCTATACCGGCGTACAACCTGAACTGGTCGTGTTTCAGTCGCAAGGCAAAAAATAACTTCAACACTGTTAATATTAAAATACCCACTCTTGACATAAATTGAATACCTCTGTGACAGTGTCAATAAAACTCAGCATTATTATCTTCATAAATGATACAGTTCTGCTTTGCCCCATCCCAAGTGAGTGCTGCTTTACAGAGGCCACCAGGTTCTTATGGGAGAAGTGTGACCAAGGGATACGTTACCGGTTTAACTCAATGTGACTCGATGCTGCCTCTCATGTGACGTTATGCACAAATACAGCGAACGCATTTACTTTACCATTACCATGTCTGCAGTATACTACTACAGCAGCAGTATCCCAAACCTCAACACCCCGACACAGAGTTAGAACATTAGCTTGTTACAATGTTAGCCAATTACATAAGAAGGGTTGATTATCTGGAGTTACTGTTAGTTGATTACTTAGTTTGTTAGTAATTCTTGTATGAAATTCTGTGAAAGTCAAATTTTATAGAAGAAATGCTTTGATTTTATAACCTTTTTACTGTGCGGTGGAAGGAGGGATCACATTTACAATTGTGTCTTGTGCATCCCTGCGGGCGCGCCGCAGTTTGGGGATCCTTGGTTTAGATTCTTTGTTTGCCTTTCGCTTCATTGAGGCGAAATCCACCGACACTGGGTTTGGAGATTTACTGCCTGTACGTGTCGACGTATCTCGCTCTCTCTCGCTCATGTTACGTTTGAATTCTCTACAGCGGAAGGTTACTGACACAATGATAGAGCAGACAAAGAAAATACTGAGAGGGTACGTGTGAGTTGTACATAAAAGAGAGATACATTGTGCATCGATGTTTTTGGAGCACATAAATACGTTAGTGTTGTGTGACAGCTGCTGATGTAATGCATTTCGATTATGACCGCGCATTATAAGTGAGCAAATGTACACAGCTGTCTTGCCTTAATATGTGTGCATGAGTGTGTTATTGCATATGCTCCGTCAGCACAAAGTTGGCACTCAAACTGATAAACCATTAAGCATAGTCTGTGTTTTTATGTATGTATGTGTGTGTGTGTGTGTGTGTGTGTGTGTGTGTGCTTTAATGATCTTTTTTTGACGGTGGGCTGGAGTGGATATTGAGATGGATGGTCCATATGCTCTTTATGCCCCATGCATATTTCATATTGGGGAAGCAGGGCGGTACAGGCAGAGCTTCTACGGGGTTGCGCCGGGTGGCTTTATGAGCACTCACAGCTCTTGCACTTGGCTTTTGAATAAATGGCCGAGCGTGAATAAATACAGTACGTTTCAAAGATGTGAGAAAAGACGGCGACATGTCGGCAAACCTTAATGCCACATGAAGAATATCAGTTCCTAAATGGACTCTCACCTCGCTGTTTCATTCACCGAGTACGACGGCCACTGCGTCAAAGTAATAGCCTGCAAAGTCTTTTTTCTGGAATAAATTGCCTTATCCACTTCCACTTATAGAATGCATTCACGTTGTGCCAAAATAATGATCTAGTTTTACATTACATTTTCTAAAGAAACACCTCGTAACAAACAGTAAAGGATGTTTTTTCTGTCTCGCCCTTGATTGGTTGGTTAGTTAGTTAGTTTGTCTTAGTTCCTTTGATATTTGCACATTCAAGTAATACCAGTACTTTTTATACTGCATATACTATAGTTTTTTTAGCCATGTTATTATTTGTACTGTCTTTTGTAGCACCGCAGGCCCTTGAGTACCGTAATTTCAATCGTCTGTATGTGTTACACATATTGAAGATTTGACAACAAAAGTACCTTTTACGTTGTACCTTGTAGTTGGCCTAACTTGACTAGTTTGTCAACTAACTCCTTAGGCCTATAATTAATTTCTCTTCCTTGCAACAAACAGAAAATGATCTAAAAATATGCACATTTATTTTAGTCACTGTAGCATGAATCAAATGGCATTTATTAACTCCTCCTTAAACCAAGAAGTAGTAGTAGTATTTTTATTTATTTATGTTCTTACTGTTGCTCAGAGTCCGCCCTTCATCATTCCACAATTTCAAATTAAAGCGTTCGGGTAGTAAAAGGTGTTTGTTGTTTTTGTGCACGACTTCTCATGAGAGTCGGCATCGAGTCACATTGAGCTTCAAAGGCAGCGAAAGCAGGTCAGGTCCTTGCCTGTGATGTTTTATTTAATACGGACTCACACAGGTCCACGTCAATGCACATTTTTCTGACTGTCACATGATGATTGACAGCTGGCCACCACACCGTAAGACATATTGACATCAGGAGCAAGCAGGGAAAGGGGGGGCTGGACGGTCGGGAGAAGAGACGACACATTGACGGGCCAGTGGAGGGAAGAGGAAGGAGGGAGACTCAGGTGTCGGAGGAGAGCGCCGTCAAAAAGATTGAAAGTGAAATATGAAATGGAAGGAGAGACAGATAAGGCTGATAAGAGGGGAGAGAAGGATGTGGAGGTGGGAAACGGGAGAAGGATGTTCCACTGATATACTGTTGAGTCTGACAGAGTCGGCTCATGTTCACTGGAGAGAATCTCCACATCACCACCAAGTCGTGACAAGAAAACCCACGAAACACAGTTTCACACACCACCAGATAGTAGTACTTTTCCCAAATATTTAGAATACAACGTACATGCATCCATCCATGCCAGACACCGCTGATACCATTCAGGGTCCCGGGAGCTGGAGCCTATCCCAGCTGACTGGTCGGCAGACAACCATTCACACTTGTATTTGCGCCATCGCCGAGTGGGAACAGAACCCACGTGTCTGCATGAAAGTCGGAGAAATGAACCACGACAGTGTTCCCCCTCGATTCGTGGGGAATAGATGCGCCTCCTGAAAAGAATAGCGAAATTCCGTGACTAATTGACGTCCCTCCAAAAAGGTTAATAATCCCCTACAGATGCCACAAGATGGTGGCAGAGCATTACATGAAGTTACTCAACTCATAGTTCCTCGGCACCAAGATGCCACAAGATGAGAAAAACAGCAAATAGGGGAGTTTTTCAGCAAATAGCTTCAGAATAGATTCAAACAAAAATATCTGCAAATAGGTGAATCTGCGGCTTATGCAAATACAGTTGAACACAATCTGCAATTTTATGTGAAATTAAGTGTGTCATATGTTCCCTGCTTACAAAAATAATAATAATAATTCATCAACTGTATGGGTGATTTCCCCCCCAAAAAATAAATTCATCAACTGTATGGCTGATTTTTTATTTTTTTTGTTACTAACATTTCTAACTGTTTTACAAGTAAAAATAAATTAACGTTGGTGAGTTTTTTTGGGTGGGCTGGAGCGGATTATTTACAAGTGTGGTCACGGAATGAACGAAACTGATATCTCAAGGCACCACTGTATAACAAGAAGTTAAACAATGTGTGAGACAATTCAATAAAATCAGACCAATGTGAAAAATATCATGCTTTGAATGAATAGATGAAAAAAATAAACATACATGTTTAAAGATAAGTTAACTACTATAAAATAAAGTAAAACTAGTCAAACTTTAAGGATGTCCAATAGGCACATTATAGACCGGGAACAGGAGGATTTTTCACTCATCGTTTTGTAGGTATTTTGTGGAATTAATACGTGTTGTTTAATGTATCCTGTTAGCATCTACTTGGTAAAATTGATTTGTACATGCAAATGATAATGGTTCTGAACTCTGAGGTTTTATGTGACTTTTGAGGCATACTTTTAGAATTTTTGGTTGAACGCTAAATAGTACATCTTGAGGTGTCCAACTGCAGGTTCCACTGTATTCCTATATTATTTGTCCTGTTGTATTTTTTTTTATTATTATTTTTTTTAACGTCGATTGGATAAAACATTTGGAACGAGTCGTATACATTATCCATGCACAGTAAATGTGCGTCAAACACATACAACACATCTCACACTGCGGGAAGTCAGAGAATGCAGGAATCATAACAACTGTTCTAGCAGAGCAATGTTTTTCCTAGCATTGTTTTGCTCCATTGATTTCTTTGACAGATAATTATTTTTCTTAATGGCCAATTGAGCTTGAAACTCTTAAATGAACACTCTGTTCTAATCTGGAGGATTTCTCTTCAACAACAGCGTGTGAATTCATTTCATTTTTTCTACTCAAGTCCCGGTGCATCAACGCAACAAAAGAGGGCGACGCTAACCAACTGTGCGTCGAGGCTATACTAAAATAAAAAAGTGCCACCTTGTTACCATAAAATCCAATTATTTTCAGTAACTTGGAACATAGCATACAAGAACAATAATGAACCACATGCTGTTTCACCTTGGCAAGACAAACATTCAAAAGATAATTTTCTGTTGGTATTTTGTTATCACTGAACGTTGAGTAACACTGATTGTTCTGGATTTTTTGGGGGGAAAAAAAAAAATCAAAAAAGTCAATTCATTGTAAGTCACTGATCATCACCTGCATGGTAGCGAATAAGGTAGACTGCTTACCATGCTTCTTGCAAAAGTGTCACAAAGGGACAATGAAGAGTGGATAGGCGAAGACGAGGTCAAAAACAATGGCAATGCTAATTGCTAAGGTATCGTTACAAGCAGTCGCAAAACATCGAAATAAGTGATTTGGTGAAACAATACACTTGTCACATAGGTCTGGCTGGAACCGCGTTTTCGCAGAGAGTGACTAACTTTGAACAAAATAACAGGCCAATTAATACGTGTTTAGAAATATAAATATAAGATAATACACGTCCACACAGGAAGCCAATTCTGAACCGGAAATTAATTAGTATGTCACTGCACACATCACTTCAGAGCGTGGGCAGATTAAAAGTATACTATTATTATTATTAATAAACAGTTTTAATATAAGATAACCTTTCATAGACCCACAATGGGGAAATTTGCATTGTTTCAGCAGCAATTGTGGATATAGGACATATAAATATGTAATATGAATAGCATGCAAGAGAAGACGTAATTACATTTCTTCTTCTTGCATGAACTTCTCATACGTGTACAAGAAGTACATTGCACAAAGTAGAAACCAAAATCATTGTCCATACATACAGTGAACTATCCAATTCAGTCGATCAGCAATGTTATTTGTTTGTTTGCGAAATAGAGTGCTGAGTTTTAATTTTGACGGCTGAGATCATATTAAGCTGCTTAAATAGACTTTTTTTTTGCTTTTTTGCTTGTTTTTTTTGTTACCAGGGTTGTAAACAGAATTGGTAAAGGTGAATTAATCCATAGACACAGATATTTGTGATGATGGAATGACAAAATCTCATATAATGGCACTTTGATTCAGGCTGCAACTGTGTCCACCATGACAAGGTTGATGTAATAAAAACATTAAAATGACAAATGTTGAACCCACAATTAATGATTAATGATTATGATTATGACTGTCGCATATAAATGTTCTTGACAAAATTTTGAATTTATGGAAATTCAGACAAATTTGGACAAATTGTCCTGGAAGTAAATTTTTATAGGTTGGCAGCTCTGCATTAACGTAAAGAATAGTACTGAAGCTGCTCCTTTTTGAAAGGATGTTTCAAAACAAACAACACTAAGCTAGTGCAGTGCTTGTAGTATTGTTGATGTTATTGGCCCCTAATATTGTGCCTCCACTCTGCTACTTCACAATGATTCAGCATGAGTTTCCCATTTACTTTTAATGGTTCAGCCTTTTTTTTTTTGAGAGAGAGAGAGAGAGAGAGAGACCATGAAAGAGAGAGCGAGACATGGAATTAATTTAGTCCGTTGTCGGGTTGAGGTTTTGTTTATTTTGGCTCTTTGCCAGATGGATTTATGTATGAAAATACTTATAAAACATAACCATAAACAAAACCATCTGACATATCAGATTGATTAATTGTTTTCAAGCCCGCAAAGTTTAGTCGCTGAAGTATCTAGAACCTTCTGCATCCTATGAATAAAAGAAATAGAATATTGCTTTATTTCTGTTCGGTTTTCCTACTGCATTTTCAGTAATATTAGTAGTGACTACATCTGCCTCCCAGTTCTAATGTTCTGGATTAGAATCTCGGCAATGGCCTTCCTGTGTGCAGTTTGCATGGTCTCTTGTTTTTTTTCTGGATCTACGACCGCACTGTGGCAAGGGCCAGTTTCTGCACTCAGAGATGTGTGCTCTTACAAGAATGCAGCAGTCGATAGACGACAAAGGCCTTCCAACATAAAATATTGCCATTAACACACAACATAAACCAATAGGGATTCACCGATACCACCAAATACGAGTACAAGTAGGCTACTTACATTTGAGTATTCATCGATAGTACCCATACTTAATCATGCCATTACGTCTTGAAATTGTCATGAAAATGGGTTTTATTTGAACCAAGTATTTCTCAGAAACATAAAACACAAACTTTTCTTGAACACGGCATAGGTTTCACCCAAATATAACACTTTTTAGAGTAACAACTTCTCATTGTTGACATTTTAACATCCAGCTGAAAATGATGTAAAAGTCTTGCCAGACATTTCACTTAAATGTAAAAGGAGTAGATAGATAAGAGACGACTTAGAACGTACTCTGTTTGCTATGTGTGAACTACAAAATAGAATGAGCAAAGAGAAACAAAAGACTGCTTCTTCAGAATAACACAAATTATATAATGAAATGGTGACAAGACCACTGAAGTGATACTTTATAAAGCCATCGCTTGCTTCTCTTTACTTGACGTGCCGTGCCCCGGCTGCATGACGAGAGCGGATATAGCGGAAGCGGGCGATGGGCTTGAAACTCAGAGCTCCAGATGGTCGCTGCCCGAGCAGAGCATAATTTGCAGTCGGCTAAAAGTGTTGTCACCCGCGTTTGCCTTAAACTACACTTTATTGCCAAAAGCATTTGTTCACCTGCCTTGACTCAGATATGAATTTAAGTGACTTTCCATTCTTAATCTATCGGGTTTAATAGGACATCGGCCCGCCCTCTGCAATTACAGTTTAAACTCGTCTGGGAGGTTTTCCACAAGGTTGAGAAGAGCGTTTATGGGGATTTATGACCATTTTTCCAGAAGCGCGTTTGTGAGGTTACACACTGATGCTGGACGAGAAGGCCTGGTTCTCAGTCTCTGCTCTAATTCATCTCAAAGGTGTTCTATCAGGTTGAGGCCAGGACTCTGTGCAGGCCAGTCAAGTTCATTCACACCAGACTCTGTCATCCATGTCTTTTTATGAACTTTGCTTTGTGCACTGGTGCATAGTTATGTTGGAACAGGAAGGGGCCATCTCCAAAGTGCTCCCACAAAGTTGGAAATGTTTTTTTTAAACTCACTGATCGGCCCCAAAAATGCTGATCGTGTAAAGCCTACTATTGTCGGTCCAAATTTTGACCCTAGCAGAAGTAAAAATAATACATATTGTAAAACAAACTGGGTGTAAATGTAAGAAGTTCTGCCATGTTCAGATGTTCAAGACCACACAACCATGTTGTAAGACTGTCCTCTGCATTTTGTGCAAGTGACGAGTCTTTATTTCAGCCATGCATGTAGTATGCCATATAACCCAGGTTATTGTCTATAGTCCACAGTATCCAGGCTGCTCTTAGCCTTGGTCTTTGTTCATTTTGCAACCAAGTGAGAGGGGAAAAAAAGAAAAAAAGAGGGTCTCCTCTAAAAAAAAAAAAACTGGATGGAACACAATTTGCCACAGTAATAGCTGATGATTTGTGATAATGTGCGGCGATAATAAGTGCTACTTAATTAGCCATTAGTGAGTCTGAGGAGAGATGTGGATAAAAAGGTAATGGATGGGTTTGAAGACCAAGCAATGAACTCCCACAGCCTCCTCCTTCCTCCCCTTTTTTGGGCTACAAAAGCTCCATGGCAAGGGCTTCTTCTGTCACCATGGAGACTAATGTTGAAAGCCAGCTGTGGTTTTGTCTTGGAAGCCCATTAGGGCTCTTTCTTTTCAGCTTAGTCTCCTTGGATTTACAGTTATCAAACTCGCTGCGCCGTGTCAAACTCGTCAGAATATACGACTTGGGTCAAATAGCTGTGGCAAATTATTCTGTCCCTATTTGAAGCATGTCAGTATTTTCTTCTTATAGACATAATACAGTTGAGTCCCTGAGTTTGTTTAGATTTGGTTAGGTCATCTTAAGTTACTGTAGGTTTGTTTAGGTCATGTTACTGTAAATTAGTTTAGGTTCACTATGGCTAGGTTTGTTTAGGTCAGATTAAGTTACTGTGGGTTCTTTTAGGTTAGGTTTGTTTTGGTTATATTTGTTTAGGTTTGCTTAGGTTTGTTTTGGGTAGGTTAGGTTTCTTAGGGCTAAATTTGTTTAGTTCAGGTTAGGCTTGTTACGTCAATTTGATACGATAGGTTCGTTTGGTTTAGGTTTGTTTGCAATAGGTTAGGTTTGTTTAGGTCAGGTTAGATTCGGTTCATTTGGTAAGGATCGCCATCTGTCACTGTGGGGATCTCGGTTTTATCAGTAAACGTAATGCTTGTAAATTTTTTATGAACGCAAAATTTTATGATGAATCTGGAATGCAATCTATTTCCATCATATCTGATGTGAGAAAATTAAAGATATGAATAAACCCTGAAAAGATTTTGCTCTACCCGATGTTCCAATATCGCACAGTGAGCAAAGTTACAGGCTCAAAACTTTTCTTCATATGCAAGGTCTTTTATGAGGAAGATCTTTTCCACCTTTCCACTTTAAGCAAATATTATCTACGCCATAACTTTTTCTAACCCCACCTCATCCCTCTGCCTGGAAAATAATGCATTTTTCCCTTGGATCCCGTATTGAATGTGGCTCGGGAGACGTTCCTGACTGATGTTGTTATCATTGGAAACGGTGCTTGAGTTCTTTTTCCCGAAGCACTGATATTGGAGCCTTTAGCGCCTGTCCCAAACATATCAGTCAGTGGGACGTAGGCCCGTCATACTGAGGCAGGAAGTAGCAGAGTGATTGTTGATCAGCTTTCATAGGACGATGCTACACGATCAATCTGGACAAGTGTATACACGTGTGTGCGTGCGTGCGTGTGTGTGTGTGTTTTTAGTGTGGTTGTTGCGTGAGAAGGGTCAGAGTGGCCGTTGTGTTGTTTGGGGCAGTGAATGCGAGAATCAATAGCTGGGTCAGAGGGTAATGTCTGGCTGAGTGCTGAGTCTATCCACAGCCATCCGACTGCATCAGCATCAATCATAGCAGAGCTTTGCCAACAACATGCACACCCTCTCGTTCAGCGTACGTCCCCGCCTGCGCTGGCCGGCCGCCTACGACTGCTTCCAACGTCGTTCACTCTAGCGGCGACTTCTGGAACACCGAAAGCACACTGGGATGGAGAGGCCTTCCCTCAAAGGCATTGATGGGAGCAAAGGGACGGAATAAAAGAAAGGGATTGTCAGGCTTTGCCAGATAGAAAATCTGCCGTGATACGCTGAATGCTTGGAAAGTGCTTGATAAGTAAAGGTGAAAACAAAATCAATAAGCAAGCAAATTAAGGGCCGAAAGCACTTGTCTGGCTTTTATTCAAAAACTACATTTTCCTTTAATCACCGTTTAAGCCCTTTTTTATTCCTTCACCTATGTCTCTTTCTCTTAATTTCCTCTTTGGGTCCCTACCTCATCAATTCCATCCATCTGTGTTTGTTGTACACCCACAATATACTGTAGGTTTGATTGATTAGAAAAACGGGTGGACTAGTGGCTAACATTCATCCATCCATTTTCCATACCGCTTATCATCACCAACGTCGCGGGCGTGCTGGAGCCTATCCCAGCTATCTTTGGGCGAGAGCTGGGGTACACCCTGAACTGGTCACCAGCCAACTAGTGGCTAACACACACTTCCAAATGTTAGCTTCAACAAAGACTACATTGCCCATAGGTGTGAAAGTGATTGCAGATGGTTGTCTGACTATATGTACCCTGCGATTGGCTGGAAGCTATTCTAGGCTGTACCCCATGATCCTACTAAGGATAAGCGGTATAGAAAATGGCTGGATGGATGCACATAAGCATAATGGAATCACAAGTAAAGATAAGAATTCTGTTGATTGTGTGGAATTGACTGTTGATTAACTGCATCTTGGAGCACTCGAAGCGAAATGGAGTGGACACCTTGGCTGCAACCAGCAAAGGAGATGTTGAAACAAGTTTGTTGTCTCAAGAAGACTATTGTGGCATTTATGCTATTGATTACATTGCTATCCATTTCCTATAGCGCTTGTCCTCAATAGGGTTTCGGGTAACTGGAGCTTATGCCATTCGAGGCAGGGCATACTTTGGACTGGTTGCCAGTCAATCACAGGGCACACAACTCTGGACAATTTAGTCTTCACTTTTTCTAAGAAGCATATTATTGGGACATGGGAGGAAGCTGGAGCACCTGGCGTAAACCCACACAAGTACAGGGAGAACATGCAAACTCCACATAGATGATGTTCTAACAGAGATTCAAACTCAGATCTCTTGATTGTGAGGAAGATGTGCTAGCCACTAGCCCACCATGTTTCCCAAATGCCCCAATGTCGTACAATTTGGAATTTGTACAAACTTTACGGGATAACATGCCTCCAAAGTCACAACCATAAGCGAGAATGTTAAAGGATTAACTCTGCGGGTTTTGGTTTTTTGTGGCTTCTTTGAAACATTTCCTACTACCTAAATTTGAAATACAAAATTGGAAACACAAAGAAAATTAATATTTTATGAGCATTTTTTTCTTTACGTTTCAGATTTAAACAAGTGACCAAATAACTGATGGTTAATTTGCACCATTGTTAATCAAGGAAATGTACTGTAGTCAAAAACCCAGAAATGTGGTCCTGCTCATCCCTATTCAATAAGGCCAACTCCATATTTTCCTCAATTTTCACTTCCAAGTGTTCAAGTGTAATGGCATGATGTCCCAATACATTTGCCCATGTGGTGCATGTTCAAGGACCCACTGTTGGCTTGGCGCAGCTTGAACACTCCTTCGTACTGCGCAGTCAATATGTGCAGCAATGGAGAGGAAGAGACAGACAGGATGATGGATGGAGGAGGAAGAAGAAGACAGGATGCTGTGAAGATGAGGAGCTCAAGAGAGAGAGGGAGCAGAGGGGAACATAGCAGGAGAATGAAAAGATTTTGAAGCTGTAGCACTTTTATCAATTACCACCATTGGACCATGAGCAGAGAGAATATGTGTTGTATCAGCCTTGACAGAAGGATATTCCAGCCTGTTTGACACACTCCAGGCACTTATTGATTTCTATTGGAACAAAGTACACCCATCAGCCATTTCGTTAGGTACACCTGCACATCCAGTCTAATTAGATCCAACACAAGAGACACAGCAAAAAAATCTGCCTTTTCTATTGTGAGGAGTGAAGGCGCTGAGTTCTGAGACAAGAAAGCAACAGTCTTTAGTAAAGTAGGAACCTACTTCACTAAAGACAACGGCAGCCGAGATTGTGTCTGCAAAACAGGCAATGCGATATATCAAATCCAAGATGAATTGCGATGGCTGGTTTTGTGTCTATAAATAAATAGTGAAATAGTCAGAAAGGCAGGTGCAGGAGAGGTGGTGGGGATAACTTTTCCACTCATGTAAACATTTTTTAGAAAAAAAAGGTAAAATGATCATGCCATATTGTCTGTTGAGCAATGGAGTTTTGGATCTTCTGAATGATCTCAGGCAGTGATTCGCAAAGTGTGGTACAAGTACCACTAGTGGTATGCGAAACAATCAGTGCAAAAGCAGTACAGTTCAGTTGTATTTAACTTTTAATTTCACTACATTTTCATTTAGTCTTTTAGAACTGTTTGTAACTGTTGTTACTGTACTTACAGTTTGATGTGTTCCTTTTATTATTGGGAACATTGTACTGACATCTGTCAGGTGATACCATCTTTATGAAAGATGTTTCTCACAAATCATCACTGTCATCTCGGTCCTCCTGCACTGTGTGTACACCCTGTCCCTTCTTCTTGGACAGACGCATTTGCGCAAAATGCCTTTTTTGTTTGTGGGGTGAGGGTGAGGGGTGGGGGGGTCTGTGTTTTCACTGCATCTCCGTAATTGAACACATCTTTTTTTTTTATGCCTGGTGTCCCCGCTTTTAAATGTGCTAACTTAGACTAGTATTTGGAACTGTTCATAATTCCCTCCACCTTGACAAATGACCGAAATGATTTATGACTTACTTTTTTCATCATTATCATTTCATTTTTGTCATAAAAACTGGCATTTGAAACAGGAATGTGGAGACCTTTTTATATACACGCCACCTAATGTAATCAAGTTCCCTGTGTACTGTTAAAAATGATTTTAAATCACGTGAAGACTGACATGTGATAACTTCACCATGTTGTGTGTGAAATTATAAATACAGTACAGTACAGAAATTGTAATATACCAGTAATATTGTTAAAAATGCATACTCATAAACTCCTCCTCCATAATATATGCCTCCCCCTATTTACAGCTGACTAAATCAACGCCAACCGCCACAATTTGCTGTATTAGAGAAACAGCTTGCATTGTGATTCAGTGCAGTTCTACATCACTACAAACTCCAACCGCAATAATAAACACTCGTTTCTTTGTTTTGACTCTAAATATTTTGATAAATCTATTGTGTTAGATCTCATTAAATTGTGCAGGTCCACCAAAGACAGCGTCATTATCAAAAGGCATGCTATCAGAGTTTTTTACTCTTGTCTGTGTTTATCCGAGGCAAAAAAAAAATCAGATAGAGACGGAATTGAAGTTAGGACACAAAGGAGCTAAGGGAGTTGGAGTAGGAAGATTCTCCTCCGTATTTGATGGCAGCGTCAGTCATGCTACACGTCTGGGAGTCTCCATTCAGCAGGAGAGATGTTACCTTCTCTCCTCTGCTCTGATGTCTGATTGGAACCTACACCCATACACACACACACACACATACACACAAACACACACACACACGCACTGCACACCGCACACACCACGTTGGCATGTCTGTGCTGGAGTAAGATGAGATGAAGAATGGTGCCCTCGGGAGGCTGAATACCATTTAAATCCTGAATAGCAATGTGTGGAACGTGGCTGGACCACTTTAAAAATAGCACAGACTTACAGTACATCTCTTCGGGCGCGTTTCTACAAAGCAATACATTTCAGTACATTTTGTTGTTCCACTGTTAAGCTACACTTTTTAACACCAACCGCAGTGCTATGGGGATAACATGTCGAATCGAGCAATTCCTATGAAACTTTAGCTCAGTTAGCAAAATATTACCTCCACAAGTGTTCAGCTTTTTCTTCGACCTTTTTTTGTATCTTATCACAGAAGCGTAACCAGTGATGGCATTGAAGAAAAGGGTGACCATAATTTTAAAACCGAAATTTGAACTTAGTATGACATGACAAGCATCTTGCTAATCAATACAATATGAGCAATACAGTTTATTAAATATCATCAGATACACAATAGATGGAAACCCGCAATGTAGAGCTTCCATGTGAAATTGTTTTTGTTTTACCATTCCAGACACTTAACATATTTAAACATATTAAAACACACTTTTTTAAAAACATTGAAAACATGTAGCATAAAATGTATAGAAAATACTGTACATTTTGTAGTGTCGGTGTACATGCATGCTCCTTTAAGAGGCGGGGTCTGATGGGGCGGCGTGTAACATCGGTGAGTATACGCGAGTGTCTGAGTGTGAGCTGTGGTCGACAGCATCTCCTGCATGAGTGTGGTCGTTGTCTTTATGTGGTTTACTGTTTGTGTTCAATAAATGTGCATTGGCGACTGTGCCTCTCCTTTTCTCCATTCACCATCGTCTTTTATTGTTTTAACTTTCGGCTTGTCCTATCAGATGTCGCCACAGCAAGTCACTCGCATGATTTTTTTTGGCATCATTTTTATGTTAAATGCCCCTCCTGACACGGCTAATATTACTGCAGCCTACTGAGGCGTTTTGACCGGCTCTATGTATATTTGTATATCTGTATCATACTGCACCCAGGTGCACACCAGAAAGAGTGTGTCCATTGTATCCATTTAATTCAAGCAGAAAATGTGCCACAAACTGTTTCATTTTTATACAGTATTTCTATCTGCTAATCTGTACAGTTATTTTTCTTATTAAAAAACACAAAATATTTTATTGGTTATTTTTTGGAGGCTCGAACAGATCACTGGCATTTCCATTCGTTTCAATGGGGAAAGATGGTTTGAGATACGAGTGTTTTACGTTAGGAGTGTGGTCACGGAACGAATTAAACTCATATCTCAAGGCAACATTGTAAAGTTATCAATTTTTTATGACAGCAGCAGCGTACTTGAATTCACATTAATATTTGATTATTTATCTTGGAAGTCAACCTGCATCACAGAACGGATTATGTTTGACTTTAGAGGTTCTGCTGTAATTGTATTACAGTATATAATGTGATTACAATTTATGATAAAGACGTATGTGTATATAATTAGACCAAGATGAATTTATAGTTACGGCACCACATCCACGTCTGTTTAACTGGCTCGGCTCCAGTGACAGGGTGTGTCGTCTATCGCGATGATGTCGTGTCATTAGACCCCTGTAACTCTCGCAGTGTGTCATGATGGGAAATAGAATTTTAATTGTGCATCCTGTGTGCTAAAGAGACTGGAGAGTCAGCAGGAATGCTAAAATTGAAGAAGGGAAAATCGGATTCACGGTAAAGAAAGGCGATATTAATTTAGCATTAATCCTGAGGACTAAACATGTTACAGTATAAGATCCATTCATTAAGTCATCCATTTTAAGTCATCCGGGACAGTGTAAGATGTAATCTATTAAAGAATAAGGTAGCTTTCCACATACATTTAAATGTTTAGAACAGTTACCAGTCCATGAGGCATTTGTTACCGGGCCGTATAGAAGGAATGACCAATTGATATAATTTCCGTTGTATTCCGTTTTCACGTGTCAAATTTTGTTGTTTTATTTTGAGAAATGACCAGATATTCTCCGCTGCAACAGCTGCGCGTCTCAATTGACACGTAAACACCGCACAGAACGCTGCAGTAGTTCCGGTTCCGCTCCCAGCTGACTCGCTCGTGGCGGCGAACCTCAAAGAACGAATCATTTCATAAACTGATTCAGTTCATTACGTTCACTGAACGAAACTTTCGCGAACGAAACAACACTAGACTGCACGTCAGTCACGTGATACGTTACTAAAAATAAGTCAGCAAAGTAGCAAAATTTAGTAAAAAACAACCGTCTTTGGAGAGCTTCTTTTCAAAAGAAAAAGGCAGCATGAGGAGCCACAAGAAGAGCCTACGACCTCAAACAAAAAGAAAGCTTTTATCCGTTACGCGCTATGGTGAGTTGTATTTTTCATGCATTTAACGTGCGTTATTCATTTCTTTTTTGCTGTATATATATGCCACACCTTGACACCCAGTCCGTGAAAAAAAAAATGCCTCCTCTAAACCGGTCCGTGGCAAAAAAGGTTGGGGACCACTGGTCTAGATCTTAACGTCCAATTACATGTGTAATTCATTGGTGGACAGTTGAGCTAATTATCTCGTCCTGCTTCATTCTTGTCTTCCTAATGGTTGGTCTCCATGCCAATTTTTCAAGGCTGTTGATGAGATTATTTAACATTTCCAATTAAAGAGCATTCTTCTGAATAATCCCTGAACAATGAGGTTTTAATAAACCCTTGTACGGAATGTACCTGTTAATATCATTTCTCACCGAGAGTGTTTTAAAAAAGGGCACCAGTGAGCTTTTAAATGTAATACACCGGAGTAGCAAGACTGGTTAGGCATGGAAAAATAATAGCATGGGAACTCCACTGGGCACAAGCAAATAATACTGGATCCATTGTGTGCAATTTTTGATAAAGGAGGTTTCTCAGGGGAAAATACTTTGAAAGGCTTCCGTACAATAAAGACCCTCTCTTCATATTTGTTCGTGTACAGAGCTAAGCAGTTCAGCACAGAAGGGCAAATGGTGATGGAAACGTGTGATAACTATAGAACAGTCCTTATAATAAAAAACATCTCTTCATGTTTGCTAGTGTACTGCCCTTGCATTAGTTTCCGCTCACCCACGATATAAGAACTTGAGCACCTTCATCCTCAACAGCGGTTATCTGCTGCAATTGTGACATGCAGTTAGCTCTCTAGCTATGCATACACTCCTGAAAAAAAACATCTCCCCTTTGATAGTCCCCTGGTGTGGCCGCTTTAGCGCGCCTCTGTCAGCCATGAGTACACGCATATTATGCAGAGAAAGACGAAAGAGCAAGAAAGGGAAAAAAAAGTTGGCAGCGAGTGTGCGCATGTCTCAGAGAGAAGACAGCAGAGCAAGTGGGAAAAGAGGTCTGATGTGACAGCCAACAAGTGGACTAGGGCTCCGGGCAGGTGTGGCTGCTTTAGAGCGCCTCGTTGTCGGCCTTGATAGCATTTATGTCATGCACAGAAAGACGAAAGAGCAAGGAGGGGGAAGAATATTTTTTTAAAGTCTGAAGTAGCAGCCAGCATGTGGACAGCGGCTTCATGCAGGAGTGGCGGCTTTAGAGTGCCTCATTGTCAAAGTGTCAAAAAGGCCTGTGACGACTCGATGGGATATACTGTATTCCAGCCCCCGGTGGCTTGAAGCGGATATATTTTCATGGCTCAAACATGTAGTTATGTGTAAGCATAAACAAACAAAGGGGAAAACAGCAACTTATTGTTGTTTATATTATTTAAACTATGATTTTGTTACTGGGCCATTTCCCCCCGGAAAAACGATGTTTAATTGGTGTTAGAGTTATTGGGGGGGGGGGGCCTTGGAAAAATGTCTCCACTGTAAGGTGCCTCTAGCTGGACCCAAAGTTTGAGAATCCCTGTTCTAAACAGTTAAATACTAATGGCTAGAAAAGGCATTGTGAGATTTTCATGAGAAAAATCTTTTAGGAATAGTGTTAACAATATATAGAGCAGCAAATAAATGAATAAAACCTGCAAAAATGTGAGCCTGAAACATTGTCCAGTCGTTGACATTGTCGCTCGTTCTCCTCTTCTTTACATTGACTTTAATATTGAGCAGGAACTGTGGTTTGTGCGACAGTGCTGCTGTTTTGGTTAGCAAAGGCATTCATATGGGCTCAGCAATTGTTGAGGTTGTGTGTAAACAATAGCGCCTATGGACTGAATCTATTGCAATAAATTGTGGGTGTCTGTCTATTTAGACAGAGGCATCCATTTATTCAAGTTATTTGAGGATATTCCATGAATATGCAGCAGTATTAGGTCCACACTGAAAAGAACGTTATGAGAATAAAGTAGTAATTTAGTGACTCTGAATCTAAACGCAACCGTCAGACCCCACTTGCCAATGTCTCTCTAGAGACTTGCCATGTATTAATAAGATTAAATGTTGATTAAAACCTCCTTCTGGTTAGATGATTGAACAAACCCAACAAAAAAGGCATTTTATCCCTTAATGTTACGACTTAATTTTTGTATTTGCAAGAGAGATGGAATGACAAGTGATTCAACATGAAACGTGAAGGGAAGCAGAGACAACTCCACTTTATTTCCTTCCCTCTCTCACTTATATCCCAAGAGCATTATTATGTCATAAACTCCATTAAGGCGAATGGAAATCCATTAGGGCGTTTTTGAATAACACAAAGATCCATTTTTCCTCTACACTCTAAACAGACACACTTTTATGGAAATGTGTTGTTGAAATGTAAATGCTCACTAAAGAAATGTAATGCTGACAGGATGGAGGGTGTCGCATTAAGTTTGCACAAAGAAACAGGGGCGCCAACGTAAGCATCCGTTGGCCTCATTTTCATTCAGAGAATGTTGAAGTCGGACTGCTATCCGTTTCGGGGTGACTTGTCTTGTAACGCAATCACATATCATATTCGATGAAAGAACGCGTTCCGATTGTGCTCAAACTTTTTACACCGAGTACCATCTAAAAAAAATACTTGTTTAGTAATGTTTCAAAACTTTTGACTGGAAGCCACTGTGACTTTATGCACAGTTTGACAGTGCACTTAAACATGAAAACAAAGAAAAACACCGTACTGAAATAATGAGTCAATTAAAATGCATTGTCCATAAACGTCAAATGAAAATTGTACCTGAATAAATGTTTACAAAGAATCAGTTCCTAAAGATGAAATGTGAATGTATTGTACTAAAATGTTGAAGACAAATCAAGTGTACTTACCGTAGGAAGTGATTCATCCGCGGACCACTAGTAGGAGCCTGTGTACCACGAGTCAACTTTTTGTATATTTAATGGTTCAGTTTATTTCCTCTGAATACGTGGGTGTGTATTTTGTTTAATGTCAATTTTTTATTAGTCTGCAGCGGTACAACTAGATGGATCGTAATAATTTCCTTTATTCCTGAAGCCCCAAATCACTCATTCCTATAAAAACTCTTTATACATTTGGACTGGTCTGTTTTCTCTCCTCGCGTTCTGATGTTTATTACAGCAGCTGGGGATTCTGGTGCCATATTAGCACAATATTGTCCTTTGGTTAAATTGCATTTTGCATCTCTTCATATTTGGTTTGATCCACTCCTTAAAGAGATCTTTCCATCCAGTTTGACGCTTTGATGTCTCTCACACACAGTAAATGCTTGTCCACAGCAGAAAACCAAAGCAGGTGCATGCACACGCACACACACACACACACACACGCACACACACACACCGTGGGGATGGTAAAACCTGCTTTTATCTTAAGGCGGGGATTTGCTTCCAGATTACTCAAGATGCTCTGAGCTCATTTCCCTCTCTTTGGGTTCTTCCCTGCTATTCTTTGCAAGCCCTAAAACTCTCCATTTGGTGTTTCTTTTTCTTTTTTTTTTACACACCTGCTCACTTTTAGCTCCCACTGCTCCATAAGTTGATTGACATTCAGGACTCCTTGGTCAAAGCATCCGTAACTCTATTTCGCTCTCTTTTTTTCAACCACTATAAATACCGTCTCCTTGAAATATTTTACGCTGTATTTTGTCGTACTGTCTCAACGGAACAAAAGCTCCACTGCCGCAGAGGAGAAGAGACCTTCACCTTTAACGCTTGCTACAGTAGCTCTCTTTCTGATGACTCTTAAAGTCAGTTGTAAACACGAGAAGAGAAAGACTTAACCCTTTGTAGGGGAAGGATTAGTGACTAAAGTCGGTGTTACCTTGCTGTGAGGTGATTGAAATGAATGATTTTTTTTTACAATCAAGCAAAGAATGAAATAATAAGATTAACATTGTGAGCAGCGATGAACGATTTCTCGAGCCCCTGGCAAAAGTCGGAAGGTATACCAGATGGACGACTGGATTCCAGTATACAGTCAATCCGGGGGATTTGCGGGGGACTGCAACCGAGTCCTACCACCAATACAGACGAAGAAATTGTCTAGTTGTCTAGTTGTATTGCGTAATAAAAGTCTAGGATTTAAATATTGGTGTGTCATAATCAATGGCTAAAGATAGTAAAATAAAATACATTTTTTTAAATAAATAATGTGTAGTTTTGCAGTGAGTTCTCTATGGACAGTTACAGCATTTTTAAATAAAGGGGAAGATTGTAAATAGAATGTACTTCACGAAGAACTCATTCTATTTAACCCCCCAAAAGGAATGTACTACATTAGAGTTGCATACTTTTGACACTTTTTTCAATGTTGTAATTAGCATTAGAGCTATAATATATTTTTCTATATTCTACCCATTGTTAATGCATTATTTTACAATACTGTAAAAAAAAAAAAAAAAAAAAAAAAAAAAAAACATGGTTCTGTAGGAGTGTAGCATTTTGACTTGAATTGTAGTTACCAAATATGGTTCCTTGACTAATAAATTGCTATCATGCAAGTGACTCTTGAATTTCACAATACAACAATTCCCCAGTCCTCTAATGGAACAACTATAACTGTAATACAAGATCTTCATTTTCATGTCTAAAGTTCTTTTTTGTTCTATTCCGTTCTAAGTCAGCCAAATGTTCACTTTTTTTTTCAGATTAAGTACAATATGTCCGTATTGTGCATTATTACATACCCAGGAACAAAAATACAGATTGTCCAGGAAGAGGAGCAGCTTGCAGAGGCAGGAAACGGATGAACGAGCGTCCAACATTTACTGTAATTACTCCTTCATGTAGCTATAAAAGTGAGAAAACGAGATGAGGAAGGACAAGGGTTTGAGGAGAGCGGTGAGAGGAAGACACTGAGCTCAGTGTTTCGATCTTCATTTAATAATTGAATAATCATCTCCTTGGAGACCTGACCTAGAACCAGCAATGAGGAGGAGGAGGAGGAGGAGGAGGAGGAGGAGGAGGAGGAGGAGACGCTGCATCACGCCCAACGTGGCACTCTGCTGCCCCCATGTGACTTTTTAGTAACACACGCACACGCGCATACCTCTTTGATAGAACTTTCCAACTGGCTGCGTGATTTACAGCAGATATGAGCCATGGTCAGTCATGGGAAGAGAAAGATGACTTTAGGATGTCAGAAAGGAATATATTTCATTTTGTCACCTCAAATGCACAAGCACACACACACACACACACACATTTCCAGACACACGATCAGAGCTTATCTTGCTGTCAGGCAAACTCTCTTTTAGGGCCGATGGCAAGCGTTGCATGCAGTTCGGCTTGATGTACGAGCATCGGGAGCAGGGGACGACATGGCGCTAACATTGAGTGGGAAGCGTTGGCCCCCATGGGCCCTGAGTCCATTCTGAAGCGACGGCAAATAGTCTACACACATTTACTTACACACCTTCTTTGTGTTATTAATAACTCAGTAGATGTATGTGGCTGCTGTCGGCGTGTCAGTGCTTCTCTCCAATCTACAAATAACAGAACCATGACTGTGCTGGACTTTTTTGTTGACTTTACCTGGCAAGATATAACAATACAGTACACAGTTTTCCAACAATTTTTTTGCATATCGATATGCATCAAGTTGAATTTTGACTTTTAACAATACAGTAATACAGTATGAGTGGGACAACATATCACAAGGCTATTGTGATGTATTATCTCTAACAATACAGTAATGATACACAAGCATAAAATATTGATAATACTTTGTGACAATTTTGATCTTTTATATGATTTGAAACCGGCACGGTGATCAACTGGCTAGCACATCTGCCTCACAGTTCTGAGGACCCGGGTTCAAATCCGGCCTCGCCTGTGTGGAGTTTGCATGTTCTCCGGATAGGCCCCAGGAAGTCCGCGACCCTTGTGAGGGACAAGCGGTACGGCAGATGGATGGATGGATGATGTTGATTCCCAGTATGCGTCTCCCTGTCTCCATGTACTGTCACGACTGCATATCGCATTTGGTTTTCTAGTGATACTTGCCTACTAAATCCCTGCCTCACAGTTCTAAGTTTCTGTCCTCTTCTCATGTGTTCTCTGAATTCCAGCTTCCTCCGACATTCTAAAAAACTTACTTGTTAGGTTCATCGAAGACTTTAAATTGTTCATATATGTGAATGAAAGTGTGAATGACAGCTTATAAATTACAAAAAGTATGACAACCGAAATAATGATGATCTTGTCTCAAAAATTCTTTTAATCTCTTTGCTGTTAAGTTGAACACAAAACTATTCTTTTGTTGTATGACTAGCAAAAGGTGGATACACAGGTTCAATGTAGCTTCTGCCATCTAGTGGAAGAGCATTTAATTGTTCTGCCTGTCCTATACTGTACGTCACTCTCAGACCGATGAACAATGATGTATTTGTTATTAATAAATAATTATTTGGGGACAAAATAAGCACAATTGTATAATTTTCCACAACACCACTGATGATCTTTCTCGGCACACTATTGTCGTGTGCTACGGCACCCTGGTTGTGAATCACTGCTTCCAGATCATGCTAGAAGATTTCTTTTAAAATGGTGCAAAAGATTGCATTTCTTCCAAATTGTCATATCTAATTAGGTATATGAATAATAATAATTCAGGAAGGTCACCCCAAAAAGCTGCGAAAATATCTAAAACAACTTCTTAAAGTTGTTTTGACAATCTCTTTCCATTTATCTTTCTTTCCAGTAATGGGAGTATTTGTAAATCATTTTGGGCTTATCTGTACATTGTGTAGTTATAACACACTTGTATTTCATGTAAAGTAATGCACCTGATACTAACTATTGCTCAGACTATGAATGACAAAATTAACAATTCTCAAAAAAAAAAAGAAAATACACATTATTAAGCAAAACACCACAATCAGGGCAAAAAACTATCGAACAAAAGAATTTGCACAATAAATATAAATGTATATAAAACCTTTAGTAATATAAATTGAGAATATGTGCAAATATTTAGTTTTTTACTATGTCAAAATTATAATTGATAAATCAGGTGATTAAAACAGCTAACCTACTTGTGGTGACAGCTGCACACCATGAATGCAAAAGAAAACAGTATAAAAATGTATAGCTTCAACTCAACATTATTTGTAGAGCACTTTAAAAAAAAAAAAAAAGCTGTAACAAAGTGCTGCACAAAATAAGGTTTGAACCTAACATAAAACACAACAACAGCAATAAATAATAATAATAATAATGGTAAACAAATAAATCTAATATTTAATTATTCTTTTCTAATTGAAATATATGTGGCGCTTCGTCCGTGTCTTGGACCAAAACAATAGTGATAATCCACGATGTCCTGGTTTGTCTGCGTGTGTCCAGTCTGCGTCGCGAGGGCTACACAATGCAGGTGAACGTCAACGACTACCTGGACATCTACTGCCCTCACTACAACGACAGCCAGCGCATGGTGGGCACCAGCGAGCAGTACGTCCTCTACATGGTCAGCTACCGCGGGTACAGGAGCTGCGACCCCCAGATGGGCTTCAAGAGGTGGGAGTGCAACCGGCCGCACGCCCCCCATGCCCCCATCAAGTTTTCGGAGAAGTTCCAGCGCTACAGCGCCTTCTCGCTGGGCTACGAGTTCCACGTCGGACAGGAGTACTACTACATCTGTAAGCGCTCATCCTCCATCCTCATTTGTCAATCAGCTGTTGATTTGATATTGCTTTATTTCATGTAATTATTTCGATCTGGCAATCTAAACATGAGCGTTTTGTGTTTTTTACAGCCACGCCGACTCATCACCACAGCCGCAGCTGCCTGAGACTACGTGTGTACGTTTGTTGCTCCACAGGTGAGTCTCACATTTTTCACACCCACAACCAGGCTCCATCTTGGTTGGTCCGCCCACACAGCTCCTCTCTCAACTCACACAAAACACGTCTTTATGCTTCGCTGGGGACACCTACTGACTGCATCCTGATGGCCACACTGGTACTTAAAGTGATTTTGAAAGTGATTTTATTTAGATTTCAGTTCATATTTTCAGGTTTAAAAGGGTTTCAAGTGGATTTACTGTATTATGGAAAATTGACTTTTCAATTGCTTGCACGCAAATGTAGTTGGGTCACCCCAACTATCACGTGAAAAATTAAACAATCAAGTAAATCTGAACCCATTTCGTGGTTTTCTGTAAGTCTGAAAATATGTTTTTTTATTTTTGTGGCAAAAAACTGTCTCCAGTCTGTGTGATATTTATTGTATTGTAGTATCTCTTCAATATAGACAACAAACAGTTTCTTTCAGCCCTAGTTACGCCCAAAAAAATACCAAAGTGGCGATCCTCAACCAAACTTTTTTTCAACAAAACTTCAGCAGTGGTGTTAGATTTGTGATAGACAGTCAGTAGTGCCCATGTCTGCTGCGGCTCACGATAGTTTCTCCAAACTAGGACTTACAAACATGGCGTCAAAACCAGCGGAATCCGTTACAACAGCTAATTTTGAAGGCAATATAGCAATGGTTGAAGAGCTTTGTAAGCATTTGTTATGCATTTGATGTGTTTTGTCATCATAGTTTGTGGTATAATTATGATTGAAAGTATTAGATATGGGCAGTCACATCAATGGACAATTACTTTGAGGATAGTGTCATTTATTCGTGGAAATTTTCAATTTGCATTGGGGCTAGGTCCTTATACCCCGCGAATAGCAAGGGTCCAGCATATTGGGGATGTGTCCTTGCATGCGCCATACGCACAGATCCTCACACTAATGGACGAAGTATAATTCGGGGGCTTGATGATGAAGTGCTGCCTTCACAGAGGAAAATCAAATCCATGGTGTCTTTAGAGGGGCTTGCAGTATGTATGCTTCACAGTTCGAACTCACTTCAGGAGAGTCACACCAACCTCTGCCTCCACCCCCTCCAAAAAGGCTAATTTCAGCAAGATAAAATATAGATTGTGTAAAGTGTATTTATTAATTGATACTTGGGGTAAGCACATTACAGACATGTTTTTTAAAACACCTGGGAATTATTTTATAATTGAAAACAATGCATTATATGTCTCCTTTAAAGTACCAGAGAATATAAGTTACGTGTATACATAGATGTTTTTTAATGCTTTTCTTAATTACTATAACCCTTTTCCTCATTACGTTCACGTGTGAGCTTGAGCCTATCTGAGCTGACTTTGGGCGAGAGGCGATGTACACCCTGAACTGGTCGCCAGCCAATTGCAGGGCACGTGCAATCAACTTTTCACACCTATGTACAATTTTCGAGTCTTGAGCTGACCATGCATGTTTTTGGAATGTGGGAGGAAGCCGGGCACGAGCACAGGGAAAACATGCACACTCCACACAGGACGGCATGAGCCGAGACTCGAACGCAGAACCTCAGAATTATGAGGCACATGTGCGACCCGCTAGGCGACTGTGCTGCCTGATGAGGAAATTTCTTAATACATTTCTTTTGTCATTGTTTAACATTTGTCAGGCAAGTTACGACCACACACACGTGCGTGCACACCCACACACACTCACAAAAACACACACAGAATCTAAAACAGGTATAGTGTTATTAATACTCCTGCTGAGTTTCCCCTGCAGCGTTTCCACACACAAACCCCAGTGCTGCTTTTCCCTCTCTCCTTCTCTATCTATCTATCCTTCTGTCCACCCCTTTCTCTCTCTCTCTCTCTCTCTCTCTCGCTCCAGCATCGCCTCGGCTTTGTCTGTGATGGTGATCCTTCCCCTCTCACTCTCCCCCCTCTCACCACAGTCCTCACTCCTTGTCAAAATCAATTTATTGCTGCTACGTATCGTCAGTGGGTGGCTATGTATATGTGGCCTTAACCCCTCCCATGGCTCTGACACGCACACAAACACACACGCACTTTGATTCCTGGCCTGTCGGGTTGTTTTAACTTCGCCATCCCTGGAATATTAACTTCTCCTCCCTGACGGACTCTGTTGCCCTTCGTCCCTTTTCACACCAAACATCTCCCCCCTCTTTCGCGGGACTCGCTGTGCCCGCTTGTCAGTCATAGCGCTTCTGGCCATTTTGTTAACCCCAATGCTCTTTCCTTTGCTGCTTTCTTGCACGCGTCTGTCAAGCTCTTGGGTGAGAAGTAATTAAAATCTCTTTGGTCACTCGTTTAACCCTTGCTCCCTGGTCCTCTCTCTTAGCCTCTGATGTAGACGATGAGCCAGAACCAACAGAGGCAGACTACACGCTTAGACCGGGCCTAAAAATGGACGACATTGGTGAGTCATGTTCGTCTTTGCACCTGAGTGAGTGTGGAAATCATCTTTGAGGCACATCGGGATCTAACAAGACACATTCATACTTGTTCACACTGGAATCGCAGCTGGACATTAGTGTTCATGCCAAATGTCATAAAAGAACATGAATCTCACTGGTTTCTATATGTTTTTTTTTAACTTTTCACACCAAATACCACCTAAAACAATACTTAGTTGTATAAGTACCACCATGATCACCAACATTAAACTACAATGGTGCAGTATGCCAAAGTGTTCATCAAAAACAAAACAGAGGTTTTATTCGTAAAACATATATTTCATATTATTGTTAGACACTGTAATTTTATGCAGCTTGAACTTATCACTTAAATATGGTAAAATGAAAAAAATCCACTTAAATAATGTTTAAATTTAGTTTTCCATCCATCCATCTAAGCATCCATTTTCGGTACCGCTTATCATCATTAGGATCGCGCGTGTCTTGGAGCCCATCCCAACTGACTTGGGGGCCTACATCCTGGACTGGACAAACAAGAGTTCATACTCACATTCACACCTCAGGACAATTTAGTCTTGAATTAATCTAACATGCATGATTATGGAACGTGGGAGGATACTGGAGTAGCCGGAGAAAACCGGCACATGCACGAACAAATTCCACACAGGCAGGCCGGAAACTATGACCTCTGAGCTGTGAGGCTTTCGTGCTAACCAGACATTCACCGTGTCACTTTCAATTGAAATGTGTTGCACATAAATGTTAAAAAGAATTGTGAATAAAAGTTGAAAAACAATTTTTTTTTAAAGATTTAATGTAAATGTGTTGAACTTAAAAATTGAATACTATACTTGACTTGTACTTTGAGAATCACTGATCTCGAGCAGTTGTGAGTTGTGTGCGATGTAGTAATCTCCCGGTCAGTTCTGTTGTATGTTAAGCTAAATTGAACTAGGCATTACCTGGCATCTTACCAAATACATATAATGCTAGTATGCTCTTCCTGGTAGTTACACGACAAAGCCTCTTTCCCTGAGATAGAAGAGCCTCAGTTTGTCTTGTATGACTCATCAGTGTCATATAACAGTCAGTGCTGACAACATCTCCATGCATGTATGTAGGCTTGCTGTAAATTTGGTGAACACGCAAACTGATTTCTATTCTTAATGATGTTCCTGATGGAGAAGACCAGGTGGAAGTGCTATTAAGCAATGTCTGCCCTTTAATGATGATTGAATGGCGCTATTATAAGTTAAAAATGTTGTTCAAAATGTTTTTTGAAAGAAAAAAAAACGAGGGGGGCCGCTAGTTGCCCATCCTTTATGTCGGTAAAAAAATAAGCAAAACAGGAAGACAAAGCGGAAAAGGTAAGACTGAAGACATTTTAGCTTTTTGCCAAAAATGGAAATAGTCATATTTATTCAATGAATGCCCCTTTTACCAACTAAATTCAACTCAAACTCTGGCTAGGGTGTGAACAATTTTAGGCTGCCTGTAAGTATTTAATACATAATTTACATTTGGGACAATAATACACAAAGATAATACAATTTTCTTTTATTTTAAATGAAATTTTCTTTATCAGCATTACCAAGACCGGTGCATCCATTTCAACTTTACTCTGGAATTAAGAACCTTTGGAGGACCTTGTGTGTCAAATTTGAATTTGAATTTGAATTTCGTTCTGGGTAATTGATTGCTTAGAAAGCCTGCTTGGGGGGGTTGGGGAGCTGAGGTAGATTTTTTTTATTTATTGATAGATTTTTTTTTTTTTTTTTTTTTTGGTTGTGGCTGAAATGGCACTGCGTGATGCACTTGGGGCCCGGCATGAGTCTCCCCTCACCCACACTATAAAAACCTGAGCACTTTCATTCGTGTCAGTGGCCATAGGGCGCAAATATGAGTTACTTAGGTCCATCGCACACTGACTGACACAGCTAAAAGTGACTCAAGTGGAGGATCACAAATTTTTAAAAAAATTACAGTTGGCAACTCTTACCTGCACACGACACAATTAAGGGCAGTACCTGACATCGACTGACACGCTGCAAAGGAAAAACTGCCACCCTGAGTTTTGAGGCTCCACATGCATTATACTGTATTATTTTTGTATTGAACCACAAAGACATGGTGCGATTGTCATGGACAAGGCGGATGGGCAAAAAGTATAGGAACCATGCAGAATAAGGATAGAGAGTGGATATTTTGAGAGGCTTTTGTCAGTGATCTAATGCCCCATTTGCTGACGGCACCCATGCATTTTGACAACAGAGAATCTCCACACTTTGATTTCTAGCTGCATTTATTATACAATATAACAAAATATATACTATATGTACAGTATACATAAATAGAGAGCTGCTTAAAACCCAGGAACCTTTTTTTTTTTGTGCTAAAAGCTCAAGTATGTGTGTGTGTTTTTTTTTTTTTTGATTGACTTGTAAAGCCTCCCACAACCTGGTGGAATATAATCCAGCCACTGGAGGCTTTAAGCAGATATATTTTCACGGCTCAGACATGTAGGGATGTGTAGGAATAAGAGAGGTGCTAGATGTAATGGTATTTGATAGACAGTTAAAATATACATTCAGTGGACACGCCTACAGCGTTTGAGAGCAGAGACAATTGCTTTATTTTTTATTATTTTGAAGCCTCATTTCATGTTGTAGTGGACACGCCATTAAAAGATGACACCCAGCACCCCAGTCTCGGGCTAACGCCGCTTTCCCCGCCGAGGTAGACGACCACGGAATGGCAATTCAACTTTGCATACAGACGCTAAGTGAATTACAAGCCAGACATCTGCTTTTGCACGCCGATGCTAAGTGAATTACCAGCACCAGGAGCATCAAAGCGGAGACAAAAGACACCTAGTTTTGAACCCGAAGGCTAAATTAATTCACTTCCACCACCAGCCAGCCTGGAGAATCTCACCAACAAAGGCGTCTCCGCCCTGCTGTGTACCGCACCACTTGCCACTGGACAATGGACGGGTTACTCGCGACACCCACAGGTGGCGGAACGTCACTGTGAACGCGGGTTCATCAACCACAATCTTTACCGGACTTGACTGGGATCTAATATTTTAAGAACTTACATGAACACCAATAGCAACTGTATTTCTGCAAACTTGAATGTCTGATGTCGAATCTGTTGTCAACTGAACCAGATGAAATGTTTCACTCCACACCATACAAATGCCACATTGCAAATATTACAGTGTTCTCAACAAACACATACAATTGAAACATTTGTTACAGGGATTAAAGAGGATGGGCACGGGAACAATGCAAAGCGGAACAATGGTCTCGTTATCTTAAATCCAATGATTAATATTTTATTCCATTGGTTTTAAACAGCAAATTATACTAAAATGAAATGCAATTCTTGAGGCGCAGTCTGCCTTCCATTTGGTCAAAAGGGGCCGGCCTCGCTCTCTGAAGCCGAAGCTCCTTTGTCTCGCTCTCTCTCGCTCTCTCTCTCTCTCTCACTTTCTCGTTGTTCCACCTGCCGAAGGCCTGGCCCAGCCCGGGGAGCCCCCAACCTCACCACGAGGTGGCGGAGGCTGGGAGACACCAAAAATCCCTGCCGGTCCAAGCGTTGGACCGCAGGGAGCACCTGCCAGCTCCCCAAAGCTACCCTTTTGGGTGCGGGGTAGTTTACGGACGAGGCTCCGTTGGGAAGGAATTGCGGTGCGAGCTTTCCCGGACCACGTGGCAAGCATCGCCACTGCCAGTGCACTGGCCAACCTGCACTTGAAGTGTGTCTTTTTCTCTTTGCTTCCTTGTCCTGCAAACCATCCCTCGTGAGCGTTCTTGCCAACGCCCGGAAGGTCGACCCACCTGCCTGAATTGATCAAAACACGTAAGTCAAACTTGCAGTCTACTAAAAGTACAGATTAGTGCATATTTGGGTTTTAAATTAACGAGAACAGGAATCCTCAGCTACATGCATTGTCACTCCACGCTCATTCTACCAATCTCACATCACAAGTCAGTATCCTTTGCCAATGTTTGTCTGTACTTTCTTTGTTTTTGTGTTTTTCTGTATTGTTTCCCTGTAGATTCCCCATGGTAGAGCATTAAGTCTTCCATAAAATTCACTACACACTGCATTGTTGTGTGTGTTTGGGTTCGAGGAAAGAAACCCCTGGCCGTCTAGAACTCTTATCAAAATTTCATAAAGTGTAGCAACCTTCAGATTACGAGACTGATAAAAAGGTTAAACATAAAAAGTGACGTTGTGCCCCTTTTACTAGATAAAATATCTTAATTTATAACACCGTAATTTAAAATTACACGAAACCGGAAGAAACGCAGACGTTGCTTCCAGCTCATTCTTTTCTCCTAGATTTTTATTTTTACTTAACCTGTATACGCTACAATGTATGTTGTGATTTTTTATTTTTTTTAAGGCACTCAAGTTTGGCAACACTCCTGTCTGTGGTCGATCAAATTTGCAAGACGTACTTATTTTCACTTTACAGTGATGTTAAGAGTATTTTTATTATTGTGATTGTAGTTTGCAGTGGTTTAATACTTCAAAAGTCATAGTTTGTCAAAAACTGAGCTTTTTTAAAAAAAAATGGTAGAATTTTGCATTCTGTTTTTACA
Organism: Phyllopteryx taeniolatus; assembly: GCF_024500385.1. Classification (NCBI taxonomy): domain Eukaryota; kingdom Metazoa; phylum Chordata; class Actinopteri; order Syngnathiformes; family Syngnathidae; genus Phyllopteryx; species Phyllopteryx taeniolatus. The sequence continues at coordinate 10,304,494 of NC_084507.1, read as the reverse complement.
GTCATGACGAAGTGTGTTGGCATTGATTCAAAATACAATAATTTGTGTAACGCTTTGGAAAACAAATCCAGTTTGTGCTGAAAGTAATGTTGATAATGTTCACCCTTCTTCTTCTGCAATTGGCTAAAGGCATACAAATTGTGCACTCCATTGTGTCTCAATTGCTCCATGAAGTGAGCAATTCCACACAATCAAGCAAATTCATGAGAATAAATGAATTGATTATGCCCATCCCTATACTGCAATTTATCTACATAACACCATATTAATAAGACCTATCATTTAAAGTTTCCTGGAATTTAGAAAAATACTTTTAACTGCAATTTAGAACGTATATTGATATTGCCTCACGAGCCAGACATTGGGCACCGCTAATAAATGATGACAAACATGATGAGTCAATTTGAGACTTTTGGGCCTGACTGTGTATTGCATAGTGAGTATATACAGAGAAGCTGGATTTTTTTCCACTAAATTACAACATATTGGCAAGCCTTATGTTGCTCAGGATTATACAGCAATTGATGCCATTGGAATGATGGTAAATCTGTCAGCGCTGAATTAACGTTGGCAGCGAAGCGGGTAATAAATCGGTACGCGACAGACACAATTAAATGTCTCCGCCAATCGCGTCCCAGATCCCTTTACATCAACACAAACAACAGAAACGTGCATCCAGCCAGGTCTAGTTATGCAAGCAGCCACGTGGGCATCAATCCTCATCCTGTCAAGTGTTTGCACTCTTCTGTGGGACCTGGTAAAATACGCTTGTAACTGTGTGTGTGTGTGTGTGTGCGTGTGTGCATTTGTCTCATAAATCAGTGTGTTCTCATAACTGTCATGAGAAAAGACATCACTGCTGTGGGAAATGACTGCGGGTCATATGAACTCGCTGGGATAACTTGTATATTCCGCGGTGTTCTTCTACCCCCCCCCCCCCCCCCCCCCCCCCAAATCAACAACAACAAAAAAAGAAAATGATAATAGGAAGGTTCTATATAAATATATAACGAGAGTATTATCATGTACTGGTAAACTATGGATTCATAGTTGTCTTTTAATGTGCAAAGAACACAGGCAACTGTTTTATTTACAGCCCATTCAAATTTTGTCTGTAACAGTACATGATATGTCAACATTGGCCAAAAATACCTCTTTCTTCAAAGTCTATGGAATTATGACATCTAGGAGCCCATGCACTTCTTTCCTTTTATGACAAATGTTGAAAATGTTTAATCCCGTCAAGAAATCATCTTTTAAGACACATACCGGTTTAGGCAGAGTTAGGCCAATAGAACAGTGATTTCCAACTACTGTGCTTTGGCACATTAGTGTGCCGTGAGAGATCATCAGGTATGCAGTAAATGATCCAATTTCACGTAATTGGTCTGAAAATGACTGTACACTACAAATATTCTGTTTGTTCATCTATCTACAGTATGCCAGCGACGCATCATGATAGTCAGAACAATTAAATGCACTTGCACTAGATGGCAGTAGGTACATAGTTAACCTGTGCATCCACCTGTTGTCATTCAAATAAAATAAATCACGCTCAGAATGAGTACGGTAAGTACATTTGTGAGTAAATTTAGATGAGATCATCATGACTTCAGTAGATATACTTTTTGTGGCATTTTTGGTTGGTGGTGTGCCTAAAAAAAACCAAAAAAGAAACCAAAAACTAAAAACATGGATGGATATTTGAGATGCCTTCATCTTGAGTTGGACCATAAGCGCGCAATGCTGGGACATGTAGAATCTGTAAGGTCAATAGCAAGTTTTGGCACTCATTTCTGAGAGTGAAGAGCAAGAATTGCAGACAAACAACCCCATGAACAGACGCCTATGTGTTTCTAGCAAAGTAACAAAGAAGTTGCAAAGGCCTCTCCTCGACTGACATCCAATTACACTCGTCGCGACACATTTTTAATTACTGTTATTCACCTTTCACGTTCACGACACCAGCCTATTCCAAATCAGCCTCCTTCTTGTCACTGTTTTCATTTCACTCAGCCTCCTTCGCTGTTAATGACGGTTCTGCTATTAGATTTCCTCTCGCGTGAGGTGGCGTGAGCAGCTCCCCGAGCAGCATGATGATGCTCATCTGCCCACCGCGAAGGTTCAGGTTTCAGCATCTGACCAGCAGGTCCGGCCATTAGCGGAGAAATCAGAAGCTTTTTCTTTAATGGGCTTTAATATCGCAGCAATTACCGTTGACGACGTGTTGGACGACCTCTGCCAGGAACATCAGGAGGGATGTCACTGATGAGAATGTAATGTTAGTCACTCGGTCGCTTTTAGCATCGACGGGATCCAGAGGCTTTTTATTTCTAACTGCAATTACATTGTCTCCAATTTTGATTCAGCGGAACCTCCAAAGTTGAACTCAATCCCTTCTGTGACTGGTTGACTTCCAAGTTGTTCCCACAGGAAATAACGTAAAGACAACGAATTTAATCAAACTGTCAGTATGATAAAGACAGCACAGTATTAACCATACAGACGCAGTGACTATTTTAAACTTTCTGAACTGTGCACGTAAGCTAAACACTGTATAATGAGAAAAGTTAAACACTATATAATGAATCTAAAAACCATAATAAAGGAGTACTCCTTACCCTTTGAATTAAAAATGATCGTACACATATTTAACCATTGTATCATGAAACTAAATACAAATGAAATAAAATAATACTACTCACCCTTTGAATTGATTCCTGTCATACAGGTTTAAAGACAATCTCACAACTATATAAGAAAGGGACTTTTGATACAATACCACTAAAATCAAAATTAAGCATAAAGCATAAGCAAACTCGACCTTTGAATTAATAACTGTCATACAAGTATAGAGAAGAACATCAGTGGATACTGTATACGGTAATACTAAATAAAACCAAAATAAAGTTAAACCTTGAATTATAAATGGCATACAAGAATAAGGAGATGTTAACCACTGTATCATAAAACTAAAGCAAAATCAAGTAAAACAAAGGCCTCAGTGCAACACTTGGAATAAGATTATATTGCGCAAAGAAGGCTTTCGCAATGTGTAGAAGTCTGATATGCTCCCTCCCTCCCGCGCCAAGCCTCAGCCTACACCGCGTGGAACTTCAGTGAAGTCAATTGGGTGAGTGTGAAACAATAAAATAAGTATGCAAACATTGAGGCAGCTAAACGGTGGGTTGCACTCTTGCACTGATGTTTTTTAGCGTTTATTTTAGTCTTCAAACCAACGTAAGAGCTGATGACAGACACAAATATAAAATTAAAAAATATTTTATCATACTGGAAAGAAACTAGAAACAGTCGCATGGACTTCTGTGCTCACCACAGATTGTCCATAACGAACCCCATGTTCAAGCATAAGGGTGTCCACACGTGCACTTGGCACCAGGAGACCCTAGGCTGCAGTTCGATGATTGTCGTGTCATCAGACTTGCGGCCACATGCTTTGGACACTCGGGGAAGAAAGGGGTGGAGCTGTCAACTGATCACCACCTGGTGGTGAGTTGGCTCCGATGGTGGGGGAAGAAGGCCCAAACGTATTGTGAGGGTCTGCTGGGAACATCTGGCAGAATCCCCTGTCAGAAGGAGTCTCAACTCTCACCTCCGGCAGAACTTCACCCACGTCTCGGGGGAGGTGGGGGACATTGAGACCGAGTGGACCACGTTCCGCGCCTCCATTGCTGAGGCGGCCGACCGGAGCTGTGGCCATAAGGTAGTCGGTGCCTGTCGTGGCGGTAATCCCCGAACACTTTGATGGACACCAGCGGTGAGGGATGCAGTCAAGCTGAAGAAGTAGTCCTACCGGGCCTTTTTGGCCTATGGGACTCCTGAGGCAGCTGATGGGTACCAGCTGGCCAAGCGGAATGCAGCTTTGGTGGTTGCTGAGGGAAAAACTGATATTGGAGGAGTACGGTGAGGCCATGGAGAACGATTTCCGAACGGCTTGGAGGAAATTCTGGTCCACCATTCGGCGTCTCAGGAGGGGGAAGCAGTGCACCATCAACACTGTGTATAGTGGGGATGGGGCACTGCTGACCTTGACTCAGGACGTTGTGAGTCGGTGGGGAGAATACTTCAAAGGCCTCCTCAATTCCACCGACACGCCTTCCCATGAGGAAGCAGAGTCTGGGGTCTCTGAGGCGGGCTCTCCTATCTCTGGGGTTGAGGTCACCGAGGTGGTTAAAAATCTCCTTGGTGGCAAGGCCCCGGGGTTGGATGAGAGCCGCCTGGAGTTCCTAAAGGCTCTGGATGTTGTGGGGATGTCCTGGTTGACTCTGCAACATCGCATGGACATCGGGGAAAGTGCCTCTGGATTGGCAGACTGGGGTGGTAGTCCCCCTTTTTAAAAAGGTGTGTTCCAACTACAGAGGATCACACTCCTCAGCCTTCCTCGTAAGGTCTATTCAGGGTGTGCTGGAGAGGAGGGTCAATCGGGAAGTTGAATCGCAGATTCAGGAGGAGCAGTGTGGTTTTCGTCCTGGCCGTGGAACAGTGGACCTGCTCTACACCCTCGGCAGGTTCCTCGAGGGTGCATGGGAGTTCGCCCAACCAGTCTACATGTGTTTTGTGAATTTGGAGAAGGCGTTCGACCGTGTCCCTCGGAGAGTTCTGTGGGGGGTGCTTCGGGAGTATGGGGTGCCGAACCCCCTGATACGGGCTGTTCGGTACCTGTACGACCAGTGTCAGAGTTTTTTTCCGCATTGCTGGCAGTAAGTCGGACTTGTTTCCCGTGAGGGTTGGACTTTATCACCGATTCTGTTCATAACCTTTATGGACAGAATTTCTAGGCTCAGCCGAGGCCTAGAGGGGGTCCGGTTTGATGCCCTCAGTATTGCATCTCTGATTTTTGCAGATTATATGGTTCTGTTAGTTTCATAAAGCCATGGTCTCCAACTCTTAACCCTCGCATTGAGAGGAGCCAGATGAGGTGGTTCGGGCATCTGATTAGGATGCCTCCCGGACGCCTCCCTGGTGAGGTGTTCCGGGCACGTCCCACCAGGAGGAAACCCCGGGGACGACCCAGGACACGCTGGAGAGACTATGTCTCTCGGCTGGCCTGGGAACGCCTCAGGATCACCCTGGAAGAGCTGGAGGAAGTAGCTGGGCAGAGGGAAGTCTGTGCTTCCCTGCTGAGGCTGCTGCCCCCGCGACACGACCTTGGATAAGTGGAGGAAAATGGATGGTTGGATGAGAATAGAACATAAGATTTGGGTTGAACTTGAAAAGCAATATTTTAGCCATTTCTAATTATATTAAATTAACTGCATTCATGGACTGTTTGCAAAATGAATAATTAGCATTCTGTGTGGTTTTTGTTGTTAATAATGCTGAATAGACTTATGCTTAGGGCTAGGTGCGATAAGGATGAAATAATGGTGAAAAGGATATCATAATGAACTGAATCGCTGAGTTCATCAAATTACCTAACTAACAAGCATCAGAAATGGCAGGTGCTGTCAGGAAATGTTCTGACTGACATTTAAAGTGATCTTCACTCTGCTCAAAACAGGTTTCTGGCTTGTGTTGGGACTTGAATTTTCACTCTAACACTGCATTAGGGCAGTTTTCCCAGACTATAAAACTATTATAAAATATGTGGTTTTGGAAGACCTTAGTGTTGACAAAAGTTCAGTGTTATAAAGTTTAGCCTGTACTTTTCCTATTTTTCTATTCAAACGAAGGAGTGTGTTGTGGTAACTCACTAGAATGCCTGAGGACACCTTTTTCCGACAACTTGATATGACCTCAAAGAAGATTAGTGCAGTCAATACAGCTTTTCATCTATTTTCACAGCAATGCTGGATCCAATTACAACCCCAATTACAATAAAGTTGGGACTTTGTGTTAAACATAAATAAAAACAGAATACAATGATTTTCAAATCATGTTCAACCTATATTTAATTGAATACACTACAAAGACAAGCTATTTAATTTTCAAACTGATAAACTCTATTCTTTTTAGCAAATAATCATTAACTTAGAATTTTATGGCTGCAACACGTTCCAAAAAAGCTGGGACAGGTTCATGTTTACCACTGTGTTACATCACCATTTCTTTTAACAACATTCAATAAACGTTTGGGAACTGAGCACCCTAATTGTTGAAGCTTTGTAGGTGGAAATCTTTCCCATTCTTGCTTGATGTACAGCTTCAGCTGTTCAACAGTCCGGGGTCTCCATTGTTGTATTTTACGCTTCATAATGCGCCACACATTATCAATGGGAGACAGGTCTGGAATGCAGACAGGCCAGTCTAGTACTCGCACTCTTTTACTACAAAGGCACGCTGTTGTAACACGTGCAGAATGTGGTTTGGCATTGTCTTGCTGAAATAAGCAGTGGCGTCCATGAAAAAGAAGATGTAGCTCCGAACTGTATTTACTGTCATTGGCTTTTTGAAGTGTTCCTGAGCCCACGTGGTGATATCCTTTACACATTGATGTCGGTTTTTGATGGAGTGCCGCCTTAGTCTTTTAGAACATTTTGTTTTCAAACACACTTAAGGTGCAATTTTTAACCATTGATCGAGTACATTGCAATTGATGTAGTCGTTTGCCATTTTCTTTGTCATGAATCATTTTGGCCTCAACCGTACATTGCAAATATAGACAATGTCATGTCAACATGACAGTGGCGTCTTCACTCATCAGACACAATCTGCCAGTTTCCTACCACTCATGTCACCTCGTGTGAGGCAGTAATTGTGTGTTTATAGTTAAACATTTTCACGTAATGTTTGCGAGCATGTGTGCGCACGCGTGTGTCTGAACCAGTTGTGTGAGATGCTCATTTGTGTCTTTAAAAACATTGCCGTCCATGTCAGTCTCTCTCACTAGCTCCCAGACCCCTCAAAGAGTAACCCAGGGGTGAGCAGACTTTAGTGCTCAAGGACCACATTTGATTTTTAAACACAACAGATGGGCCAGGTCATTTGTAGTTGGGGGGGAGAGAATGTTAGCATGTACACAAAATATGTAAAATTTTAATTTAAAAAAAAGCTACCCATTTTTTAATGTTATCATTTTGAATGCATATAATAATTAAGCAATTTCATTAAATAAAATAAATATTTTTCTATTTGAGATTTTTAAAAATTGAGTAATTAATAATGTTTTAATGGTATCATTCACAATGTAATAAAAATTATTTTAATAAAGTTTTCAAAATAGGTTTATATTTTATTTACAATGCAGTCGTGACTTTCAGCTTGTCCCAACATGGGTCGCCACCGTAAGTAACTCAACACATGCTCCCTGCACCCAAGTCAGGCGATTGTACCACTTCTGTCACAGTTAGGTTATTTGAAGGCAAGGCAAAAATGTGGAAGACCCAAATGCAGGGAAGCAAGGCAGGAGTGAAAGAGTCTCGAAAAAATAAAAAAAGGCAAACAAGAAACATGGAAAAAGCAAACTAAACAAAGTCCCACAACAGATAACTAAAGTAACAAATAAGTATCAGAGTCCACCCCTCAGGTCAGTCTGGTGGCCGTCCAGGCCACCCGAGGATAGGTGCTTGGCTGAGCGGTTCAGGAGGTCGTCCAGGACGCCAAGCACCAGTGTCTTTACAGGGCCATTCAGGCAGACGGCAATGGTGCCAAGCCTGGGAGGCGGCCGCCAGAGCGGGAGGCGGCCGCCAGAGCGGGAGCCTGCCGGAGCTGCCGAAGCGGGGTCTGCAGTCGCAACACAACACAAACCAAAACACAAACCATGGCAACTACACCGGCAATGACTGACTACAAAATTAATAAGTAACATACAAAATTAACAAATTTACAGGGCTCAATAACGCTTGATGGGCTGAATTAAAGAACTTGAGCTGGCCACATGTGGCCCGCAGGCTATACTTTGCCCACCCTTCATTTAACCTGGTCTCTTGGGCTGCTCGGAGTTCACCAGATCACAGCAGTGGGAGACAGATTCCATGTTTAAAAGCAGGTGTCGGCCTGTCATTATATTACTCTCCTGTCTGTGTGAGCCACTGAGCAGCTGCCAGACTATAATATTGCCCTTCTTTATTTGAACACCATCAAACATGAATAACAGAATGTCTGCTCCCCTGTCTCGTTAGCCGGCTTGTACGGCGAGACAAAACCTCACGTGCAGCACTTTTTCTATAACGTCACCAAGTGCGTGTGCATGCGTGTGTGTGCGTGTGTGTGTGTGACAGGGAGTGTATCACTGCAGAACAATAGGAGCTCTATAATAACAGCTGACACATGGTGTGTGTGTGTGTGTGTGTGTGTGTGTGTGTGTCCCTCAGCCGCCCGTCTGCTGTTTTCTAAACATCACCTGTCACATCATGAAGTACACTTGACTAATATAATGAGAGCCAAGACGAGCTGTATTCTGCCTTTACAAAAATAATATACAAAAAATAAAATGTCCAATTTTGATTGACACTGTCAGAGAGGTATTTGTTGAACAATATATTTATTGTGCTTGAAGTGTGCAGTGGTGTGTGTGATTTACTGCATAGTTTATATTTCGCTCCTGCCTACAAAAGGTAACCAAAGTATTTCCATCCATCCATCCATTTTCTGAGCCGCTTCTCCTCACTAGGGTCACGGGGTTGTTTGTTTCTATGTGCCCCGCGATTGGCTGGCGACCAGTTCAGTGTGTACCCCGCCTCCCGCCCATAGATAGCTGGGATAGGCTCCAGGATACCCGCGACCCTCGTGAGGAGAAGCGGTACAGAAAATGGATGGATGGATGGACATTACCCCATGCATGCAAAATGTACATTTCTGTTAATTTCACAACAAAAATGATTACAGAACGTTTCAAGACTTTTCTTTTACCTTTGTTAATTTTTCATATTTTTAATCTTTATCATTCCAAGTGTGATAATGATAAAACTGTGTATTTCTTACCATTTTTTTTCCCAGTACAATATTATCTTTCTTCAATGAGTGGTTGGAAGGGATCACAGTTATACTGCCTTATAGCAAGGTTCCTGAATGTTCAATGCAAGTTAACTCCCCCCCACAAACATATTTGCACATTTGAAGATTAATACAGGGAATAGGTACTAAATTGGCATTTTAAAAATCTGAATCTATTGTTGCTGTCTGATGAAAACCTTGTATCAGACTCCACCTTATGAGTTTAACTTTCTAATCTAATCTTTTATAAAGGGCTATTCACTTATGTAACACAAGTAAAACTCACTACATAATAAAAACCTTATCATCAAATCAATCACTCCAGTTTCAGTAAAAACTGGATTATGATTAATGGTGGGATGACATTGATGCTGCTATATATTTTTTTATTTATAAATTATCCCTTTTGTAAAAAAAATGTTTTTAGCTCTCACAGGGCCAAACTATTCATCCATCCATCCATTTTCCATACCGCTTTTCCTCACTAGGGTCGCGGGCGTTCTGGAGCCTATCCCAGCTATCTTTGGGCGGGAGGCGGGGTACACCTTGAACTGGTCGCCAACCAATCGCAGGGCACATATAAACAAAAAAAATATACACACCTATGGGCAATTTAGAGTCTTCAATCAACCTAGCACGCATGTTTTGGGGACGTGGGAGGAAACCGGAGTGCCCAGAGAAAATCCACGCAGGCACGGGGAGAACATGCAAACTCCACACGGGCGGGGCCGGGATTTGAACCCTGGTCCTCAGAACTGTGAGGCAGATGTGCTAACCAGTCGACCACGTGCTGCCAGGGCCAAACAAAAGTGATTAAAAAAATGATGCAATCGTCAAATGTCCTTGGTTCCGTTGAAAGTTTTTTTTTTTTTTTTTTTTTTTTTATGAACATTTGTGATGATTTGGGGCTTTTTCTTTTAATAGTTCCTCAGAGAGGTGTTTATTTTTTTAATTACATGCTGGGCCGGATCAAATGGTCTTGGCAGGCCCGAGTCTGCAAAAAAGACTGCATGACGAAGGAAAGAAAGACAGATATAGACAGGAGACACAGGGACAGAAAAGGAGAGACAGGCAGTGACACAGAGGGAGAGGAAGTTGACATGATAATGACAAAAAGCCAAATCAACGTGACCCAAAGGTTTTGCAAAAACAAGTGTTTCAAATAAGAATTCTCCAATGGCTTTATGGCCTTTTCACACTGCACTTGGCAAAGCGTCTGACGCCCTCGACTTTCCCATTCATTGTGTGTGTGCTGAGGGGGCGTCAGCGTGTTTTGACGTGACAGCGAGCGTCACGCCAATGCAGAGGATGTCTGACGCTCAGGGTTGCGTCATCGGATAGAAAAATATTATATTCGGGAGCTTTTGACGCGGTGACGTCAAAAGCTCATCCAATGGGAGCGGGGCTGGCGGAGTGATTTCTGAGTGCTATTTTGGCTGACTTGTAGAAGAAGAAGAAGAATCATCTTTTATTGTCATGAACATGCATGCATGCACACAAAATTTGTTCTCTGCATTTAACCCATCACAGTGAACACATACACATGTTAGTGTAACACACTGGAGCAGGGGGCAGCTGAAGCGCCCGGGGAGCATTTCGGGGTATCAGTGTCTTGCTCAAGGACACCACAGCCGTGAGTCCGGGGGATGTTGGCGGATGGTCCAGTCGGGGTTTTGAACCTAGGTCCCCCACGGTGGCAGGCGATGATCTTAACCATTGGGCCACGGCTGTACTGTAAACAGAAGGGGGAAATGAGGGAAGGCATAATAATTGTGGTGTCCCAAACTGGGACAATAGAGTTTACAAATAATATACTGAGACGTCTGTGCCGGAGGCTTTCAAAGCTCCCTGTTCAGCCTGAAATACGCCTGGAAGCGCTCTTCCTGGAACTAGAACGTTTACGAATGAGATTAAACTCTGAGATGATGCCGCAAACATCGTATGGAATTCTCCTCAAAATAAGTTAGGGCTTTCTTTTTCCAACAATGACAAACTAACTTGTCTTCATATTTACTGTCAATAGCATTTTGCACGTGACAACAGTAAAGTGGGTCATCCATTGTGTGTTGCCACACCAATGGAATATCCCGGGCGTATGAAAATGACAATTCAGGGAAGGATTTTCAAGCAAAGTATGTCACTAATAACCTAATTACTTAAGATGATTACAGCAAGAAACACCTCTTAACTACCTATTTTAACTCAGAATAAAAGGTTGGTTTTCTCCATAGTCAATGAAAGTCAAGTTTTTATGGCCTTTTTCCATCATTATGTGCATTTACACACTTTACAGTATCATAATTAATTCTCTCTAGTATAAGCTTCTTTTTTTTTTACATTTTGAATTTAAACATATTTGACAAAATGACCACTTAATAAATACCGGTAAATCAAAAACACCTACTCCCTGAACATACAAAAACATCAGGTCTTCCTGCTACGCCCAACAGTATACAATCAAACAACTCAGAAAGTAAACTAACGCTCCAAGGAAAATGTTAGCTAAAAGTACAAGAGTGCAGTATCTGATCAAAAACAGAGCAAGAAGGATAAGATATCCATGATCAGTCACCTCTATCTGTGTTTTTTTTTTTTTTTTTTTGTGATTATTGCGTTTACTTTTTAGATGTTTATTTTCACTTTCAGAAGAGTATTATTTCAGGTGATGTCTGATGTCTGCCCGATGATAGCTGGGATAGGCTCCAGCACGCCCGCGACCCTAGTGAGGCGAAGCGGCTCAGAAAATGGATGGATGGATGGATGGATGTAATATCCTCTCAATCTTTTGCAGAGAATAAGAAATGGAACAAATAATTTGTCCCTCTTGTCTCCCTCAGATGAATTCAACCCTTCTGTCCCCAAGCTGGAGAAGAGCGTGAGCGGAAGCAGCCCGTCGCGGGACCGCCTCCTGCTCACCATCACCATGCTACTGCTGGCCACGCTCTTCATCTCCTAGCAACGGCCGTTGCATCAGCGTCACCATGCCAACGGGCCTTCGTAGGGTGGATAGTACAGCGGCGGGCGGGACAGTAAAAATGCAGTCTGTGTATTGTGTGTCGTCTGTGCGTGCGTGTGTGTGTTGATTCATGCACGCCATACAAAGCATTTATAAAAGTGGCAACGTCAGACTGAAATTATTAAATAATTGTAAAAAAAGAAAAAAAATACATCGTTAAATCCACCCACGCATTTGATTGGCTAGTTCACTTCCTGTGGGTTAATTGCCATAGATTCTCGCAACAGGACAAATTCAACTCAAGTGAACTGCATCGATTGGAGGATCTCGATGGGAACATTACACCTAAGGTGGAAAGTTACAGGGCTTTTTTTTTTTTTTTTTCATCCCCCAAGCAGAAGATAGTTCATGAACACAACGTGGGACTCATGTTTTTTTTTGCCATCTCTACTCGCAGTCAAGCAGGGGAGAAACATTCGTAAAAGCATTTAAATGTCCGAGGTTAACAAAGCACACACGTGCACAGTCGCAGAGGAGCATCCCTGCATGTGAACACTCAGCAATACCGAGGAGGAATGAAGGAGTGTGTTGCGGTTGTTGTGCTCTGCCACAATCTCATTGCCCATTTCTCTTCTGTATGTATGTGTGTATTGTCTGGATGTTTGAGCGGATACTAACATCCAGGCAACACATCCACACACTTAACATAATTCAAATGCAAAAAAAATAAACTAATAAATACATTTTAAAAAGCTAAATGATGGTGGGGAGATTGTGTCCAGCCATAAGCCAACCACTATCACTACTATAACAACTGCTTACCAAGGAGAGCGTTACCATGGCAACTCGCACCTTATTTCACCATGGTCACCACAACCCTGCCAGCCACCCAATATGGACTCTTGCTGGGACGCACTGATGGATGCTCTCTCTCTCTCTCTCTCTCTCTCTCTCTCTCTGTCTCTCTCTGTGTCTCTCTCTCTCTCTCTCTCTCTCTCTCTCTCTCTCGCTCACTCACCCCTCACAAACAAGTGGCACGTGAGGTGTTCAAGCACGTGTGTAAATGTTAAGACCAGACTGCAAATGAACATTTAAACGTTTTGAAATGTAATGCAAGTGGTTTTTTTTTTTGTTTGTTTGTTTTTTAATTTTTTTTAATTTTTAGTACTACGTTTCTGTGATGTTTCTGTGTTAATGGTGATGGAATACAATTGAGCCATATGTCAACTTGGGCTGCATGCAGACTGGTTATCAAGCCTTGAGCTTGTTAGTGTTGCAAATTTTTTTGGTGTGTCCTACTTGAAAATGAAGCTTGAACAAACTTCACACTTGCCACATGCGGGAATATAGTGGAACCTCTGAAGTGGAACACAATCAATTCTTTGCCATTTTGTTTGGCATTAAAAGCAATTTTCCTCATAGGAAATAATGGAAATTGAATTTAACCATCCCAGGGTCAGAAAGTGGCCATTGTAAAACTTGTAATAACTTATTCACTACAAGATGTTTTCAAAGCAGAGTTCCCCACGTTGTTAGTTGTTTTAGAGCATTTTGACTGATCTTTCAAGACCCACAGAATATTGTGTTCTGTGATAATATAAGCATTGAACCTACCAAAAGAAAGAGTAGATTATATTCTTTCACCAGAACCATATTTTTTGTAGGTTTTTTCATTCTTTAGTAATTAGCAGGAGAACATGGGTTGGTCCCACTAAAAACACTGTGTGTTTGTGAAAAGAAACATGTCAGGCAGAACAGTGACTTTGACGCTCGTATTTTTTGCTCATGGGCTCTTTATGGTAAAATGATTGATTTACAGATATATCAAAACCCGACACAAGCAACGCTGAGTCACCACATGGCTCGAGTTGAATGTTACTGACTTTTTTACATGGCGTTCTCTATTCTTTTCTCATGATCGTAACCAACACTTTCTATTACTGTACCTACCGTGACACATAACCTGTTTATATTATAATACAATATACATACTCATTTGAGTGTTCGGTGCCTCAACGTGTCCAAATTCCAAAATTTTGCCATTTCTCTCCCTTATAAACGACATGATCAGCCAATATTTCCCCCTAATTTTTATCTTCAACTGAAAAGCTGTGCTGATCTCAAATCCAAAGCAATCCAAAGCAAAATATAAAAGTTTTCCTCTTTGCCATCACCAGTACCCTTCTGTGGCAGCATCACCAAAAAAACAAAAACAAAGAAAACACAGTTATAGTGGTGAAACTTCGTAAATGTATAAAAAGTATGTCCGTAACAATAAGCCAAAACTCACACTCTCCTTGATTTTAAGTTCACGGTTCATTTCACATACAGTACAGTAAGGGAAGAACATGAAAAATAAATTGCTGTTTTGTGAAAAGAGGAACAGTTTTAATGATATTCAAAATTAATTAACAACTTCACACTTCTGTTTTTAGGAAAGTGCAACATCAACTATTTGTCTTCTTTTTAGGAAATGCAGAATGTAGACAATACAGTATGCAACAGTAACGATTTGAACAGTGTGAATTATTATGCTATAAAAATCTGAAGAGCTGCGAGTTTATGGCTACCCATGACGTCCACAAGCCAGACGCTGAGATGCACTGCTTTTGTTTACGGACTTGGCGTGTGCTTGGAGTGTGAGGCAGTTACTCGTCTTCTCCCTTACCAAATATGCTGTTTGGGAACTTGTATTACATCAATGCCTCGGCATTATTATCATTTTTATGGCTGGTTTTGAACCGAAGATAAGGAAAAATTACTTGAAGGCTTGAGTTGGCCTTGAATTTTCATCTGTACTTCAGAGGTTTCACTGTATTCTCTCTCTAACAGTTTCTTTGAAACAATACCGAATTGACAGTCTATATTGTAGAGCTAATGTGTGTGTGGGTGGGTGTGGGTGTGTACATTGACTGTTTTTAAAAGAATGTGACCTTTGCAATCACTTTTGGATCAAAGTACATACGGTATATATATATATATATATATATATATATATATATATATATATATATATTTTTTTTTTTTTCCCCTCATATATATATGAGCACAAGTTTTTTCCCCCTCTTTTTATTCACAAGATAGAGTGTATTGTTCTGATCATATTAGGATACAACACATGGATTCTATATTCTCACAGCACAATGCAGTGTGTGATCCAGCCCAGGTATCTATATGGCTATGAGGGTAAAGGTGGTGGTGGTGGTGGGGGGGGGGGGGGGGGGGGGGGGGGGGGGGGGGTTAAATCATTGTTGCACTTAATAAGAATTAGGACACAAAAGAAGGTAAGTGTGCGTGTGAGAGTGTACGCGATGTTGTCTGACGACGCAACCGAAGCATTTACTAGTGTTGGAAACAACAGTTACAATCATGTTTACCTTTTGACTGGAATGACTTTAAATGTAAACCGAACAAACAAACAAACAAAGCATAACAACAGAGGTTCTAACCATGACCGTGATAAGAAAATAATACAAATCCTACTTTTAACAAGATGTGCTTCCGCCTTTTTATTTGTCTCAACACACACATCAACACAATCTGGTTTTGTCTTTGAGGAGGTGACAAAAAAGACAGCAAGTGGTAATCCACTCCAGAAAGACAGCAGAGATGTTGCAGCAGAGCGTGTACGTGCTGTGTAGCTAATGTTGTCAGATTGAATTTAAAAAAAAAAATTTTTCCATATCAAAGTTGACACTTTCCCTTGCCAGTAATGTCTCTACATGCTCCACTTACCCCACGGATGAGAGCTTCTGTCACCTGCTCGGCACGGGAGGAATTGCAGACGGAGGAGTCACTGTCGGTGTCGGAGCGCTGACGTTTGTGCAAGAGGTTGTATGTACGTAGCGAAGCGCGGCCTCCGCTTGCATAGAAACCATGTCTCTAGCCATCACTGGCTATGTTCAAAAATAACAAGTGGTGCCACTAGGGGCCTGATTTGCTAAAGTTTTGCAGGTGAAAAAATGGGCTCAATCTTGATTTCTCACGCAAACATATGTGGAAACTGATCTACTAACTGCGCCCACCCAGGATTGTTTCTGCCAAATGTACTGAATTTTCCGTTTGGCAGACAAGGTAAGCAATGTATTAGCTGTAAAGTGATGGTGCGCTTTAGACCATCAACCAAAATGCTAACATTCTGCCACTAATGTCACTACCAAGCTAATGAGGCTAGTTGTGTGCTTGGGGCACTTGCAAAAATGACATGCTCCTCAGCATGTTGCTATTGCCTGTTTGGTTTCTGTATATTTTTTGTTCCGTTTCCAAAAATCCAAACTAGCACAGATAAATGCAGGCTCCGCGCAAAGCCTTGCAGACATCCACAATTTTGGTTCAGTCACCTTTTTGTGTGCTCCAAGGTAATGTACGCCTACTTCTCTCAGCCATAAAATAATGATATGATGCGATTAGCTCGTTTAACAAAATATTAACATTGTGCAACTAACCTGAGGCCTAGTTATAGTGGTGCTAACAAGGCCAGCTATGTGCTACTTTTTTGCTGTTTGCTTGTCAAAGATTGTAATAGTTTTCAATCACGTGATCAATATTTGTTTGTTTGCCACGTTGGAGGTTGAGATCTGGATCTACGGAAAATGGATAAATGGAGATCCTGTATACAGTACATACTGCTCATGCTTTGCACTTAGTTTTAACAATTCTCTGTCGACCAATCAACAGACTGTCTAGCTTGAACTTTACAAATGCATTAGTATAAATAAAGGCCTCGAATTAAATAGACACTGGACTTCAAATAAACGCCTCATACTTTCTGCAGCCCACAGCCACTATATGAGGTAACAAGTTAGTAAGATTTTAGAAGTTATTTTGAAAATGTTTTTTTTTTTTTTCCATTTATCAAAGAAAGTAATCTTGCATGTCCTAACACTGAAGTGATGTCAAACAAAGGGTTTTGTGCATCTGTTTTAGTTTAATATCAATATTTATTGACTGGAACAGTTTGTGACGAATAGTCCAAACATGATATCGTGCTTACAATTTTGGATGGTTTCCTTCTAAATTCTCATGGGAAAATAGCAAGACTGGAAGACAGAAGATTAACAGGAAGAATGACGCACCGTCGAAGGCTCTTAGCTTTAAAGGAAAATTCAGTGTCAGACTTTAAGACATGAGTCATATCGTTTCGACCTTTGATTCAGGTAATGACTAAAGAAATTGTTTTTTCCATTTTTATTTATTTATTTATTTATTTAAGTGCCTCTGGGGGAGAGCCGGCATAGTAATGATGACTAATGGCTGACAAGTGTTATTTGTTAGAGGAGGAAAAATGAGGCATTGAAGCTCATGATTTTGTCCGATGTGATCATGTTCATCCTTGGTGATGTGTTTGCCTTTTCCTTTTTTTAATTTTTTTATTTACAGTGATTATCACTTCCTCATTCACCTCACGTGTGAAAAGTATCAAGTCAGTCCGTTTACCTTGAGAACCATATTGATGCTATTGAGCTGATGAATTTCAAATAAGTCTCTGTATGTTCGTTTTACTACAGGAGTGGGCAACCTAGCCTTTGGGCCATTATATGCAAATAAAACCCAGGCTCAAATTCATTTAAAACACAAACGTTAGTAATAGATCAGGTTTAGGACTGGGTAGCCTTAATTTGGATTATTCACACTATAACAGAGTTGAGCGTCAACTGTTCTTTCTGGCTGAAAAAGGAGAGTAGATTGACTTTCGGTATTGCGAAGCCACTGTGCCCTGGGATTGGTGTACACGGTGTACCCTGCGGACTATATGATGGACTGATCGCCAGTCAGTCACAGAGCACATATAGAGCCAGACAACCATTCAATCTCACATCCAGAACTGTCACTGAGTGGGAACCCATGCTGCCTGCACCAGCGTGAGCATGTGACCATGACCTATATAGTGTATTATTTTCTTTTTCCTACAAACTGCAGTACTACAAACTGACACATGGTGTCGCTTGTTTAAGGCTCAGTCGTGCCACTCAGGTGGCTTCTTTGTAATCTTATGAGGACAAACAAATCCGTTAAAGTCACAACGGCCGTTGTGTAAATACAGTCATTGGGATTAAACGGACACATTTATTTTATCGGGTTATGATATAACCGTGTGTGTGTGTGTGTGTGTGTGTGCGCGCGCGTGTGCTGAGTTCATGGACAGGGAAGATAGTGGAGATGTGCACTCACAAACACAGTGGTGACAATTAGTATACGACGACAGTATTTCATGCAGTTTTCGGTGATGAGTCACAGAGGAAAAGCCACTTTTGTTGTGTTTTTGCATTGTTGTGTTTGCATCCGGCGGCACGGTGGACGACTGGTTAGAGCGTCAGCCTCACAGTTCTGAGGTTCAATCCCCGACCCCGCCTGTGTGGAGTTTGCATGTTCTCCCCGTGCCTGCGTGGGTTTTCTCCGGGCACTCCGGTTTCCTCCCACATCCCAAAAACATGCATTAATTGAAGACTCTAAATTGCCCGTAGGTGTGACTGTGAGTGCGAATGGTTGTTTGTTTGTATGTGCCCTGCGATTGGCTGGCAACCAGTTCAGGGTGTACCCTGCCTCCTCCCCGATGACAGCTGGGATAGGCTCCAGCACGCCCGCGACCCGAGTGAGGAGAAGCGGCTCAGAAAATGGATGGATGGATGTGTTTGCATCCCCATCTGGTCTGAATAAGCATCTACATTCAATATAAAAAAAACTAACATGACTGTTCAAATGTTAGGTTTTTGTGATGTTAAAAAAATGACAAGATAAATCATTCCAAAACTTTCTTTAATAATCAGTACAACTCAATTGGTATTTAAAAAATAAATAAATAAATAAATCTTTTCAAGAGCTTAATTAATAAACTGAGATAATGTTTGCACAAGTGTGCACACCCTTATAACTATGGCTGTGTTCAGAAATAACCAGTATCACAAAAACTCTTGAAATTGGAGTCAGCACACACGTACCACCATTTAAAGTGCTTCTGATTAACCCCAAATAAAGATCAGAAGTTCTAGTAGGCTTTTCCTGACACTTTTGTTTTCTAGCATAACCCTGAAGGATTTATGCTTACACTAACTGGCATTTGGAACTGTTCATATACTCTTAAATAGATGAAGAGTTCATTAAAAAGTTTCCTATTAAAAAAAAGTTACAATTAAAAAATATATATTTCAAGGAAAAAAGTGTTATTCTTTACAACAAAGATGTATTTTGTCATGATAAAATTATGTCTTTGTTCAATCTAATGGGAATAAAGTTTCTAAGACGTAAGACGTAATATGATATCCAAAATCAAAGTTTGGGAAAGAAAGTGAATTTGAAAAGACAACTTAATTGTGAAAAAGACACCTTTATTCTCTAAAGAAATATGTACTATATTCTTGAAACTATACACATTTTGTTCGCGCTGGTTCCCATATGTAAGTATGCACTATTTAAAATTTAAAATAAAACACTATTTATTAACTATAATTATTTTGCCGACCAGCAGCTACGGCTTGTGGACCGGGGTCCCAAGTTTGAGAACCACTACCCTATAGGTCTGCACAGCCATGTTTTGTCAGACTGACTGACTTTGCAGCAGGGAGAGGAAGCCTGTGTGCTCCATCTTTAATTTCATGTTCTCCACTTGGAGCCACCTTTGATCTAAACAACCCAGAACCGTCATACGCATAAGGTGTTGCATGTGTCACACCACGTGCAATGTGTTTTGGCCCTCGTGTGTTGCAGTATTTGGAATTCGGCACACGTGTGTGTGCTTGTGCCATCGCCGCTGACAAATGGATATCGAAGCAGAAGGTGAACAATCGCTCATAATCACGTTGCAACCTCAGAATGTACGGATTAGGTCCTGTATGGAAATCGGGACTCTTTGTTTGTATATGTGTACATTCATCATCATAATTGCCTTCAGAAGATGTTGTTTTTGTGGCCGATGTGTGTAAATTCAATACAGTGGAGTATAGTATTCCTCCACCATATCGTGGGTCATCGACCTGGTTTAAGTGACACAATTTAGATTTTTCAGGACATACTGTACATCACACAATAGACAGAATTGTATGTTTTGAGATCCAAATCAGGTATTGATCCAATGTGGATGAAAATATCTACCAATTTGAATGCAGTGTAAACGCTAAAGAGATGTCATGGAAAAAAGCTAATCAATGACATATACACAGACATAGAATGCTTAACAAATGCATTAGACCACCTGTCATAAAGCAACCATCTGGCATCATGAAGTGCTTTGATGTGGATTCTTTCAATTCTAATGATCTTTTCAAACTGAAATTTAGATAAAAAAAACTAAACCTAAAATGACTTTTTCTTGTTCACTAATGCAAGTGATTTACAATAAATAATTTCACAACTTAATCAAGAAATAATATTGTTTTCCTTTTTAGTGACACAGTAAGTTTGAAAATACATGGAATTATATTTTAGCATTAAACATATCATTTAGGTTAAAGACCTTCCACATACTGGTGTATTTATGTTACAGAAATTAAAATAATTACCAATGTAGAATTATGTGAACCCATTGGTATTTCTGAAATGTACAAAACCGTTACAGTTCAACAGAATTCCTGGGATGTCTTTTGCGAATAGCTCTGTTGAGGTCATGCCAAAGCATCTCAGTAGGGTTGAGGTCAGGACTTTAACTGGGCCGCTCTTTTCTTCTTCTGCGGCCAGTCTGTTGTTGATTTGCTTCTGTGTTTTGGATCATTGTCCGGTTCGAACACCCATCCTCTTTTGAGCTTCAACTGTCGGACAGGTTCTACACAATATCTTGATAAACTTGTGAATTAATTTTTCCGTTGATGATAGCAAGCTGGCGGCACGCTGGATGACTGGTTAGCACATCTGCCTCCCAGTTCTGAGGGTTGGGGTTCAAATCCTGTCCCTGGCTGTGTCAAATTTTCAATTACCCGATCATGCATGTTTTTGGGAACTGTGAGACAGACGTGCTAACCAATCAGACACCGTGCCCCCACTTACATGTTATTTTCAATAAAAATATGAAAACATATTTTGTGTGGTATTACTTTAAGCAGACACTGTTTATTCTTGTGATTTAGATAAAGATCAGACCACATCTTAGGAGCAATTTATGCGGAAATATAAGAATTTCCAAAGGGTTCATATACTTTCTCCTCCCACTGTATGTTGGGTGGTGGTCTTCAGCACTTTGTGTTTAGGAAGTGGCAGAATATCTATATGAAGTGTTTTAACTTAAAAACTGCATTTCTGTGTTCTTTGTTCAGAATGGAATAATCATGTGCTTTGTTACTTGTTACTTCTGCATAAGCAAAACGCAAGTCAGATGTACAGGGGTCAAACACATCACATGTAGGAATGGTTGAAGAGACCCCTGTAACAGGTCGACGGATTATAGGGTGCAAATATATCACGACCTAGGTGTTTCTTAACATTGCAAGAGTATTTTGCATTTCTCTGACTAATGCATGAATCTCCTTTGCCAAACAGAGGTAGTGGCAGGAAGTGCCTAAAACTATGAAGTCAAACATTTTGGCGCAGCCTTGGCAGAGGTTATAAAATTTCTAATAACCTTGTTTCCTTTTATGAATCTCTTTAAATATAATTGGGAAATCATGAGGCAAGGTTGAATGTGCACTAAAAAGAGCTCCACTCGAATCTGCTTGTTTTTTGTTTTGTTTTGTTTTTTTATGACTGCCCGCATTGATTCACCTGTTTTGTTGTTAACATAGCCGAACAGTCCTCAAAGTTGATGGGTGCCTGTGTGTCCTGGTTTACTTCATGTATAACGTCCTGGCTTCGACCTACCAAATCTCACTCAGTAGCGACTCCCGCGGGGTCAAAAGAACAAACGTCTGTAGTTTCACCATTTGACACAAAGGTCGAGGAGAAGAAATGCTGTAAAATGAACAGGATGTCTGCCATTTTAGCTCGAAGCAGCCAAGAGCCATATTAATCGGATTTTGGCCATTTCAAATGATCAACAAACTCTTCCTGGGAAGTGTTTGAGTTTTCACCATGGTGTGTGGGCAGAATATAACAAAAGGTTTGATGATTTGCCATGCAAAATTAACAATGACTCCATCTGGATCAAACTTTTTAAATGTATTTATTTATTTTTGTAAAAAAGGACAAAAGACGATCGTCGGGGGGGGGGGGGGTTTTTCACCCTTGAGAAACAGTTGTCCATGGTGGGTGGGGGTGACAGGGGGGCATGCCCACCTTGACCTGTTTGGACCCCCCACAAGAGGGATGCCCGGGTCCACCACCCTATTCTAGGCAGGCCCCTACTGGAGTGGACATTTTCGCATTGTAAATAGGGCTGGCAATGGATTAATTTTTTAAATCAGATTATTCACACATTAAAATTTTGATTAATCACAGGTGCCAAATATACCACACATAGTACATAGTTGCTTTGAGATGGTATTTTAAACATGTTGTGCTTCAATGAAAGTGGTGCACAATATGCAAATTACCTTTTTTTAAATTAATTTTTGTATTCCTATCAGGATGACTTTTGAAGCAAATCTCTCTGGCAAGCACAACAGTCAGGTTCTCCTCACTTATCTTTGCAATGGCGTAAGCGTTGACCTGATCACTGACCTTCTAGCAACCTGCACCGCATTTCAAATATCCATCCGCGGTTATGGTAAAGGTGTGTGCAGACAAACTAAATTGTGTGATTAACCTGATTTAATACATGATTAATGTGACATGATATTTTTTTGGGTGATTAATCAAGAGTTAATGCTTTAACTTTGATAGCCCTAATTATAAGAATACAGCAACAGTAAAGGATATTTACAATTAAGGAGACTCATCAAACAAAGTCACTGAGCTGACTGTGACAAATGACCCGGTCTCTCGATAACCTCCATTTCTTTCGCTGTCTTCACTGTTTGGACATTTTCCTTTCTCGTCTTGACGGCCCCTCCCACTTATGGATGGCTTCATTTTCACACTGTCGGTGGTAGTCTCAAATTGTTGTTGTTGTTGTTGTTTTTTTCTCCCTCCTTCCTTCCTATTGGCTGCTCCGATGCGGTCACTTGCCCTCGGATTGATGCTCCACGAGTTAATCACCGAATATTTTTTTCCCCCTCGACATACAGGCTGCTTGCTCTAAATTTAGCTATAATCCTCTATTTCTGAGACAGCATCTGGATTGCACTGGCAGATGGAAGGGTTATATTTATTCTGTCTCTCACGCTGGGCCAAAGCATACTTTAATGCCGCCACGGTATTTAAATAGAATATACAAATGAGAGTCACTTGTAAAACTTTAGGATGAGAGCAATTAAAAGTAAAACAAGTCACATGAAAGGGGATATATAGTATTATGGAAAACTGACTTTTTGATTGGTTGTGTGAGTGTTGGATCTCTGGAGTGCCTCCCCATCCATCAAATGTGAAATTAAACAGCCAAGGAAATCTTTTGTCATCTTCCTATTTCTGAAAATGTATCTGAGCGAGACTCTTTATTTTGATTAATTTAGTGCACTTCAGCGGGGTAGTCAAAATGTGTGTGTTGGCTAATGGGCTTTAGCTAGCACACATTAGCCTGGCCATCACGTGAGCCATATGCCTAAAGAGGGTAATGATAACCAGTGATGCCAGTAACGCGTAGTCCAATTACTTTTCCAGGAAAATGTAATTAGACTACAGTTACTTCTGCAAACCAGCAAGAGTTACTTTTGAGTCATCAGTGTCTCAAGTGCTAATGTGTGGCTGGTGATTCAAACGAAACGCAGTCCAGCTATTTCAAGAGACTCTAACCGTTCACGCAGACCGCACGTTTCTCACAAAACAGAAGAAAGCGATTGGGAGGTGCATTCTACAATGCATAGGTACGGTACAGTACCATAACAGTGCAAAGAGATGCAAGATTTCACTATCGCCACACTATTTGTTATTTTCCTGAGTAAAAAGTGTATTTGATTGTTGTTATAGGGTTAGGGTAATTATGGAAATAAATATTTCCATAATTCCATTCAAAAAGTGAAACTTTCATAGATTATAGATTAAGGGCCCACAATTTAAACAATTTCAAGTATTTATTTGTTCATTTGTACATAATTTGGGCTTCCAGATCATAAAACATATATGCATGTATAAAAAAGGGGCCGTCAGGAGTGAAAAATATGTCAAAAGATAGTTTCCATTTGTCACTTAAAATGCTGTTGGCAAAGTCTGTTAGTTGCAGAACTGTGTGCTGTTGTTTACTGGCGCTTTCGCGCAATGCAGGCAGAGGATGGGACTCACGTATTGCCGGGTCACAGATACAGTATATACTAGATCCTCCCGTGCCTATGTGGTGGCCATGTTGAATGTGGGACATTGATGTGGCGGCCATGTGACGATGGTTATATTTGTTGTGTATAGTACATAGCCCCGCTTACGGCCATGCTACCCTGAGAACGAAGCTAGCTAAGCAGGGTCGGGCCTGGTTAATGCTTGGATGGGAAACCGCCGGGGAATACCAGGTGCTGTAAGCATGTGCACGGGAAGGGAAAACCCTGACAGAAAAAAACAACTGGTCCTCCAGGTTGGGGGTTGATGAGAGGGCCAATCACCTGCTCCCATAAAATAACTACAGATTACACAAACTGCAATTGCGGCCTAATGTGCCTCATGGCACTGAGAGCTCTGATAATAATAATAATAATTGTACATAGAGCAGGAATACTCTGAGGAGTACAAAACACGTCAGAGTCTGGAACATCCTGTTTTTGGTGTAGTAAGAGGTTTTTTTTTTATATATATTTTTGGCCAAGCCATTCACCTTTGGCAATAGATTTGAAACTACGAAGCACACTAATTCCTTGTGACTCATGAAAGCGACTCGCCTATGATGAGTACTATAGATACATATATAGTTTTAATTAATGATATTATTTGCTTAATCCTACCTTTCTTCCTTACTGGTTGCCCATCTCGCACACACCCACTCTTCCCACTCGCAAAGCTCCTCTTACTCAATCATGTGATTGGCTTATTCATGTCACGTTGGAGGCGGTACAATGCACATGACTGCTCAGTATATTTCCAGTGTGCATACATTTATTTCCATAATGACCAGAAAGTTGGTCAAAGTAATTTGGTAGGGAACCATTTAACCCACAAATGCTATGATATAATATATAAACATAAACAGTTATTCATTCATTATTCAAATTTTAACACCCCTGATTTATAAAATTGTGCCTGAGAGAAAAAAAAAATTCCATCCTTGACATACTGTATATTTTTGTTTACATGGTTTGTGCAGAGAAAGCACAGCTATTAAGTTGAGGAGACTGGTTATCAGATAGTCTTAATGGCTTTAGATCTAATTGATTATTCCGAGTGACGCAGCGCTACCATTTAAATGTCCTTTCTTAGCACCTAATCACCAGCTTATATGTCCGCAGATTTCTGGGGAAACTGCTTCCAGCGGTCTCGGGGCAGGCGTTTGAGGATTGTGTTTCTTAACTCACCGTTCTAAACTGGAGGATTTGTATGTAAGAGCGCCACCAGTACTTGTGAAGGTGATGTACTGTATGATGTGCGATCTCTGTCTGTGACAGGGGAGGTGTATTATCTTTTCTCTCCCTGACATTTAGTACTCTTTAAAAACTGTTTGTGTCAGACAGAAATTAGTCGATCATGTCTTTTAACAAAATCTGAGGTATTGTGTTGGACCTGAATAATGGGATTCCATTGTGAGTTGTAAGCATTCTTCAGTTCATGCTGTTCAAGAAAATAATACTTCTAAATGCATTAAATGATATGAAAGCTATGGTATATCTTTGACAACTAAGGTCATGTTAGCACAACAATGAACCGCAACTAACAAATAACTTCGAAAAGCTTCTCATAGAAATTACAATGTTGTCAAAACGAGCATCATTCCCAAATCAAAAATTAAGTGAAAACACAGTACACTAAAATGCATGCCAGGGCAGTCGTGGGCGATGTCACACAAATGTGCATGGCTGTTGTCTAATCAGAAAGTGTTTTTCACTGCTTACTTCATGTTAAAGTTATGTGACTCAGCTTGTTGCTCTGTGATTCGCTGGTGACCAGTCCAGGGTCTAAGTACAATAGAAAATGGATGGATGGATGAACAAGTTTGCAATGCTTGCAAAACACAAGTCCTTTTCACACTGACTGTCAAAGTCGGCTTCTTCCTGTGCCAGGGGGTTGAAGTCAACCTGTAAAATTTCTGAACTTCTGAGGTAGTATCAGAGGCATAACAGAGGTGGAAGGGCAGCTGTGTGAAAGTGAATATATGAAAGAAATGGATCCTACGAGGGCTTGGTCAGTTGGTTGGTTGGGTAATGTCTTGGTTGGTTTCTCAGTTTGTTTGTTGTTTCATTCATTTCATTAATTTATTGGTTGGGTGGTTGGTTTGTCCATTGGTTGGTTGTTCTTTGTGAAAGGCACTCACCTGCAAATATCCCAGTGTCTGAGGTACTATCACAGACATAACAGAGATGAGACGGCAGCTGTTTGAAAGGGAATTTCAGAAATTGTTTGGGTACCCTTAATTAAACCCTCGGTGGAACTAAAGGAGATGGCTGGAGACAAGAACGTCTGAGCTGCTTAGACTACTGCCCCTGTGTTTCAGATAAATGGAAAGAAAATGGATGGATGGTATGCAAATCTGATTGGATCCTTTTCAATGGCAAGTCACGTCAAAAGATGTCTGAGTTAGAAATAACCAATAGATAACCCACACCTGACACTTGGTAGTGACATGACAGGTTTGATGGGTGTACATCTGTTAAGCTTGTCTGAGTCATTCACAACAACGTGCACATATGTTGACAACTTTAACCCACAAGGCTTCACATTGCACACTGTAACTTCAAGCTTGGCCTGATTTCTTTCCTGTGAGGCATCTTCATGCCACCATTCTCCAAGATTTCGAAGTGTCGATTACCTCTTGATGAAAGCTCCGACGAGTGCTGCAAAACACACCTACAAGTGGCTGCAAACAGTTTTGAATGTTGCTGTGTCACCTTCCCACTGCGATGACGTCTTCCTCACGTGCAGCACCAACAGCATACCCACCCTCTGACCTCTAATCACACGCTGCTTCTCATTTGAATAGTTTTCACACGATGGAACGTGTCAAATAGAATTTGACAGTTTTCAGTGCATTTGCTTGCTAGATGTGGTCTGCTTACAGAGTGACGTAAAACATCACATGGATATAAATGTGCCTCCAATATTTCAATAATAGAATAATTTTACACTCAGATCTAGGATCACACATTTGATGTGGGTGCTGTTTGATGGGTCTCCGAGAACATTTTGAAACTGACACAGTCATAGTAACACTCTGTATGTCCATTGTTTCTACATGAATCAGCACGAGTCCACTTGGCTGCTGGAGGAGTGTGATGTTCCATCATCTCATTAGTGTCTAAGGAGCAAAAAAAAGAAAGAAAGAAAGAAAAGGCTTAATTAATGGTGCAGTCCATGCGTAATCCATTGGTGCACATAAGTGCAACCTGATTTGAGTAGTGGATAATGGGCTTACGCGGCATATGGTGCTATGTCTACATGTTGCAGTGTCCCTTGATTTCCTCTTAAAGTGGCACTAAGCAGAATTTTTTTTTTTCTAACTACATTATGTTTGAAGAGTGCTAAAAACATAGGCAAAGACCTAACAATATAGTGTTGAATTGTTCAGGTGTAGCTTAAGCATCTTTTTCACCATTTGAATTTTCCTGATCTTGTGGGCGTGGCTAAAACAGCCATGTGACATCATGGGGCTGGGGCGTATACTTTCTAGCGCGAGTTCCCCACTATATAAAGACAAAGTGACGTCGCTTGGTTTGGTTATGCTGCTCAGTTGTGAGTTAGACGTGCAAGTTAGCAAGCTAACGATAGCTACACCCCGAAAGTCCATCTTTGCTGGATGCCTCAATTTGTAGAACAGCTCAGTGAAATTATTTAAGCTCCCAAAAAGTTAGGAAATAAAAAAGTGTTAGATTGGCTTTTTGAAGACACGCAGATAGTGAGCTGAAAATCAACACTACGACCCGTCTCTGCAGTGCGGATTTGACGACGGATAGTTTTGTAAACTTTGTCCAGAGACAACATGGCTTCGTGGGTAACTTGATACTAGTTAATAAAAAAGCGATGAATTGACTTTTTGAAGACACACGCAGATGGCGAGCTGAACATCAACACCACCACCCGATTCTGCAGCGCGCATTTTACGATAGATAGTTTTGTAAACTTTCACCAGCGACAACATGGCTTCGTGGGGAACTTGATACTAGTGAATAAAAAAGCGATGAATTGAGTTTTTAAAGACAAACGCAGATGGCGAGCTGAACACCAACACCATCATCCAACTCTGCAGTGCGCATATTACGACGGATATTTTTGTAAACTTTCACCAGCGACAACATGGCTTCTTGGGTAACTTGATTCTAGTGAACGGGGCAGTGCCGACTGTCTAATTACCTGGGCTTCCTCCAACCGTCCCACTGTTGTCAGGTGCCATGTTCGGCTGTGACATTATGTCACCAACAACGAGGGTAAGTTGACTTGTGTGCTTATTTTTATGATTATAGTCCACAATAACCATTCAATTTTGAAGTTGATCTTATAAGCTATCGGGGTGATAGCTCTCTATGCTTGATTCCTTTTGGCGCATCCACAGCGTCTGAGAGCTGAGAGGTGGCTCTTATTACTCAAGTTTTGAATACTGATGTTATATACAAAGCAATTATTTTTTCATTCATTCAAATTTGGCAGGCTTGTTCACCTTACTCTTCTTTGTGGTGTGTGGAATTTGTGTGTGACACTTTTTGGGCCAGTTTTGTGCCACTTTAATCTCTTATGCGCCTCATCTACACTACTTTTATGTCCTGCTCACACAGTCGTCATTTCCTTTCCCAAAGTAATTTCCACTTTTATCCACACGAGTCCTTAAAACGCCTGATGAATCCCAAACAAACAGCTGAGCCGTCTGGCCACTAAGCATGCACACACACACGCACACACGCAGGCTGTGGGCACATTGCAACTTGCTGAGTACTGCTTGAACAAAATCGAGGAATTAATGAGGAAAGAAATAACAGTCTGCCATGATGGGACACTGTTGTGCGTGTGTTTGTGTGTGTGTGTGTGTGCGTGTGTGTGTGTCTGGTTACAATTTGGTCTGGCGGTGATATAGTGTGGATTTTGTCGTGACATTTAATAATAACAGTGCTGTCTGATTAAGGCAGTGATGTGCAGAGCAGTTTTTTGATCAACTTTAAATGGTGCCCTCAATTAATTTTATCTGGATGTAAAGTACTGGGAAATAAAGTTTCAGTGTCTGTACTGTAACGACTAATCTGATTCTGAAATTTCCTCTCCTGCCATTTGAACTTATCATTTATTGGTTAGCTGGTTGCTCGGTTGGTTTAGCGTCGCGACTTGTGGGCCCGTTGTTGTGATAGGCTATACTGTACATAACTGTTTTGAGCCAATCAAATTACGGCCATGTGTTTATGTCCCATGCATTTTCCCAGGCTGTTGTGGCTGACTATCACCTGTCAATCACTCTTCAGCTAACGGTATTACAACCTGTAGATGGACGAGACAAAACAACCCCCAAAACGAAAAGTTGGTGGTGAGAAGTTGAGAGTTAAAAAAAAAATTTGGCGTTCGTTCGAGTTTGGCGACTGCCACACAGGAGTCACAAGAACACTGTTAATGTTTAAACTGTGCATGTTACAGTGGCTTATAATATTAAATATACTTAAGAACGAAACCTCTGTCTCGTTGATGAAGACTGACGATGACTACTGTACTACTGTATTTTAATGTTGGGCATTCTGGTATTTTTAGAGGTGTTACTTTGTGTGAAACATTTGAGAAGCACTAACCTACATCAACCACTTCAACTCAGCCTCTTCCATTTAAAAGCAACACAATGTACAAGTGAGTACTTTATATACTGTAGTGTCCATGTACCTTGCATCTCTTCTCGGACCAGTGAAGGGGAGGAAATCTAAATAAGAGAGTGAGTGAATGAGGTGTGTACTCACACCTTATGACTTAATTCTCCTGGGTGTGTAGATGATAGTCCTTACTCTGTTCCTTTTGTCTTTGGTTATATTTTTCGTTTTAGGCTTTTGAGATTATTAACTATTCAATGAATTATGGTCCAAAAGCACATCAAATTCATTTATTATTATTATTTATTTTTATCATCGGTTACATGAAATTTGTGTTGCCGGCTGGTTGGCTTTCCCCCTGTCCGCCCTTGGCGGGCAATAAACAGAAATTGACGAGCAAAAACAACATTGTGCCGTTATACTGTGTGTAAGTTGTCTGCATTTGTGCGTTTTGCCTGCACGTGTACTCGTTTGCACATCCACACAGGAACATCAGAGTCACGGTCCCGACAGCATGGTGGCCTAAGCCTGTAAAATGAGTGTCTGGTCCCATGCCCCCCAGCACACAAATAACCTCTCTCATTTAGACAAGACATGCACTAAATCTCCAGTCATCTTCTTATCTCATGTAATTACAAAGCAACATTGGCTTAGTGATGCAATGGCTTCATGCATCCTTAAGCTGCCACCTCTCCAAACTGTCTAGTAGTTACCTCAAATCATTGGAAAATGATGGCTTACGCTCAGCTGTATCACTATTCGCTGCCACATCTGTACACTTTGTACACTCAGAAATTGTTCAAGTCTAAATATAGTATGAATAGATTTTTTTTGTTTGTTTATTTTTTTTTATTTATTTTTTTTTTTTTTACAAATGTACCCACTTCAACAAGATTACCAGACACATCTGGTTGACTTTCATTGTCCTGATTGGTCGTTGTGGTCTGCTGACACATTTTAATTACTATCCCACCCCAAGATTAAAAACTGAATGTGATAGAACTTCAAAAATTGTGGAACCCACTTCCATTTGAGCTATGTTCAAGCAAAAGCTCATTTCAAAAGTAATGGTAGTCAAATGTAATACATTTCCTTTGAATAACAAAAATAACAAAGTCAAAATAACAAATAACATTTGATATGAAAAACAATTCTATCTGGCACTAAAGAAAAAAAAAACACCTTTGTTACTAGATGCCACAGGTAAAGCTGTTTTCTGGGAGTAACCACAGTTGGAATGATTGACATGTAAACAACGTAATGAAAAGTTAGATACTAGCTAGTGTGACAAAAGACACTAGAGAAACTCAAGCCAACTCAGTGGCAGAATACATACAGACTGATGTCATTAAAAATGTCCTATTTTGGAGACGTATCCAGGGAAAAGAGGACATCATGGTTGTGAAGTAATAGCAACTAATTTTGAGTCTAAATGTCTTTATGACAAAAAAAAGTCATACAAAGGAGGGCAGTAAGATGGGGATGTGGTGAGAATGCCTTTTTAAAAAAATTGTTTTAAACAGTCTAGAGTTACAGATGCGGAACGGTGGTCGACTGGTTAGAGCGTCAGCCTCACAGTTCTGAGGACCGGGGTTCAATCCCTGGCCCCGCCTGTGTGGAGTTTGCATGTTCTCCCCGGGCCTGCGTGGGTTTTCTCCGGGCACTCCGGTTTCCTCCCACATTCCAAAAACATGCATTAATTGGAGACTCTAAATTGCCCGTAGGTGTGACTGTGAGTGCGAATGGTTGTTTGTTTGTATGTGCCCTGCGATTGGCTGGCAACCAGTTCGGGGTGTACCCCGCCTCCAGCACGCCCGCGACCCTAGTGAGGAGAAGCGGCTCAGAAAATGGATGGATGGATAGAGTTACAGATCTTATCTTGGGCCTCTCTGTGTCGAGTTGCATGTTCTCCCCATGCGCATGTGACTTTTCTGCAGGCACTCCAGCTTCCTCTCAGATTCAAAATAAAATTAGTAACTTCTGCCAAGCAAACACACACACAGCTATTTTAATGTGATTACGCTGACGTTAACCGTTTGTTGTCTTAATAAAAGAGACACTACAATTCAAGAAATAACATCCATGAAAATAA
The DNA here is from genome assembly GCF_024500385.1 of Phyllopteryx taeniolatus. Lineage (NCBI taxonomy): Eukaryota > Metazoa > Chordata > Actinopteri > Syngnathiformes > Syngnathidae > Phyllopteryx > Phyllopteryx taeniolatus. The sequence goes on along the minus strand of NC_084507.1, from coordinate 10,272,690 downwards.
AATAATTTCCGGACTTCTATTATCACGTCAGTCACAAACACTATTAGATTTGTGAATGGCTGATCAAAGATGCAGTGGCAGAACTTCCTACAAGGAAAGCGTAACAGATTTCCACTTTAGGCCGCGGAGCAGACTAGTTTTCAGCTTACAGCAATGTGTTATGCACAGAGTCCATGATCGTCTCGCAGCACAAGTGGAAGCACAACATAGATCTTTCCGTTCGTCCATACCAGGAATGTTCACAAACTGAAAATAATACGGAACGAGTGGGAATTTTTCTACGAAAATTTTGGACGTAACCCGAATTGTTCGTAAACCGGGTAATTCGTAACCCAAGGATCCACGGTAAATTTAAGATGAGAGTCTACACTTGAATCATATCTTAAATATTATATTCAAAATCCATCGATCCATTTTTTTTTAAAGCCCCTTATCCTGTTAAGGATCTCTGGGAGCTGGAGCCTATCCCACCTGACCTAGGACGAAAGGCTAATTACACGCTGATTTAGTTGCCAGTCAATCACAGGTCGGTGTTCTCTATAAGCCAAAGTCTTTCTCGCCCTTTTCGTGTGGTGCTCCTCAGGGTTCCATTTTAGGGCCCATCCACGCTCTACACGCTTCGTCTCAGAAATGTGATCAGCACATTTAAAGGTATCCCATACCACTTCTATCCAATTGTTGCTGCAGACAGCTTGGCTTTTACAGTTGCAACCTGCTTAGGGTCATTTATTTAAATCCAGGATTTTCTCAGTGGGGTGGCCAGACAATTTCAATCGTTGACTGGGGGAGTGCTGATAGAACTTTGACCGGACTATTCCCAACACACATCTGATGGACTTTCATTGTCCTGATTGGTCGTTGTGGTCTGCTGACACATTTTACTTACTATCCCACGCCAAGATAAAAAATTGAATGTGATAGAACTTTTAACGGCAGTTAAAAGCATCTGTTTACGCAGGCCGCAGGTATCCCAGAAAGACTTGATTTTATTTCCTCGTATTAACTGTATAATTTTTGTGATTCTGTATTTTAATCACGTGAAGCACTTTGTGAGCCGTCTTTGTGAGAAATGCAATGTAAATAAAATTGATTTACTTACACACGGTGGAAGGCCGTGCATTTGATACTTGGGCATTCAGTAATTTATAAATTTATAAATACATACAATACAATACAATACAATACTAACAGTTCTTAGACGCCCAAAGGAGGAGGAGAAAGAGCTTTTGTTATCTGGGCCCCAAGGCTTTGGAATTCCCTCCCTGGAGATATCAGGCCGGCAAACACAGTGTCTACTTTAAAATATTTTCTTAAGTGCAGGGACGTGCACAAACCCTAGTGGTGCTCCGGTATTAGCCATTTTGCCCTGGATGAGAAAAGTGGGGCAAAAGTGGCCTTTAACCCATTTTTTTCTTTACTCATCATTATTAAAAATTAAAAAAATAAAAACCCTCTCTGTCATCAATTCCCCCCAACCCATTTGATAGCTGCCAGGCTTTTATTTGAGTCCTTGAAAGACCTCACTGATCTGCAGTGCACATATTCTACTGCTTTGCCCCTCCCCACACTCCCCTCATGGCTCTCATGACATGCAGTTGAGCGCTGCTTCCTGCGACTCAGGTAGGACGGAATCCACAATCCTTGACTAATTTTGGTACAAAATTACCCACAATACTACACCGCTGAAAACATTACATGGCTACTGGGCCAACATTTTAAACACACTCAAAAAAGAGAACACTCGTCAGGCTAGCATCACGCTTATTATACAAGGTTTTGTACTAATAAAATCCATGATTTTTGAGCCTTGTATTGCTGTTTACTGATGTTAAATTGTGATGTTGTCATGTTAATGAAGAGAGAAGGGGAGAACATAAAGGCGAGCTGCAGCACACAGACAGAAACATTCTCTTCCTGTCAGACAGGCAGAGAGTTTAGCAAATTTAACAAGTTCGGCAGTTTTGTTTCATTTAAAATCTTAACATTATGTTGACGTGTTATTTACACCTATATACTTTTTTTGTAAATTATATTACTCTAATATAGAGACCGACCCACCAGGGGGTACAATCTGGCCCGCAGGATGAATTTGAAAGTGTAAAAATACATATTGTGGTAGTGGGGACTAAGGATCGTTTTGAGTATTACTGTATTATGCTCATGTAGAAAATGGAGTGGTAAAGATTACTAGGTCTTCATGAGTTGATTTTAAATTTGAAAGAGTAATACTGTATTTATAAGTTCCAAATACCTGTGACTTAAAGTTTTGTACCTTAAAATATAATCACTCTGATCAGCTATTATGCACACATGCACTGTAGATGGCAAACTGAAGCAACATTTTCTCAAGAAATATTATTTATTATTATATTAATTATGATATGATTTTGGTGGTCTGGTCCCTTTGATATCAAATTAGGCTGTATGTGGCCCATTAACTACAATGAGTTTGACACCCATGCTATTATAGTCTATATTATAGTCCTTTTTATTTGTATCATGGGCTTCACAGACCCACAGTTGACATCCCCTGATCTACAACCCCCCCAATCATTTTCTTTAACTACCCAAATTTGGTTTCTAATTTGAAATGAAAGGTAGTTCTTAAGTTCAGCTATGTGACAGTCTGATAAGGTATATTGATATTGGTGACAGTTTCGTGCCAATCTTTACATATAATTTAATCAATATATGAATCAATTTATTTCCGTCACTAACAGTAAGATAAAGATAAGAGAAAATCAAAGCAAAATAAAAAATAGAAAGACTATGTTGATCATTTGCCTATATTCATGTCACTTCCTGTCAAAGTAACATATACATGCATCGGCTCAGTAAGATGACTGCTTTCAAACTTAGCCTAGCATTTGGCACCTCCACAGCAATCTGTGACAATTCATTCTCCACTGCGAGAAGCACGTTTGTAGACCACAGCACCGGATATTGCACGTGCGAATCACATGCATTTTTTGAGTGGCGAAATGTGCCCCCTATGCCGACTGAATGCCCTCCCATCGGACGTGCCCTGGCGCTGACACTGATCTCAATTATTGGCTATGGATGCCCATTTTTGGCTTGAGCACCTGCCCCCGAAAATGTCTATACATGTACCTGTACATGTTTTTATGATCTATTTATTGACTGTACTGATTTAATTGTTCTTGTATTTTACTATGCTTGTGTAAATTGCTCAATAGTTTTTTGTTTGTTGACTGCTTTTCTTTTGCACCTTGTAAAGTTTTGAAATGTGCTATACAAATAAATATGATGAGGGTGATGATGATGATGATGATGATTGTTATTATTGTTATTCAGTAAGGATTTAACCAACTTAATCCACCTCTTAATACCACCACTACCATGCCACAATTATAGAAACAATTAATACTATACTAAAAAGCAATAGTACCACTTCGCAATGTTCATTATCTGGAGCAGTTCAGAATCAATATTTATCTAATAACATGACAGAAACATAACATAAATAAACTACATCATTCTCACCAGAGATGTAGATTATTAAATCCATTGATGTGTGTAGATCGCACTAGATATGTTTTGCTAGTTGAACTTGGCTTGTTCTGACCAATCAATCATTGAATGTAAAAAAGATTCTCTGGCCCTGTCAGGACGAATTTGAAATCTGCATGGTTAAAGAAACAGTCCCATTGCTAATGTAGTTTAAGTTACATCGACCGGCACTACTGATTCTGAAGGTTCTGTGCAGATTAGATTGACATGGCAACACATATGGGGGAGAATGCTGAAATCCGATTCTGCACATAACGGCATGAGCAGTCAACGGCTCATTATGTCCGATTGGTTTCATGACCATGGACTTTCTCACTGATCTGGCCTGACCTCTGACCTTCACATACCAGAAATACGAACTGGTTCCATATCTCCACAGTGAGATGTGTGGACGGGTTACAGTGGCCATTGTGCACGCCAGACATTGTTATCGTAGTGACTAATCTCTGTCGGCACAGCTGATATAATCTGTGTGCATTGAGGTTAAAAATATTTCATAATAAAGATCAAGCCAGCGTTCATCTTGTCATCACATGAAAGTGTTTCGCTTCTATCTCGTGCCACACTGGGCCATGAGGCAAATAAAAGAATTGAACTGCACAACATACTTATGCACATGCTGTATAAAGTATGCCATCTGTTTTATCTCCCATATGACCATATGCAAACTCGCATTTCATTAAAGGAATTTGCTTTGCAGAATGCTTACAAAAGCATCGATTTAACTGTCTTGTTTTCTTTGAAGGGGGGGAACAACACGCTGTGGATCAAAACAAAACTGTCTTTCTCTTTTTGTTCGTAATTGTTGTCACAAGAGAAATAAAGCTGCGCTGCATCGCATGCAGGTGGTAACTGTGTGAAGCAAAAAACAGATGTCATGTTTTTCAACCTCCAACAGCTACCAGCTGTGAATGTGCTGCCTCTACCACTGTGCTGCCAGTAAATGAATATAATGATTGTGTTAACTACTAAAATTATCTTACAAGCAATGACTGGGTCTGAGTAGCTCACACCATTGAACATACACAAAGTTCCTCCAATGTAATTAATACAGACTATTTTAGGACACATGATACTATTTATTGAGTTCAAATACATACAGTACATTATCTGTAGCAAACATCCAGCCTTTATGAATGTGCTAATGTTCATTTCCTTTAAATGAGCAATGGCACATTAATATAGCAATATGTTTATTATTGTGGTTGTAAATATACTGTATATTGTTTTGTTATACAATAGTTTTTGTAAATGTAGTCAGGTATCTTGATAGGCAGCCATCTAGGGTCTAAATAAATTGGGACAATTTCATAAATAACACAATTTTCAACAAAATGGGAACTGTAAGTCCTTGTCAAGCTATTATTTTGAAATAAATATGATGTATATATTAATGTATGTTACGATAAATTTAGCAGGGACTGTTTTTATGATACTTGCTGTAACTGCTAATGCTAAGATAGCTAATGCAATACCTCACCAGTAATGGGTGCTCCAGTTTTTTTTTTTCAAACTTATTTGGACTATGATTATTTTAATCCATTTTTATTATTGGTTCCTGTAGTTCAAAATGTGTCCTTGGTCATGTACACTGCTTGCACTAACAGCGTTGCTAAAAACATGGAGGAGCTGGTTTACAAAAGCACAGTCAGTGTGGCAAAGGTCGCCTTGCCTCACCTGTTGTACAACTCTATGTATGACAGTTAATTTTATGTAGATTTATTTATATATTTGGTTGTTTAATTTAACACTTTATGGGGGGCAGCCACTCCAGAGATCCATTTGTATACAAACATTAAAAAAGTCAATTTTCCATAAAATATCATCTCTAAATTGTTTAGCATTTAAAATGTTAATCTATTAAGGATCGCACCGTTTCCACACGTTTTTTGATAAAGGGGCCATTTTCCCAAGCAGAAGCACATAATTTAACATTATCTGTAAAGAAGGAAAAAAGCAGGTATTTGAATTATTTATGTGGCAGGTAGTGCAAATTAATGTACAAGAAAACTTTTTCAAAGTTTGTTTGGTATCATGAGAAATAAAGCAAGTCCCAGAAGGGGGAAAAACAACAAAAAGCAAAGCTTAATTTGAATAATGTCCTTGTCATTTTTTTATTTTCATTATTTTTTTTTTCCCCTCCTTGAGCCGTCACCTTATCGTGGTGGAGGGGTTTGTGTGTCCCAATGATCCTAGGAGCTAAGTTTTCTGGGGCTTCACGCCCCTGGCAGGGTCACGCATGGCAAACAGGTCCTAGGTGAGGGACCAGACAAAGCACGGCTCCAAAGACCCCTATGATGAGAAAAATGATTGGATTACGTTTTCCCTTGCCTGGAGGTGGGGCTCGAAGGCGAGCGCCTGGTGGCCGGGCCTGCACCCATGGGGCCCGGCCGGGCACAGCCCGAAAGGGTAACGTGGGTCCCCCTTCCCATGGGCTCACCACCTGTGGGAGGGGCCACAGGGGTCGGGTGAAATGCGAGCTGGGCGGTAGCCGAAGGCGGGGACCTTGGCGATCCGATCCCCGGCTACAGAAGCTGACACTAGGGAGGTGGAATGTCACCTCTCTGGCAGGGAAGGAGCCCGAGCTGGTGTGTGAAGTCGAGAAGTTCCGACTAGATATAGTCGGACTCGCCTCCACGCACAGCTTGGGCTCTGGTACCAGTCCTCTCGAGAGGGGTTGGACTCTTCCACTCTGGAGTTGCCCACGGTGAGAGGCACCGAGCAGGTGTGGGTATACTTATTGCTCCCCGGCTCGGCACCTGTACGTTGGGGTTCACCCCGGTGGACGAGAGGGTAGCCTCCCTCCGCCTTCGGGTGGGGGGATGGGTCCTGACTGTTGTTTGTGCCAACGCACCAAACAGCAGTTCAGAGTACCCACCCTTTTTGGAGTCCTTGGAGGGGGTGCTGGAGAGCGCTCCCGCTGGGGACTCCATCGTTCTGCTGGGGGACTTCAATGCTCACGTGGGCAATGACAGTGAGACCTGGAAGGGCGTGATTGGGAGGAACGGCCCCCCCGATCAGAACCCGAGCGGTGTTCAGTTATTGGACTTCTGTGCTCGTCACGGGTTGTCCATAACGAACACCATGTTCAAGCATAAGGGTGTCCACACGTGCACTTGGCACCTAGGTCGCAGTTCGATGATCGACTTAGTGGTCGTGTCATCGGAATTGCGGCCGCATGTCTTGGACACTCGGGTAAAGAGAGGGGCGGAGCTGTCAACTGATCACAGCCTGGTGGTGAGTTGGCTCCGATGGTGGGGGAAGATGCCGGTCCGATGTGGCAGGCCCAAACGTGGAATTAGAAGGAGTTTCAACTCCCACCTCCGACAGAACTTTGCTCATGCTCCGGGGGAGGCGGGGGACATCGAGTCCGAGTGGACCATGTTTCGCGCCTCCATTGCTGAGGCGGCCGACCGGAGTTGTGGTTGGTGCCTGTCATGGCGGCAATCCCCGAACCCGTTGGTGGACACCAATGGTGAGGGATGCCGTCAAGCTGAAGAAGGAGTCCTATCGGGCCTTTTTGGCCTGTGGGACTCCTGAGGCAGCTGATGGGTACTGGCTGGCCAAGCGGAATGCAGCTTTGGTGGTCGCTGAAGCAAAAACTCGGGCATGGGAGGAGTTCGGTGAGGCCATGGAGAAAGACTTCCGGACGGCTTCGAGGAAATTCTGGTCCACCATCCGACGTCTCAAGAGGGGAAAGCAGTGCACCATCAACACTGTGTATAGTGGGGATGGGGCGCTGCTGACCTCGACTCGGGACGTTGTGAGCCGGTGGAAAGAATATTTCGAAGACCTCCTCAATTCCACCGACACGCCTTCCCATGAGGGAGCAGAGTCTGGGTTCTCTGAGGCGGGCTCTCCTATCTCTGGAGTTGAGGTCACCGAGGTGGTTAAAAAGCTCCTCGTTGGCAGGGCCCTGGGGGTGGATGAGATTCCTCAAGGCTCTGGATGTTGTAGGGCTGTCCTGGTTGACACGCCTCTGCAACATCGCGTGGACATTGGGGACAGTGCCTCTGGATTGGCAGACTAGGGTGATGGTCCCCCTTTTTAAGAAGGGGGACCGGAGGGTGTGTTCCAACTACAGGGGGATCACACTCCTCAGCCTCCCTGGTAAGGTCTATTCAGGGGTGCTGGAGAGGAGGGTTCGTCGGGAAGTTGAATCGCAGATTCAGGAGGAGCAGTGTGGTTTTTGTCCTGGCCGTGGAACAGTGGATCAGCTCTACACCCTTGGCAGGGTCCTCGAGGGTGCATGGGAGTTCGCCCAACCAGTCTACATGTGTTTTGTGGACTTGGAGAAGGTGTTCGACCGTGTCCCTCGGGTGGTCCTGTGGGGGGTGCTTCGGGAGTATAGGGTACCGAACCCCCTGATACGGGCTGTTCGGTCCCTGTACGACCGGAGTCAGAGTTTGGTCCGCATATCCGGCAGTAAGTCGGACTCGTTTCCGGTGAGGGTTGGACTCCGCCAAGGCTGCCCTTTGTCACTGATTCTGTTCATAACTTTTATGGACAGAATTTCTAGGCGCAGCCGAGGCGTAGAGGGGGTCCGGTTTGGTCGCCTCAGTATTGCATCTCTGCTTTTTGCAGATGATGTGGTTCTGTTGGCTTCATCAAGCCGTGACCTCCAACTCTCATTGGAGCAGTTCGCAGCCGAGTGTGAAGCGGCTGGGATGAGAATCAGCATCTCCAAATCTGAGACCATGGTCCTCAGTCGGAAAAGGGTGGCGTGCCCTCTTCAGGTCGGGGATGAGATCCTGCCCCAAGTGGAGGAGTTCAAGTATCTTGGGGTCTTGTTCACGAGTGAGGGAAGAATGGAACGGGAGATCGACAGGCGGATCGGTGCAGAGTCTGCAGTGATGCGGACTTTGTATCGATCCGTTGTGGTAAAGAAGGAGCTAAGCCGAAAGGCGAAGCTCTCGATTTACCAGTCGATCTACGTTCCTACCCTCACCTATGGTCACGAGCTGTGGGTTGTGACCGAAAGAACGAGATCCTGGATACAAGCGGCCGAAATGAGTTTCTTCCGCAGGGTGTCCTGGCTCTCACTTAGAGATGGGGTGAGAAGCTCGGTCATCCGGGAGCCGCTGCTCCTCCACATCGAGAGGAGCCAGATGAGGTGGCCAGGGCATCTGATTCGGATGCCTCCCGGATGCCTCCCTGGTGAGGTGTTCCGGGCACGTCCCACCGGGAGGAGACCCCGGGGACGACCCAGGACACGCTGGAGAGACTACGTCTCTCGGCTGGCCTGGGAACGCCTCGGGATCCCCCCGGAAGAAATGGATGAAGTGGCTGGGAAAAGGGAAGTCTAGGCATCCCTGCTAAAGCTACTGCCCCCGCGACCCGACCTCGGATAAGCGGTAGAAGATGGATGGATGGATGGATTTTTTTTAATAAGCTAAGGGGAAACAATTCAGAATTTTCTGAATTAAAATCGGAAATCATATTTTTGTGAAAAAAAAAAATGCTGAGGTTATTTTAAGGCAAGGCCCTATCTCCCAGCCCTATGTATCGCTCTCATGTTGGATGTCTCGGGTTTCGTTGGTGTTTCTAATGTTGCAGTCGGTGATTGTACCTACCTTCACGTTACCTGGTAAGTCAGGTTTCTTTAAAGTGCAAACACTTCATTCTTTTCATATCTATAAAACAATTGCCAACAGCATGACCTTTCTTTAATGCAAACACACAAAGTCGTACACTTAAATACCAACTCTGATTATTTTTCTTCCCCAAAGAGAAAATGAGCGCTTATCTTATGTACACAAGATAAATGTGTTATTTTGTCAGAACATGCAATCACAGCCCAAGATTTACTGTTCGTGACCTCGATGTCGACAGCAGTTGTATATTTGTTTCAAGGAATATGGATTGCTATGATGATGCTATACAATAGAGTCTCCAAGGTCAAACGCAATTAGTCCCGAGACACCGGTTGTTAGTCCCCATTCAAAAACAATTTTTCACCATTTTAAATAATGAACTGTTTCTGGTTTAAACCGCTGTAACCCTAAAAACATTATTAAGGGAATAACAGGCAACATTTAAGTAACATTTTAGCATTAACTCCTATACAACAAATGTAAAATATTAACTACAATAATTTTATTACATTAAGAGATTAAACACTGTCCTCACCCTAACCTTAACCCATAACCACTGCACAATGTAAAAAAGAAAAAGAAAAAAACAAGAGCTAAACAAAGTAGACAGAATTCCACATTTTACAACCATTTGGGTATTAGATTTCAAACCCCTAATGAAATATGAAACGTTAAAACATAATACACATGCAGTATATCACACCTCTATCTTTTAATCTGAATTGACAAGTAGTTTGTGAGAGAAGCTAACATAGCATTCTACAGCTTCCCTCAGTACTCCTTCTTTTCAAACAGCACAAACAGAATCACTCCCATACCCACTATATAGTGCGCTGTACATGTCTGACATTTTACAGTGCTGTTTGAATGTGTGTTGAGTCTAATTAATCCCCTTTATAGTGCCCTCAAGGTTTCTCACAATTCATTTTGTCAGTAGAAAAGCAATATAATCCCACAATGCATTGAAGGAAGAAAGAGAGAGGGTTTTTCAGTTTCCTGGGTATTGTTTGTTTTTTTGGCGTGAGATAAATTCATGAATTCTGTCAGGAAAATATCAGGGATGGACTTCAAATGTTTTGTTTGTATTGATTTTATGAAACACTCATCTTCAAACAATATAATGTTATTATAATTTATTTGTTTCATATTTATTACAAAAGATAACCATCTGATTATGTCCTCTCCACTTCTGAAAGGCAGCTCCCATGTTCACCCTTGTTTCGTCTCAGGATCTGTCCAGTTCCTTCTTTTGAAGTTTTGTTGCTAACCGGAAGTTCGTCAAATTTATACTGCAAGTTTTAACAAATATGTAAAAAGTGCTTGTTTTAAAATTGCAAACCCCTTCCACCTTCCTGTGTTAAATTTGCATGTTCTCCATTGCTTGCCTGGGTTTTCTGCAGGTATCCGGCTTCCTCGCACATTCCAAAAACATGTTTTTTAGGTTAGTTGAAGACTCTAAAAAGGTGTGAGTGTAAGTGTGAATGGTTGTTCGTGTATACTGTATGTGCCCTGCGATTGGCTGGGCACCAGTCCAATGGTGTACCCCACATCTCATCCTAAATCAGATGGGATAGGCTCTAGCTCACCCATGGCTCCAATGACAATAAGCGGTCTAGAAAATGCAAAGTTTGAAGACCATATATTTTAGAGAATTTTAGTTCAAGCTCGAAATTTTATAAGCTTTATGTAAAAATAAACTTGCAGAATTATTGTGAATTATACCCCTCACTAATCATGCATGTAATGTTTTAATATTCTCACAGTGACTGAAATTAAAAACGGTAATACATGGAACTGGTGTCGCACACTTACACACACACCCAGATACAACAGCAAAGAGACAACACACACACAGAGACACACGCACACAGATTAATCCCCTCATTAACACGCATCCTGCAGGCTGCCCTTGATTCATTTTGGCATCAGCGGCATGTTAACATGCATGTATATTGAAGGACTATTCATTCTAGTTTGCAGCCTATAAATACGCCAGCTCCCTCTATATGTGACACGTCCAGAAATAACCAGTAAGTATTAGAGGGGAGATTATATGGGAAGATGGATGGCCAGACAAATGCATAATAAAGACAGTGAGAGAGACAAAGAGGGAGTTAAAAGGTGGGATTACATCAACAGCAGTAAATCAGTGGGGCAGGACAGGAGGTCAAAGAAGATGGATGGAGGGATGGACGGAGGAAAGTAGTAATCTGGGAACATCTGGAGTATGGTGACACACTCATGGAATACCACACAAATGCACTACTCCTCCTACTTCTGTCCGCATGTAGGTAATAAACGACATTGTATGCATTAGCCAAAGAAGCTGTGTGGGCTTTGACTGCTCCCTTTTCTAACTTCTGGCCCATAAGCAGTCAAGCAGTCATTACATGTCAAAAGGGGTGGGAAGTAAAAAGTCCCAATACTTCTTTTGTGTACTCAAGTAGATTTTTCAGGTATCCGTACTTGACCTGATTGTTTATTTTTTTTGGACAGCTTGTTAGTTGTTTAGTTTAGTTAGTCCGTACATTTTGAAAACAGGTCTGTACTTTCTATTCATTAGTTTGTCAAAGTAGTCTTTTTTCAATCTCTGTGGATGACGACACAATGTGCAAAAGATATGAAGAGGCATAGATAAAGTCAACCACAGTTGAGCGCTTGATTGAGATCTTGCGGACAGATAAGGCCAATTGGGTGAAGCAAGATATTCCCCATCCATGGCCTAGTTTAAAGGGACAGTTTGTAGTTTTTCACACACACAAAAAAAATCACATTTTGTTATATTAGTTAAAAGATGTCAGTATGTACAGACAGAAGTACATTATTAAAATGATCTAGACATGACTTTGGAGTCGTCAGTTATTTTTCGTACATTCGCGGGCACACTCCGAACAAGCACACCCCTGCAGCCTCGAGCTGACCTGTTAGTACCTAAGGCTTCAGGAGCTTTGCTGAAACAATGTGTGAAATTTGCCACCTCAAAAAAAAAAAAAAAAAAAATGTCCATCCCTCGTCTGCCAACATGGGCAATAAAACTAAGAAACAGAAGCAGAATGAAGGGACTTCAGGGAGCTGAGAGAAGAAACATGGAATTATTTTCTCTTTTTGGTTGTTTTTCCTCAGACACCGTGCTTTCTTAAAAAGGGACAGAGATGCCAGAGAGGTAGGATTTTTTTTTTCTTTTTCTTTTTTTTTTTTACTGATCATCATCACAAGTCATACTGACAGTTTTATCAAATATAACAAAAAGTGTTTTGTTTTTTTTTTAAATATTTTTTAAGGGGGGTTGCAACGACCTTTTAAATGCAAAATGTTGCAGCAACCTCGGACAACAGAGCTAACGTTAGCATCAAAAGTTAGTTTTTTATTGGAATGGTGATGGTTTGAGCCTGAAACGTTATTTTTTTTTCTTTTCTGGTTCTTTGTTTCCGGTGCGGGCAGCGTGGGTTCAGTTCCCAATCAGTGACGGTGTGAATGTGAGTGCGAATGGTTGTCCGTGTCTATATGTGCCCTGCGACTGACTGGCGACCAGTTCAGGGTGTAGTCCGCCTTTCGCCTGAAGTCAGTTGGGATAGGCTCCAGCGCCCCGTGATCCTAACCAGGATAACCGGTGTTGAAAATGGATGGATGTTTCCGGTGCAATCATCCCAAAAATTGAATCAAGGATTGTGTGTTGGAATTTGGAGATTCAAATGTACATTGTGTTTGGTTTTGTATTGATATCTGTTGTTTTGTTTAGTTTTACAATGCCTTCCTTGTCATTGTCTCCAACTTGTCTTGTCATCGCTGCTCCTCGTGTCAGCCAATCAGCTTCTTCTCTCTTATTTTGAATTTAGTTTCTTCTATTCTGTTCATTTCTCCTCCAGTCATTATAGTCTGTTGTCTTCTGTTGATTACATGTTGAGCCTGTTTCCTGTGTTTATGTTCTTAATGTTTGTTCTTTTTTCGTTCATGAACTCTTTCAACAATCGTTTTTTATCCTGGCTCTCCGGTATCCTTGTTTGCCATTTCTGCATGATATTTGCCATTTTTGCATGACATTTGAAGTTTCCCCCCGCCATTTCCCTCGTTTTTTTTTTTTTTTTTTTAGTAACTCGGTGAAAGAGAATAAATAGATCGCAAGCATAAAATATATAGAAAATACATTATAATAGTAGAAACTTTTGTTTAACGGTTTATAGCCTTAAAATACAACTTCCACGTGCTGTTATCACATTGAAAGTAACTTAAACACACTTATTAAGCACAATGTAAATGTCTTTGAACACAAAAATATTTGATGTGTGGAACAGAAAAATCTACGATACAGCAGCAACCACAATAGGTGAACCAGAAGATTACTGTATTTGAGATTAATTATTGTGCCTAACGAATTGTATTATGTAATTTAGTCAAATCCAACCACGAGTAAACAAATAGTAAAACATTATTTTTTTTTTTAAACAATTGGAGGATTGTCATCTCCCACCTTGCATTTCTAGTTTTGGTCCTTTGGCACAGTGCTGCTGATCGTTGATAAATAACAAGAGGGTAAAACAGGCTTAACAAGCAACCAAACCTGATTTGTAACCAAGTTCAAGAAGGTGGTGTTCTCGACACTTGTTGTTGTGTCAGGCGGCGTGATTTATCCTCTGTGTAGCTAGTGGTGGAAAAAATATTCGTTATGGGTCTCAAATGTTACAGTGCAAAATTTAACCTTCCTGTTTTACCCTACATTAATTAAATCAGCAGATAAGCGTAAATAATAGGTGGCATGTTTTTTATTTGAACCCAGGTCCTCAGAACTTTGAGGCAGATTTGCTAACCAGTCTTCCACTATGCTGCCAGAACATATACAGGTTTTACCCCTCAGACATGCTTTAAGCACATTTAAAATTTATTAGACCTTAAAATCTATAGAAAATACTACGAATTGTAGCATCTGTACATTCACGTGCCTTTAAGAAGTGAGGCCTGATGGGGTGGCATGTGACGTATGTGAGTCTGGGTGTGAGCTGTGGTCGAACGCAACTGCAGTGCGTGTTCAACTATTCTACTTGCGTTCAGTAAATGGCTAAAAATTCTCCTTTGGGGGGGCGGCTCTATCCTCTATTTGCTGAAAAACTCACCTATTTGCAGTTTTTGTGCTCAGGCCAAAGTCATGTCTAATTTAGAAATCTTGCTTTGGCCCCGTCTTGCTGGCATCTTGATGCCAAGTACGTATCTTGAAATGAAGGGAGAAACTTTATTTAGTGATGTCATGGCCCTGTCTAATAGAAAAAAAGTGATTTGTACCTTCTTGGGTGTGTGTCATTTACTCACGGATTTTCACTATTCGCATCAGGTCTCGGTCACTGTTACTGTAAAAACCCATAAAAATCGCTTTTAAAAAAATAGTTGGGGAATACTGAAATATCAAACCTTGTTATTCCTTAACTCCAAAATCTCACCTTTATTGTTTAGATTTTCTGTGAACTCTTGCTTTGCTAAAACAAATGGCCGCTGAATTAGTTTATTCAGCTACGGCCTTGGACACACACACACACACACACACACACACACGTACAACCCTAACCCACTCTCACAAACACACACACTGGTCTAATTGTTTCCCTTTGGAAACAAACAATTGTGTTTGGCGCCACTAACAAGCAGAAACGGTCGTGACAGACACAGAGACGCTGTGGTACGAAGACATGGCAACAGGTCAAACGGCGATGGGGTGATTGATGGGAGCCTAAAATGATAGAAGATGGCAGGGAAAACAACATGCCTTGGCTTTTATCACCTCTGACCTACATGGTCTATCGCTCAGACCACACTGGTTTCATTTGCTTGAATCACACAGTGCAATTATACAGTATATTCTAACTTCCAAAAGACCAAGTGACGTTTGTCTCTCTGCAATAACTACTAGACTTAGCAATAACTAATTATTTTATTGAAAGAAGAGTTATCATTATAAAAAATGTCCATTTGAAGAAGCTAGTTTCCTGCTAAATGTGTTTTGCTTCAAGAATCTCCTACTCGACTGGCTTACATCACATCATCTGAAACCAAATGAAAAGCTTCAATAAAACATAGCCAACGAGCACAGGCAGGCTGCAAGTAGCAGGCATTGAGGAGTGTCAGTTCAAGCAGCGATACTACACCCATGTCAAAAAAAGGCTTTACGTTTCAGTGCCTGGAATAACGCTGACCGCAGCGTGCCGTCACATACGGGCCCACTCAGCAGCAGCACGCTTACGCATGAGTCCGACAATGGAGCAAAGAGCTGGTAGGTAGTGAGGTAAACAAGTGTAGAGTTTCCCGATGCATGTACAGTAAAGTATCAGTGACCAGAAGTGGATTACACACATACATGATGTCATTTTGTTGAAAGAGTGATAAGGAAATGGAGGGAACAGTTGTCAATACTGCAAATACATAAAACTCTGAGTAGTATGTTTTAGAAGCATTCACTGGAAGTGCATCGCCACTGTCTGATGGTTGAATGAGATCCACTACACGGGGACAATGTTAGAACAGACTCAGTTAAAGTTAGGGATATTCAGCTATTGGGGTAAAATTCCAGGATGAGCCTAAAATGCACCATAACTTTAACAGGTCAACTCAATCTGCCCTTCTCTAAACTTTTGAATGCACATGTCCAACTGTTCAATGTTCAACTTGCTGTTCTCTAACAAGAAACTGAACAGCAAAATTCACAACAGTTGTTTGTTCTTTTTTTTTTTCTTTCTTTTTTAAATCTTCAAGAACATTTACTTCTATGCCTTTCTATGAGTCTTCCAGTGTCTCGGTATCTCTTATACAAACTGCTAATAACGCTGTGACACTCTAAGCTCCGTGGCCGCTTCCCTCTGAGAACATCCTGTTTGAAGCCTTGCGATGGGGACATACTATTGGTCAATTGTAAGGTGTCTTCTCGGTCTCATGATGTCAAAGTTGGAACAGCATTATTATGAGGACAGTTTAAATAACAATTTGAATTAAAACAGGAAATGTATTGGTCGACTTATGGATCCAACATCTATTTTATTTTTTTTGCTGTTGATCTCCTTGTTAGAGAACAGCAGGTTGTGCTAAAAGAACGGACACAATGAACAGTTGGAAATAATCCTTCAAAAGATGAGTGAAGGTCAAATTAAGTTCACCTGTAAACGTTCGAGTGCCTTTTAGGTTCATCCTGAAATTCCAGCCGAACATCCATAACTTTTTGTGAGTAGTGTACATTTTTATTAACATATATAGTTCAATTAAGCAAGGTGCAAACTCCATTTATTCGCTAAGAATAATAAATGACAAGGAATTACTTGTTTGTTTATTCGGGTCCAAAAGCAGTGGCATTAGTAACTGACTTAGGCGTTAGCATGAATGCATGAATGCATTCATACATCCATACATGCATTCATAGCATGAATGAAATTTCGTTTACTGTTTCATTTTCACGGCGAGAGTTTGACAATTAGTTCACTTCAAGTCGTGTCACGCTATTCTTTCATTTATTGGGTGCTCCTCGACGTGCAAAAGTTTCACAAAATAGTGCAGAAATGCACAATGAAGTCAACTGACGCAACGACTGTGCACTCGTTAGCTGCGTTAGCATGCTGGCCAGGTGTCCACTCCTGTTATTCACTTATTATTGTAGACAGCGCATCTGAGGCGGGGTGCAAATGCCGGCGTACTCTGATTTTAGTATACAGTACGGACGAGTCATTATGGGAGCTAACGTTAGCACTATAGCTAACGGTTATTAGCTGCTAGACTGTTGATAAACTGTGGCTGTGCGCTTTGAACATGTTACTAGCATAATTTTACAACATCACTACTTCCTAGTACAGCATTGACAACATATACAATAGATACTTACACTTCCTTAAGGTGATCGAAAATGTAATCTTGCATTTTTGTCGCTGGCACTAGTAAGTGTGACACGAAAAAAAAATCACATCCGAGGGCATTAGCTGTCACTCAAAATAAATTAGCCAATGAGGACGCATTCCTCATAAAGCCTACCCACCCGAGAGTTTTGTACCAAAAAGAAAATGCAAAAAGTCAGGCAAGCACTCGTGCAAAAAATTGGAACATGAGCAAAAAGTCAGAGTTTTGCAAATTGCAAGTGATAACTTTTGTTTGTTTGATTTTTGCTTGAGTTTGATTATATCGCTCAATCTCAATTTTTTTGCTTGCGACTCAAGAAGTTTTGTTTAATAGTTTTTGTTTGCAATTTAAAAGGTTTTGTCTGATTCTTTTTGGCACAACTCTGATTCCATATACTTGATAATGGACCTAACGGAGTGACAATTTGGTGGTTCAAATTCGGCCTAAACTTGCACCTGCTCAGATCATGTCTAACGGCCGGCGCAGCTGGTCTAACGCGATTTTGGTGAATTTGAGCGGGGCACAGGCAGACACATACTGAGGCCCGCAGACAGATTTAGGTCACCAGTATTTTTCACCAGCTCATTCTGTAAGGGTACCCGCTCACAAAAATGGAAAAGTGGACAGTAACTTTCTGAACACCCATACAATGCATTCGTACTTTTAACATCAATCAAAATTTATTAGCATACCTAATGAAGTGTCTGGCTTGTTTGTGTACGAGATGCTTCAAAGCAGCACTTGGGAATGATTGTTGTTGTTGTTTTGCCCTCTGGCTTCAATGGCATTGGATAATGGAACTTTAGAACATTATCTTGAAATAAACAACATCTGATCATTTTATTGTGTCGCAAAGTTTGTTCAAGTACAGCACACAACAAGGAAGTGCTGACATGAGCACTTCCAACAAACAATAAGTTCTGTCTGACCTCATTTATCATAATTACAAAACTTCAATATCCATCCATTTTTTTTATACTGCTTCTCCTCATTAGGGTCCCATGGCACATACGCAAAGACAAAAAACCATTCACTCTCACATCCATACATACGGACAATTTAAAGAGTAGTGAAACTGAAAAAGGAATGAAGGACGCTAATTTTGTCCTTTATTTTTACTTTTCCACCTTATTTGTCATTGAGTGTTCGTTGTGCAACGTGCTAACCCGTTTTGGCCTGTTTCTAGCATTTTTGGCCAAGACATTATTTTGTGCTTGTTGTGTGTGCCTTCACCAGCAGCCTATTTAAAAACAGTTACTTTCTCCCTTATTTTTCACATTCTACCCTTTTTGCGTCTTCCTGGGGCATTTGCACTATTGCAGTGTTTTGGCCGTGGTCTTTTATTGTTTTATTTTAAAAAATTTCTTGGCCATTGTATTTTATTGAGCAGAGAATGTCAGTGCAATTAGACTTTCACCATTTGTCTATGACAGTACAACCACAAGAAGATTCACCCGAACGTGAAGCCGGCAGACATCCATTTGGCAAATAATGCATTCTAGAGGAGATGGGGAGAGGGACAAGAGCTGGCACTAAAATGAAGTAAAGTGCAGTGAGTGAGTGAGTGAGAGAGAGAGAGAGAGAGAGAGAGAGAGAGAGAGAGAGAGAGAGAGAGAGAGAGGGAGAGAGGGAGAGAGTGAGAGTGAGGTCTAAATGAGACAGGTGATTTGAACCTTTGCATGCATGCTGTGACCAAGGGATCACAATTTTTTAGACACCTATGATTCTGGTACCCTCATACCGGTCGCTGAAGACTTCAATTTTGCTCTCTCATCTCCTCACAGCTTCACACAATTTTTAATTTAGTTATTCATATTATATTAATTATTGTATTTTATGTACAGCACTTTGTTACTGCTGCAGTTTTTACAGGGCTCTAGAAATAAATTTGAGCTAAGAATCGTACATGGCAGTTTTTGGAAAGTGTGAAGAGCCAGTACCTGGAAAAAAAAACCCCCAACAAGCACGCAGAGAACATGCAAACTCCACATACGAAGGCTGGAGCCAGGATTTGAACTTCGCACCTGGGAACCGTAAGGAAGACGTGCGAACCACTATTTAACAGTGCAGCTAGAACTTGACTCACTATAATTTTGAAAATCAACTTCCCTGTAGCTAGAGAAAGTATGGACTTTAAACCACAGTTATTTTTTATATATATACAGTTTTATAGAGTCAAGGTAAAAAAAAAAAAACATGGCATACATCCGCTGAACAAAAGCAATGTTGTGCACTTGTTTCTCCAAATCCTTTACAGTAGAACCCCTGAGGTCGCTTGTGCACCTCGGACTGTTCAGATTTAACTTTCTTCAACTTGGACGAAGCGTGAATTACACAGTGATCAATGTGTGGAGAAATATGTTTGTGAGATCAGATTTCTCATTAAGCCCAAACACCTCAATACGTGTACATCTTTTATTATCATTGCCCACCACTTGTCGACTTTGCCATATTGGACTGAGCAACCAGGACAGAGACAGAGAGACAGTTCTTTCCCTGGTATTATGGTTAGCAACACTGTCATAGCCTTCTGTGGTGGCATCAAAAAGCCAAAGAAAAAGCTTGTGGTGTTGATAGATTGACAGACAGACAGACAGACAGACAGACAGACACTTGTGTTAATGATAACAAAACAACCAGCAACGTAAAAAAATTACAAAGAGCAGCATTGAGGAGGAATTAAAAAACATTGAAATCTAATGGAAAAAGAAAACCTAATCCTTTAGACGCTCACTAATCTGAAAATGTTGCCCGACATCATGCATGATGTCTGTTCGACTTTTGTTTTTGTGCAACTTTAGTGGCATATTCTTCCAGACTTCTCTGACTTTAGAGGTTCCACCACATTTGTCTGGTTGATTAACGTCATGAATAATGCGTTACAGCAGAGTTCCTGCTCAGCATCAGCTCACCCTAAGGCTAGATACACAGCTGTTGTTTATTTTTAATTTTTTTCATGAGCATTTTATTATAGTTGAAGTGTGTAAAATACAACTTTATCTTTGCATTTCATACATATTCGTATCTCCCTCTTAGTCTATGCAGCAAAACATGATCCACAGGGGCAGGTTGGTCAACAAACAGTTTTTACATGACCCAGATGTGTCCTGTGTGGGTGACAACATGCGCTGATGTGCTTATGATTATCTCATGTGTCAGACAGTTATTCTAAGGGCGGCACACATAAAGCTGCATGTGTGTAAAATCACATACTGAGCAGGCACTGCAGCCAATACAGCCATGCACTCATGCTTGCATGCACAAGTTCTTTCATATACTTTGTTAGCCTAATGCAGATACAGAGAGAAGCAAACACTTTGAGGTGCTTTTCTGTGTTAAGCCAAAACAACAACCTCAAAAGTTTGCTCTTGAGTAACTCCATTGAACTTTGCCCCTACACTTGTCAGATAATAAAAGTTTTATTGAGTTATGATAACAAGTACAATGATGCATACACTCACTCTCCTATTTTATATCCTTCCCAGTAGCCTCTGTGTTCACGTGTGAGATACCCACACACACACACTTAGACACGTACCTAATGGTTCTCACAGAGGTCCTAATGACAGAATGCACGTATGCTTCCACGTGTAACTGTAGCAATTTGTCACACAAGTGATTGTTATTGCACATAATAGCAACCGTAAGCCACGCGCAATGAATTCACAGACTTGTTTGTATGCAGCCCCTTGAGAGCCCCACACCAGTTGTACCTCCTGTAATAGCAGTAACTGCGTCTGTAGTTGCCATGGTAACCCGGACTCACTGGTCTCTCAGCCCTCCTTCGCTCAGGCTTGACAGAAACAAGAAAATGCGTCATTTTTGAGACATTTAGTGATCTTTTGCTGTTCGGAAGCGGATGTAAGTCAACCATTCTCATCATGCCACCCTCTGGAGGGGCGATGGGCCGTTTGGTATTAGACTGAACAAAAAAATATTTTATTGATCATTAGAGTCTGTAAATGATATTGATTCATGTGAAACTGGTCAGTGAGCTAAAAAAAAAAGGTTGGGTACTGTTGGACTTTAGTGTGCATTATAAGGGGCATGAAATGTATTTGTGGAAATTATGACCTTAATATAACTGTTGTTGTATTTCTGCTTAATTCTCACAAGCAGCCGCTGCTCTATTAGCATACATCTAATAGCATAGCTTTAAGCTGCAGTAGTTGTTGTTTTGTGCAGTTCCTCTTAAGCAGGGCTTAGCCTATTGTTAGATGTCTGGAACGATGGTCACTTACTAGCATGTAGGTCAGAGAATCACTCTGCAACATTGACACATTTATGCATTTATCTGGTCTGATCTTTGGGGGTCACAATCCAGGTGACGTCGTTAAAGGGCTGCGTGTGCGCTCCTTTAGTTGAGCACTATCTGTTACAGCGGGCCGAAATAAGCAAGAGGCAGAACAGCTTATGGCTCAACCTCAAAGTGTTTCCTCATGCACCCCACCCAAACGCGCACACCACCCAACCCTCAGAGACCAACAACTACCACTATTGTGTGTGCGTGTGTGTGTTTCACTCAGAATCTTCGCAATGTGACATGTCACGTGTTAGAGCTGACTTTCTGACCCCCTGCTAAATTTCTGAGCACACGACGAATCATATGACATTTTCATTTTTTGTTTCTCTCTCTCTCTCTCTCTCTCTCTCTCTCTCTCTCTCTCTCTCTTTCGTCTTCTCCTGTGCCTTGGTAATCTGCTTGGTAACGCCGAGCTGTTTCTGGGACCATCCAAAATAAATTTGACAGAGATCAGGTTACACTTTACCCTCATCTTACCCCTGTCCCTCGTCTTCCTCCTCCGTTGCCGCCTGCTCCATGTATCTCCGTGAACATTTCCTCTCATGCCAATTTCCACTGTTTAATGTCTTTCTTTTAAAATTTCCTGGGCTTTCTGGTTCCCCTGTGGATGCTGTAAAATGTATGGCATAATTAAAATCACACACTCCTAATTGGCCCTTTCCCAGGTCCCATTCATAATGTTTAACGTCACACCTCTCTCAGAATGTATGCATCTCTGTGTGTCACTGGAGGCACAAGTGGGAAATTAAGGGAGCCAGAATGCAGTAAAAGCACAGCGCTGTCTGGACACTGTGAGTGTGTGTGGTGCACTCATTAGCCCGTCGCCTCTCATGAGAACCCCAGGGGGGTTTAACACCTATAGACAGAGCCCGTCTATGCCAGCCTGGTTGTAATTATAGCAGCCAGTCTGAAGCACAGTGCATTAACTGGCTTCTCTCCCCTCTGTAATTAGAAATGTCAGAGCTGACCTATTGTTCATCTTGCCCCATCTTTCTTCCCCGCTTCTCTGTGGAAGCTGAAGTGGGAATTGAACCAACGACTGAGTCCCTAGGCAATTATTTCCAGTGTGGTCACGCTGGTGTGGAGGCCAGCAAAAGAGTGATAGAAAACGATAGTCCCAAGAATAAGAGTGTGGCGTCCACACCGCAGCAAGCTTGCCACAATGAAAATGTGCAATTTGCTACTCCAAGAATATTGAAAATACAGCAGTAGAGAAAATAGTTGACTTCCACTCTGACCATACTATGCATTGCATATCCTCTCTTTCGGAAACAATAAGAGATTTACAGCAAACCTCTCAGGGGGATCTCTTAGCTTCCTATTTATTTGCTTATTGGCAAACATAAGCACATCGCAGGATATTACAACCTTGAGATTGCTTGACTCGAGGGGTTTTCTTCGCCCTCGAGGTTTACCGATTAATTTCACATTCATGCCATCCTCCAAAGTTGCTTTAATGTAATTTACAGCCAGCTATATTTTATTTCCTCCAATTTTTACTGTAACAAAAATGTGAGGGGCTGAGCGGAGGCGGATGGAATTCATTTGAAAAGTTGACACTAAAAATCCATATCGGTGCTGTGCGGTGGATTATGCGAGTACTGGAGTCACCCGCGCTTCCCAGTGATTTTAAATCCTATTTTCGTGCAGCGAAAGTGGAAATAAAAAGTAATATCTTGCTATGAGCAATGGTGACACCCGTGGGAACTGACACATTCTGGAGCCAAATGTCAAAGCACAGAAGTGGGTAGAGTAGCAAAATATCATACTCAAGTAAGAGTACTGTTACTTTAGAATAACATGACTCAAGTAAAAATTAGTGCTCCAAATATTTACTTGAGTAAGAAAGTATTCAGTCAAAAACCTACTCAAATAAAGAGTAACTTGTGAATAAGTTCTGATTATAAAAAAATAATAAAAAATCAGAACAAATAAAATTACAAAAAAATAATATACGGGAATCCACACACACCTGCCACTATTTCAAATTTAATCTGCCCAAAAAACAAAAACACATGCATTGGGCCCTACAGAAACATTATTTGCTTTATTCACTTCAATGACTGACTGAGCAGCACAGTGGACGACTGGTGAGAGCGTCTGCCTCACAGTTCTGAGGACCGGGGTTCAATCCCCGGCCCCGCTTGTGTGGAGTTTGCATGTTCTCCCCGTGCCTGTGTGGGTTTTCTCCGGGCACTCCGGTTTCCTCCCACATCCCAAAAACATGCATAGTTGGTAAATTGATGACTCTAAATTGCCCGTAGGTGTGAACGTGAGTGCGAATGGTTGTTTGTTTGTATGTTCCCTGCGATTGGCTGGCGATCACTTCAGGGTGTACCCCGTCTCCTGCCCGATGATAGCTGGGATAGGCTCCAGCACGCCCACGACCCTAGTGAGGAGAAACGGCTCAGAAAATGGATGGATGGATGACTGAATGAAGAAGCTGTTTGCTGACCAGACTTACAGGCTTGTGTGCGTGTGTGCGTGTGTGCGAGAGAGAAAGAAAGAGAGAGAGTGAGGAAGAAAGATAGATAGAGAGAGAGAGAGACAGAGAGACAGAGAGAGAGAAACATCTGCAACTTACCGCAAGTTGTCTTCTCAAGTGTGGGCTAAAATCTCCACGTTTGCGCAGTCACAATTTAAGACTACGCCACATGACAAAACTGTTGTTTTTCGAAATCTGTCAAGTAAACACAAGAGCAGCTCTCTGTGACTGTGTTATTTTGTCTGATTGGTGAATTGGAGTCAAATGATACCAGTCAGTGACAGTGAGACCTGGAAGGGCGTGATTGGTTGGAACCCCCCCCCCCCCCCCCCCCCACCCCCCCAATCAGAACCCGAGCGGTGTTCTGTTATTGGACTTCTGTGCTCATCACGGATTGTCCATAACGAACACCATGTTCAAGCATAAGGGTGCCCACACATGCACTTGGCACCAGGACACCCTAGGTCGCAGTTCGATGATCGACTTTGTGGTCGTGTCATCGGACTTGCGGCCGCATGTCTTGGACACTCGGGTGAAGAGAGGGGCGGAGCTGTCAACTGATCACCCCTTTTTAATAAGGGGGACCGGAGGGTGTGTTCCAACTACAGGGGGATCACACTCCTCAGCCTCCTTCGTAAGGTCTATTCAGGGGTGCTGGAGAGGAGAGTCCGTCAGGAAGTCGAATCTCAGATCCCGGAGGAGCAGTGTGGTTTTCGTCCTGGCCGTGGAACAGTGGACCAGCTATACACCCTCGACAGGGTCCTCGAGGGGTCATGGGAGTTCGTCCAACCAGTCCACATGTGTTTTGTGGACTTGGAGAAGGCGTTTGACTGTGTCCCTCGGGGAGTCCTGTACGACCGGAGTCAGAGTTTGGTCCGCATATCCGGCAGTAAGTCGGACTCGTTCCCGGTGAGGGTTGGACTCCGCCAAGGATGCCCTTTGTCACAGATTCTGTTCATAACTTTTATGGACAGAATTTCAAGGCGCAGCCGAGGCGTACATGGGGTCCGGTTTGGTGGCCTCAGTATTGCATCTCTCCTTTTTGCAGATGATGTGGTTTTGTTGGCTTCATCAAGCCGTGATCTCCAACTCTCACTGGAGCAGTTCACAGCCGAGTGTGAAGCTGCTGGGATGAGAATCAGCACCTCCAAATCTGGCCATGGTCCTCAGTCAGAAAAGGGTGGTGTGCCCTCTCCGCGTCGGGGATGAGATCCTGCCCCCAAGTGGAGGAGTTCCAAGTATCTTGGGGTCTTGTTCACGAGTGAGGGAAGAATGGAACGGGAGATCAACAGGCGGATCGGTGCAGCGTCTGCAGTGATGCGGACTTTGTATCGGCCCGTTGTGATGAAGAAGGAGCTAAGCCGAAAGGGGAAGCTCTCGATTTACCGGTCGATCTACATTCCTGCCCTCACCTATGGTCACGAGCTGTGGGTCGTGACCGAAAGAACAAGATCCTGGATACAAGCGGCCGAAATTAGTTTCTTCCGCAGGGTGACCGGACTCTCCCTTAGAGATAGGGTGAGAAGCTCGGTCATCCGGGAAGATCTCAGAGTATAGCCGCTGCTCCTCCACATCGAGAGGAGCCAGATGAGGTGGCTTGGGCATCTGATTCGGATGCCTCCCGGACGCCTCCCCGGTGAGGTGTTCCGGGCACGTCCCTCCAGAAGGAGACCCCGGGGGCGATACTACATCTTTCGGCTGGGCTGGTAATGCCTCGGGATTCCCCACGGAAAAGCTGGATGAAGTGGCTGAGGAGAGGGAAGTCTGGGCGTCCCTGCTAAAGCTACTGCCCCCGCGACCCGACCTCGGATAAGCGGTAGAAAATGGATGGATGGATGGATGGATGATACTAGTGATCACGTTGGATTGGCCGCAACGGCGCCCTATTCAGAAGTCAATGATGAAGTTTAAAAATAGATCACGCACGCACTAATGGATAAATAATGCTTCTGAGAAAGCACGGCCTGCCACCGGAGCTGCTGAGACAGTTCTACACAGCGGTCACCGAATCACTCCTGTGTTCTTCCATCACAGTCTGGTTTGGTGCTGCTACAAAAAAGGACAAACTCCGACTGCAACGGACAATCAAATCTGCTGAAAGGATTGTCTGTACCCCCCTACCCACCATTGAGGGCTTGCACGCTGCCAGAACTAAGACAAGAGGGTGCAAAATCCTCTCGGACCCTCCGCACCCCGGTCACCAGGTCTTCCAGCTCCTTCCCTCAGGTAGGCGCAACCGATCAATGCAAACTAGAACTAGCAGACATTCCAACAGCTTCTTCGCTCTTCCGATCAACTTCTTAAACACCTAACCTACAATTCCATTACAACATGCTGACAATTTTTTGACTTGAGATCGTTGTCACATTTCTCTGGGGCCAATTATACATTACTCATGTACTCACTGTAGTTGTCTCGCCATGCTGCACTATTTGCATATACTGGCCACTCATGCCAGAGTAGCATCTGCTCCATTTGAACACTGATTGAGGAGTATCTGTAACATTTGCACAACCAACATTGTCCCAGATTATCGCACTACTCGTCACTTTAAACCGCATACACTCCTTGAAGTCTCGGCGCCCTTTGCACAATGGTCATTGCACCGGATTATTGCAATATTAGTCATTCGAACTGCTCCAAGTGCTAGAGGACTCTGCATCTTTTTGCACAATTGTCAAAAAAAAAAAAAAAA
Organism: Phyllopteryx taeniolatus; assembly: GCF_024500385.1. NCBI lineage: Eukaryota > Metazoa > Chordata > Actinopteri > Syngnathiformes > Syngnathidae > Phyllopteryx > Phyllopteryx taeniolatus. The sequence continues at coordinate 10,246,222 of NC_084507.1, read as the reverse complement.
AAGTACCGGCATTACCAGATAACTAGCAACCCTTTACTGCTCAGTGACTGTTTTTTCTGTCAATGTCTTTCTGTCTCCAAAGTGTTCTCTGTCAATTGACTGTCTGTTGTCGTACTAGAGCGGCTCCAACGACCGGAGACAAATTCCTTGTGTGTTTTTGGACATACTTGGCAAATAAAGATGATTCTGATTCTGATAAAGTAGCGAGTGGCATGTCGATCATTATAACGCAGTAAAAGTATCGATTCTTCTTCAAATAAATACTCAACTAAAAGTAAAAAGCATGGTTCATTCAAACTACTCTCACAAGTACAATTTATCCAAAATGTTACTTGAGTAAATGCAACAGAGTAAATGTAACGCGTTACTACCCACCTCTGTCAAAACATCCAAATAATATAATTGAAATGTATTTATTTGTTGCGTTATCACTGGATATGACTGTAAAATAAACATCAAATAATCCATTGTCTCATATTTTCATTTTTTTTTTATCATTTCCTAATCCGGCCTGTGTTATTGACTGATTCAGGCCAGGACCGGATACCACAATGTTGTCATTCACACCAAAGCTACTGATGTCAAACCCACTTAAGTATAACATCCAATGATAGGATTTCCTCTCTCACTGACGGAAGAAGGGGTGAAAAGCACTTGCAAAACCATAAAATCATCAGTGTCACAAGGTTCCTCCTGAGGCAAGATGACAGAATATTGGATGGTCGATTGACCAGTCCCGCTTGGCTGCTTATAGTCTTTTCCCATAAGCGTGTTCGAACCGGACGTAGTCCCACCTGCCTGTTTTTTATTGGACAAGGGTTTCTTTGAGGTGCTAAGTAACCCTGTGCAGTGGTTTCCTTTTGCTTAGTCTTTGTTTAACCCAGTGACCTGCCCTTCAAGTGTATCCATTCTAGCCTGACCACCCCGAAGGTCGTGTAGGATTACATGCCTCCACAGTATGGATGTTGTCAACCAGGAGAGGCCATACACAAAAAGTTGGTTCTCAATGGAAAAGAAGGCAAATGAATACCAAAAGTAAATAATGGTCTCTTGCCACGGACGTGCCTGTGAAGAAAGAAGGTTTGGCATGGAAGCACCCGCATGTGGTTACAAGCATAGCCAAACATCTCAAACACACCCAGTTTTATTTCATTTGTCATTTCCAACCTCTCATTCTTTGACAGATTCAGCTATATCGCACAATGCGTCACATTTAGTTTGGAGGGTGTAGTGCATGGCGCAGGGCCAACATACAGCGGTTATTCACTCACTCCCTCGCTGACAGTCCAACGAGGTCCCACATCACATGAGAACATTCTGTTTGAATGAGGAGATGCGGACCTCCCTCTTATTGCAACCAAAAGGCGTAGAAAACATCCTTCCCAATCCCAAAAGCCTCTTTGAACATGTCTGTATGGATGTCAGACTCAATCAACGTATTCGAGCCCAACACTACACTGCGGTAGAGGACGCCATCTGTGAGCAGTTTCCAGCTTGAGATGAGACCACCCTCTGAACTTTCTCTCCCTGCCTGTTTTAACTCCAAATGTGACCTTCCAACAGGCCATCACCTGCTGTCATCAGCCAAGTGCCTGCCTGCTTAGGACACTTGGATCATTTCAGTGGATGCCTGTCAATAAATCACTCAAGTCAAGTTTGCCTCTTAGTATGTGGGAATGACCCTCAGATGACCAGGTGTGGAATATCCCACTGAAACATGTTGTACATACTGTACATCTGCACAAGAAACCATTCCAACCCCTAGCAACTGTGTGTTGTGTTTTCCTGAGAAGTTTGACATAAATCATAGGAAACGTTAAGCATTACTGTGTATTCAGTTTTGTAAATTGATGTTTTTTCCAGTCATATCACCGCAAACCCTAAAATGATCCCCAGAAATGTCGGTCCTGTTGCAGCATGCTCCACAAACAAGGCAGACATGCTAGAATGAAGAAAAAAAACAAACAGTGGGACATTGCATGTCCGTTCCTGGCTGCTGGTCTGATTTATTTGGATTTTGCCACAATTTTTCCTTACTGGAAATAATGGAAATATCAGTTCACGGGTCAAACCCTGTCATTCTCATATAGCCTTTATGTATTATGATAAGCATTTTCAGAACAGTGTAAAAAATTTTTTAAAAAAGGTAAACCACTGTTTGTGTAAAACCTAAAAATAATAGAACATAAAAACATTATTTGTGTCATCGTCATGTGTGCCTTGTGGGCAATTATCCAGTTTCACTTAATTTGTCCGAAATATGTTTTTATACACTACAAATAATTAAGCAAAATTTCACGAGAGAATGATGTTGTACTGTGAGGCCGTGTAATAATTAAAGTTAAAGAAATCCCAGCGCGTGATGATGTCATGATGTCATGATGAAAAGTCCCAGTCATGGATTACTCTTGTCTGATCAAATTGTTTGGTCAAAACTATCCATCCATCCATTTCTGAGCCGCTTCTCCTCACTAGGGTCGCGGGCGTGCTGGAGCCTATCCCAGCTATCATCGGGCAGGAGGCCGGGTACACCCTGAACTGGTTGCCAGCCAATCGCAGGGCACACATAAACACACAAGCATTCGCACTCACATTCACACCTACGGGCAATTTAGAGTCCTCAATCAACCTACCATGCATGTTTTTGGGATGTGGGAGGAAACCGGAGCACCTGGAGAAAACCCACGCAGGCACGGGGAGAACATGCAAACTCCACACAGGCGGGGCCGGGGAGTGAACCCTGGTCCTCAGAACTGTGAGGCAGACGCTCTAACCAGTTGCCCGCCCAAATTTCACACTCAGTCAATTTGTCATCTTTATTTTAGTACATATGCTATTTATAGCACCACTGTAGTTTTGTGGTGTGCTGTGAGATTTTTCTAATGTAAAATATTAGCCTTGGCGCAATAAATGTTGGGAAACACTTATATAGAGTATGTGCCTCACACTTCTCACTTTCGTACCCACCCTAAAAAGTAAAAATAACAAAACATTACACGGTCACATGTATTGAGTCTTAAACGTCTGGTGTAGTTTCTACTTAACATCAATCGTTTAGGTTAAAAATATTTTTTTAATTTCAGTGTATTAATTTGTACAAAATGTCACTCAATGATTTAGTTCTTGAGAATAGATGTTTTAATTTCAGTGAACATTAAAACAACTGCGTTTGCTAATACTGAGCCACATTTGGGAACATATTCGCTGCAGATTGTGGACTGATATTTTTTTTTTTTTTTACTTTGTAAGATTTGAAGCCACTTTTCAAAATAAGTCTAGTAATAGTGCAAGGTTTTTTTTAACAAAAGCCTTCGAGTCAGACATGAGTTGAAGAATCAATTTCTTAAATGGCAATGCAAGTCATTACAAGTTTAGAAAATCCATGAAGCACTTTCCTTTGTTCGATTGCTCAACTAAACATTGGAACCTCCCACCAATTTTATTGAGGAGAACCTCAAATCACCGTACTAACTGTTATTTCATTATTATTATTTTGTTATATTTTGTTTTTATTTTATTTATTTTTACTCTATTTTAATATAGCATTGAATGTATATATACATTTTGGTTTAAATCTTTTCCACTATCTTACTTGTGCACAAAGCTTTCAGATGTGTGATTTTGATCTGTATCTTATGCTTTGACCATCATTTTTCAAAGTAATTGCATTATTTGAAATCTTGTATAAGAGAGCATATTAATCGTAGCTGTGTGACTAAGAGGTTGAGCGTGGGGGAAATTGGCTGGTTGGAGTAGTTATCTGTAATTGCACACACAAGTTTAATTCTAGAGGCACCTTAAAATTTTTGCTCAACAGGAGTGAAGAAAACAGGTAGTGATGATTAGAAAAAAGACAGATTTTTTTTTTTTCTGTGTGAGAGTAGACCGGAACAAGAGCCACCCGCCCCTGACATGTAAAGTGCTAGACTAAAATTGACAATTAAGCATTTGAACAATTATGCAATGAGCGTGTCTATGCCAGTGATTGGGGACAAAAAATAAAGAAGAGAAGGTGGTGATTTAAAAAAAAATAAAAATCGAAGGCACACAGAGACAAATATACAATTTTATTGTGGATGACTGGTTAGAGCATCTGCCTCACAGTTCTGAGGACCGGGGTTCAATCCCCGGCCCCGCCTGTGTGGAGTTAGCATGTTCTCCCCGTGCCTGCGTGGGTTTTCTCCGGGCACTCCGGTTTCCTCCCACAACCCAAAAACATGCGTGGTAGGTTAATTGACAACTCTAAATTGCCCGTAGGTGTGAGTGTGAGTGCAAATGGTTGTTTGTTTGTATGTGCCCTGCGATTGGCTGGCAACCAGTTCAGGGTGTACTCCGCCTCCTGCCCGATGATAGTTGGGATAGGCTCCAGCACGCCCACAACACTAGTGAGGAGAAGCGGCTCAGAAAATGGATGGATGGATGGATGACGGCAAGTTAGTTGGAAACTTAGTTAATATGTAAAATGCAGTGGCGGACGATGCAGTTGGTACCTGGCCCTTTGGTGAGGACTTATCCAACTTAATCCACTTTTAATACCACCACTATCGGATAAGCGGACGACAATGGATGGAGGGATGGATATATATATATATATATATATATATATATATATATATATTATCTAATTTTACCGATTATTTTAAGCATTCAAATTTGGCAGTTAATAACACTCTTTTCTGTTATGCGTCAAATTTAGAATACATTTCCATTTTATAGGGACTTTAACATCCACGTACACTGCAGTACACAGGAAGCCATGCTGGCAAGAGAAACGTGACCAAATGAAGACAAACGACTATTGGAAAAAAATAACACAATTGTATGGAACAAATATTAAAACTTAGGTTGTAAATGTAGATTGGCGCTTCTGATTGTGTTTCAGCCCACAGAGAAGGCCTTGCTGACCCTGACCACCCACCAATGGTAAAATGGGATTCAGTCTACAAACGGAGGATGTTCTAAACTATATTTGGAAAGAGTCAAGCAATGTGTGTATGCATTTCAAGAATGCTACCATATCAATGACGCACATTCATGCACTTTGCCCCTGCACCTGTAACATTGTAACCTTACCGTGTGTGTGGGGGGGGGGCAAGAGCACTAATGTAAGGTTTTAACATCTTGGGCTTGTCCATGTGTTGATCCTTTAGGTCTATCCATAGAAACTGTTAGCATACCTTACGTGTTTGTGGGTTGTTAGCCTGCTGAATTAATGCATTGAACTTAGACATACAGACATACATTACTACACAGCTGGACAGCATCCACACAAACTTAGCACAATTATATATACGCAGATTTGTTTAACCTCAGGCGCAATTTTTTAGGTCAAGTGGTGATGTTTTTGCGATTATGTTTTGACACCAGTTTGTGTTCCCCTTCATTCCAAAGGTGTCTCTGCGAGGTTAGGGACAGGGATTGTTATGGGCCGGTCAAATGCTTAAGCCGAACTTGGAGGAAACATTTCTCTGGACCTGGCTGGGGCAATATCATGTTTAGACACATTCTATAAATGATAGCAACATTGCAGCATTTTGGGTTTTATCAGAATCAAAATTCAGCAAGTGTCTTTAAAACAAAGCCAGGTGTTGTTGTCACGCTATAATTATTGCACACAAACATATCGGCTTCACACTCTGCTGCGAACCGCTCCAGTGAGAATTGGAGATCACGGCTTGATGAAGCGAGCAGAACCACATCATCTGCAAAAAGCAGTGATGCAATTCTGAGGCTACCAACCCGGACCGCCTCTACGCCTCGGCTGCGGCTAGAAATTTTGACCATAAAAGTTATGAACAGAATCGGTGACAAAGGGCAGCCTTAGCGGAGTCCAACCCTCACCGGAAACGAGTCTGACTTACTGCCAGCAATGCGGACCAAACAGGTCGTACAGGGACCGAACAGCCCGTATCAGGGGGTTCGGTACCCCATACTCCCGAAGCATCCCCCACAGGACTCCCCGAGGGACCCTGCCGAGGGTGTAGAGCTGGTCCACTGTTCCACGGCCAGGACGAAAACCACATTGCTCCTCCTGAATCTGAGATTCGACTTCCCGACGGACCCTCCTCTCCAGCACCCCTGAATAGACCTTACCAGGGAGGCTGATGAGTGTGATCCCCCTGTAGTTGGAACACACCCTGTGGTCCCCCTTCTTAAAAAGGGGGACCGCCACCCCAGTCTGCCAATCCAGAGGCACTGTCCCCGATGTCCATGTGATGTTGCAGAGGCAAACCAGGACAGCCCCACAACATCCAGAGCCTTTAGAAACTCCGGGTGAATCTCATACACCCCCGGGGCCTTGCCAAGCTTTTTAAACACCTCGGTGACCTCAACCCCAGAGATAGGAGAGCCCACCTCAGAGAACCCAGACTCTGCTTCCTCATGGGAAGGCATGTCGGTGGAATTGAGGAGGTCTTCGAAGTATTCTCCCCACCGACCCACAACGTCCCGAGTCAAGGTCAGCAGCACCCCATATCCACGATACACAGTGTTGGTGGTGCACTGCGTTCCCCTCCTGAGATGCCGGATGGTGGACCAGAATTTCCTCGAAGCAGTCCGGAAGTCTTTTTCAATGGCCTCACCGAACTCCTCCCATGCCCGAGTTTTTGCCTCAGCGACCATCAAAGCTGCATTCCGCTTGGCCAGCTGGTACCCATCAGCTGCCTCAGGAGTCCCACGGGCCAAACAGGCCCCATAGAACTCCTTCTTCAGCTTGACGGCATCCCTTACCGTTGGTGTCCACCAACGGGTTCGGGGATTTCCGCCACGACAGGCACCGACTACCTTACGGCCACAGCTCCGGTCGGCCGCCTCGGCAATAGAGGCGTGGAACAGGGTCCACTCGGACACAATGTCCACCGCCTCCCCCGAGACGTGGGTGAAGTTCTGCCAGAGGTGGGAGTTGAAACTCCTTCTTACAGGGGATTCTGCAAGACGTTCCCAGCAGACCCTCACAATACGATTGGGCCTGCCACGTCGAACCGGCATCTTCCCCCACCATCGGAGCCAACTCACCACCAGGTGGTGATCAGTTGACAGCTCCGCCCCTCTCTTCACCCAAGTGTCCAAGACATGCGGCCGCAAGTCCGATGACATGAGCACAAAGTCGAGCATCGAACTGCGACCTAGGGTCTCCTGGTGCCAAGTGCACGTGTGGACACTCTTATGCTTGAACATGGTGTTCGTTATGGACAATCCGTGATGAGCACAGAAGTCCATAATTAATGAGACATTCCCATAAATGGACTTGAGCCAGTACTTTATCTTGAAAATATCCTCTATATTTTCACTGTAGTCCATGTTATTGTCTTTTCTGAACTCGGAGGTAATGTTGAGTTTAAATTACTTGTATTGAAAATAAGTGGGCTGTGTACAGAACCTTGTGGTATACCCAGAAATAATTGCTGATAATGCTGATTTGCAATAAATCACTTTCACTTACATTTGATTTCATTTGACTTTGTGATGAATATACTCGTGTATCAGCCATTTACCATTAAAATGCAGCACATCTTATTCCAGAATCTACAACAATTGTGATTCATGCGAGAGTTGAGAGTTGATGACAGACGGTCTGAGTGATGCATATCCCTGGCAACATACTGTATGCGGACATACAGTACAGTAGCCATATTGGCATACATGAGCAGCCCACACACATCCGTGTAGGCAACATGCATTCCGCTTCCCATCGAGTTCATCTTGGTCCATCTGGGATCATTAACACTGTGCTAATGAATATAGAGCCGAGGCCAGGAGCATGTGTGGAGAGGCGGGAACAAGAGAGACACAGAAAAAAATAAAGAGGACAAAGGAAAGGATGAAGGAGGGTAATGGATTTGTTCCTGAGGTAGGTTTTTTTTAGGGTAGAAGAAAGAAGAAGAAGAAATCTGATCCACACGGGCTTGAATAAAACAATGGCACCAAAAAGGCAGCAATTGGAAAGTGAAAGTAGCCAGTGTGAAATGTACTTGGTATGTTCTGACCACTGAGTGAACAGATGAATAGGGAACGATGGATCGACAGCAGAGACAACAGATGAGCTGAGAGAACAGACAGGAGGCCAGACGAAGAAGATACAGTAGAACAAATGAAAGCCGAGCAGCGTGGTTAAGTATTTCACTGGGATTATGTTCGTGCATTTGTGCGCTTGACCGTGTGTGTGTGGGCTTGTGCGCACGTGTGTGTGTGTGCGTGTGTGTGTGTGCAGGAGCATGTGTAGGAGTCCCCAGGAGACAGAAAGGAGGACAGAAGTGGTGGGGAGGCAGCGAACGAAGTGTGTCTGTTGACGAGATGGGTTAATGATTCCTTTGCTCTGAATAGTGAGACAGTGTTAGCGCATCAGGGGGGAGAAGCTCATTTACCCCCGACGGCACACACATTTTTGAACTTCATCTATATGTGACTTAATGTGTTGCAACGTTAGGCACAACCTAAGTGTCAAACTCAAAGCACGAATCATGTTAATTTCCAATGGTGGAAAGTGACAAAGTAAGTACATTTTCAGGCACAGTAGTACCTTGAGTTACAAGTGTCCCAACTTAGTTTTTCGAGTTACAGGCCGTCGCTTACTCAATTTTTTTTCCGGCTGTTTGTTCAATGAGACAAACAGTCAAACACACAAATACAAAATGAAAAGAAAAAGACACTAACACCGAACTAACCACATTATAAATGGCAAATGGCAGGATACACACACAAAAACATTTTAATTTAATCAAAGCTAAAATATTAAATGTGAGGAACGACTTAAATTACTTTAAGGTATGCAGTGGGTTTTTTTTCAGTGTAGGCCACGCCCCTTAAAGGCCCACATTAACACACAAATACTACATTGTGTGTAGGTATGTGTGCGTGCATGCGTGCGTGTGTGTACGTGCGCGTGTGCATGTGAATAGTTTGGCTTTATTACACACATAGAACCATTTTATTTCTTTTCATTCTCCATATGTTTTTATACAGCGGGTATGGCAAGGTGAAAAGTGGTTAGTCCAAAAGACCACATGTTCAAATCCGGCCTACGGCCTCCCCTGTGTGGAGTTTGAATGTTCTCCCTGTGCTTGCGTCGGTTTTCTCCATGTTCCTCCCACATTCCCAAAACATGCATGGTAGGTTGATTGAAGACTCTAATTTGTCCATAGGTGTGAATGTGAGTGTGAATGGTTGTTGGTTGGTTGGCTGGCGACCAGTTCAGGCTGTACCCCGCTTCTTGCCCAAAGTCGGCTGGGATAGGCGCCAGCACACCCGGTACAGAGAATGGATGCGTTATACAACATTGAGATATGACTGACCCGACTTACAGGTTTTTAGAGATACAAGCTATTGTTTTGATGAATTTTAGCTTTGTCTTGAGAGCAAACATTTGATCATATCGTGGCAGTGAAAACTCAACTCGCTTCACAATAAGCAGCAGTTTGGCAGATAGTTAACAATTCTTCAAAAAAGAGTCTTTAAGAAACTAAACAAAACAAAGAGAATTACACATCGTGTATTTCAAACGACCAATGTCCGCTTAGCTTAATGCTAACACATAATGGTGAACACCAAAGACGGGCTTCTATGTCAAAAGTATCAAACTCGAGGCCTGGGGGCCAGATCCAGCCTGCTACATCATTTTATGTGGCCCGCGAAAGCAAATCATGCGTGTGAACGCTGACGATTCTTGCTAAAATCTGTACTAAAATTTTAAAATTGTCTTATGTAATAAATAATAAGGTTGAGACATTGCAAACATTTTTGTTGTTGTTACCAAACCCCTTTAAAGTAAATTGAACAATAGTTGAACAACCTATTATCCTTGACTTCTGATTTCAAAAGTATTTATCCATTAATTTTTTGTGTCTACATAATAATATGATGAGGCGATTAAACATTTATATGGTTTCACAGTAATGAAGGCACTCTGAGGGAAACCGGAACAACAATGTGACCCGCGGGCCACAACAATAATGAGTTTGACATCCCTGATTCTATGTGGTGGTGTTCTAAAATATAACGCTGTAAGTGACGGATATTCAAACACAGAAGGTAGCAAGAAAGTATATCAATGCTCATAGGTACTATTCTAGAGTCATGTTTTCCTTAAAATCCTTAAATCCTTTTGGGGGGCATTTTCATTTATTTCAACAGGGAAGGTTGATTTGAGATACAAGTGTTTTAAGTTACAAGTGTGGTCACAGAACAAAACTCGTATCTCAATGCATCACTGTATTAATGTACTGAAAAAAAACATACAAGTAAGGTGTATTTTGTTGTTGTTATCATTAGATAGTGTAGCTTATTTTGTCAATCAGTTAGCGTTAACGAAGCAAACCCTTTGTTTTGATGCTACGTAGCTAGGTCTTCAATGACAACATGCAAAATGTAATATGATTTATTTTTCGTCTCTAAGTACAAGCACTATGTAAGATAATAAAAGTGGGAGACTATTTTATGTGCAGTTATTTTTTTGTTGTGCCAAGTTATCAAATGACTATTGTATATACTGTAATTGACAATTTAAACTTTTTTTATTTTTTTATTTTTTTATTTTTTTTTACATTTGAACTTTGAACATTTCAAAGTCTGTACTTTTTTACTTTTACTTATGTACAAAATGTGAGTACCGGTACTTTTGCCACCTCTGTTTATTTCTCAATGTGGACTATTTAGCATAAGTGTGCCTTCGTGTGTGCTAATGGAGGACCACCTGTATGCAGATGAATGGGTGGAAAGGGGGGAACAGAAGACATGTCTTTGTGGTGCCAGAGAGGCAGCAGCTTGTCAGAGTGTGCCGCAATGAGCCAGAGGGGCTCAGGCCTTCAGGGGGCCGGGGATAAAGGCAGAGGGCAGCGGGGTGACAAGCTGTCCATGAGTGCGTGAAACAATGCCAAGTGTTAACAAGCCTAAGCTGGCGGTAATGGCAAAGATCGGCTGGACAAAAGGCCGCTATTTGAAATGCAATCTGTGATCCACCAGAGTCAATAGAAGCATATTACTGCGTTTAGCTCCTTTCATCCCCCATTCATTGCATCATAATGTCGATGTTCCATATGACCTTTTTTTTTTTTTCCAGTGACGGGCAAGGTTATTCATGTGTGATGTCGGGGAGGTGAGCAAGAAATCTGCAGCCGAGGCAACAGGCCAACTCGTGCGCTGATGTGCGAAAACAAGTCAGAGACGTAATCAACAGGTCTAAAAAAAAAAGGAGAACACACCCACACATCCTTAATTTATCCACGCATGCACCAGCCTGCATTTGCCCAACCACCTTTTTGTCTTTGTGAACTTCAGTGACACTCAGCATTTCCAACGATTATTTTTAGCACCAACACCCCTTTGGCCACACGATATTTTCAACCGTTCACTCCAGCTTGATTTGTGTTTCTCTTCTCAGGTGCTCATATTTGTTGAGTCAGATACTTATGTGTTTTTGTTTTTATGTTTCCACTTCAGGACTAGTGTGAAAAGGCCAGGCTACCTTATTTGGTTACACCTCATGTAAAGACTTATCAAGGCTATGTGAATATTATTTTTTTTAAATCTTGCTGTTTTAGGTGTTTAAAAGAAATCTCAATCTTCATCAAACACATTTTTTTCTGTCAAGTGCATACCAAAGCAACGGGGGAGCGCTTTGACCCCTAACCATGAGGCCATCTTAGCCAATGAGAAGCATATGTGGGAAAAATAAGATAAGAACACTGGCGACTTGAGGAAAAGGGGATCATACACGTTGAGTTTCTCAATATGACACTTAAAAACAAAGCTAACAAAAAATCAACAACATTTCTCACATAAGAAGATGAAAGAAATGGATGGTTCTCATTTGATCCTAAAATTATTACTTGAAAAAAAATTATCATTTTTAAAAACAACAACTTTTAAATGTATGTGGGAATTTTAGGCCCACGCTGGAAAAAAAAAATATGAAGTACAAATTGTCATGGGTGTGTGCCTTTTTGCCTCACTTTTTTTGGATACTGTTCCCTTTGCGGATTGCCTGCCTGTGTACCGACCTCTGACAGTTCATTAAACCTCTCGTTTTGGAACTTTCCATTTGAATAGGAGTCGTGCATTTTGGGTCCTGTCCTTTGTTCTGTTCATGACACAAACATGAGAATTAAGTCACAATATTACAACAAACAAGTCATATTAAACTAGAAAAAAGTATGTTTTATAAAAAATACAGTTGTAATATTAGCTAAAGTCGTAAAGTAATAATATTAAAAGGAAAATTCTTTAATTTCACAAGAATAAAGGCATAATCTTAGGAGAATCAAGTCCTAATATGAGAATAATTCATTGAACGTGAATAAGTCATAATATTTTGAGGAAAATTGTTCTAATCTTACAAGAAGAAAGTGTTTTTAATAAGGATAATGACATGAGAAAAAAATTGAAAAATCGGGGGAAAAAATACTACTATGATAAAGAGTTGAAATTTTGTGAGAATAAATCATTTGAATAATTCATATTATTGTAAAAATGAATTACTAGAAAATCACTTATGAAAATTAATTTGGAATATTAAGAGAGAGATGTAAACTTTTTAGACAAAAGTCGTAATATAAGAAAAATTATATTTTTACACGTACAAACCATCTTTTTACATGAAAAGTCATAACATGAAAAAAGTTGTAATGTGATAAGTCGTTTTACTGAATAGATCATATGAGGAAAAAAAGGCTTTATTCTGCAAGAGTATAAGGTGATATGAGGCAAAAAAAAGTTGAGAAAAAATACTATTATGAGTAAAAAGGTGTATTTTGTGAGAATTAGTCATCCTACATGAAGTGCTAATATTATGACGAACAATAATGGCGACCGCGACAGAACAAATGGACCTAGATGACCAGATGATACGTTTAATTATGCTGCAAAATCGATCGAGAAGGGGGCGACTAGGATGGTATGTAGAACCAATGGGCACGCTGGTACGTCATCACAGCATGTGACTAAAACGGACCAATCAACTATTTTTGTCGGGTGCGCGGCAAGCTACGCAGAGGTGCTGCGCGGGGAAATTCGTCGGTCACCTGATGTAATGCGGGCGTTGTCGGCCGCGCAACCGCGGGAGTATAAAGAGGCCTTAACACGTAATTGCGATGAATAACATCAGAAAGTGCTCAGTACTTAAATACAGTGGGGGAGGACGACTCACGTTAGAAAGTTTGCAACGTAGCCTGTTTGCGTCATCGGACTAGATTTTAGCCCTGCCCCCAAAATACGGACAGCTGCTACGGAAAACTACTCAACGCTATAGCTCTACAATTCAGTCCTAAATTGTTCCTAGTCTTTGCACGGTTTCAACACTTACCTTTAATATTTAATATATTTATAAGAAAAAAAATTGCTTTACAAGCACTTTAAAGGAAAGGAATTATGTGAATAGAGTTGTAATTTTACTAGAAAAACAATTCTTTTTTATGAGAATTAAGTTGTAATATGAGAGAGAGGTCTTTTGAGACTAAAATTGTCAAACAAGATGTAAGATGTTACAGATGTAAGTCATCCTTTTGTAGTATATGAATATGTCGTAATGTGAATAAAGTTGTAATTGTATGAGCATAAAGTCAAAATATGAATAAAGTGTTTTCAAGTTACATTAGTTTGACAAAACAATGAAATAGTCAATGTTTGGTTCAGTCATCTACCCACAGTGTTTAATATTTAATGATATAACCTGATTAATCGGTGAGAGAACGTGACTTTTGTATAAACACTGCCTCATGCAGTTTGCAGGCCGTTTACAGGAAGACAGACACCGCTCTCGTCATAGTGCCGAGAACTGCGCTGAATGTCGGCCTTGCAGGACTAACACAGCAACACAATCAGGTGACAAGCATCAGCGTGCATGCATGATCAACAACAAGGTATTCACGCAGGTCAGCAGCTCTCTGCTTCGTCGCTGAGCACAACCTGGAGGTGCAGGTTTGACAGGTGGTGCGCACAAGAAAGAGAAATGTTGACAAAGTGGATCAAGAAGCTCGGCTGGTAAATAAAAGTCCATTGAGAGGGTTAAAAACAGCTGCATGGCACTACGCGTTGCCCTTGTATTAACCTCTGTAATAAAAACAACAACAACAATGTTTTCTATAGAGAAAAAGGGAGCTGCATTCAAAAGCAGCACACACTTTGTTTTCATTTGACATAATTATACGTTATGTAATTATGGAATTCCCATAGCTTGTTGAACAACACCTGCCGCAGACTGTGCCGCCTGGAGACAAATCCCCAGGAAATAAACAAGCCAGTTTTCCGGAAAGTTTTATACAAGGCGGTCAGGTCTTCCCTCAAATGTCTGTAATCTGTCAGGCTTTTTTGTCATCTTAAAACAGTTTTTGTGTGTGGGTTTTTTTTTTTTTAGTGTTTCAGTTACCCAGCAACCTTTTGGCATTGGATCTACAAAACATTGCTCATCTTCCGTGACTGTGTAGGAAGGGAGATCCCCACCGTCTGATACTTGTCTGTCTCAGCTGAGACGAGGTGTATTTGTGGATTGCAAATGTCTAAATGATCAGTCGGAGGTGTTCCAATCCAGCTGGAGGGAGTGGGACCCTTTTAACATGTGCTGTACACCCACTTTGGTGTGTGAGTGACAGTGAAAAGTGGGCGATCCAATTGCTGGTAGTCTGAACCCTGTGAGTCACTGGCTGGTTCAGAAGCTTTTGGAACTCTATTTGCATTTCATACATTCCCTGAGTAACCAATACACAGTGCCCTGTTGGATCACACCAGTTTGCAGTTGAGGTGGATTGGTTACCTTTTCTATTTGATTCTATTTCGGGGTTTGTAGCGTTCATTGGGCCACACCTGCATGAGTGATCCAAAACAAGAGCTGTGTCAAAAAACACAACCAGTACAAAGATGATGATCCTCCATTTTGATTGACAGTGACAGAGTTGAACAGTGAAGCCTCGCTATTCGCAAGGGGGAGTAACCAAGCCCCAATGCTATAGGGAGAGCTATGTCTCAAAATGATTTGCATGTTTTTTAGATCCACAAATATATCCGCAATTCACACGTGTTTTTCAAATTCACAAATATATCCGCAACACTGCCGCCGAGCGGATGGAGGGGGAGGGCCTTCCCACAAGTGTGAATATTCTCAAATTGAAAACTGCGTTACGTTTGTCTCAAAAATAAATGCGCGTGCCCGCTGATCCACAAACGCAACTTCAACAATTCACAAGTACAATTGAATAATTTAAAATGAGAAGTCATGATAAATGCACACACAACATAAAAAAAACAAAAAAAACACGTATAAATCACAGATATATTTGCGGAATTGAAAATTGTGCAAATAATTTGTGAGTGTTGAGAGACTCGCCTCCCAGGCACACACTTTCCACATTCAGGCATCATCTGAGTTACCCGTTACCCAATTCATCACTTTGTATGTTTTATTAGCCTGTATTTAACTTACTTTTAGACTTGTAGGACAGTTAAGAACGTTAGAACATTGCCTGCCGAGGTTAAAGGTTTTATGATGGGATAACTACACTGTACAGATGGCACAGTACTGAAACTCTCAACTCTGGAACAGATGATTTCTATTTCAATTGTTTCTTGTTGAAAGATTTTGTTTGAAATATCAACAAACCCGTAGTTGAATAGCTTCCTGAAAAGGATTGTGTTCGCAACTTTAGAGGTTCCGCTGTAGGTTTCCAGCAGTGTAGCAACTGTGCTATATCATCTTCACAGCTGTTTCTAGTATTTTGTCCCTCTCGTGTAGCTCAATAAGGTAACCAAAATATTAGAAACAGCTCTCGGTGTTACCATCTATCAATCCATCTTCCATAACACTTATCCTCACTGGGTTCGCGGGCATGCTGGAGCCTGCCCCAGCTGACTCTGGCAGAGTCAGAGTACACCCTGAATTGGTCGCCAGCCAATCGCAGGGCACATACAAACAAACAACCATTCGCACTTACATTCACACATATGGGCAATTTAGAGTCTTCACTTAACCTACCACGCATGTTTTTGGGATGTGGGAGGAAACCGAAGTACCCAGAGAAAACCCACGTAGGCACGGGAAGAACATGCAAACTCCACAAAGGCGAGGCCGGATTTGAGCTGTGGTCCTCAGAACTGTGAGGCAGATATGCCAACTAGTCAGCCACCATGCCACCATAATAATTGAATAATTAATATTAATACTTTTTTAATTCAAATAAATAATAGGGATAAAGAGTGAACTCGGAGCTAATGAAGTGGCCTGTGAGTGTTTTCCTTAATTAACTACTTGTGTCAGTATTTTTCCTCACACATCATTTCTGTCATTTTTCCCGTCACTAGAATGCAATATCTCCCACAGCCATGATGAACACCCCCTGAGTGTATGTGTGAGGGATCCTGTGTCAGTGTAGTACTGCGTGTGTGTGCTTGCCCAGCCAAGCCTAAGGACAGCCAGACAAGCCCCCACCCCATACACGCACACACACACACTCCTCTATGTACATTCATGTACAGACAATACCCCCTCCTGTTTCCCCCCGCAGCTATTGGAGACCGAGCCAGCTGACCCAGGCTGGGCTCCATCCCTGCCCCAGGGAAGTTTCTCCTGCTGGGGCCACAATCCCAGTGACACACCACGGCCTGGACTTTATCCACTCCATCTGTGGCCGTGTTTTTCGCAGTCCCGTCTGGGGACGCGGCCCGAGGAGACCACAAGATCAGACTGATAAGAGTGTAATAATTCTTTACTACCTGACAAAATGTAATCAGCACACTAGTCTGCCTCGACGGCTGAAGCTTTGGAATTACACTCTTCTTATGTGGAGGCTTCTCACACAAGCAGTCAAGTTGACAGTCTGTTTTTGTAGATTAGTGCATTACAGTGCAATATGTCAATGACAATATACACACACGAACCAATAGTGTTACAACATCTCCACGTGCTTTAACAAAATGTGTGGAAAGCAAATCCCAGGAGTTAACGTGTGGAAATTAACACATTGCACCAGCATTGGGTAACCAATGACTCATACAACATTAGGATAAGCTCAGAGAAAGAGCTTCACTTGAATTGTACAGGTTATCGGTCCCATTATAGTGGGAAAAGTTTTGAAATGACATATTTGCTCAAATTTTTTTAGATTACCAAAACCTGGCCTTTGAACAGGGGTAGCCTTTGTATTACTTTATGTGCAATGTGATTGGCCGGTGACCAGCCCAGGTTGTACTCCATCTCTCACTCAAAGTCAGCTGAGATAGTCACCATCTCATCCACTTCCCTAATGAGGATAGGCCATATAGAGGAGTGATGGATGAATGGATAGACTGAATAAAAATTGAAAAAGTTTGCAGTACACCATTACCCACCGCTGTTGAACTGAGTCCAGTTTTTGCTTGAATCCCAACCAATTAGACATGTTTTGCATATTTGGAAGGTCAAAATTTGTTTATCACTGCAGTTGAGATACTTTGAAGCTATTTTTTTAGGGCAGCTGGTAGCACCAGCACCTTAATAAGACATTTGGTTTCAGAGTAACAGCACGTACATACTTCGCTTTGAAGAAAACTTTTTGTTTTGTTTGTTTTTTTACTGTCCATTCCTGCCTGTTTTACAGTACACACTTTTCTTACATTGATTGTGTGATTTAACAAATGCCTTTGGAAGTTGTGTTGGAAAAAAACACTGCATGCTCCCCAGTTATACAACCCAGTTGTACTTCATTGGCCTGCCTGCAGTCCAGACCTGTCTCCCATTGAAAATGTGTGGCGCATTATGAAGCGTAACATACGACAACGGAGCTGTTGAACAGCCGAAGCTATACATCAAGCAAGAATGGGAAAACATGATTTGCAAATCATTGTATTCTGTTTTTATTTATGTTTAACACAGCGTCCCAACGTCATTGGAATTGGGGTTGTATTTACGTTTCCATCGTATTCTACGGGCTGTATGACACAGCTAACTATTTTTAAATCTTACACCTTGTTGACTCTTTTCATCAGGCTCCAGTAGTGGCAAAAGTACCCCTACTACGTAAAAGTAAAAACTACAGACTACCTGAGTACAAACGTCAAATATGAAGATGAATATTTACTGTCAATTATATATAAAACCCATTTTGATAACTTGGCACAATGGAAAAAAAAAACGTTTCTCTCTCATTAACTTTTATATTTTTTTTATCATATATTTCGTTTTGAGAAGGGGGGAATGGCTACATTAGCTGACGTTGGCTCAGGCTATTGTGCCATCAAAATAAGTTGTTCCCATAGCTTTGCTAATGTTATGAACTAAGAAAAATAATATTTAGCTAATTATAACATTTGAAAAAATACTTCTTACCTGTCTGTTTTTTTTTTTCAGATTAGTAGTTATTATTAGTCATAAACTGGTGTTTTTTAGGCGAGCACAAAACACAACATATTCTGCACAAATTGTTCTTGTCGCCGACAACATCAAACAATTGTCTTAAACAAGGCCATGGACGGGCAACAATGGAATATCTTGCTTTTCCGAATCATTGTTAAAGTAGCACTAAGCAGGCCCAAAAAATGCCATGTAAATTCAAAACACCACAGAGAAGAGTAATGTTAACACGCATGTCACATTTGAATGAATTTAAAAACAATGCTAAGTACATAAAATCAGGTTACAAAACTTGAATAATAAGACGCTCTGGGCGTGTCGAAAGGATGCGTCAAAATGAATCAAACATACAGAGGGGGTGATAGCTCATATGTCAAAAATGTAATGGTTAGTGTGGACTAGAATCATAAATATAAGCACACAAGTCAACTTACCCTTGTTGTTGGTGACATAATGTCACAGCCGAACACGGCACCTGACGACAGCGGGACAGTAGGAGGAAGCCCAGGTAGTTAAGACACTCGGCACTGCCCCGTTCACTAGTATCAAGTTGCCTACGAAGCCATGTTGACTGGCGAAAGTTGACAAAACTATCAGTCGTAAAATCCGCACTTCAGAGTGGGATGGTGGTGTTCGATGTTCAGCTCGCCATCTGCGTGTGTCTTTAAAAACTCAATCCATCGATTTTTAATTTCCTCATTTCTTGGGAGCTTAGTAAAACATCACCGAGCTGTTCTGTAAATTGAGGCATCCGGCGAAGACGCATTTCCGGGGTACAGCCGTCGTTAGCTTGCTAACTGCACGCTGGACTGGTAAATGGGCCTTGTTGTGGATGCCAAGCACAGCTAACTCACAACTGAGCAGCCAGACGACATCGACGTCACTTTGTCCTTATATAGTGGGGGAGGGAACTCGCGCTAGAAAGTTTATGGGCCAGCCCCGTGATGTCACGGAGCTGTGTTTTAGCATCGCCCACAAAATCTGCAAAATTCTAATGGTAAAAAAGATGCTTAAGCTATAGCTCAACAATTCAGCTGTATATTGGTATAAGTCTTTGCATATGTTTTCAGCACTTCAAGCATATTTAATGTATTTGGAAACAACATCTGCTTAGATCCCCTTTAATGCATCCTGGTTCACGTTCTTCCATGTCGCTGCTGTCTCTGTGTTTTTCTTTTTCGCCTTATGTCACCAAGATCTCGATTAAGAGGTTGCCTTTACTGCTATTTACATCTTTGACAAAAAAGGAAAGAGCCTATTTCGATAGAGGAAGGAGAAAAAAGTAGTTTTAAAAGTAACAGGACGTTAGAAAATAAATACTTAAGTACAGATACCTGTGCCTGACAAATGTAAAAGTACAGTCATGAAGTATTGTTGTACTGTATGTTGCGTCCCAATAATCACTCACGCAACTGTGAATCAAAGACAACTTTTTGTATTCTTCTTTTACTTTTTACTGACCATTCCTTTCTGTTTTAGTCTTTCCCCTTTTCTTACATTGATTGTATGATTTTACAAATGTATTTGTGACTTGCATTTTGTCTCCCAGCTGTATTTACGTTTCCATCCTATTTTACTGATTGTATGATACAGCTAACTGTTTTTATATCTTGCGTCTTGTTGATTATTTTTCACCACGCTGTAATTCTACAACTCCTCATGGTTGTTTTTGGGAGGTTTTTATTTTAATTTTTATTTTATTGTTTTCCCAGCAGCTGGAGGGCGCGTCTGCACTTGCTCCCGCTGGTAGGCGGGGCACTCTCGCAGTCACCTCGCAGTGATTGGCTGTCTTCGGGATGAGGGGCGGGGTCGCGAGAAGACATAACAGATCAGCGTCGCGCTCTGAGCAAGTAGTAGAATTTCGCTCCGGTGATTGGAACGAGTGAGCAGCTTCGAGTCAACGCACTTCAACCTTCGCGAGAATTTATTCCAGCGCTGCTTGCTCGCTGAGAAGCTCAACCATGGATTTGGCGAGCGTGCTGTGTTTGGTGCTGAGCGTCGGAGCTTGGTTCGCCTGCGCGGAGAGACACAGCGTCTACTGGAACAGCTCCAACCCGAAGTGAGTGTCAACGTGCGTGCGCAATATTGCTCGTTTATGTCCTTTGAAGACGTTTCAAGTCAGTAACGTGCTCCTCTTTCGCGTCCTTTGAAGGCGTTCAACGTCAGCTAAATACCACCATCCATTCAATTTACACACTTTTGGGGTTTTATTTTGTTTTGTTTATGTTTTGGTTTTTGCATCTGCCTTATTCCAATGCAAGCAGCAACAGTCCAGATAGGTTTTACACAATATTGAACACCACTGCCCAGTTTAATGGCAATAAATAAATAGACTTGCAAAAGAAGCGTCACTAAGTGTTGCATCTCTTGCACAAAATGCGGATTGCACTTCTCTGCCGTCAGGGAGGTCAGAAATGTAATTTTACCCGGCCACTCAATAGGATCGATGCGGCTGGACGTGGAGGAGTGCGATTTATTCAGCTTTCAGTGCGAGCAGTGCAAAAAAGAGAATTTTTATTTGGTCTCAGTAGGACTGTAATAGCCTACCCACTCACTGCTCGTTCGATTAATCGAAAATTTAAAAAACAAACACAAAAAAACCACCAAGGCAAAAGCCATTAAGACCCATCAGGTCCGTCTTGATTACATTAGTGGCTCTCTTAATTGACCTTTAACATGTCAGTGGGTCTGAAAGAGAGACGACAACAGTGCCTTGAATTGAATATGAAAGAGAGAGCTGGTGGAAAGTTTGCAGTTGTTTTCCTGTCGAGGTGACTCAGACGTTTTGACCCACCTGAGTCACTACACCTGGAGGGGGCTCAGTCCAGTTTCCTGGAGGTTTAAATGGGCTTCATAGCTTTTCCTATCAGATTTTATTTGTGAAGTTTGCAATGAAATGCACTCACAGGTCATACACGGCCCGCTCACTGTGGGATCACCACCACTGTACAATGGAAAATAACAGGAGTGGTCATTATATTACCAAAATGGTGATCCATTTTTTTTGCAGCTTCTAAACATAGATGAACTCTTAACACACTTTCCGACTCGGAATCCTCTTCATCCTCAATCTGGCCTCCGCCCCCTGGTGATCAATCGGTCACCTGTTGAAGGGGTTCAGTAAATCCGTCAGCACCCTTTGACTGCGCCGTGACTGTGGATAAGTGATGCAAATTGATTCTCTCTCTCGATTGTAGATCGGGTGATTTGTCTTAGGGATGAGGACGCTGAGCAGATGGCAGCAGTCTGCCCATTCATGTAGGAGTGCGTGTGTGTTGGAGCAGTGTCCAGTAATGATTTAGTGCGTGTGTGTGTGTTTTTCCTTCATGACAGGTGGCGAGGCGTGTTTTTCACAGTCGGGTCTAGTCTTGTTTTTCATATTACATGCCTCTTCTTGTGTGTGTCAGAGTAGTGGCATTACTGAATAGAACCTTTTGGTTCTGCCTCCAGCCAACTTTGAACGGGAAATGATTGGAGATTAGTTGTGGGCTGCTGTGATTGTGCGCACGTCAGAGTAAAATAGGGAGTGGCCATCAGTTCAGGCATCGTCACATAGACATGATAAATGTGTGAATCACACTTACACACACTGTAGGGTGGCAAGAGAGGGGCCGGTGGACTTCAACGTTAATATTAGCATCAGGGAGCATTCCAGTGCTGTGTGTTTTTGAGAGGTTTTCTATGAGTACCTGTTTGCTCTTCGTTTTTTCCTAAACTTGCTGCAGACTCCTAAATCTCATCCCGCCCGTGCATTACCGTGATTTGTGTCACTCAGGACTCCAGTTTTACGTCTGGCCATGATTGCAGAGGCAGTCGGCAGGCCTGTCTCGGCACGCGCAATGGAGTTTAGAGGGAAGATAACCCCCCAGCCAACCTCCAACTCTTCCACTCTCGACACTCCCCTCTTCATAACCAGTCTGTGTCCTGTCTGCTCGCGGGGCCGTTTAATCCTGCCAGAATGAGAACACACACTAACATAGATTACAGACTGTTTGTAATCTGACCATCTGACCCATAGACACAAAACTATCATCCCACTGGCTTAATCTATGAGGCAAAAATAGCCACCAGGAGCAATCCTTGCATAATCTCCAATATGGTTTTAATACTTGGAAAGTAAGGACATAATTCTACTTTCTCTGTTTTGGCTAGGATTCTGTCAGCATGGCACATGCAGAAGTGCTCCAAATGTTTCAGCTTGCGAGGACATCTCTTGTGCGCTGGTTTTCAATATGGTATAAGTTTTTCCTCAGATTGGGTGACTCCAAAACTTTATATATCCACTCTAGATGTTGTTTTGGCCTTGTGCTGTGAGCCCCTGCTGTTCGTGGGAGAAAGGGACCAAGACCTGCCGCGAAAAATGAAAATGCCCCCTAAAAACTTTTATAATTGCCTATAAATGCCAGAAGATGACAGCAAAGTACTACTTTTGTCTAAATGAAGCTCCTCAACTCTCTTCACCATAGTTCCATGTCACCAAATTGTTACAAGATAGCAGCAAAGCAATACCGTTATTCCTCTAACCTGAGAACATGTTGGAGAGGTTCCAAAACAAAAAAATTTGAATTTGTGAATGTGTGGGTGTTCACTGTTTAATGGCTACCCCAGAGTCCAGTAATGAGCCTTATCGGGTACATTAGTGTATTGTGTCACTAATGACAGTAATGGAGTCATACGCAACCCCTTTTTCTGAGAGTATACATTTTAAAAAAAGTAAATAACAAGGCTAAGTTATTTTTTGACCGTCACTCACTTGTCTGTGGATGTACTCCAGCTCTCTGATTGTCCTCTCCTTCTTTCTGCTCTTCCTCTCACTTCCTTATCTGTACACCAGACTTCCTCCTCCCCCCCCCCCCCCCCAACTCACTGTCTCTCTCCCCCAACCATTTCACACAGACCCTTCTCTGTTTTGGCCCTGGTATTTTTCCACTGGAGGTGGTCAGGGCACCTTTCAACTCTACTAGTATAATATGTGTGGCCAGGCATGCGTTATATGTTTGTGTATGCTGCTCATTCATTGCATTTCAGACATCCATCCATCCATTTTCTGAGCCGCTTCTCCTCACTAGGGTCGCGGGCGTGCTGGAGCCTATCCCAGCTGTCATCGGGCAGGAGGCGGGACACACCCCGAACTGGTTGCCAGCCAATCGCAGGGCACATACAAACAAACAACCATTCACACTCACAGTCACACTTACGGGCAATTTAGAGTCTCCAATTAATGCATGTTTTTGGGATGTGGGAGGAAACCGGAGTGCCCGGAGAAAACCCATGCAGGCACGGGGAGAACATGCAAACTCCACACAGGCGGGGCCGGGGATTGAACCCGGGTCCTCAGAACTGTGAGGCTGACGTTCTAACCAGTCGTCCACCGTGCCGCCGCATTTCAGACATCCATCCATCCATTTTCTGAGCCGCTTCTCCTCACTAGGGTCGCGGGCGTGCTGGAGCCTATCCCAGCTGTCATCGGGCAGGAGGCGGGGTACACCCTGAACTGGTTGCCAGCCAATCGCAGGGCACATAGAAACAAACAACCATTCGCGCTCACAGTCATGCCTACGGGCAATTTAGAGTCTCCAATTAATGCATGTTTTTGGGATGGGGAGGAAACCGGAGTGCCCGGAGAAAACCCACACAGGCACGGGTAGAACATGCAAACTCCAC
The DNA here is from genome assembly GCF_024500385.1 of Phyllopteryx taeniolatus. Lineage (NCBI taxonomy): Eukaryota > Metazoa > Chordata > Actinopteri > Syngnathiformes > Syngnathidae > Phyllopteryx > Phyllopteryx taeniolatus. The sequence goes on along the minus strand of NC_084507.1, from coordinate 10,222,251 downwards.
ACAGGCGGGGCCGGGGATTGAACCCGGGTCCTCAGAACTGTGAGGCTGACGCTCTAACCAGTCGACCACCGTGCCGCCGCATTTCAGACATAGTTTTGCAAATCCTGCCTGCAGCCCACCATCGCCCCCTAAAGGCCAGTTTTAGCTCCACTGGATGGTTTTGTTTAGCATTAATTCAACTCGGGTTGAGTTTTAATGCAAACATCTTGCAGAATTTATCCCCCCACACAGACATGGATTATCTCCCAGGGAACCCCTCAACTGTGTTCAGCCAAGATGATACCATTTAGCCTTTTGGTAGTCATGGCTGACAGAATGTGAGGATGTGAAAAAAGTGGGGATTGGTAAAAGGATTTAGGGGAAAGAGGACAGGAGTGGATGTCTGGGCACAGGGTGAGAGAAGGGTGAACTCAGTGTTGAGAAATTAGCCTGGATGAAGAGCCCTGGTATATTAAGTCAGCATTAAGCGACAGAACAAGCCAGAGGTGAAGACGGGGGGTGGGGGGGTTGGTCTCATTTGTGAGAATAAAGGAGAGGCAGACGAAAGGAGGAGAGAGTGGACAGTGATGGATGAAGGGAGGGGAGAATTTTTGGGGACTTGAATGAGCATAAAATGGTGGCGGTGACAATTTTAAACCCTCGTATTCTGCAAATGCCAAAGAGATGGACTGTATGTGTATATATATATATACATAAAAGCGCTGAAGTGCAAATAGTGAATAGAATTGGGCTGGGCTAGTCATCCCCTCAGGAAACATTGTGCAAAAAGAAGTCTGGAGGTGCACTTCATACTAGGATGGCCATTTGACTGCATTTCCTTGATGGGAAATCAACAATTAATAGATTTTAATGGGATGGGGGGATCTCTGTAAATGTTCTGAACTCTCATTTCCATGCCTTTTGATGGTCGTAAACATGCATTTCTTAAACTTTATTGAGCCAAGGCACATATTTTACATTCTCAAAAAAATTCTCACGGACCACCACCAAATGAAAATTTCACACAAGTATGCATAAATAAGGATGGCTAGACGGGTTAATTGTACATTCTGTCTAGTGCAGGGGTGGCCAACCCGCGGCTCGCGAGCCTCATGCGGCTCTTTAACTAGTTTCATGCGGCTCTTCAGGAGCTGTAACATGACATGCGTCAAAAATTCTTGGCTGGCGCTGTCATTCACTCCCCTACAGCTAGATGGCACACTGACCATGTAAGCCTGTTTGAGTGACGTCAAACGAGCGACGAGAGAATCTTTGGTGTGACATCATTTGTGTTGTAAACAATTTCCGACAAGTTACCTCTTGAAATGGCAGGGAAAAAAAGCACATCCAAACGAAAATATGAAGAAGAACACAGGACGTTTTTGCCAGAGTGGGAGAGTTTATATTTTTTTGTTAAACGTAATGGCAAGCCGATCTGCCTTATATGTCACGCAGCATTAGCGCATTTCAAAGCTTCAAATCTTCAGCTCACTCCACCCTAACATCGAACAGGAATTTCCAAAAGGGACTGAACTTCGCAAGAACAAGTTGGTCGCTTTGAAAAGCAGGTGCAGTTTTTCAAAAAAATTACAAAACACTCAGAGACCGTAACGCTTGCATCATATCAGCTGGCTTGGAAGCCAGACTGTTTGAAAGCCCCGCTCGTCACAGATGAGGCTGCGGCTGAGTTGGAGATGATCGACCTTTGTGAGGAGGATCAACTGAAAACTGTTTTAAGGGAAGGGACCGTTGAGTTCTGGAAAAGTGTGCCAATTGAAAAATACCCCAACATCAAACGAGCTGCGCTTAAGATACTGTCCATGTTTGGGTCAACGTACGTCTGCGAGTCTGTGTTTTCTACCCTGAAACATGTGAAATCAAAGCATCGATCTCTTCTGACTGACACTCATTTGAAAGAATTGCTTAGAGTGGCAACAACAGAATACAAGCCAGATTTGAAGAGGATTGTTCAAGATAAGGAATGCCAGAAGTCTCACTAAGCAGCATAGTAAGAGAAAGATGTTATTGAAAATTATTCTTTTATTGTTTGTGGACTTGCTTGAACTGAGAGTTTGTGTGTGTGAGACACAATGTTAACTGTTGAAAATTACTGATATTATCATGTTGGTGTGGTTATTTTCATTAGATCTGGCTGAGCAGAGGTCTGTGTATGCGTGCATACATGATTAAAAGATGATGTTCATGTGTACCCGTGTATGTGGCTCTTTGCAGTAACACAGGAAGAAAAGTGGCTCTTAGTCTCTGACTAGTTGGCCACCCCTGGTCTAGTGGAACAACAATTGTTCTGCCTGTCGCTGTATGTAGCTGGCATAGATAGATGACCAATTTGTAGTCAATAAATAATAATTGCAATCAATAAATTGTTGGGAATCACTGTTTTCAAGGTTTGTTCACATCATGTTGTTCTTTTGACAGCAAAGCTAGTTTTAGACAACTCTGCTGTGCACTCCATTTTGTCACAATCATTTCAAAAAAGACTCAATTAGCTCCACCTGAGTGACACAATGAGTAATGATGCATTAATCAACTATTATTATGCCCACCCTTACTGCATACTGTTGGAAGCTGAATACACTAATGTCAGTTGGCTGTAATGGAATGATCCAATAGTGGAAGAACCACTGACAGCTCCTTTGCTGGCGCTAAAGAGGCAGAAATCTGACCCACCACAGTGAATTAATAGGGTATTAAATGAGCACATCCGAGTATGGGTCCTTGGCACTAAACCGTCCAAACCACAACCCCGTTGTCGTAACATTCCAGTACGTGCGCACACACTTCAGATCATCTGAGTAGCAAATGGCAGTGGCAGGGTGCATCGTAGGTTCATCTGTTTAGTGTTTCACTGTTGCTGACTGCGGTTCTGCGCGTGTGAAACAGATATGTGTGCTGCTGCTGACTCTGACGCTGGTGTGTGTGTATGTGTGTGTGTGTGTGTGTGTGTGAAGCACAGCAACCGTGAACTCTGACCTCCTGACCCACGTGTTCCCCAGTGAAAGAGCGTGTCAGTTGTTTGACCCAAACCGGCCAGCCAAGTGCTCCAGAGACAAATGGAGGCACTGTAGCACGGTCAGGGTGAAACGGGGAAAGGGTGGCTTTTTTTCGGGGGTTGGGGTGGTGGGGGGTTGGGTTTAAAGTAAAAAAAAAAATGTGGCGGCAGAATGTGACAATGGCGAAACAAGCTCGGCTGCTTCCTACAAATGTTATAGACACTTGTGTGCAAAAAGTGCCTGGCGAGAAATCTCATTAGTGAGAATTGACCTACCTCTGCCACAAACAGACAGCCGACCTTAATAAACAGATGCGTTCATGAGCCGGCGGCATGAGTTGCCCTCAATAGCCAGGTTTGCACCAGGCCCTACACTTCACTTCAGTGCATTGCATTCTCTAACTTATTCTTTGAGAGCACACTCTCCTGTTTCCATCAAGCATTACTACCTGTACACTTTTTTTCAAACTTTGCATTGTAATGGGGTCCTCAGTTAATGACCGAGTTCTGTTTCTTCGGTGTTACCAGTAGGGCTGCGACAATTATTCAAAGAACTCAAATAATTAGATAACAAAAAAGGGTTGAAGCAAAATCTCTGCCTTGATGCGTCACAGGGGAAATTTTCCAACATGGGGTAATGTTATCGCAGTGGCACCCACCACACTCTTTATGGAAATAAGTTGGCGTCATCACAGCTAGTTAGGAGCAAAGAGTCCATAAAAGACAGAATGTCTAAAGTTTGGGATATTTCACACTCAACAAAGAAGATAATGTGCAATGTGTACCACCACAGCGTCTAAAAATATTCAATAACTGCATCCCTAGTTACTTGTTGCAATGTTCCTTATTAATGTTTAATTGTCATGAGTGAAAATGCAACCAGACTGAAGTGTGGGCCTCTCTGTTAATGTATGAATGTGGATCTTCAGAGCGCTTTCTCGTGAGAATCGCACACGGGAATCCTGAGCAAAATTGTTTTTGCAACAAAGTGAGCCCACACACATACACACACCTGGCCCCACATACAGACGACGCAGCTTCAGTATCACGTTAACGCGACTCTCACCCCCGTGAGAAGTGTCAGCCTGTGGCAGCGAGAGACACAGCAGCCGAGAGCGCTTTGATGGGCCAGATGTAACGGCCCGGGAAACCTAAGGGCTTGAGAACATTTGATCCGAATTTCAAAAACAAATGAAACCATCTATCCATCCCCCAAGGAGAAATATTGAACCCATGAATGCTCATAATACATCAGAATAAACGTGTTTGTTTGTTGCATCGTATGGCCCTTCTGCTAAATTCCAAAACAACCGCAACACTGACTGAAGTCTGGTTTAATTGCGAGAAAAGCACTCTGGATGAGCTCATACGATCGACACATCCGCTCCAATCATGGTAAAGTGAAAGCTCCACAGGGGGTAAGGTACAGAGGTTGGAGGGGCCCCGAAGGCCTCCAGTCTACAGGGAGGGGAAGGGTTGAATTACGCCCTTTTCATTTCTCCTCCCTTCCTTTTCTAGTCAACACATTGGCCCCAGACCGCTTAACAGCTTTTAATTAGCCTGGCCATTGGATGTGCTGCGGAGGAGTTAAATAAAAGGAGACCCCCTCCCCCCAATGATGAATGGTGTGAATGGAATTGGCAACACTATCCATTTAGTCCTCTTTGGGCACACCACTATATAGAAGTCTATAGTTGGAAAACAAAGCTTGTTTAGCCAATTAGAGTCTCAATTTATGCCTTTGCTAAAACAGCATTTATTCCAGCTATGATATCCAGCTTAAGGTACATGTATTTATACAGTCCTTGTCCTCACTAGTAAGACAGTCCCACACACTAGTAGAGTGACGAGGGCGCACTAGTAGAAAGACTTACCAGTAAGGTTTTTTTCAACTACAGTATGACATTCCTGTGCACTAATAGAACAACTACATGTTACTAGTATGCACCCTAGTCATTCTACTAGTTCGCTGAATTGTCTTACTCGTGAGGACAGAAAGCGTAGTAGTCGATGGAGCTGAGGCTGATATTGAATAAATGTGAAATATGTTTTGAGGCATAGCATAGAGGAGGGGTGGGGGGCTGATCAGCCTATTAGGCCTGCCTAACAAGTTTAGAACTGTGCTTGGGTAACAAAGCATGTTTTGACTAGTGGGTTAGTGCTCACACACACACATACAGATGTATATACACAAACGCAGGGGCAGGAAGGAGGGGTTAAAGGCCCGTGATTGGAGCCACTGTGTCTGTGCTTTGGCCACGGGGTCTGAGCAGGAGCCACAACAACAGGAGGGGTTTGGGAAGGGGGGTAAAGAGGCACCACGTCCTGCACTTTGATGCCGACTGACACTCAAACGACACACAGGAGCTCTTGTCGCTTTCACTCGCTGCAAAACCCTCGTCCACATTTACTGAATGACAAAATAGCGCCTTAAGAGTTTGCCTTTCTAGCAGAAACACGCGCACACATTGCCGGAGAGCAACAGAAATCGCAGCACATCGGAGGAAGTGAGCAAAGTGGAGACGGTGAGGCTTGAAAAGCGCCATAAAACTTAAAGGAGGAATAAAGATGAAAAGAGAGCAGAAGGGCGTCAGTCTGACGGAACCACGCCCCTTTTGTCTCTGTCTTTGATGGAAGCAAAGTGGAGGAAAACATTGAGACTGTAAAAAAGAAAAGTGTTGCAGTGGTGTTTTGGTAGCGAGAGTAAGTGTAAGGTGTGTGAGCGGAACGGCGCCAAGGCTGAACAAGTCCGGCCTGACTGGCCTCTTTTGACTTGTCACACTAATTAGCGCTTAATGCTACAACACTGAACCACACAAACACTCTGCACGTGCACCAGAGGGTAAACAGGTGTGCGTTGCATTGCGACACGACTAATTAAACCTAATTATTAGTGTCAACGTGGTTGCTTGCAATAAAAACATTTGTGAGGCCCCTGGTCATTAAACAGCTCTTTCTCATCTCCCCTCAGCTTCCTCTGGGACGACTACACGGTGGAAGTCCGCATTAACGACTACCTGGACATCATCTGCCCGCACTACGCCCACGGCGAGGTGCCACCGCACTCGGCCGAGCGCTACGTGCTCTACATGGTGGAGAGGGAGGACTACGACGTGTGCAAGCCGCACTCCTTCGACCAGCTGCGCTGGGAGTGCTCGCGGCCCTTCGCCCCTCACGCCCCCGAGAAGTTCTCTGAGAAGTTCCAGCGCTTCACCCCCTTCACCCTGGGCAAGGAGTTCAGGCAGGGAGAGAGCTATTATTATATCTGTAAGTATTTAACGTAAATATTAATGAGTACAGAGCAATCCTTTAGGTCGGTCACGGTTCACGATGGTCGTGAAAAACACATAAAAAGTCCAAATGAAACCAAACCTTTATTAACTGTGCAAAGTTTGAGGTACAAATTCTTAACTGGCATACAAGTTAAACAAAAATAAAATAACACTACTCACTCTTCGAAGCCTTGACATACACATAATAGAGAGGGAAAAGGAAACCGTTAATAGAAAGCTTCACTGCTTAGTAAAATTGGTAGAAATGTAACATTGTGACATTCTTAACAGTCATTCAAATATTTATGGCACACATCTGTGTCTAGTATAATTGCTATAAAGTGTTTTAAGTAACATTTAAAACAAAATTAAGCCATAAAAGTATAAAAACAAGTTAATAGATATCTCATACAGCTAAAGTAAAGTAAAACTACTCACTCTTTGAAGGCACCTGAGAAGACACATATTGGAGAGAGAATAGTTAACCATATATGGTCATCTTCTCTGGTTCGTTAAGAATTGGTACAAATGTAAAATTTTAACATTCTTATTTCCATACAAGCGTGAAAAAGAAGTTAACCGCTGTCTCATACTAAAATTAAGTAAAACTACTCACCATTTGAAGCCATAAACAGAAATAAGCCACAAGAAGCAATGCATGTGCTGGGTCTTTCAAATTCTGAATTGTACAATTTTTGAGGTTCCACTGTTTTATCGTGTTTAAAAAAAAAAATAATAATAATAATATTAATCAACGTTCCCTCTGTGTGTGCTCCCAACAGCCAAGCCGATGCATCACCACGGCCAGGACTGTCTGAGGCTCAAAGTGGCCGTGGCTGGACAGAAAGGCTCGGCAAAGACTCACACGGGCAAATCCAAGGCAGAGACGGAGAAGAGCTTGGACGCGTCAAAAGTCAAGTCTGTCTCTTCCGGCAGCGTTCACAACCTCTCCAATCGTCTCCCGGCAGGTGAGGAATCTACGGGCTGCTGCACACGTTTTCACATTACCGAGTCATGAAGTCACACGCTCACTTACTATCTCTCTCGTGTTCTCAGACGACCCGACCGCGATGGAGCCCAACGTCCAGAGGAGCATCGGAAATTCAGTAACGCGGCTCGTCTCCTGCTCGCTCGTCTTGACGCTCCTTCCGGTTTTGTTAGGGGCGATGCTACACTGAACAAAAAAACATTGCGAAACAGCCCAGTGCTGGTCACCGGGGTCACGGACACTTTTTTTTTTTTTTTTTTTTTATATATAATGAATACAGACCTTTTATACAAAGACAAGAGTGTGTGTGTGTGTGTGTGTGTGTGTGTGTTGTGATGTGAATGTGGAGTGTGGATCACTCCAAAGAAGAGGACCTCCATTTTGTTTTTTGATGAAGCAGCATTTTTTTGGGGGGAGCAATTTAAGGTTGTTTTTTCCATACCACTCAGTAGGTACACCTCCAGTTCCTGTGTCAGCCGCTGTCACTGTGTTATTTAGGATGTTTTATTTTGTGACGTTATTGTGTAGCACTCATCTCCGCAAGCCTCAAATCCGTGTACCACTGTTCACTACGACAACATTCTCATTCCGGTACTGCATTAAACACAAGTGAATTCTGCAATTACGATGTTTTACATTTTTCATTAGATTTACTAGAACCTAAATCAGCTAAACAAAAAATGTAAAAATGTTTAATTTCAGTCCCTGCCAAATGGTCATGAGTCCTTGAGACCCAAGAATGGGAGCAAAATGGTCAAATAATGCAACCTTATTAGTGCATTGTTGTTTAGTCAGTCTTCTCATGGTACATGCTTACAGATGTGACCCCCCCACTTGTCAAACCTCAGACTGAAGGGACTTCTTGAAAAACATACACTGTAAAGTCATTTTCTATGTGTTTAATATGTAAATGTGTACATAGATAAACTATAAGATATTGTATTAAGATGTGAAAAATTTGTGGAATAAAAGAAAGTGTTGTAATATAAATGTCTTGTTTTTGCCCCCGTTATGGCAAAGTTATCCCCACCTATGCGATCCAAGTCCGCCCACAGGTCTTTCCCAACCTCTCACAGCCTCGGCTTTCCACGACTTTCATCCCGTCTGCCGCAGTTTGCGCTGGCTTCAATTTCACAGACTGCAAACCAAACATGGATGGGGGGGATGATGAAGGGGTGCGATGTCGCGGACGGTGCAGGACGAGAGGCCTGCGAGCACACTAGCAAGCGGGTGTGAAGGTGTCACTCTCGCCTCCTCACTTGCACCCTTTTTTTTTGTCCCTTTTTCACCTCTTTCTTTTACTGCTCCATACATCCTCTCTGCAGACGAAAGATGAGAACGTGCCCACATATAGGAGTGAAAAAGAGGGATGGCAAACAAGCCGTCAAAAACCTCAGAATTGCCTGAAAACTGTCAAAAGTCGCTATCCTCTGTAAAACCATGCAACATATACTGTACATCCCAAACCAGAATATAAAGACGCTTTCCCACCATCATGGCATATTTGCTTGATACGTACTCACCAGAGATGAGCTAAGTCTCAGATACATTGTACAATGTAACACTCATGTCCACGCTATGTGTGAAAGCAACAATGACATCACCGAGCAGATGCCAGTCTCCCATAATGTCCAAATTCCATGCATTTTCTATCGTGCTTGTCGTCATTTAGGGTGGCGGTGCAGCTGGCCCCTATCCCAGCCAAAGTACACTCTGGACTGGTCGCCAGCCAATTGCAGGGCACATACACATATAGCCAAATTCACACTAATAGGTAATTTAGTGTCATATATGAACCTACTGTATATGCATATTTTCGGAATGTAGGAGATAACTGGAGTAGCCTATGCAGAGAAAACCCACAAACCCACACAAGCAAGAGGAGAAGGAGGAGGGCCTGAGCCACATTCGAAGACAGGCCCTCTCGACTCGAGGCAGATGTGCTAACCTCTATTCCACCGCGGTGCCATAAAGTCAAACAAAAATAAAAATTTTTAAACAGGATTGAATGCTTGGGTTTTACAAGAACTCTCAAATATATATATTTTTAGATACTACAATCTCCAAATGGGGTTTTTTCCAAATAGCATGATAACACAAAGACACTAAAGGGGACACAATAATAAAATGTCAAATAAAATGTAAAAATTAAGCAAAGACAGTTAGGGAGTGGAAATTATATTTCAAGGGCTGGAGGTAAATGTCAAACTTGAGAGTTGTTCAAGAGTGTTGTCAGGGCAACGAGCATTGTACTCTACATTGTAATTAAGTACTACTAACAGCTGATGATTCATTTATTCATTTATTTGATACTAAAATAAAGCTTTTTTCCTAAATACTGTAGACTGTATCAGTAAAATGCAGTGCAATTAAAATGTAACACCATAATAAACATGATGAATGAATACATTTTGGACAGTGTCCATCAAAACTGCAGGCTTACATGACACAAAAATAGATTTACTGTACAAAATATTATTTGTGAAAGGAGCATTTTTAACTACACGGTAGCTCTTGTACTGGATTTCATGCAGTAGGTGTACCTAATGAACTGTCCGCTAAACATGTCAGAAATATTTCAGTTAAACCTCCACAAATTTATATTTTTTCTATAATATGTTTACTAAAACTGGAAACTGTTATTTTGATCGTATTACACTGTTTAAACTTGCTTAGTTAAATATTACCGTTCGTCCACCAAATCAAAACTCATCCTCGCGGATTTGTCAACACGGTGACGTCAGGCGGATCCGTGTCAGCAACCCATTCATTGGACCGACTTCACACCTCGTGATTCGGCAAAGAGCCAATCGCAGCGCAGAGTCACCGATCAATTGATTGCAAACACGGAAATCCAGACGGAAGAGAAGCCTACAGAATTCTGCTTGTTAAGACAAAATTTAAAAAAAAGACAAAAAAAGCAGACATTACACTTCAAATATCTAGAATATTTATTTATTTTTTTGTCCGTTTTATGGATTTGCTGCAGCTTTTATCATGGGCGTGCATCGTGTTCACACTCGGGATGTTCTCGACTGGATTGTAAGTGGAATTCTGTTTTTGCGGCGTGGCAAACTTTAAATTCGTTTCCATACGAATGATAATTTTGTGCAAATGTTTTTAACATTGCGTCTGCCAGATGACATGGATTTATTTCATGGATTAAACGCGTTGAAAACTTTTTGAACTGGAGTAGCTGTCATTTGCAGTGATGAATATTTACTAGATTAACGATGACACAAATCCCTTCGACATTGACGTTACCTTATTTGTGTGTGTGTGTGTGTGTGTGTGTGTGTGTGTGTGTGTGTGTGTGTGTGTGTGTGTGTGTTTGTGTGTGCGCAGAGTCGACCTAAACAAGATGCAAACATCCAAGAGCACAGACAACATCCAATTTCTGCCTTTCCTCACCACATGTGTCAAGTATGTACGATTTGAGCAATTTTCTAATCAAAACAAGAGCACCTACCGATACATGTAAACAGTCACGATGATGGATTAAAGTGTGGAGTCTTGCTGCTTATTTATTTATTTATTTATTTTAATGTCTTGACTTGTCCTATTTGGCTGTTAGGTCAAGCAGAATGGCGATTCTGTATCTCTTTTATGCCGGATCAGTTTTACTGTGCAACAGTGGAGTTTTTTTTTAGACTGCCACTGGTTTTTTTTCTTTTGTATTATGATGGATGTTTAACAAAAACTTCAGAATGAGGTTTTAAAGCAGAGTGACAGAAAGAAAAGGAGATGACAGGGAAAAAAACAACAACAAAAGACACTAGTAAACACGATAAGCAAAATAAATCCATCCATCTATCCATTTTCTGAACCGCTTCTCCTCACTAGGGTCGCGGGCGTGCTGGAGCCTATCCCAACTCGAATGTGCACGTACAAACAAACAACCATTCGCACCTACGGGCAATTTAGAGTCTCCAATTAATGCATGTTTTTGGGATGTGGGAGGAAACCGGAGTGCTCGGAGAAAACCCACGCAGGCACGGGGAGAACATGCAAACTCCACACAGGCGGGGCCGGGGATTGAACCCGGGTCCTCAGAACTGTAAGGCTGACGCTCTAACCAGTTGCTCACCGTGCCGCCCAAAATAAATCCTTCTAGGCAAAATACAATGTCGTATTGGGTTCGAGTATTGTACGGGGCAGTAGTGCTACAACCTGTTAAGGAAGAACCAGGTTATATAGGACAGGAGGGAAGTGAACAAAACAAGGGTAATGGACTTGGCTGTACAACTGGAAGGTGGTGAGAGTGGCTATGTAAATTCTAAACTTCAATATCAGCTGAGTGCAAGTGAGGGGACCTTCCAAGACATGGTCATCAGAGTTATTTATAGCAATTAGAAAGTAGTCCCACACCAAGCAACTGAGTCACAGGGGTGTGTGTCTTCGGACACATGCAATTGAATTGACACCATCTCGCAAGCACGATAAACGTCAGAAGTGACCTGGAATTGTTGTGCCAGCACAACGGGGAGTGAGGACCCCACCCCACCCCGCCGAGGGGGTGGGAGGGTGGTCCCACTGCCCCACCTGAGAACGGACCAGCGGACAAGACACCACCCATATCAAGGGACCCATGGCGGTCCACCCGGTGGCGCCACAGAAGCATGCAAAAGCGCAGGGGCCCCCCAAACCCGCGGGCCCCTCCACTGTAGTCCGCTCCCGTCCAGCCAGAGGGTGGATTGGGGCGCCCAACAGGAGGACGATAAGGGGGCACCCAGATGGTCAGCCACGGGGCCCGAGAGAGGAGCCCTCACCCCTAGCACCTGAAAAAATCAATGTATGTAGTGCATTAAAAAAAGGGGGGGCTAGTGTGTGTAATGTTGTTGTAAATGAGTTCCCTGCGCAGTATCAAAAATTATGTTAATTTTGTGGACATGATCCATTATGTTGTGTGCTTTCATGTTCATGTTCTGGAGACCTCATTAGTTCACTAGTAACAAGGTCACAAATCATTGATAAATAAAACATCGCATGAAAGTCCCTCACAGCACATTCTACATCATAATCATGTTTAATCTGTCCATATATGATGACAAGGTGATCAAAACATTGCTATTATCAAAAAACAATTAAAATGCACCCATTGACAGAGTGAAAAAGGCATGTGCAAAAAAACAAAAAAAACTATACACTATACCAGCATCATATATTAAATGGCTTTATCTGTGCTTTCCAGACTTGGATTGATTTTGTCAATATGTCCTCATAATGGCCCAAAAAAGTTTTCTTTAAAATGTTTTTTTTCACTTTTTTGTTTAAAAAAAAAAAAAAAAAAAAAATCAATACGCAGCAAACCACATCGACTCATATTTCCAGATCTGTTATTATTTTGTCAGTCTGTCCTCATATGATGGCACAATGACCCCAAAACATGATTTTTTTTTCGCCTGAAAATGTCAAAACGATCATTGCAGTTGAGGTGGCAGTAAAAAATTGTTAGCCTAATAGCATACAGTAATTGCTTAAGTCATTTAAAACTTAATTTTTCCAAATCAGTAAAAAATACCAAAGTACTTGTGAAAAATAGCTTTTCTCGTTTTCTCAAAACTTTCAAATATGACTTAGGCAACTATGCTATTAGCCTAACAACAATTTCATCACAAAAAAGGCAACAAAGCCTAAACTGTGTGTTGTAACACAGACATGACAGGGCTTACATGTGTACAAGTGTACCTTCCCTCTTAATATTTTTTTTTTCTCACAGTAACCTCGGATGGTTATGCTATGGGATGCTGAAGAGAGACCGTACACTTATTGTGGTCAATCTTATTGGCGCTTTACTGCAGGCCCTCTACATCATCGTATACTTGAAGTACACAAAACAGAAGGTCAGCATGGTAGCTGTCATCATGTTTGTGTGTCTCTATGTGTGCCTTACAGCTGTGTTTTGTTTTGTCAGAGAAAGGTACTGTTACGAATAGTTGCAGTCGGAGTGGTGGCGACCAGCGCTGGGTTGTACTTCACAATGTTTCTCCCTCCGGGCGACGTGCAACTCAACCAGCTCGGCCTCGTCTGTAGCGTGGCCACCGTCAGCGTGTACCTGTCACCGCTTGCCGACCTGGTAAGAAACTTATACTTAAGTGAAGGAATGTCCAAGAGTGACATATGGACCTAGTCGTATCGTGCGTCATTCACCGTTGAAATAGACGCGTGATATGCTGTGGCGCAAATACAGTATAGTGAACCCCACTATATGCAGGGGTGCATTCTAAATCCACCTCCAATAGGTGAAAATCCGATATGATGTGATAGAGAAAGACCGTTTAAAAAAAAAAAGCATTTCTGAACTTTATTGTGGCTGTAGTTTGCAGTGTGTTTTCCACCACCCTAGTATTAAGATATTGTTGAGTAAGAGCTCACGGAGTGTTTGTATTTATTTAGCAGAGAAGAGTCAGGTGTCATGGGGCCCATCAGATGTCTTCTTTCCGGTTGTGTTTGTCTCTGATCCTGTTTGTCTCCTTTCCTCCATCTGCCTCACATTCAGAAACGAGCCGGTCACTTTCCTGCCATTCTTCTCCTCATCTGCATCTTCCTGTTATTCCCTCACCATTGGGCCCCTATCCGCTCAGAGACGGCAGGTTGACTTGTTAAAGTCGGCCTCGTGATGTGTTGCCACTTAGCACCCCTTGATTAGTGAGAAATCCTTTCCTTATTTGAGTGTCTAAAATACTTATAAGTAAGGATACTTTTGGTGCTTCTTATTACTTGCGGTAGTAGAAAGAAATACTCAGCAGCATAAACTGCCACAATTAATCCTTAACACGCAGAAAGTCTATTTCAAATACCAATAATTTAGATTATTATTATATAATTTCAATAATTTAGATTATTTTAAAATAATAAACGAATATTGAAATTTTGGGCGACACGGTGGGCGACTGGTTAGAGTGTCAGCCTCACAGTTCTGAGGACCGGGGTTCAATTCCCGGCCCTGCCTGTGTGGAGTTTGCATGTTCTCCCCGTGCCTGCGTGCGTTTTCTCCGGGCACTCCGGTTTCCTCCCACATACCAAAAACATGCATGAATTGGAGACTCTAAATTGCCCGTAGGTGCGAATGGTTGTTTGTTTGTACGTGCCCTGCGATTGGCTGGCAACCAGTTCAGGGTGTACCCCGCCTCCTGCCCGATGATAGCTGGTATAGACTCCAGCACGCCCGCGACCCTAGTGAGGAGAAGCGGCTCAGAAAATGGATGGATGGAATATTGAAATTTTGTGTTTATTGCTGAGTTGAATATTTTTCCCATTGGAAAAAAAATCTAAATGAAAATTAAAAGCCTTATTAATGGTGCAGACAGTGGTTAACCATGGTTAATGTTAAAACATAAAATGAACAAAAATTCTTAGTAGATTTTTTTCATGTTAAATGCTGTCATATTTAGACTTTTTCTCTTTCTTTATTTTTTATGGCACGAATTTTTCACAAACAATATGTAACCATTTTCAGTTCAAAATGAATCTTTAAATAGGACTATTTGAAAGATAATTGAAACAATTTACCCCAAAAAATTCTACTTTAGCAAGGGCTAGCTAGAAAATGTGCTTTTACAAAGTGCAATCACGAATTGCAACTTAATGGACCAAATACAGTTAATGCATAGAAGGCAATAGCTTTGGGCTGGAAGCACTGGCTTTTCATTTGAAAATCCCCATCGTCAATATAGTGACTTGTCAAGGATGGTAAATCTCCTTTGTTCTGCTTGACCACTGGTCAGTCGCACGGTCACAAACTGCAAAGAAGTCAGCAGTTGTGATTTCCCTCTCCATTTACTCACAGCAATTCTTCGTTGTGGTTGGTCAGGCCAGCTGAAAAGTTGAAGTCAAGGCAGCTGCTACAACGATCGTTAAAAGTGTCTTACCGTGACATGCCACCTTTTCGCCAACGTGCTGAGAGGCCCAACTTCAAAATAAAAGCTTCATATATTACTACATTGGACATGAATGCAATTGTATCTGAGGCTTTCATTTTGAAGTTGGCTGAGCTTAATGAAGTCTTAACTATGAATTCGCCCCTTGGCGGTTGGCTAACTAGGTTGTGGGCACTGCTGCAAATTGAAGCACTTTTCATATGCAGCAGTGCCCGCATTTTAGGTGGGGGAAAAAATTGCAGACTATCAGGCTCATTTAACCATGTCAAGCCAAAACCGCGATCACGATTAAAATTCCATTAATTACGCAGCACTACTTTAAAGATTACAACGTTTCTGTCAAGAAACATCTGGTTATTCATATCTCACTGCTTTGATTCTGCTTGCTTCATGTCACTTGTTTAATTGTTTAACTTGTTTATCTTCTTCTTTGAAGTCTTTGTTAAGGTTACTCCTTCTATTGCAAGAAGTGTTGGTGATTATATTTTATGTGGTCCTCTCATTTAGGTGGCCATAGTGCGTAGTGGTAACGTGGAGCGCTTGTCCTTCCCTTTGACAGTAGCCACGTTCTTCACCTCCACTTCCTGGTTCTTCTACGGCTTCCAGTTGAACGATAATTATATCATGGTATGAAACACTTGCACCATGCCACACACACAATTATTTACCTCTATCTATTATTATTACAGTGGTGCCACGACTTAAGTTTAGAATAAGTTTTAAGTTTAGTTTAATTCATTCCTTGACCATGCTTGTAACGCAAATTACTCGTCTCTCAAATCAACCTCATTTTCTCATTGAAATGAATGGAAATGCGTAATGCTTAATCCGTTCCATCCGTAAATATAATTTTTTGAGCAATTAAGTACACGAGTATATACAGTAAATGAACAGGTCATTTAAATAGACACATTCCTCCATCTTGTGATCGGATCAGTGATCGGCTATCGTTTTTTTTTAACTCGCTGATCGGCCCCAAAAATCCTGATCATGTAAAGCCTAAAAATAAGTTTGTAAACCGATGTGTTAGTAACCCATGGTTCCACAAAGAGGTTCCACTTCATCGCTCTATTTTTTTTTCAATTCGTTGGAGCTCTCGAGAGCCTGAAGCTCACTCGTAACTCGTCATTGTTCGCATCAAGGCAAAAAATTAGTTAATGATTGTTAATTGAGGTACCACTGGAGTGTATTATTCCTATTTTTTTTGTGTGTTTGCATTTTAGCTCCCTAACCTTCCTGGAATCTTCACAAGCGTCATCAGATTTTACTTGTTTTGGAGATATGCCTCCGTCAGCCCTTCCTATAAATCCATGCTGATATGACCACATCATATACAGTAATGTGCATGTTACACTAAGAGTAAGTGCCACTGTGTAACAGGTGGCAACAATGTCTACATGTCATAAAGTTACATGAAAAACATTTATTTTACAAGGATGTATTCAAGAATACATAGGAAAAAAAAAAATCTTCAGGTGTGTTTTTTTTTTTTTTTTTTTTTTTAAATAAAACTTCCCTTCAAGTGCCTTCTTTTGGGTACGAGGGAGTACTAGGGACACACTGAAAAGAAATTTTCACAGTAAACCTGAGAAAAGGAAAAACTTGTTACGGGAATAATGTCACAATGTTACGAGTCTTGAGAAAAAGATGGAATCTCACAAGATGTCATATTACCAGTAGGAATTCTTGTTTTTATGAAAAAACTAGCCATAGTTCTATGAAAATAAGGTGTACATTTTAACAAATGAATGCCAATTCTCACGCAAATTTCATACTTAATGTAAAATTATGACTTTCTTCCAGTTTCTGTAAAGTTAAAATAAATGGCAGTATAGCTTGTAAATTTGACACACCACTAAGAAGAGTGTTGTTAACAACCCTGTCATATTTAAATGATTTAAAAAATTGTCAGGTCTATAAAATGACTTGTGACACTTCCAAATCATGAAAAATCAGGCCATTCGTTCAGCGTCTCCACTGAATGTTTGCGCTGCTAAAATATATCTACTTAAAGCCTCTAGTGGCTGGAATACATCCCAGCGAGTCGTTGAAGGGCTTTCTGCACCCTGACGAGAGGCTAGCCATCAGCTAGCTCGGGAGCTAACGGGCTACCGGAGCCTCCTCGGAGCTGACACTTCAGTGAAAGTCAGCCGTTTATTTACACAGCGGCACACGTTAGCCTGTGGCTCACACAAAATGACAGAAGTTTGAGCACATACTTCCTGCTAGTTGCATACTGTATCTACCCACAATGCTTTGCGTAAAACAAAATACAAAACACATGGGAATTTAAATAACGACACCAAGCTGTTCTGTGCAACCCCAATTCCAATGAAGTTGGGACGTTGTGTTAAACATAAATACAAACAGAATACAATGATTTGCAAATCATGTTCAACCTATATTTAATTGAATACACTACAAAGACAAGATATTTAATGTTCAATCTGATAAACCTTTTTGTTTTTAGCAAATAATCATTAACTTAGAATTTTATGGCTGTAACACGTTCCAAAAAAGCTGGGACAGGTGGCAAAAAAGACTGAGAAAGTTGAGGAATGCTCATCAAACACCTGTTTGGAACATCCCACAGGTGAACAGGCTAATTGGGAACAGGTGGGTGCCATGATTGGGTATAAAAGGAGCTTCCATGAATTGCTCAGTCATTCACAAGCAAAGATGGGGCGAGGTTCTGTTTTTATTTATGTTTAACACAACATCCCAACGAGCAGCACGGTGGGCGACTGGTTAGAGCGTCAGCCTCACAGTTCTGCGGGCCGGGGTTCAATCCCCGGCCCCGCCTGTGTGGAGTTTGCATGTTCTTCCCGTGCCTGCGTGGGTTTTCTCCGGGCACTCCGGTTTCCTCCCACATCCCAAAAAGATGCAGTAATTGGAGACTCTAAATTGTCCGTAGGTGTGACTGTGAGTGCGAATGGTTGTTTGTTTATGTGTGCCCTGCGGTTGGCTGGCAACCAGTTCAGGGTGTACCCCGCCTCCTGCCCGATGATAGCTGGGATAGGCTCCAGCACCCCCGCGACCCTAGTGAGGAGAAGCGGTTCAGAAAATGGATGGATGGATGGATGGACAACATCCCAACTTCATTGGAATTGGGGTTGTAAATTGTGGCATCCATGCAAGATGCCCTTTCAGGGTTTAGCCATAGTTAGCTTGCTAACTGCACGCTGTAGCAGTAGAAATCATATAAAAGGTACATTTCAATAAATTAGAATTGTGTCAAAAGCTTTATTTGGTAAGGTAGTTCAATTCATTCATTCACAATCAATAAACTGTGAAAATAATTTTTAATTAAGAAATTCTCTAAAAAAGCATTTTCTCAAGTGTTTAATGAATGTATATGCATGAGGACTGAAATATATATATATAAATATAATTTTGTTTTCTTTTTAAAAAATCAAACTGTATTTTATCAGAAACAGAATCATCTTTATTTTGCCAAGTATGTCCAAAAAACATACAAGCAATTTGTCTCCGGTCGTTGAAGTTGCTCTCGTACGACAACAGGAATTTATTTTAGTAAAATGACAACTTTTGTGCCCAGAAATTACAGTTTTATTCTCAGAAAAATACAACTTCTTTTCACCTAACATTAGGGCATTTTCTCGTAACATTACGTTTTCTTTCTCTTGCATAATTTTTCTTTTCAATCTGTTTTCAATACTCCTTCGTAGTGGTTGTTGTTAAAAAAGTGACATTTTCTGAGCCGCCAACATTTTCTAATATTACTATCTAATGAGATTTCATTGAATTGTTTTCTACAATCCAAAGACTTTGTTGTTTACAGGCTGCTATTTTGAATATAGGGTACTCGTGTGGAGCATTGTCTTTCTTCTGTCTTCTGTCGGAAAAATAGTTTTCTACTCTATTACCTCTTGTGCCTGTCCTTATTAGACAACATATCAATGCATATCAGTGGCAATAAGTTGTTTTTTTTGTTGTTTTCTAATTGCTGACTGTTAACATTGGCTGTTTTTGCAAGCTTTTTTTTTGTTTTGTTTTGTTTTTTTTAAACTTTTTTAAAATGTGCAAATGGACCTAAGAATAAATGAAAGCTGTTGCCAATAAAGGATGACAAAGTGCCAAGTGTTTTTGTTTGTTTATTTATTTATTTAAATTGTAACCAAACTGCTGTCAGGGTGGACGACTGGTGAGCACATCTGCTTCACAGTTCTGGGGATGGGGTTCAAATCCCGGCACCGCCTGTGTAGAGTTTGCATGTTCTCCCCGAGAAATTTAAATTAGGTTTCCGATCTCATCACAGTACAGAATCTGCTCTTATCAAAGTGCTAAATGATATGTTTGAATACTGACTCGGGAAAGGTGTCAATTCCGGTCTTGTTGGACCTCAGTGTGGCTTTTAATACGGTAGATCATAATATACTGCTGAACAGGTTGGAAACGTGGGTAGTACTAAATGGAACAGTCCTTAAATAGCTTGCATGTGTCAAGCAGACCAGGATGTGTCAAGCATGTGTCAAGCTGACCAGGAGAAGCTCATCCATGCTTTCATCTCAAGTAGACTTGACTATTGTAATGGTCTTCTGACTGGACTCCCTAAAAGACCATTAAATAGCTGCAGCTCATTCAGAATGCTGGAGCTCGGGTTCTGACCAGAACAAAGACGTCAGAGCATATTACTCCAATTCTAAAGTCTTTACACTGGCTCCCAGTCAGCTTTAGAATAGATTTTAAAGTTCTGCTACTGGTCTATAAATCACTAAACGGTTTAGGTCCTGAATACATGTATGAAATGCTAATGGCATATAAACCCAGGAGGGCTCTGAGATCGACAGACTCAGGTCAAATAGTGGAGCACAGAGTCCAAATCAAAGATGGTGAAGCAGCATTTAGCTATTATGCTGCACACAAATGGAATAAGTTGCCAACAAAAGTGACATCAACCCCAAGTGTGCATGTTTTTAAGTCCAGGTTAAAAACTCTTCTTTTTTCCCTTGCTTTTTATAGCATTTCCACTTTTAAATCTTTCTTGCACTGTACGCTGTTTTAATTGTATTTGTATTTTTTTTCCTTCTTGTTTTAAATGTTTGTAAGCTGTTTTTTTCTTTGTTTTTAAATGCGTTTAATCATGTAAAGCACATTGAGTTACCTTGTGTATGAAATGCGCTATATAAATAAATTTGCTTTGCTTTGCTTTTGTTTTTGTTGTCTTTTTAGCAGCTTCAAACGTAAGGCCACCATAGTGTTTAAATTTGTCTGCAGATTTATACATGTTTTGGATCATCTTGATTTTATTTCAAGCAGTAAATCAT
Organism: Phyllopteryx taeniolatus; assembly: GCF_024500385.1. Lineage (NCBI taxonomy): Eukaryota > Metazoa > Chordata > Actinopteri > Syngnathiformes > Syngnathidae > Phyllopteryx > Phyllopteryx taeniolatus. The sequence goes on along the minus strand of NC_084507.1, from coordinate 10,201,834 downwards.
GTACTAAGGTGACTATTCCAGCGTATTTTAAATGGTCTTTTGTTTTCTTCATTTTATTGTTGTTGTCTTTGTAGCTGCTTCAAGCATTTGAGAACACCATAGTATTTGCATTTGTCTGCAGATTTATTGACACGGTGGATGACTGGTTAGCACATCTCTCTCACAGTTCTGAGGACCCGGGTTCAAATCCGGCCTCGCCTGAGTTAGCATATGCTCCACATGCCTGCATGGGTTTTCTCCGGGTACTCCGGTTTCCTCCCACATCGCAAAAGCATGCATGGTAGCTTAATTGACAACTAAATTGTCCGTAGGTGTGAATGTGAGTGCGAGTGGTTGTTTGTTTATATGTGCCCTGCGATTGGCTGGCGACCAGTTCAGGGTGTACCCCGCCTCGTCAGCTGGGATGGGCTCCAGCATGCCCGTGACCCTAGTGGGAATAAGCCATACTGAAAATGGATGGATGGATTTATACGTTTTGTATGATCCTGATTTTATCATTTGAAGCAGCATATCATGTGCTATTGCGATTCTTCCAGCATAATGCCGATTAGCTAATAGGCATTAATTTCTTCCTTTTTGTCGTATTTGTAGCCATTTTAAGCATGTGATGCCGTCATAGCACCCATATTAACATATTTTGGCTCAAATTCAATCTTGGTTCTTGAAAATCTAGAGCAGTATCATTTCAAGCCTTGTATGCACTATGGTGACTATTGTGCCACTAGTACATTCGGACGAGTACAGCACGTTTGTTAACAGTTTTACCATTCACAATGAGCATAATAATAATAGATAAAATAAATTTTAGGGGTGCTATTTGTATTCCAGAGCAGGCTGTCGCGCCCCTTAGAGTCCCTCCCCTAGCAAAGGATTTTGACTGTGTGTGTGTGTAGGAGACAAAAGCTTGTTTCATGGTGCAGCGGTGCGAATGAGCTTGTTTGTGTGTGTGTGTGTTGATACTGAGAGGTCAGTGGTGGGAAAGGCCATGCTAGAGGTTCTCATCCCGTGTGTGTGTGTGTGTGTGCACACGTTACACGAGTCCTTTTCCTGAGCTCAAACAGCCCTGTCACAACACACACAGACACAACACGGCATTGTGCTGCTAAGTGAGTGTAGGTGGGAAACAAATGTGGTTGAAAGAGTCGGCTGCATATTGAGCGGAAGGCAGGCCATGAATCAAAGGGGACACTTACTATAAATGTCCCCTGAATGTAATTTTTTTTCTAATCTTCAATAGTGAATGTCAGCAAACAAGTACCTTTGAATGGTGGCTAAGATCATCTCAGTTGGTGCAAATACGTGTTTAACATGCTCATGAATTATCTTCACTTCTCTCTAAACCACAACAACAGTTAAAAAATGGTAATTAGGTCTGGTTTTAGAAAATATAACCTGGCGATGCGTAATTAGCAGGTAACCATGAACTATGACAATTAATACCCATAAATGGTATGGTAATTACAAAAAAAACACACTAGCTATATTGGTGCTAGACGTACAAGCACCATTATTGTGAGGTGGGCCCCCTCTACTGGTATGTGAAGAATCACTGAATTAAATGTTCAAACTGTGTATAAGGTTACACTAGCTTAAACGGTTTTTGTTGTTGTTTTTATGCACTGTACTGGATTACAGTGCATTTGTTAAGTAAAGTCCAGTTGTAATTAACTTTTAAACACAGTCCATTTCAATTTTATTTTTAATAAGTGTTTGGTTTTTAAACATTTACGGTATATAGGTACAATATTAATTCAACTTTTATGTGCAGTACATTTTAATTGAATCATTTAAGTGCATTTTTTAAAAAAAATTCCTATATTTAAGCACAGTGTTAAAGTACAACCTGTCTCATGTTAATGTGGCTACAATAATATTTAATATTTAATTAATAATTAACAATAATATTTAATTTTTTGGGATTAAAACGTGGAATATTTAGGCCAACTATGCTACTGTACTATAATGGTGATACTTGAAATATTTTTTAAGGTGGTATTTGGTGTAAAATTTTCCGAGAACAATAGCATTACCTATTGTAATAAATTACAAAACTATAAAGACTGTCATAGGAACAGGCAAGAAAAATGTTCAAATAAAATATTAAATTAAAGCTCAAAACAGCGTTAAGTGGGCTCTTGCGGCCCCTGTCTCATGAAATCTTCATTTAACTTCGAGATCATTCTCTATCCATAAAAAAAAAAAAAAAAAAGCTTTGCAGTTTATTGTCGCACATCTGTCAATGATAGATGCTTCTGACTGGGGGTAAAATAAGTTCATTATTTTTCATATGCCAAACATCCAAAGAAAAAGCAAATCACTCATTTTTTCGTTTTACAAGACAAAGGTTGTCGTATTCTAGAAAGTTAACTTGTAAAAATAAAATCTGATTATTTAGTAGTAATAGTAATTATATGAACTGTAATTTTCAAGAATAAAAATTTATTTTATAAAATCAAAATAATACAAAAAAAGTCTAACTTTTAATTAAAATCAGATTTTCTAAAGACAAAACTTGTAATGGTCTTAGTTGGGGGTTTTTTTGGGGGGGGGGGAGTTGTGTCTACAGAGAAAAAAAATCTGAAGAATAAGATTATGATTTTTATCTTTCACCATTAACTGTGGTTAATTTATTTTTACATTTGTATGACAGTTGAGCTCGTAAAAATGTTTCTTAAACCTGTGTCTGTACTGGGGATGTTCGATGCCACTGTTTTTCAGACGAGTATTCACTCTTGAGTACTCACTGATACCGAGTACTGGTACCACTACTACTTTAAATACATACAATTTCAATTAACACAATGACAGATAATTGTAAACAAAGACCTTTCCTTTTTTCTGAGGCATATGATGAGTCGTCAATTTGTCAAACTGCTGCAGTGTAGCGCCAACTATAGGTGAGGAGGACTTACTTGATATCAGATTTTTTTTTGCCCTAAGTATCGGTGGCTCGTATCGGCTGCCTTCATGCGTACCCGATATCTTGAAATAAGGCTGGTATCGGCACTCGCCCATCCCTAGTCTTTACGGTTAATAAATGTTTTATAATGGCAACAGTTCAACGCTGTAACACATGTATTCATTAATTTCTCTGGGGGGGAATTTGTTTTGTAAACAGAACAAATTAGGTTGCACCTCAGAGGTTTCATTGTACAAAAGCATATTAATATAACAGTGATAATTTTCATATATTTCGACAATATGGATCTCTGTGTGCACAAGAACTTCACTGTATGGAAGGTGTGAGCAGAGAGGAGGGTGAAAAGTGAGAGAAAGCACATTCCTTCATGTCGAAAACAGCAGCTGGGACAGGTGTGCTTTTACTGGGGCAGTCTATGCCTCCCTGCGTGGGTGCGCCGTGTGCTGAGTAGTGTCCGCTGACTATGTGTGTGCGTGTGTCATCACTTTGTGCAAGCTGTACAAGGTGCTTGCATGGAGAGGCCCCAAAGTGCGAGAGTCAGCTCGTGTGTGCCGAGTCTACGAGGAGGGAGGAAACAGAGGGATCCTGTTTGCATGTTCAGTTCATTGTTCAGCTGATTGTATCCCCCAACCACCACCTTCACCCTTACTCCACTATTACACACTCACACGCACCAAACAAGCCCGCTGTCGTGTTTACTCTCTTACAAGCATAGTAAACACTTCGGATAAAGACCAAAAGACCACATTGTACCTTTTAAGGCGGGGAACCTAAAGCCCGCGTGACAAAAACCTGAGATAAAGATTTCTTCTTTTGTTGTTGAAGTTTTTCATATTTAGTCCCCACTCCTGACATGTCCTTTAAGGTGTGAGCGCGCGCACGCACACACACGCACTTCTTTTTTTAGGCCAAGAAGTGCAAGTGTTTTTATTTTATTTATTATTTATGTTTTATTTTTTTAATGGGCGCTTTTATGGGGCTTTTCTTAGTATTCCCACATTGAACAGCTTCTCCACCTTGTTTTGCTCTCAGATTCAGCACTTTTTCCTCTGCATGCCTGCACAGCTGAGAGGTCACGTGTGCACATGTATACACACACACTCAGGACATCCATGCAGACATAAAAAAGGTTGTACACAAATATCCACACACACACACAGAGAAACAGTACACACACACACAGAGCGCACAAACACACATACAGTGCCTACAACATACAGTGCAAGCAGAAATGCACACCTACACTCCACACACCCAGACGCTCACCCAGTGCACACAAACACACACACACACAGTGCCACAGATACTGTAGAGTGCACATACACGTCAGTAGTGGGCACGCACACATACAGTACAGATACACACATGCAGACACGCTCATACAGTGCGCATACAGTACATGCACAGAGACTCACATACTTAAAAACAGTGTGCACAAACAAACACGTAAACATATATAGTACACACACATACAGTGCAGACACTTACTGTACACACATACTCAAAAATACTGCACACAAACACACACATGCATTTCACACATTAAATGTGTGCAAAAACTGTCAGAGCAAATGATGTCTCCCAGTACAGTTATGGACTTAAAAAAAAGTTTTGTTTTTGACTGAGTGAGTGACCCCCCCCACACACACCCACATACACGCACACAAAGTATGCCGCAGCCTTGGAGCATGCCGAAACAGGCAGAAGTAAAGTTGTCTGTGTGTGTCATAGTTTGACGTGAAAAACATTAACCTTCCATAAAGCCCACAATCATAAGTTGACAAACATGCTGCATTTTTACAGTAGAAAATATAAATAAATGAATATAATAGTGTGTGTGTGTATATATATATATATATATATATATATAGGTTACAATTACAAGTTACCATCTTGAAAATGTAATATTATAGTAACTATTTCAGTTACTTTCTTAAAGTCATATAACTAATTATTTGAACACATTTTGATTAATTAATTTTGAATGAATGTGATCAACTGTTAAACCATTTTCAAATTTTAAGACGAGTGTTAAAACCTTTCATGTTTCATAACATGATCAAATGTAAATAACTTTTTTAAAAATGTGTTTGTTGCATTATATGTACAGCATGTGGAAAACATGATACCATGTTGACCTAATGACAAATGTGCACAATCTAGACAATAGCGCTTCATATGATGACAATCAAGATAAGTGATGGCAGTAATGTTCCATCAAAAAATATAATGATGAAACTGTTCTTAAGTCAATGTTCTTTGATGTGTTTAGTAAGTTTAAGTATACATTATGAGTCTAACTCGGTCTAACTTTTTCATTATGAAAGCTCAGCTGGTTGCCATATCATTAACATTAACAAGTCCATTGAGTATAGTGGCAGAATGGCACATGACGAGAGAGACCCAATCACAAGCGGCTTCAGAAGGAGGACGGTGACATGAAAAAGATAGATTTGAGTTTTTGTGGTGATTTTTCAAATGTGACTAAAATTGTAATCATGGATATTTCCCAAAGAAACTGTGATTTGATTACACATTGTCTCGCAGTAATGTAATGGATTATAATTTTGTACGTTGTGATTAAATTACATAATGTCGTTACATGTAATTTGTGACTACCCAACACTGAAAGTGAGTATATCCAACTTGTTACCAAATAAAGTATCTTTATTGAGTCGTCTGTGTAAAATGAGATGTGCGTGCAGAGATTATTTGTATGAAATGAAGATTGGACGCATGCAGGCAAGAGAGAAGTCCTGCTCTGACAGTTTAATGAGCGTCTGTCACCTCGCCGCCGCCTGCCTCCGCTCGGAAGGGCGGCAAAACACCAGGAAGACGAGAAGGAAAGTGAAAAACAATCTGGCGTGCTATGCACCACCCTGAGGACACACACACACACACACTGAGGGTGGATTTTGCCTGTTTATCTCTGTAGCGCAAAGGGCTTTAAGTGACAACTGCTCACAGTACTGCACACAGCTGAGGACTCATGTTTCTCACTCTGTGTGTGTGTGTGTGTGTGTGTGTATTGGGGGATTCATTGCAATAACCGACAAAAACATTTCCAATGATGCTGTTTTGAAGGCCCGACCTTCAGGGGGAAATCATTTACTTGGACAGTCCTACACACGTTTTAACGGTCCCCACAAACAAGGCTAGTAATTCGCTGTGTGTGCATGTGTACGTGTCTTTGTATTATGACTGTGTACAGACATGATTGCGGACTCGCTGTTAGGGGACAGAAATTCTTTGTGGGGACCATAAACCTGGTAACAAAGCCGGTGATGCACACCAAGTGTATTTCTGTGTCCATGTGTGTGTACTTGACATTATGACCAGGTGGGAACAGGAATTGGATGGTATGCTCATTGTATGGGGACCACAATCTTTGTGTAGACCATAAACCTGGTCACCACCATACCAAACGTGATGCACATCAAGTGTACCTGTGTGTTTGTGAGTGTGTCCTTATGTGTATACTTGTTGAAATGACTAAATGGAAGCAGGAATCGGATGGCACTATGTAGTGACCATAAAGCTGGCCACCACCAAACAAAGTGAGGGTTGCACGTTAAGTGCATGTGTGTGTACTTGCAGTTATGCTGGTTTGGGGACCAAAATATTTTATGGTGATCATAAAGCTGGGCCCTCACCAAGTAGAAGAAATTATTATTAAGTGTGTGAATGTGTACGAGTCTGTACATGCATGCGCACTGGCCATTATGACAAAAAGGGAATAGCAGTGTTAGGACAAAAACCTTCGTGGGGACCCTAAAGCTGGTGACAACCAAACAAAGTGATACACTTTAAGGATGTCTGCTTCTCATTTGGACTACGTGGCAACTGCGAATCTGATTGTACATTTTTGTGGGGACCAATCAGCAGGTCCATGCTATAAATATAGTCGTAAACAAATAGCTAATCAGATGTAGCTGAGCTGTAAAAGCGGGTTTTGCTTACTGTGTTGACGTGAGTAATGGTATATGTTGTACTTTATTTGTTTTACTTTTTATTTTTTATTTTTTTAAATGAGTGGTTCGTAAGTTTTTTAATGAATGTAAGTGCATTGTCCCTACACAATAACCTTTATTGGTCTCCCTGCTGTCTAATTTTTAAATTAAATAATAACCCACATTGCTTAACTTTATTTGCTAAACTTGAATAAAATGTGTCAGTATTTTAACGTTATGTCTTGAAATGAGTGGAAGTATTGTTGTTTGGCAACCTTTCTTGAATCAAGGCACAGTTTTTACATTAGAACAATATGACAAAAAGTATATATACTTAAATCATGATGACTATACAGTGGTGCCTTGAGATGAGTTGAATTTGTTTTTTAATGCTCTAATTTGAAAGACACATCTCAAATCATGTTTACCTCTTGAAATGAATTGAAATTCCATCAATTTGTTCCAACCTCCCAAAAACATTTTGTTGTGTGTTTTGGAAAAAAAAAAAGCACTCTATATAATATTATACTTTATAAAATATACAGTAATTACATAATTAAATACAATTAAAACGATTTAAAAAGCTTTTTGTCACACTTTCTCCTTCAGTGGACATTGTGCTGCTCATTGTGCACACCTTGGCTACGTGGGGGCAGTATAAAACAGACATACAGATATACTGTACTGGAGACTATAAACTCCTCAGTCTGGTTACAGATTACAGATTAATGACATTTCCATTCACTTCAATGGGAAAAGATGATTTGAATTACGAACGTGGTCACAGAGGGAACTCAACTCGTATCTCAAGGCAGCACTGTACAATGCTGGCATACATAGATGAACAGCGGTAAATTATTGATAGAAAATAAGTAATAATTTTCAATCAATTAAGTGAAATTGCATAATTTCCCACGCCACATAGTGGTTCGCATTCGCTGTTCTCTGCCACTGTGTTAAGTGTTATAGGTGATGCAGCGTTGGCATGGCAATGGAATCCATGCTATTCTCCATATTAAAAGCCAGTCACGTGATTTTGAAGCCGCTATTTTATTAATCCAAACACTTTGGTGCCACTGTTGCAAGTGGCACCTGTTGCCAACGAACCCTTTTATAACAGCAGACAGTAGGAAAACCACTAAATCACAATCAATGTCGCCCACGAGTGGTTTATTTGAAACATTGCACTCACTAGGCAGATGGGCCATTCAATGTAGCACTAATCAGTTACTGTTTATTTTCAACAGCTGTTGAGAGGAGTGAAAAAAAAAACAAATGCAAAAACATTGTCATATTATACAATTTGACATACCGGTAATTAAAATGATGCGCTCACTTCCAGTCCAACTGGTTCACCTGCAACGTCCTCCTTAAACTTGCCTTTAAAAATGCTAACAGTCACTGTCACTGTTTAGTGTACAATCTCACAAGAAAACAGGTAATTACTTGAATTTACAAGTGCTGATCATAGACACATTAGATTATGTTTAAGCATACTGTATCGTATACAGATCAATTAAAACAATCGAAAATGCAAGAAAATAATTGCTCAAAGTCAAAAGTCAAAGTCAAACTTTAGATTCTCTCTCTTTTACAGACACTTTCCTCCTGGCTCGCGCTTACTGCAACAGTCCGTGTGGAAAAGAAAATCAGCGCAAAATTATGTGATACAACGAAAAATATGCAATATAAAATTTAGATCTGTACGATTTAAAAATCTGCAATACAATAAGACCGCAAAAAAAAAAAAGGCAAAATGGCGAGGGACAACTGTAACTCAATCCAAAAGATTTCATGATTACTGCTGAGACTTTGCGCCTGTGTGCTTTGTCTGGCTGAGATACCTGGCAGCTATTATAGATTTAATCCCTTTGACACAAATTGACCTGTCAAGTCATTCAAACAATTTAGGGAAGTCTTTCCCTCACATAAAGGTGGAGCCACTCAATCACAGTGTGTTGTTATTTAACATTCACACAAGGAGAGTGTCTATTTATTTTCCGATATAATCTCTACTTGTCTCATTAGTCAATCACAAATATTACATCATAAAAAGAACTCACTGTTTGGAACCAAAACATTCATTGTAGCTCGAAGGTGCAGACTTACCATGTTACAAAAAAAAGGATGTTCAAGTGTGTGTTTCCTCGTCCACATTTTACAACATTACATATCAGGTTACCAGTTATTCATTTATTTTCACCCTGGTGTCATGATTTTAAAAAAAACAAAACACCACAATATCTGCTCCAGTCTCAAGTCATTCCACTCAGTTTTTCGACTGCACACATTTACTAGATAAAACTTCATATACAATCAAGCCCAAAGCATGTCGAAATATTACAATAAAGACAATCTGTGCTGTCAGACATAAACAACCACTCCAACCTGCACAATAAATACAAAACACAAGAATGCTCATTTTGATTGACACTGTCACAGAGGTATTATTGGATATAGTATGTAAAGCAATTATTATTGTTTGCAGGGATTTGGTAGGGTTTGACGCTAAATTATGAGAAAATAAATGAGCCTTAATTGCCTGTGAGTGTAAGGCAACGCTTACATTTCCACACACATAAAATAAGTCATACATTCAGACTAAACATTCTATTGACAAACATACTGTATGTGCACGTTCAACACGTCCGATGAAAATAATAGTAATGAGGAAAATATGAGCGCTGAAAGACATTACAAGACCTTTCTAAAATGTAAAAATTATAGAACATATAAAATGGTCATATTTAAATTGAAAGAAATCTTGATGAGGCCAATCACTTTTCATACATTTCATTGCCTCTCCTCCTGGACATTACAAATAAAGGCTTTAAACTCTGAGAAATAGTACATCTGTGGTGCTTTTATATGACAACAGTTATAATATTAAATGTCTGAATCCGCATATAACAAATTCTTGTCACGCACACATGCATTGTTTGTCCAATATATGAGTTTTGCATAGTCTAAATTTGTTTCAGCCACAAAGTTTACATTTTTAAAAAGCATGAAAACAGGCCAGTACAGATGTTGAATGTTTCATTGTACGATAAATATGATTTGTTTTCCGGCTTCAAAGAATGTTACCAAAGTAGAAAATTAGTTGGACAATGACAGAATTTTTTATGATTATGCCTTTATACACCATCACAATCAATTTGGAATAAAACAATCAACTTGAATGAAGTGTAGACTGTCTACTTTAATTTGACAATGGGGAATTACAGACAATATATGCCACCTTCCTGGAGATGCTTTGCCAGGTTTTCATTTGCTGCTCATTTGTGGCGCTTGCTGACTTTCATTTTGTCTTCAGTGTTTGAAAAAGCATGCTCTGTTGACTCAAAATCAGGTGACTGACTTTTTAATTCCTTTGGCTTCAGAAAGTCTTCATTAAAAGGAAAATTAATGTGGGTGATGTCAAAAAATTTACTGGGGGGAATTAAAAAAAACCTAACATCAACCAAAGTCAAGAATACTCTGGAGCAGGCGTAACATTGTCAAAATACACTTTGTACAATCAAGTGATGAGTCAATGTACAAACCCCAATTCCAAACAGAATACAATGATTTGCAAATCCTTTTCAACCTATTTTTAATTGAATACGCTAAAAAGACAAGATTTTTAATGTTCAAACTGCTAAACTGTTTTTTGTTTTTTTTCAAATATTCACTAATTTTGAATTTGATGACTGCAGCATGTTCGCAAAAAGATGGCACAGGGACATGTTTACCACTGTGTTACGTAACCTTTCCTTTTAATAACTTCTCAATAAGCGTTTGAGAACTGAGGACACTAACTATTGAATATAGGTGGAATTCTTTCCCATTCTTGCTTGATGTACAACTTCAGTTGCTCAATAGTCCGGGATCTCCGTTGTGGTATTTTGCGCTTTATAAGGTGTCACACATTTTCAATGGGAGACAGGTCTGAACTGTTAACAGGCCAGTCTATTACTCATACTCTTTTACTACGAAGCCACATTGATGTGTGTAGAATGTGGCTTGGCATTGTCTGCTGAAATAAGCAGGGAAGTCCTTGCTTGGATGGCAGCATATGTTGCTCCAAAACCTGTATATACTGTAGCTTTCAGCATTAATGGTAACTTAACAGATGTGCAAGTTACCAATGCCATGGGCACTAACAAACCCCCACACCATCACAGATGCTGACTTTTGAACTTTGCGCTGATAACAATCAGGATGGTCCCTTTCCTGGTTGCCCCAGAGGACACGACTTCCATGATTTCCAAAAAGAATTAGAAATTTGGACTCATCAGACCACAGCACACTTTTCCACTTTGTGTCAGTTCAGATGAGCTCGGGCCCAGAGAAGCCAATGGTGTTTATGGGTGTTGTCAATATACTCAGATGTAGATTCACTTTGTATGATATTAACTTGCATTTTTAGATATAGCAACAAACTGTGTTAACGAAGACTGGTTTTCTGAAGTGTTCCTGAGCCCACGTAGCAATATCCTTCACACAATGATCCCCGTTTTTAATGCAGAGCCGCCTGAGTGATCAAAGGTCACCAGAGTTCAATGTTGGTTTTCGGCCTTGCCACTTACGATAAAATTCACTGTATCGTTTGATGATATTATGATAGATGATGAAATCCGCAATTTTCTTGCAATTGTGCATTGAGAAACGTTCTTATCTTGGCTGTTAGGTCAAGCAGAAAGGAGGATCTGTATCCCTTTTATGCCAGAACAGTTTCACTGTGCCACAGTGGTGTTTTTAAGTTGCCACTGTGGTTCTTTTTATTCTGATGAATTATATTATTTTTTTTAATTCAGTCGTACAGAACAAAGTTTTAAAGGGGAGTGATAGAAAAAACAAAAAGGGTGAGACAGCAAAAAGATAACGAAATATTATAGGAAGTGACATTAGCTGTAAGAAAGATGAGGAAAGTAAAACATGTGATAACCTAGACAGTGGAGAACCCAATAGGAAGCCATTAGATTGCACTCATTAGATTGGCAGCGGATGTGCTGGTCCATGAGAATGAAGAAGTTGGACAGTTTCATACTGGCCTACTAATTTTTATTCCACCGCCCCCCCCACCACACACACTAAAAAAAAGACAACCTTTCCCTGCATTAGAGACAAGCCCAGGGTTTTTTTTTTGTTTTTTTTTGCCACATACCCTGTCCAAATGACCAGCGAATCCCTACTCCATTGCTGACTAGTACCAACACATTCACTGCCTGAAGTAACCTTGTAAAGGGAGTTCAAGATGTTTGAAAAGAAATGGGGAGAGTGGGCACAAGGACAAGTTGCCTTATCTAAGTTTACTGCACCAGATTTAAGCCTGAACCGAGAAACACCATACAGAGGCTGAAATTGTGTTACAGTATGTGTCATAATCCTGTGTTTGGTTACTGATTCTGTAGTTTTTCCAGTCCCTTGGCCTACTGACTCTCAGTATTTTTTCAGTCCCTGGGCTTGGTAGATGGGCGGAGCCTCTGTCGCACAGCTGCTTGGCATCATGATCAGTTTGGTTCTTAAGCGCAAGATGGCTGGGAGCTAGCCACCGGAATATTGTTACTGCTTGTTGTTGCCCTCCTTCGTTCGTGTGCTTTTTTTTCCCCACCACCACGTTTCGTTACCTAAACTTGTGTAGTTTAGAGTCGTTTTCCTGGCTTGTACTCTTGTCTATGTCTAAACTTGTGTAGTTTAGATTCTGTTTCCGTGTTTGTGTATTTGTCTTCGTCCTTATTTAGGTGGTTTGGATTTCTCGTCTTGCACTATTTTGTTATATCTTCCTCTACTGCTGAATTCTTTTGTTTACCGTTATTGCTGTGCTTCCGTTATTTATTTTCATTTTGTATTATTCCTACTTTATGTCCTGTTCGCCATACAGCTCCATTGTACTTCACCTGTCCATTTGTTATTTAGTTTATTCTGTTCATAGTATTTTCATGTCAGCCTATTGCTGATGTAGTTTTTCGTTTGTGTATATTTCCATTGCTCATGTTGTCGTGCTCACTTGTCTCACTAAAATGATTATTTGCTCAAATTGTGTTTAGCTCTTTTGGGGTTCCGAATTCTGTACACACGATCGTAACAGTATGGACTCAGTGAAAATGGCACAAGGGAGGGCTCTGAGCGAGAGAGCACCTGCCACAGTTAGTGATGTTTGTCAGATGCTGGAATTCCTCTCCTATGCCAGCCCATTCATCCCTAGCTTCTCTTGGATTGCCCATCAACTGTACAACCTAATCACGGCAGGTAATCAGCAAAGATCCAACACAGACCAACCCGCTGAAAGCTACAGGAGACCAGCAAAGGGCAAGAAGGGTAACTTACCCTAGAGGACTCCCATGTATTGGGTAAGCTCTCACCAAGACTCACAAGAAAAGATGAGAGTGATAGTGTGTGGGTCCTGCACTCATACTTGGGCTGAAGAGGGGCACCATCTTCACTCCAGGAAACTAGAGTTTTTGGGATTGAAGTGGGCCGTTTATGTACTATGCTCGATCCTTTATGGTCTGCACGCACCACAATCCAACTCGCATATGTGCTTACTACTGTTAAACTCAATGCCATAGGCCACAGACGGGTTCCAGAGCTGGCAGAATTAAATTTCGTCACCCACAAACAATTCAGATGCTGATTGACTGTCCCACATGCCACTAGATATATATCTACATATACTACATGAGGAGATGCACTGCGAAAGGACAATCAGGAAGAAATCAGTTCATTCAAATTGATGCCCTGGAGTTGATGGGAGACTCTGGGACTGGACTACATCTCCCAGTACAAATACAAAAGGCTCAGGAAGAGGACAGCACACTGTCCTGGGTCAAAGAGTATATGCTACAGAATCAGAGGCTGTGAAAGTGCGCAGTTTTCACTACCGCAGTTTATGAGACATGATGCAACAGTCATGCTGACCTGTTTGTACTTTTTGTTGCTCTGTTAACAGGAAACCCCCACGCAAAAATCCAATTAAATGTGTAACAAAAGTAGCAGGTGAAGGTCGAGCAAAGCATCTCCACAGAGGAGACTGAATTCCTCACTTCCACACTAAGTGTTAAAATAATTGTTATATTATTTCCCTTTGTGCAAATAATTGTGTGCCCCGAAAATGGATGTATTCTGCATAAATGGTGGGCTCCAATTCCTTAGTGACAAATGGAAAATTATAGCTGAAAGTCTACACTTACCCTATGTTTTACTTTTTTTTTTTAAATGCTTTTAATCATATAAAGCACATTGAGTTACCTTGTGTAGGAAATACGCAATATAAATAAATTTGCTTTGCTGCTTACGAGCCATCATAGTAGTGTGAAAAGGCCAAATTGTAAATCGTCACCGTCTAAATGCTCCTGGACCTACAGTAACTAAGTTATTGTAACAGAGACATACATTGCTTCATTATTTACTAAGATTGGTTGCACAAGTTTTGATGATCACCCTCCGCGGTGGTGTCTCCTCCTCGATGCTGCGACTGGCCACCAGGTCTTGCAGTTGCAGGGCACCACCGCCAATAAAGCAAAAGGCAGGGCACACGGGGGCTGAGCAGTCCACGTGGCCCTCCCACAACATGCGTAAGGAGTGGGCGTCATAGAAGGCCACTCTTCCTTTGTCGCAGTCTAGGCACACGCCTAGTCTCGGCGGCAGTGGCGTCGTGTAAGGGTGGGCGAGCTTAGCATTGGTGTGTGCGTGGCCTCGGGGTAGAAGGATCTTGCCCATGCCCATGGTGAGAAAGCAGAAGGTGGGCGAGTCTTGGCCGTCCTCTGCCTCACTGTCATGGCCGCTGTCTGGGTCATACCTCAAAAGATGGGAAGAAAGTATTTGATTAAAGAGGACATATCCATCCATCCACCCACCCATCCATCTATCCATCCATTATTGCCTGTTGAGGATTGCAGGGAGCTAGAGCCTACCGTAGCTGACTTTGGGTGAAAGGTGGACTAAATCCTGGACTGGTCTCCAGTCAGTCACAGGGCACAGAGACTGAGACAGACAACCATTCAGACTCACATTTACAACGTTACTGAGTAGGAACAGAACCAATGCTGCCTGCACGGAATTCTGGCAATTGAACCAGTACACATTGTCAGTGACGAAAGGACAAAAATAAAACTTTGGTATCTGCCATTGTACTAAAGAGTTAGTTCCTTAACACCATGTAAACTCATTACATCCCATTATACACTGGACTCTACCCATCTAAACTAGGAGTCCAAGGGCCACTCTAAAATTCCTCAACTTTAATTTATTAAACACATTAAAACCAATCCATAACTTTTTGTTAAAGGTGATAAGGCAAATAGTAAAGGATTTTCCAGGAGTTTGGGGTGGCCAACAGCCCTGTATTGCCCTAAGACAGAATCACCTTTGTATTGAGCAGATCTCCACATTCAAAACCCAAAAAAGAATAATCAGTCGTAAGCTGACAATCTTTAAAGTAATGTTACACTGCCCTTTTTTTTTTTTAATTTTATTTAAATAGCATTGTGGGCCGTGTCAAATGTTATTTTTAGTTTATGCCATGGGCCACCAAAAAATGGCCATCAGGCTGCAAATCACCTGCAGGCCAGACCTTACACCAGTTTAAAAAAAAAAAAAAGACATCTGCACATTATCCATCCATCCATCCATTTTCTAAGCCGCTTCTCCTCACTTGGGTCACGGGCGTGCTGGAGCCTATCCCAGCCATCATCGGGCAGGAGGCGGGGTACACCCTGAACTGGTTGCCAGCCAATCGCAGGGCACATACAAACAAACAACCATTTGCACTCACATTCACACCTACGGGCAATTTAGAGTTGTCAATTAACCTACCATGGATGTTTTGGGATGTGGGAGGAACCCGGAGTGCCCGGAGAAAACCCACGCAGGTACAGGGAGAACATGCAAACTCCACACAGGCGGGGCCGGGGATTGAACCCCGGTCCTCAAAACTGTGAGGCAGACGCTCTAACCAGTCATCTATCGTGCCGCTCTGCACGTTAAATATTTGTAATTTATTTTTGACTAGCTGTCCATGGTCCACACAGAACCAATCTACTGATACTGATGTGTTATACATTAAGATAAATTAAATTAAATAAATAAGTTGCTTCTTATGCGTGAATGTCAACCCTACAAAAAGGATTTAAATTGACTTGATTTGACTTCATCATGGGCGGTACGGCCTAGTGGTTAGCTAATCTGTCACCGTTCTGAGGTTTCTTGGTTCAAATCACTTTGATTTGTGTGGGTTTCCACCAAAATTTTAAGTCACTGTTCATAAGAGTCATTTGGTAGTCCATGCATATGTTAGTCGTTATTCATGGCACTGCACTACCACATATCCTATTCATGGTAGTGGGGAAGCTGGAGCCTACCCTAGCTGAGAGGCAGGGTACAACCTGGACTCATCGCCTATAAATCATGAGTGGCATAGTAAAGAAGTCTTACCGTGGACTGGCCATGTCCTGTGGCTGATGGAACCACTCCTGAAGCTTCACCTCCTGTCCTACTCCAACCTTCACAATGGACGAAAGAAAAATTGTCATTAAATGCTACATCTTGACATCAGATAAATTATGCATTTTTAGGTCTCCCTTCTCAGTTATCTTAATAAGACGTGACATGTCTGACATGTTTTCGTCAGAATACGACAAGGATTTACTTACAGCATACTTTTTATCTTATTTTTTTTTGTCTCGCTGAACTCAGCTTGTTTTGAGGGGTTGGTCCCATCTCATGCAAATGAGGCACTACTCAGCCTGTCTACCTTTACGGCAGTGCCAACACAGAGTACAGCTTTTGCTTCAATGATAAACTGGGCAGAAATAGGGGGTTGCAACGAAGTCAGCAGTTCCTTCCGAAAAGCAGTAGCACAAACAAAGAAAAAAGCAAGTGCCCATAGAATCAGCGAATGAATTTTCACTTGTGGAGGTAGCAATTCATCACCAAGCCACCAAATTACACTTGTCAATGTGTGAATGCAAACAAAAACTTCCCACCTTCATGTCAACAACTTTACCAAACATTTGGGTTTGTAAAACTCAGAAGCTAACTCTGATAACCATGTTAGCTAAAGCTAATCTGTGATAAAACTATCATGCATGTTTCTCAAATGTGGGGGAGAAAACCCACACAAGCATGGGGAGAACATGCAAACTGAGACTTGATATTGGTACCTTTAATCTAAGAACTGGGAGGCAGACGTCCTAAGCACTATACCACTGTGCTGCCTGTTGTCCGGGAATCACTTGAAAATGGAGGACCTTTGCCCAGCCTAGCTTCCCAATCAAGTCTGAGAAACTCAGTGTGGGGGAGGTATTATGTAAATTAGCTCCACCGTTATGTTACAATCCTGACAAAATTCACAATAGTTCTTTTACAGACACATTTTCAGATATAGGCAGCTAATATAAGATTTACTTGGTTGTCCAATTTCCCACTTGATGAGTGGGCAGGCAGTCCAGAGACCCAACTATTTGCATACAAACATGAAAAAGATGGGAAGAAAGCATTTGATATATAAATGTCTTGATAACAATACGTCTCCTTCAACAACTCCTCGTGTGGCGATCGCTACCTTAATCAGGTAGGAGCCAGGTTCCACCGAGCACGCCCAGTAGTGCCTGCCTTGAGAGACGGCCAGGTCGGCCACCAGGAGGTCGGCGGTCAGGTGACAGGAGGTGAGCGTGCGGTCGGCAACCTTCAGCAAGGAGAGGCCCGGCACGCTGCGGGCGTATGTCTGACCCTTGCCCAGCGCCAGCCTGTCAGAATGCAAGCCCCAGCGAGAGTCCAGGGAGAAAGACAACACTGGCGAGGAAGAGAGGAGAGGACATAACAGGAAGGAGAGACAGGGAGAGGAATTCTCAAGCTGAACAAACAATGGAGAAAACAACAGGAAACAATGAAAAGAAAGGAGTGTAATAGGAAGGAGGAGGGAATGTGGAGGTAAATACAAGTGAGGGCATGTCATGACAATATTTGATCCCATTTGGCCCTTGCAAAGGAATATCGTGCATCCTAATACTACTTTGAATAATAACACTAGAAATGAGCAGCACAAAGCCCAAAAGAAAGGAAAAATGAACATAGCAGCAAATGTGGACTAAAGGGAAACAGTCAGGGCATTTGGTTCGATTTAATTTAAACTGGATTTCTTTGGGAAGAATATTATAAATACTAGTAGTAAAATTACTACAACTACTACTTCTGCTGGTACTACTACTAATAATAAATGATAATAATATGCATATGACTATATACTATTTTTATTAATTTGATTCATTTTATTTAAAAAAAATATAATCTTAATAGGACTATAGTTCATTTTATTTTGTATTTGTTTTAATGTTGGCAGTAAGTGTAAACGAGAGCATTTGAAAGAGAATTTACCAGGAGCTGGTGGCGTGTGGAGGTACACCTCCTCACTGTAGTCTCCAAAGCCGGCCTTGTTACAGCCTCGTACCCTCAGCACATAAACGCTGTCTATCTGCAGTTGGTCTACGATGGCACTCGTCCCTCGCACTTCGTCCAGTCTCCGCCACGCAATTGAAGCGTTGGGGGATCGGGTGCCGCCCCACGTGTCTCCGGACGCACCCGTCCGCCTTTGGTACTCGACAGAGAAGTGCCAGGCTGGGGCCGAGTCCTGAGGCAGGCGCCAGCACAGGAAGAGCTGGTCGTAGGCCAGTGTCTTCTGAGTGTCGATCACTGGGGCTAGAGGGGCTGCGAGACATGATGCAGAGGGTATAGTCACTAGGGTTGGGAATCTCTGGGACGAGACCGATTCGATACACATCTAGATACACAGGCAGCGATTCGATTTAAAAATGATATCATTACGGGGGGAACAATTCGATACGATTCAATTCAGTATGGGAGCGATATGATTCGGTGCAGAAAAAATGTGATAGTTAACATTTGCACATGTGTTAATCATAAAGAACCTTGACTTGACCCAATTCTATAAAATGACATTTGTCTAACCTTATTTTCAAACATGTACAGTAAAAGACTACTTCACCCTGATCATTGTTGCTTTATGGCACCGTAACAAATATATACTTTTTTCAAAATATCAAATGACTGAAATAGACCACAACAATACAACAATTAATTTTGAAGATTTTTGTGTCAGTTTCGGGACATACCTGACTTTGTGTCCTCTCGGTAGTTTCTTTTTAGGGTCGCACGGTACCAAATTGAAAGTACAAGTGGACCGCGAGTACTCGAGAAGAAGCATTTGTTTGCAGAGTTACAGCCCAAGAAAATTGCCGAGATGTACCTACCTTTGCCATATTGTCTGCATGTCTACAATCAGCGTCGCACATTTCGCCGACTTGAGATAAGGTACGCAATGTGACATCGCATTCAAAGTTTAGAACTCCTGGGGGAATATTACTTTGCTATCGCTGTGACCACGAAAGTATCTTAACTACTGAAAAGCTATTTGATGTTGAACTAGTGACACTATGGAGAAATGTAGTTAAGGTAGTAGTGTCGCTAGTATCCAGCACCGCGTTTGGTTGTAAAAATAACGCTACCTGCGGAGGACAGAGCAAGACCTCTCACGCTTGGTTTTACGAGATGAAAACCATAAACCTTCAGGCAACCAATTCCAGGCTTCGCGATTTCCGGTCCACAGCCCTACAACCGATGTATTTAAGGATTCCTGGTGGATTTTGTATCGATAACGGAGTGTGCTATCGATACAGTCTTATCTCTCGCCTTTACAAACTGATATCCGGTCACATCGGTTTATCGTTCCCAACCCTAATAGTCACTCTAACCTACTTTATATTATTATGTGCACTTATTTACCGAAAGATGAGGTACGCCTGCACAATCTAATGAGATCAGTACAAGAGCTGTATTACACATTGTGCCTTTACAAAGACAATAATACTCAGTTTTGATGATATATTCATAGTGTGAATACGAAGACAAACATTTTTAATAGCTTAGCATTTAGTTGTCAGTATTTCTGTGAATTGACTAAGCTTAAATTTGATATAATTGCCTATGAGAGCCACAAGGAGGCATCATTTGCATGGTATCGTTGGGCATTGCTATGATACGCTGATCGAACATTGTAGCCCATTTAAGCTCATCACTGGCATCTCAGCATTCACTAGCAACTTTTAATTTAAATTGTAATGCATTTCTATAGCAATTTCTGGTTTAAATATGTCAAATTTTTAATTTCTACATAGTTTTATTTTTTGAGCCAGGCATTTCAATTTTCAATAATTTAAAGTTAGATATCCATTTTATTATATTTCACCCCCTTTATATCTTAATCAATTCAAATTTTATTGAGCATCTAGTCCTTTAATTGTTTGATGTCCCCTTTAAAAAAAAGTATCTGTCTTCTGAAGCACTTTGTGGCCTTGTCTGTGAAACTGCTAAATAAATACTGTAAATTATATTTTTTAGAGTTTCGTTCCACTGCAAGCATATGACAAGCACTTATGTTGGCCTCCTCCACTGGCTGCACTTTAGAATTCATTTTAAGATTCTTTTATTTGCGCTTGTTTTAGTGTTTTTTTTTTTAGCTTTGTTGTTTTTAATTGTTTTACGTTTGTTTTATTGCTCATGCTGGATTTTTATTTACCGGTAAGTTGAGCACTTTGTCTCAGCTCTCGGTGTTTTTTAAGGGTGCTTTAAATAAAGTCCAGTTGAGTTGAGGATTGGAGAAATTTGATTTCACACGAGATTTACAAATAGGCTGTATTATCAATATGGAAACCAATTTTTTTTAAATTGCTGCTAGTTTCTTTAGTTAAGGTAACAAAAAATACTTCGCATAATACTTCCCACCACAATAATAAGATATTGTTAAATGAATAGTTTCAGAGTCGATCAAAACTGAGCATTAATATTTTTGTAAAGTTGATACTATTGGGTGTGCTTAAGTGTACCTTATGAAGTGTCCAGAACGACACCTACCACGTATGAACTCCAAGCTGTTGATAAGCTTGATCTCTTTTGTCGCGTCCAGGTGAAAGTGTCTGAACGAGGGATCGGCAGACAGGGAGAAGCATTGCAAGTTCGCGATGGCCTTCACCAGCCTGTCCAGGGAAGTCAAAACAATTACAATTTGGACAAATACAGGAAAACAATCAATGTCAACAAATGTATACAACAAGCTACCTGTTGTGAGTGACTCTGGCCGCCTGCACGAAACACGGCTGGTCTGTCTCCTTGAGGAGCTCGTGTGTGTAGGCCATCATGCCGGCGTGCTCCAGCATGTCTCGCCTGGCCGACGCTTGAGCAGACAGCGCCTCCTCCCTGCAGCCGCGTGAGCCCTCCAGGGCCACAGACAATACCCCCTGACGCTCGGCTAAAGACGCCGCCAGATCCTGCATGCAGCGGCTCACATGATTGAGAGCTACAGCACTGTTGGTCTGTAATAATTAAATTAACCATTACCAAACAAAGCTGATCACGTTCGTTGTTCAGAGATTGAGATTTGCCACTTTCCACAGTCTTGAATGCAGCATGTAGACTTAGTAGACCAGTGATTTTCGAAGTGTGGTTAGAGTACCACAAGTGCTATATGAAAGAGTCACTAAAGTACATTTCAGTTGTATTTAACTTTTAAGATAAATACATTTGCATTTAATCTTTAAGAACTGTTCGCTTTTAAACATTCAGAAACATTTGTACTTAACTTTTAGGCACTATATATTTTAATTGAATAATTATTTAAGTAAAGTTTTATTCTTATATTTAAGCAGATTGTTAATGTTCAGGCTGCACGGTGGTCGACGGGTTAGCACAGTTCTGAGGACCTGGGTTCAAATCCGGCCTCCCATGTGTGGAGTTTGCATGTTCTACCCTTGCCTGCGTGGGTTTTCTCCAGGTACTCCAGTTTCTTCCCACATCCCAAAAACATGCATGGTAGGTTGATTGAAAACTCTAAATTGTCCGTAGAAAATCGAGAAAATCCAATCAGAGTTTACATCCTTGCTTCAGCTTGCCTGTGGGTTCGCATGGGCTCCTTCAACATTCGGAAAACATGCATGCAATGTTCACAGAAGACCTGTCTCCCATTGAAAATGTGTGGCGCATTATGAAGCGTAAAATACAATACAAGTGGTTCATCCATCCATCCATTTTCCGTACCGCTTTATCCTCACAAGGGTCGCGGGCGTGCTGGAGCCTATCCCAGCCATCTTCGGGCGAGAGGCGGGGTACACCCTGAACTGGTCGCCAGCCAATCGCAGGGCACATAGAAACAAACAACCATTCACGCACACATTCGCACCTAAGGGCAATTTAGAGTCTTCAATTTAGTGTTTTTGGGATGTGGGAGGAAACCGGAGTGCCCTGAGAAAACCCACGCAGGCACGGGGAGAACATGCAATCTCCACACAGGCGGGGCTGGGATTTGATCCCCGGTCCTCTGAACTGTGAGGCAGATGTGCTAACCAGTCGGTTAGTGCCGCATCAAGTGGTACATGACTCTACTACTCACCTCCCATCCATCCATCCATTTTCTGAGCCGCTTCTCCTCACTAGGGTCGCGGGCGTGCTGGAGCCTATCCCAGCTGCCATCGGGCAGGAGGCGGGGTACACCCTGAACTGGTTGCCAGCCAATCGCAGGGCACATAGGAACAAACAACCATTCGCACTCACAGTCATGCCTACGGGCAATTTAGAGTCTCCAATTCATGCATGTTTTTTGGGATGTGGGAGGAAACCGGAGTGCCCGGAGAAAACCCACGCAGGCACGGGGAGAACATGCAAACTCCACACAGGCGGGGCCGGGGATTGAACCCGGGTCCTCAGAACTGTGAGGCTGACTCTCTAACCAGTCGGCCACCGTGCCGCGTACTCACCTCCCCTTTTTTTATTTTATTTTTTTATTTTTTTTCAAAACCGTTTCCAATATGTTACAGTAAAAACCCTAGGACTTTTAATAGTGCAGCGCTTTAAATTGGTTAACAATGCATAAAAATAACAGATGATACGGAGACAGACCAATAGTATCGATTTGGGAAAACATAAACAGCGAAAACATTTATTTCAATGCAGAAGTAAAGTCTGACCTCCATGTGTTTGATGGCTGTCTCCAACTGTGAGATCTGACTCTGTATGGTTTCCTGGTTGGCCAGGATGTAGTTGATTTCCTTGGTGAGCTGATCCTGTGAGAACAGCATCAAAGGTTATTACTGTGAGGCTGGTGCCATAAATAAACAATGTCAACGAATTATCAGGCAGGTGTTGTGAGCAGATGTGGAGCACCTTGAGGGCCTGGTAGGCTTGTGTGACCGGCAACACTTTGTGGCCCTGGTGGATGCGGCGTAGCTTACACAGCGGGCACAGCAACCTGCGGCAGGTGCAGCAGTACCACTGCAGTCGCTCCTGCTCGTGCTCCGTGCACGTCAGCACCTTGAGGGAGAAAAACAGATTAAACGGAAACTATCGTGTGGAGGAAACTGTTTAGAAAAGAGACAAACCTTTGGGCGAAAGTTGTTGGTGGGGAGGATGTGCTCGTGCTGGGCTCGGGGGGTCCCCCAGGGATGGTAGAGTTTGAAACATTCATTGCAGAAGTTGGCTTTGCAGTCGGCGCAGCCCTTGGTGGCCTCCAAAGAGTGTGGAGGCTTGCAGAAAGCACACATGATGGCTATGCTGCCCAGACTCAGCGTGTGCCTGTACCTGACATAAAACAATGAGTGATGCCTTTTATTTTGTGTGTGTGTGCATGTGTATACTACATGAGGTCAGTTATAAATAAAATAAGGTAAGATAAAGGTGCTACTCAATAAACTCAATAAACCTGAATTTATTTCCTGAGGTTAGGGGTGTCAGTAATTTCTGTCACGGGCCACATTAGGACTTCCCTCGAAGGGCTGTTTTGACTGTGAACCCATATACATTGGACCCCCCGCATACTCACGGTTCGGCAGCTGTGGAATCACCTACAGTATTCACAGATTTTTTTTTTCCCCCATTTTTTTTCCGTTTCATTTTTTTAAAATGTTGCAATTAATTTTTCAGTTTTGTGGGGAACCAATCCTGATAATTGTTGGCGGTTCATCGCAGGGATTATTCAATATTCAATAATGCAATTATAAAGGGCGTCCATTTTATGTGGATTTTTGCAATTTGTGGTCTGGCCTGATCCCCCGCAAATAGTGAAGATCCAATATAGCTCAATTATCGCCTCATATAATTACATATACACAAGAAATTGATGGATAACTACTTTTGAAATCAGAAGCCTATAAAAAACATGTTTAACAATTATAAAATTTATTTTAAAAGACAAAAATGCAATAGCTCAATGTCATTAAAAGTGAAGACAATTTGCAATTTTGGTATTTTCACAAGAAACAAAGTCGACACACATTTGCTTTCGCGGGCCAGATAAAATGATGTGGCAGGCCGGATCTGGCCTGACACCTGTGCTTTAGCTCAACACGAAACACACAGCAGTGATTCTAAAAGTATGCACCACAAGTGGAAGGTGGGCTGCTGAAGAATCACTGAATTAAATGTTCAGACTGGATAACATTATACTAGTTCAAACTGATACAGTACAGTACATTTGTTGATTACAGCCATCCATTATCTATACCGCGTATCCTCACTAGGGTCGCGGTTATGCAGTTGTATTTAACTTTTAAGTGCAATACATTTGCATTAAATCTTTGACAACTTTTGTCTTAAAACTTTTTAGGTACAATTTTATTTAACTTTAATATGTAAAACATTTTAATTGAAACATTATTTAAAGACAGTTTTCTATATTTAAGCGCAGTGCTAATGTTCACACTCTGCATAATGTTCCACTGGCTTAAAATAATAAATATACTTTTTTAGGAATGGAAACCACTGCCTCGTTTTATGACGAACACTTATGCCTACTAAATTACTCTACGGTGGTCCTTGGAGAGCTAAGTATTTTTTTAGGTGGTACTTGCTGTAAAAAGTTAAAGAACCTCTGATATACAGAATATTCTGGAGATTCACCTCAAACACGGTGAAATATTTCATATTTAAAAATACACTGAACAAAAACAGAAACGTAACACTTGTTTTTGCTCCCATTTGTTTGTGAGCTGGACTCAAAGATCTAAAACTTTTTCTACATACACAAAAGGCCATTTCCTTCAAATATTGCTCACAAATCTGTCTAAATCTGCGTTAGTGAGCATTTCTCCTTTGTCGAGCTAATCCATCCCACCTCATAGGTGTGGTATATCAAGATGATTAGACAGCATGATTATTGCACAGGTGTGCCTTAGGCTGGCCACAATAAAAGGCCACTGAAATGTGCAGTTTTGATTCATTGTGGGGATCTGGGGTTGGGGTCAGAAAACCAGTCAGTATCTGGTGTGACCTCCATTTGCCTCACACAGTGCAACACATCTCCTTTGCATAGAGTTAATCAGGTTGTTGATTGTGGCCTGTGGAATGTTGGTCCACTCCTTTTCAATGGCTGTGCGAAGTTGCTGGATATTGGCAGGAACTGGAACACGCTGTCGTATACACCGATCCAGAGCCTCCCAAACATGCTCAATGGGTGACATGTCCGGGGTGTATGCTGGCCATGCAAGAACTGGGATGTTTTCAGCTTCCAGGAATTGTGCACAGATCCTTGCAACATAGGGCCGTGCATTATCATGCTGCAACATGAGGTGATGGTCGTGGATGAATGGCACAACAATGGGCCTCAGGATCTCGTCACATTGAACATTCAATTCACGGGCAACAGCTCTGGTGGACATTCCTGGAGTCAGCATGCCAATTGCACGCTCCCTCATAACTTGCGACATCTGTGGCATTGTACTGTGTGATAAAACTGCACATTTCAGAGTGGCCTTTTATTGTGGTCAGCCTATGGCACGCCTGTGCAATAATCATGCTGTCTAATCAGCATCTTGATACGTCACACCTGTGAGGTGGGATGGATTATCTCGACAAAGGAGAAATGCTCACTAACACAGATTTAGACAGATTTGTGAACAATATTAGAGGAAAATAGCAATTTGTGTATGTAGAAAAGGTTTTAGATTTTGGAGTACAGCTCACACACAATGGGAGCAAAAACAAATGTGTTGCATTTATATTTTTGTTCAGTGTAATTTTGATGATTATACCTTACAGCGGTGGCATGGTGGCCGACTGGTTAGCACATCTGCCTGACAGTTCTGAGTATCCAGGTTCAAATCCGGCCTCGCCTGTGTGGAGTTTGCATGTTCTTCCCGTGTCTGCGTGGGTTTTCTCGGGGTACTCTGGTTTCCTCCCATATCCCAAAAACATATGTTCATTGAAGAATAAATTGCTTGTAAATTTGAATGTGAGTACGAATGGTTGTTTATGTGCCCTGCGATTAGCTGCCGACCAGTTGAGGATGTACCCTTCCTCTCACCCAGAGTCAGTTGGGATAGGCTCAGCACGCCCGCAGCCTAGTGAGGAGAAGCGGTATGGAAAATGGATGGATAGCTTACAGCTAACAAAAACCCAAATTTCATCATCTCAAGAAATTTAAATATTACATAAAAACATTCAAAATAATTTTTATAATAGAAATTAAGAAGGCGGCACGGTGAACGACTGGTTAGCACATCTGCCTCACAGTTCTGAGGACCTGGGTTCAAATCCGTCCTCCCCTGTGTGGAGTTTGCATGTTCTCCCTGTGCCTGTGTGGGTTTTCTCCGGGTACTCCGGTTTCCTCCCACATCCCAAAAACATGCATGGTAGGTCTATTGAAGACTCTAAATTGCCCGTAGGTGTGAAAGTGAGTGTGAATGGTTGTTTGTTTATATCTGCCCTGCGATTGGCTGTCTACCAGTTCAGGGTGCACCCCGTCTATCGCCCGCGATCCTAGTGAGGATAAGCAGTATGGAAAATAGATGATGGATAGAAATTAGGTAGGAATTGCCATTGTGGTCAACAAATCTACATCATATACTACTTAAATTTTAAAAAATCTATGCCATATTCTAATTTATTGAGATGCACTTGTATAAATATTAATATACATTTTTACTTAAATATAATAAATAAATGTGTAGCAAAAGTGTGACACCAGCCACCATGTTAGTCAGACGATGATGTCAACTGTATGTCTCCTATAAACTAAAAAGACCACCCTTGGTAATTCCACAGTTTTATTTCCTTTTCCTTTTATTTCCTGGAGTTACCTTTCCACAATGCGCTCCAGAGTGAGGTTGCGGGGACAGTCCATCAGGCCTTTCTCACCCAGCTCGACATCCTCCTGACAGGAAGGACACGGAAACATCATGGGGGGAGTGGCCGTGTCCTTACGCCGCCGCCCAGGGTATGTGCTGCATGCTTGGGGGAGAACAGGTGTGGAGGGATGCAGGAAGGCAGATGGAATATGTGATAAACAATCTCAATCAGATGGAAAAAAGAAAAAAGAAAAAGAAAGACTGCCATCATGGGTGACTTCACACAAGATGTTCATGTACGTTACGAGCAGTGTTAGGAATATTACTTTGGAAATGTAGTTGGTTACAATTACAAGGTACTTTGTTGAAAATGTAATAATAGTGTAACTATTTCACTTACTTTCTCAAAGTAATATAACTAATTGCATTTGATTACATTTCAATTACTTTTCTTAACTTTAAATGAATGTATCAACACCTTGGATGTTTCATC
The DNA here is from genome assembly GCF_024500385.1 of Phyllopteryx taeniolatus. NCBI lineage: Eukaryota > Metazoa > Chordata > Actinopteri > Syngnathiformes > Syngnathidae > Phyllopteryx > Phyllopteryx taeniolatus. The sequence goes on along the minus strand of NC_084507.1, from coordinate 10,174,363 downwards.
TAAAAAAAAGTGGATTAAAAGCGTAAACAATTATTTTGGATTAAGTACATATTTGTTCTTTACATGAATAATAAACTGAAAACAAAACAAATGTAAATACATAATACATGTTTGTTGCATTATGTGTACTGCATGTGGAATACCAACATACCATACCATTTTGACGCTTCATATGACAACCCAGATAAGTGAATGTTCCATTAAAAAAAACTCAAAAATTATAAAGATGAAACTGTTCAAAAGTCAATGTTATTTTATGTGTTCAAGTGTAACTATGAGCCTAACCTTTTCAAAATCTCAGACAAACTAAGGGATTGCACCACAAGGTGGTCCATCAAGGTCATATTTGGAAAAATATGTCAGCAGAATGGTACATGACTGGAAAGAGAGCCAATCACAAACATCGGCTTGAGAAAGAGGAAGTGATTTTTGCAGCTGTTTTTCAAATGTAACTAAAATTGTATTCATGGAAATTTCCAAAAGCAACTATTTCAACTGGCGGCACGGTGGGCGACTGGTTAGAGCGTCAGCCTCACAGTTCTGAGGACCTGGGTTCAATCCCCGGCCCCGCCTGTGTGGAGTTTGCATGTTCTCCCCGTGCCTGCGTGGGTTTTCTCCGGGCACTCCGGTTTCCTCCCACATCCCAAAAACATGCATTAACTGGAGACTCTAAATTGCCCGTAGGCATGACTGTGAGTGCAAATGGTTGTTTGTTTCTATGTGCCCTGCAATTGGCTGGCAACCAGTTCAGGGTGTACTCCGCCTCCTGCCCGATGACAGCTGGGATAGGCTCCAGCACGCCTGCGACCCTAGTGAGGAGAAGCGGCTCAGAAAATGGAAATATTTCAACTATACATTTTCTTCTAGTAATTTATTAGATTACATAAATTTTGGACGAGTGGTTAGCACATTCACCTCATAATGCTTCTCTAATGAACGTTCTCTCCACGATTGCGTGGGTTTGCTCCAGGTACTCTGGTTTCCACCCACATCCCCGTAGGTTAACTGAAGACTCTCAATTGTTCAACCGTGGGATTGTGAGTGTGCATGGTTGTTCGTCTATGTGTGCCCTGCGATTGGGTATTGAGCTTTGATACGTTTGAGCTAGATTTACATGTCATTAATTACTGCCCAACACTGGTTACAAGTCCTCAGTTTAGTGAATGCGTCCCCCGGATACTTATTCCAAAATATGGACCTCCTTCATGGATGATGTCACGGAAGATGTCAAGAGGTGTCTGTCTGCAGCGTGACGGGAGGAGGCGTAACTTTGGAAGAAGGCGTACCAGAGGGAAGAGGCGTTATTACTTGATTCCGCAAGAAAGACCGCCATCATGGATGGTGTCACGAGACTTCACCTCAGAAAACAAAAAAGGATTTTGCCGGATGTTTTCATTTTTCTTTGGCTTTTTCCAGCTTTTTCCTGACATTTATTTAAAAATGAAGGACCGCCCTCATGGATGGGTGGTATGTAAGATTTCAGCGTACCTCACAAAACTTAGTTTTGCGAGTGTGTTTTGCTTTTTCTGTGGCTTTTTGCAACTTATTCCAAAATAAGGCCTGGCCTCAACGATGTCGTAACATAGGATGTCCACATATCTGACAAGACCTCAGTTCACCAAGTGTGTGTTTGGCTTTTTGCAGATTATTCCAAAAAGAGAACAGCCTTTTTGGATACAACACGTGAGATCTTCGTATGCATCCATCCATCCATTTTCAAAACCGCTTATGCTGTTCAGAGTCGCAAGGTGCGGGCGTCTATCCCGGATTACTTCGGGCAAAAATTGGACTACACCCTGGACTGATCGCCACTTCGTCGCAGCCTCCCAGGGCACATATTGTCATGTTCCTGTTTGTTGCTGCTGCTGGTACACTTTGTATCTGTATTGCATTGGTAGGCGGAGTCTGTGGCACAGCACCTGCTGCCCATTGTCATCGACTGGGTACTTAGGATCTGACATTTGAACTGGGGTGTGTCGACTTTTTACATCTACTTTATATCATGAGAGCTCAGCTCAGCAAGGATTTGGGCGTGTTTTGCTTTTTGCAATTTTTTTTTCTTGGTACTTTTTCCAAAAGAAAGAACGCAATCATGTATGATATCATGTGAGATGTCTGCACATTGCACAATAACTCAGTTCAACGGATGCTGTACTTTTTCTTTGACGTTTTGTGGCTTTTGCCTGACGCTAATTCCGAAACAAGGACTGCCTTCGTGGATGATGTCACGCATTTGAATTTCCTTCAGCACTATAGCTTATTGACCTCATCTCTCAGCACTCAATTTCGGAATGTTCACGCTCTAATATAAATGATGATGTCACTCATGACTCACATAAATGCTGACAACATCATCACACACATTGGACCTTTAACACATATACTCACACATAAACATGTTCATCCTCCCTTACCGGTTCTGAGAACGCGCTCCAGCCGGTCCGGTGTCCGAGGCATGGGTCTGCGTGGCTGGCGCGGGGAGCGAGTGTTGGGCGTGGAGGCCGGCGACCGCGGTTCAGGGGGGAGGTCAGGCGGAGGGAAGCCCCTCTGTATCAACACGTCGGCCGCACACAGCAAGCATACGCTGTGCTGGCACGGCAGCAGGATGGGCTGCTTCACGATTTCATCGCACACGGGACAACGCAGCTCCCGCTCCATGCGCTTCATGTTGGACTGGAATGGGAAAATTATACTGTCATATCATTCAAATAAACATAGCTCATCTATTTTCTGTCATGTAAAGCACACACTAGAAGCAGCATCCCGTTTCTATGACAACGTGCATCACCGCCACTTTCAGCTTACTGCTATCTGCTATATTTAAACATATTTGTGTCACGTTTGGACGCACATGAGTTATTATGTATGTTTTCTATCTATTAGAAACCTTCTGTTAGCAGTAGATGGCTAAAGAAAATGCTATGTGCATGAGCAATTAAAGCTATTTTTGGTTGAAATGTCATAATACAGCGATGAAGGTGGACGTTCCTTGAGGGAATAAATATGTGAGGAATATTATACTCACGCTAATACGAAGCAAAGCGTCCATGATGGAAGTGAAGCTTTTTAATTCCGTGTCTGCCATGCCTGCGTGAAGCAAAGCCGGTGCCAAGGATCCCTTTTAATGTCTGTGCTAGCAAAGTAGGGCCGCACACGGACCACTGACGTGCTGCTATGAGCGTCTACACTGTCATGTGCTCTATGCTGGTGAGGTACAGAAAGGAAAGATGGGAAACGTAGGGGGTGGATTGGGCCAGTCTAGAGAGGACAGGACGCATTCTTCGAACGAGCATTTATAGACCGTCTATTTTTGGGAGGTTACATCGTCAATATTATTATTATTATTATTATTATTATTATATTTAAACAACAATGCAAGTGTATTCGAGTTTGTTTCCCTGAAAATAAATTAATATGTGCCCTGCGATTGGCTGGCGACCAGTTCAGGGTGTACCCCGCCTCTCGCCCAGAGTCAGCTGGGATAGGTTCCAGCACGCCGGTGACCCTCGTGAGGATCAGCAGTACGGAAAATTGATGGATAAAAACATTTTCCCTTTTTTTTTTTTTTTTTTTTTTACTGAATACAAACATCTCGTGGCCAAGTTTCTCACGTCGCCAGTAGACGGCAGCATTGCACATTACATGAACATAAAAAACACTTCCCCTAGCAATTGTCGTCCGGTAGGAACCCTTAATGTGACTCTGTAGTTGGTGTTTTCATCCGGTTGGTAATCAAAAACGCACCCACACCTGAGTTGCTGTAGCAACTGGTGCTGCTTCTGGTTGTAGCTGAGGAATTAAACACGTTAACGCGGCGAAAGATGGACTAAACTTACTTTGTGTGTGTTTTTCTAGTCTGCTGCGCTCTTTGACAAGGTGAACTAACTGTAGTTAGTAGAAAAGGGGATGCATGTAGTGTTATTTTGTTGGCTAACAATTGATACTGACTAATCCACAAAACGAGACAACTACTGTTAAAAGTGTGTTGTAAATGCCTTGTCGCGCTTAAGGCGTGTTTCGACGACAAACATCTTGAAGCTGCTTTCTATTTTGCTGGGAAATATTAAAACACTCGTTGTTATTTTAATTTCAAATAGGAAGTTATCGAGTTAAGATGTCGCCCATCAGCAGTCTTGTGCCTGCACGGTTCCTGACCATCATTGCCCACCTTGTTATTGTCATCACCATCTTTTGGACGAGGGTGAGTTCATTAATACTCAGGGTTCGTTCGTTAAAACATTGCAACCAGTTTTCTTTTAAATCAGAAAGCTCCTTAAACAAACATATGCAGTGGAATTTTGAGCTGGCAGTAATCACAAGGCTCTACCTAATACATTCTAGTTGGCTATATTCAAGCGTTTTTTTTCCAGCTGAAGCACAGTATCCATGTGTTAGCCATTCCTGCTTGAGTCAGAGATGATTGACACCACGTCTGTTGGTTTCACAGGAATATAACGTGAAGGCCTGCCTGCCTTTGGAGTTCACACAAGAGCAATACAACAGTGAAGACTTAAAGTAAGGACAATACTGTAGATTACATGCACATTGACATACTTACATCGTGTACTCGCGTGTGTGTGTGTGTGTGTGTGTTTTGCAGGTTGGTGGTGGCGCTGTCAGTCACACTTGTGCTGTTCGCGATCGAGCTAGCTGGGTTCTTCTCAGGAGTGTCCATGTTCAACGGCAGCCAAGGCTTACTGTGTATCCTTCATCCACTTTTACATGTTCATGTACATATGACGTACATATGCGCCGGAAAAGTGGCCCTTTTTTTTTTTTTTTTAAAGTCTTTATATTACTTATGCTCTTTTTTTAACACCTGATAAAAATATATATATATATTTTAACAAGGTTGTTCACTTCCTATACCTACTGTAACTCACTGTAGCAAGATTAGCTATTGAGGAAATACATGTAGATTTTAAATGATAATACGGAGGGGGGGGATCAGATTTCAATTAAATGATATGCAGTGCTCACTGTCATCAGTTGTACAATAATTCCATGACTCTTGCACTAGCAACAGGAGCCCATGCCAGTGGCTCGGTGGCTCTGCTTTTCTTTCTATTTGAACAATGGGATTGCGCCATCTACTGGTGGATTGTTGCCTTCTGCAGGTTAGTTTTCCAAAAGGTTTTTTTTCCCCTGACATTAGCTTCACCCAGCACTGACAGTCCACTGCAGCGCATCCGTCTCCTTGTCTTTTTTTGTGTTTGAGAAGTGGGAGTGCTGGACATATTGGATTATTTTTGCCCCCTGCAGGTTGGTGCACGTGATCTGATTTATTTTTATTTTTATGTACAATTCTTACTTTTTGGGATAGACTACAAAAGGAAAATAATATTTGTCTGTGATTCTATGTCGATCTCTGTGTTTTCTTTTAGTGTGCTGCCTGCCTTAATGGAGATTGTTCTGTTCATTGCTGTTTTTGGACTGGCGAAGAAGCCATTATGAAAGGCTGCCCTAGTGTGAAATCCCACAAACTAATGTGGATGTGTGACCACATGGATGAATATAATGTAGAAAAGGCATTTGTTGTATTAGGTTTATCGTGTTCACATGTAGGCAACTTGGTAGCCTAGTGGTTACCACGTCTGCCTCACAGTCGATAGATTCTGGGTTTGAATTTCATTTTGGGCCCCTCTGTGTGGAGTTTGGCTGTTCCCCTTGTGCTCGTGTGTACTCTGAATTCCTCCCACACTTCCAAAAACATGCATCTTAGGTTCACTGAAGATTCAAAATTGTCCTTAGGTGTAAATGTGTGTGTGAATGGTTGTCTAAAGGTCCCCTGCGATTGGCTGGTGGCTTGTCCACGGTGTACCCATCTGCCACCCAAAATCAACTGGTAAAAGCTCCATCGCACTTGCAACACAAATGCTATAGAAAATGGATGGATGGATGTTCACATGTATTGCTTTTGTATTGTCTGGTAGAAGTCTATCACTGCAGCTGTGAATGTATCAGACGTAAAATCCATCCATCCATTTTCAGAGCCGCTTCACCTCACTAGGGTCGCGGGCGTGCTGGAGCCTATCCCAGCCATCATCGGGCAGGAGGCGGGGTACACCCTGAACTGGTTGCCAGCCAATCGCAGGACACAAACAAACAACCATTCGCACTCACAGTCACACCTACGGGCAATTCAGAGTTGTCGATTAACCTACCATGCATGTTTTTGGGATGTGGGAGGAAACTGGAGTGCCCGGAGAAAACCCACGCAGGCACGGGGAGAACATGCAAACTCCACACAGGCGGGGCCGGGGATTGAACCCCGGTCCTCAGAACTGTGAGGCAGACGCTCTAACCAGTTATTCACCGTCCCGCCCAGATGTAAAATGATAAATAAAATATGTATTTATATTTGACTCCTTTCTTTACTGTTTCAACATGTCTTGTTTTTAATACAAGTATCTATTATTAGTTAGAAATACAGTGGAGAGAGACAGGACCCGACCGCGAATAATGAAAATCTGTGAAGAATTTACGGCCATTATGATTGCATTGAGAAAAAAGTTTTAACCCAAAATAATTCTTGAATAAACAGGCATATACTGCCAATAAGAATTGTCTATGAAAAATGGGGGGTGGTTCACCCTCCTGCCCTCTTCCCCCAGAACAAAACATATAAACAAGTTTAAAAAATAATAATTTTAAAAAGAAATCCATGGGTGCCGAACTGAATATGCACAGAGCTCTAGTGTATTTTATTATGATGGTATTTTTATATTTAGGTTTTGATTTTATTTTAATGCAATTACATATTGTTTTTACTAATATCCTTATACAAAGATTCATTATTGTATTACATATAATTGTATAGATATTAGTTTTTATTTTTCCATTTCATGTATTTTAGAGGTTATAAATATGATTACGCCAGGATTTATTTTTATAGCTATTATTATTATTATTGTTTTTAATTGTTATAGACCTGTTGTTATAGCTTATTTCCGTTTTTGTATATTATTTTCAGTACTGTTAACTGTTTTTCTCTTTGTACTATTTTTACAGATCTGTAATGTTATGTTATGTTTACTATGGCCTAGACTCCTCGTCCCACCTGTAATTATTTCCGGGTGAAGGTTTCTTCGTTTCCTAGAGGCAAAGTGTTAGCCCTTCCGTCTTGTTCGGCGAAGTTAAATTGGACCTTTTTAAAAAATATAAATACAATAAAATAAAAAAATAAAAACACTGTTACGAGATAACCTGGAACCATGGGTATGTATGTATTCCACTCTTAATGATTATTTATTTATTTGGGTATGCAGACATCCAGTCCCGTTGCTCCGCATAAGTAGTAGCTAGCTCATCCAGGGCGGCGGTTAGCTAACTAGCCCTGATTTATAACATTTTTAGCACTTAATCTTTGATCGATTATAATAAGATTTAATCTAAATACGCACCTTTGTATTAACGTTACTGGCTACTCTGTGGACTTGACGTTAGCATTAGCTTAGCATTTGTAAGGCTTCCGCTTGAGCACTGACGTGTCAGTCGGGAAGGCGTTAAATTGAAGTTAAATCACAATGAGAACAGTTTTAAAACATGAATTGCATACAGCGCCATTATTGTATTTAGATAACGGCACGAGTTGTTCTGAAACTGGGAAAACTAGGTCAATAAAAGAAGTGTACTTAAAAAAATGCCTGTGCAACCTATTAGTGTATTGCTTTGTTTTGCATTTACACTGTTTCAAATTATTAGGCATATAAGATTTGAATTAATAAACATAAAACGTTATGTTTTATGGGGAAGTTTTTGCTTGTTTCGCCTGTTGATTTAGTTCACTGATATAAATGTGAAACGGAAAACTATGCCTTATATTTTCGTCCGAGCTGTTAATTAGCTAAAGTAGGAAAGAGTAATGTGTTTAGCGTGTTTGTTTTACTGCAAGTATGCACTTTTTTAAACAAAATGATATGACATTATTCATTGCAATTTTTGTGTATACCTCCAAGCTATGGTTCGCGGAACCCCAGGGGTTCCCGGACCCAGGTTCGAGAACCACTGTGTTATAGAAGCTAATATGTAAGCAATAACATCCATCCATCCATTCATCCATTTTCTGAGCCGCTTCTCCTCACTAGGGTCGCGGGCGTGCTGGAGCCTATCCCAGCTATCATCGGGCAGGAGGCGGGGTACACCCTGAACTGGTTGCCAGCCAATCGCAGGGCACATACAAACAAACAACCATTCGCACTCACAGTCACACCTACGGGCAATTTAGAGTCTTCAATTAATGCATGTTTTTGGGATGTGGGAGGAAACCGGAGTGCCCAGAGAAAACCCACGCAGGCACGGGGAGAACATGCAAACTCCACACAGGCGGGGCCGGGGATTGAACCCGGGTCCTCAGAACTGTGAGGCTGACGCTCTAACCAGTCGCCCACCGTGCCGCCGTAAGCAATAACATTCACTGTAAATTGGATTGACTAGTTAGGAATGTCATATGCTCAATAATTTGGGAGATAGTGTATTCACTTTTTTATGCAGAGAGATGTTTAATCTTTTCCCCCTTGTGTAGCTAATTGCTCTAACTAGACTATTAGTCAATATGTCACCAGTGTCGTGCACTAGCGGACTAACTTATTTGTTTTTGTCCTGGCAGCAGTGAACACAGGCACGTCTCTGGTGCTATCCAGTCTGCTTTCGGTGCTCGTGTTTGCCGGCATGCAGATGTTCAGTAAGCAGTTGGCCTCCACCGAGTGGCTCACCATCCTGGGGGGTTTCCTGGGCTCAATCCTCTTCATTTGCTCCCTCACTGTATCCTTTATGTTCATGGGACTGATCACTTGACTTATTTATATTTTTTCTCTCTCTCTCCAATTATGTAACATTCGCCACTACAAATGCTTAACCTTAACTCAAGTTTCTTCAGGCATTTAGTAATCTGGAAAATCTGTTCTTTGGGAAAGGGTTCCAAGCCAAGATCTTCCCAGAAAGTAAGCAAGAAATAAAGTAATGCAGGATGAAGTTATATTGGATTTATGTCTATTTATTATATTTATTTACTTTGTCGTAGATTCAATGTTAACTGTTTGATTTCATCTTAATCTACTAGTGGAACCTGGTTGTGTTGAGCATCTTTGATGGTACATACCGTATTTCCTCGAACAAGAAGGAGAAAACATACTAAACGTTAGCGTGTACTAGGCTTTTATTGGAGTGGAGGTCTGTATTTGTACAAATGCTTTTAAAAATGATAATATTTGGAAGCTTATATTTTATCATATATTTTTCCATATAATGATTCTAAATTAATGGCGTTTTTCTTACAATACAATATTTATTCATCATATAATGCATCAATACAGTAAATTATATATACAGGGTATCAGAAAAGACACTGTACTCTTCCTTTTTTCAATTTCATTTCAGATGTAATTCCGAAAGACGTGAGACCATCACCATTTAACAGCTTAGGCTTTACAGTTTTTGTAAGGATATCATTCCCTTGCCCATGACTCGCCAATTGACATTGAAAAACTGTAAAATTGCACCCTGGCAAAACGTTTTCCTGTCCCCGACTGTAGTTCAGCATCAGTTTGAGAAACCTCATGGCCGTAACACTGCTCCGTTTAGTACAATTTACGCTATCCATGGCAGGTTTCTCAAAACATGATCTGTTTTTGACAAACCAAGCAGCAGTAGGCTTTTTATTATCACCACTGAGGAATACACGAAACTCATAGAGCAGGCGTTCGCGCAAAGCCAAAGGTTTCAAACAGTTTCAAGTAAAAGATTATGATGCTTAAACAATATGAATTCAGTACTGGTAAACTTTTATCACTCGCCTAGCCATCCGCTGAATCGAGATTTTGTTGATGCTAAGTTCCAGTGCAGCCCTCCGCATAGACTTTCCCTGCCTTTGCGCAAATGCCTACACAAAGAGTTTGGCCTTTTCATCAGTATTTGTAGCAGCAGGCCCTTCGCTGCATGGTTTGTCAAGAACTGATCCTATTTAGAGAAACTTGCTATGGATAGTGTAAATTGTACAATGCGACAACTGCAAAGCCTACTGTAAGCTGTCAAGTGCGGATGACCTCACATATATCCAAATACCTGAAACAAAATAGAAAAAGGGAAGTGTATAGTGTTTGTTTTTGGGCGAGATGTGGGGTATACCCTGTACTGGTCACTAGCCAATCGCAGGGCACATATAGACAAACAGCCATCTACACACATTCACACATCTTCAATGAACCTAACATGTTTTTGAAATGTGGGAGGAAGCTCAGATCCCAACCAGAACCTCTCAACTGTGAGAGCTGAGATTCCAAGACGTGCTAACTACTTCATTAGGGTGATACCGAGTATGACTGAATTAGATTACTCTCAGGAATAGGGTCTCAGCCCTGCTGCGACAAAGTGTAAGTAATTGACTCCCCTCCACAAAATGTTTTGTAGCTGCCTATATTAATAGATTAAACTGTAACTATAATATAAACTATGATCCCAAAACACTTTAATATAATGTCAAACTCGTCTTACATTGACCTTAAAAAGAAAATCCCAAAAGATGATTTTGGGGAAAAAAATGAAGTGCATGTGCTGCTACGAAGACTTTTTCATAACTTCTTCCACTAACAACTCGGGCAAACCTTACTTCCTCCCTGACATCGGTCAGTCGAGATGTATGACTTCAACACCGCACTGTGCTTCTTTCCTATTAGACAGGCCTTTGACACCATCTTGTGCATTGCTTTCACAGAAAAAAAATCCCCAAAAAACATGAATGATTACTGTAATATGAATACCATAATGTAACAGTAGCACAAAAATGTATTGTACAAATGGTTCAGAATGAATTAGATTACATGAAATGAGTTTAATGCCTGGAGAGCTATGCTATACGGACAAAGTTTTATATATAATTTTATATCACAATATACATCTTGATATAGTAGTTTTCCTCTAAATTAAATGACATTCATGGCAATTTTATGGAATCCTTTCTCCATTTATGTATAAAACACTTTTTTAAAATAGAATACACAATATAATGAAGAAAGGACAAATAAAATTCAATAAAACACAAATATCCAGTGGAAAAATACCATTCAAAATGTCTGGTAGCAACTGTGACATCAGCAAGGTGAAAAATTGGTTAGTACGTGTGCCCTGGGTTTGAATCTCTGTTGGACATCTCTGTGTGGAGTTAATTTTCTCTCAGGCTTGCGTGGGTTTTCTCCAGGTACTCTGTCTTCCTCCCGCATTCCAAAAACATGATGGGTGCATTGAAGTGTGGTTGTGAGGGTGCGTTGGGTTTTGCTGGCAATTAGTCCAGGGTGTACCCCGCCCAAAGTCAGCTGGGATAGGCTCCAGCTCACCTGGCACCCTAATGAGGATAAATGCTACAGAAAATTGATGGATGAAGATGATCAATTTAAGTAACTCAGCAAAGGTAGAATGTTTGTTCACTCTATTTTTTTAATTAGCACTCAATAGATTTTGCAAATGTACCCAACAAAATGAGCATAATGTGTTCTCCTTGAATAACGTTGAACTTTCAGTTCTGCTGTGCCTGTGCCTGTCCTTGTTTGCATCCGGTCTGGTTCATCGTGTGTGTGTCACCACATGGTAAGTCCTCCTCTTCACTTTACTACGCTCCACATATACTTCTGTTTTTGTTTTCCTGAATATATCACCATTCCCTCCACACAGCCTGATCTTCTCCCTCTTCGCCCTGTACTACATCAACAAAATATCCGCCGCCCTCTACCAGGCTGCCGCACCCTCAGCGGCACCCACCAAGGTCGCCACCAAGGGCAAGAGGAAGAACTGATAAAGAACTGATGAATGAAAACAAACATCGTGATTCTGACATAAACTTTTATTGGCCAGCTCCACATTCCATTAAAGAGATTACTTCATCCCATCCAGTTACTATTTGTTTAACACGTTTTCATTTTGTAATTAAAAGCAATGAGAACCATTCAATATGTCTTGTCTCATTTAGACTGGTAATAACATTTGTTTGTTTAGCAGGGGGCGGCACGGTGACTGACTTGTTAGCACATCTGCCTCACAGTTGAAAAAAGCAAACGGCCATAAAAACAGTAAAAACATTTTTACTTGTGGAGGCAGCACTTCATACACTACACAGCGTGCATGTGGTGTATAGACACGTCACCACACAAATAGTGTCACCACATTGACAAGTTTACCAAGCAATCCCCAAGAAGCTAATGCTAACGATAATGTTTCAGATTTTGTGTTCCAGCCAATATCTGAAAGTGGCTCCATATCTTCACCGAACCTAGCTCGCTGTGCCATGGGAAGAAAAAAATGGTGTTGGGGGATTTTCCACTGTTATCTAACAGTGAGGGTAGATAACAAAAAGATTTACTTGGTTGCTTAATTTCACACTTGATGGGTGGTCAGGCACTACACCAACCCAACTTGTATACAATTTACCCTATTTATATACAAGCCATTAAAAAAAAATCCATCCAGCCATTTAGTAAAGTGCTTATGGAGCCTATCACAATTGACTTTGGGTGAGAGACGAGATACACCCTTGACTGGTTGCCAGCCAATCGCAGGGCACAAATGGACAAACAACTATTCACAGTCACATTCACACCTATGGACAAGGAGTCTTCAATGATTTAACATGATGTTTTAGAATGTGGAAATAACCAGAGACAAACCGCACACAAAGCACAGGGAGAACATGCAAACTCTACATAGGAAGGCCACAGTCTAAATTTGAACCTGAACCTCAGAACTTTGAGGCAGACAGTCACCATCACCACGCTGCCCATTTAAAATTACATTCATAAATTCCATATCTCCTTTAATATTGCCCTTATGCCTGGATCAGACTACAAGACAAATCTGGTCTTTCATGATTGCACTACGTCAGACTACTGCTATATAATCTTGCTGTAACTCGGTCAGAGAGTGTTACCACTACACGACTATGTAACTATTCCGTCTTTTACATGACTGGGCTTTAAGCTTGTCGTATCAAAAACTGTTGGGGAGGTGTGACTAGAAAAAATGTCACCGGCAACACGAACTGATACAACCGTATAGTATAGTAAGTCTTTGATTATGTATCCTGTATTATATTGTCTTGTAGATGTATTTTACTGCTTTTTTACATCATGGCCAGGGGACTACAGATGAAAACTAGCCTTCTGGCTTTTTTAACCATGTGTACTTCATGTGTTTTATGAAATTGCATTGTCCCCTTTCAAATAAACTGATTTTTTTTTTTAAAGTGACAAGTTGGGCATGTTGGGGGAAAAAAAGAACAAAAAGAAGAAGAAAAAATGTGCTCAGAGGATGATGTTTTGGGCTGTCCATTCAAGGATTGCTTGAGGTATGTTCATGTACTTTTAATACGAGATGGCTCGCAAGCAAGCAACAAAACGTTCTGTAGCCTAGCAAGCTAGTGCTATCTCTAAAGTTTGTAGTAAACATGCCGACGTTCTATCTTATCATGCTCTAAAGCTTCGGTAAACATGGGTTTGTACCTGTAAATAAATGTTGACAACAGCAACCAAGTATGTTGACAATGGGAAGCACGGGAGGCAAGTCACAATACGCAATCCTATTGGTCGACGTCAAGGTGTGCTGTCGGAGAGTTGTCGTTGATATGTCACACTATACCTAAGATATAAAAAAAAATAATCAAACATCCTATACCTTTCATTTTAGGGCTATCGTAGGGCCAAATCATTGGTCGTGGATTATCTCACGCTACAAGTAGTTTTGTCGTTCCCGAAAGGCCCGATCTGGGAAATCGCTCGCGAATATGGGGTGCCGTTTTGTAAAGCTGCTCACACCAAAAATAACAGCAACATTTTGTCACGTTTAGCTTCAAAACGTGTTTAAAAAAAGAAATAAACTAGTTTGAATTTTCGAGGGTCACTTTTCTGCACATTGAGAACAATATTTGTCAACTTTATAGTTAAATACAAATATTAAATGTTACACCTAACCTAATGTTAGTGCTATCCAAATCCCTCATTTGCCAATTATTGGGCATGAGACAATCAAACGGAAACAAAGCGAAGAGACCTCAGGCAGCCAAGAGGATTCAGAAGGAATGTGGTATTAGCAATATTTCTGCAGTTTTAACACTTCAAATTGTGCATGTTACTGTGGCTTTTAGTGATGGTAAATACACTTTTTAGCAATTAAAAAACTGCTTTGTTTTTTTTATGAACACTCGGGCCTACTACGTTACTGTATTTCATTGTTTTCATTCTGGCAGCACTTGAGAGCTAAGTATTTTTTGAGGTGGTACTTGGTGTAAAAGGTTTAGAGAATCGCTGTTTTAGACTAGAGTAAACGTTTTGAACCCACCCTCTCATTTAACAGCACGAGAAATGTCAATTCAAATTACGATTATAGAGTGTAAATTCCTCTCTGCGCTTCAGTAGGAAAAAGTCAGCTCTGTGCTTTAGAATATTGGAGAGAGAAAAACACATCTTGGCAGTTGTGTTCAAATGGGTGTGTGGAGAATGAGGTCATTATTTGCTCTCACTCCCTCCCACTACTTCTTTCTTCATCTCTATCCCGGGGCGTTGCCCGGCTGACTATATATACTCAAATAAACTCCTAGTGAACTGCTGCTTTTCTTTCAAACACATCCTGCACACTCAGCCTCCTCCGAGTTTGGTAAGTCCCTGCTTATTCATTGGGCACTTTTTGGGCAGATTGCACTAATTTTACGCTACTACTGTCCCGGAAGCTGTAATTCAATATGGATAATAGGAAGACACACTTGCAGAAGCCTAAAATGTCAAATATGCAGTCAAGTGACTTGTTTTTCTCTGTCCTTCAACATTTATTCTCGGTTTCACGCAAAAGGTCGCACGTTGGCCACTGGGGTTGTTTGCCATGCGTCATTGGGTGGTCTTCTGTGGTTTGGGCGCATTGCACTTCTCCGTGTGACAAGTAGCTGCTGGCCTGCTTCCTGTCCTTTTGTTAAAAGTTATTCCATTATTCTCTGTCTTTTTTAACGACCTTTTTTGTCTCGCTGAAATCCAGTAGGAAAAAGGCGGATGTGGAGCAAAAGGCAGCAGCCACGAGATAAGGATGTCTGTTTGTTACGGAACATTTGGTCTAATATTAAAAGAATTTGCTCTGAGTGCCAGTGAAAGCAACACCCGTATCCTCCCTTAGTGCTACACTATTTGTATTGGCTGTGGATGATATAATGAGCTGTTTGTCTTTATGAGACCATAGCAATGGACAGCTTTTGAAATATACATATATCATACTATCATACCAAAACATCATGAATCATAGCTTTCTTACAATACATAGTCGATATACAACTGGCTCTAATATTGCTATTGTCACTGTGACAATACACTTATCAAAAAAATAAATAATAATAATATTTGTGATTTTTAGATATGCTGTAAATCTCCGTATTGACCCAACTCAGTTATCAAATGATTACGTTTTACCTTAATCAGTTACATGGCTACCTTTATACATGGTTTTATTCCCATATATCATCAATCATATTATCGCACCATTGCAGGAAAGTGATACTATCAGTATCATTGGGCAATAATATAGTATCGTGACCTATTCTGCCATTTCCACCCTTAATAATAATAATTCCTGTCATTCCTGTCATTTCTCCATTTACAGCACCTACCTGTCTCTGCAGCCATGACTGACTTGGAGAAATGCATGGAGAACCTCATTGTCATATTCCATCGCTACGCCAAAGACGACGGCGATGGGAAAACGCTGAGCAAAAAAGAACTGAAAAAACTGTTGGAGACTGAGTTACCCACATTCCTCACGGTGAGAACGTGCTCTCTCGATGCAATGTTGGGCAAGCTACTTACAAAATATTGAATATTACTAGCCACTCAAATTTAAATATAAATAATTGTATTGCAACATTACTAACTCTGAATTGCAATGTCTTAAACTACTTCTGTGTTACTTTTGAGTTTCTCTCACCAACAACTGCTGAGTTCAAGGGTATGGGGAGCATGTCGGACAGATGGTTAGCACTGCTGCCTCACAGTCCTAAGGTTGGGTTTCGACTCTCGGCTTTGCAAACTGTGCACAGAAACGCACAGTTTGCATGTTCCCCCCATGCTTGCTCTGGCTTCCTCCCACATTCCAAAAACATGCATGTTAATCATTGAAGATTTTAAATTGTCCGTAGGGGTAAATGTGAGCGTGAATGGTTGTTGTTGGTTGTCTATATGTGCCCTGTAAATGGTTGGCAACCACTTCAGGTTGTACCCCACCTCAGCTCACCAATGACTCTAATGAGAAGTCAGGAAAAGTTATCGATGGGACAAGTTACAGCACAGATGGCTGGACAGACACTGATGGCCTTTTTAAGACAGCAATGCCAGACTGAAATAAAAAGTCACGATCAAAATATTATTGCAATTCTGTATAGTTGCAAGTTCAACAAAAGTTTAAGATATACTAGTGAAGCCTTCCATTACTGCCTTACAACAAAAAGCTATAATGCCTACTGTTTGTGAGGTGCTATTGTCATATAAAAGAGCCGCCAAAACAATTAACAATTTTCCGTTCAAAATGGTCTTGTGTAAATGGCCCCTAGTGGTCTTCAGTTTAAAACAAATAAAAAATACAGCCCCATATGTAATCTAATGCAGCATTAACCTATACCAAATGAATTTTGAGCCGAACAAAATAGAAATTCCTACAATGCTAAATATTAGCATGCTAACAACCTGCACCCACCCAAAATGTTAATTCTGGAACATCTTTTTTCTCAATGGACAAAAGCCCACTTACTGTATATAGGTAGAAAGCTAACATGGTACAAATAGCCATATAGCGACAGGAGTACAAAAAGCAGTAAGGATTTCACCCCATGTCCTGTGGGCAGGTACTGTTTTCCAATGGTGGAAAAAAAGCTTCCAAATCCGACCGATCCAGACCAGTCCAGATCCGATCTGGCCCGGATAGTGTTTTACTGTCATCTGCCTTATTCATTGCGCCAAAAAGCATGACTGTGTCTCTTCTTTTTCCTTTTTTTTTGCAGACTCAAAAGAACCCCAAAACGGTGGACTGCATCTTGCAGGACCTGGACCACAACAAAGACGACAAGTTGGACTTTGAAGAGTTTCTCCCCCTGGTCGCGGGCATCTCCATGGCCTGTGAGAAGTGTTACATGCTGCGTCAGAAGAAGGGAAAACAATAGAGGAACCAGACACTTCTGTTCTGGAGAGTCTGTTCCACAAGTATAAGCAAAGCTTTGATTGAATATCACCACGAAAGGCTGTTTTTGTATTTTTATTCTGCATGATGTGAACACATGGAATCATTTTAGTCCAAAGACCTCCACCCTGCTCTTACTGCCTCTGAAACACAGCTGGTGGCCTCAGAATTCTTCGGCACTACTATCTTATTTTACTTACAATTTTTTCTTCTAACCCCTGTGTACTAAACCACAAAGCTAAATACTGTACGCCTAAGTAAGTGATTATAATTATAACTTTCACGGCTGAAATAAAATGTTAGCCAGCAGAATTTCTTCTCTTCTTTTTCTTAGGTTACAGTTGCATGGCCAGTTGTTGCTATGCAGACTTTGACAGGGGTTCCAAAAATGCATGCTTTCCAGTTGGATTTAAAACACAGCAAAACACTAAAGCTGTAAGCAGCGATGATCGGACCCTCCACCTTGTTTTCATGGCAAAATGATCAACTTCTGATCCCATGTTCCGCCCATATTCAATGGCGTGAGAAAAAAAACGTAACAATTTAGCACCACCTATATGTTTATAGAAATCTAAGATATTATTATTAAGATGGCTATTCTGATTGACGCTTGTTTAGGCGTATCCCCATTCCCTCGGACTTCCTTAAAGCATGATCCCTTCAAACCAAAATGGTTGATTTACTGTTCTATTTCAGGCATGGGTCCTGAAGACTTTTTCGTGCATCCCTTGATGATATACATCCATCCATTTTCTGAGCCGCTTCTCCTCACTAGGGTCGCGGGTGTGCTGGAGCCTATCCCAGCTGTCATCGGGCAGGAGGCGGGGTACACCCTGAACTGGTTGCCAGCCAATCGCAGGGCACATAGAAACAAACAACCATTCACACTCACAGTCACACCTACGGGCAATTTAGAGTCTCCAATTAATGCATGTTTTTGGGATGTGGGAGGAAACCGGAGTGCCCGGAGAAAACCCACGCAGACACGGGGAGAACATGCAAACTCCACACAGGTGGGGCCGGAGATTGAACCAGGGTCCTCAGAACTGTGAGGCTGACGCTCTAACCAGTCACCCACCGTGCCGCCTGATGATATACATGTCTGAAAATTTCCAGGCGGCACTATTGTGTTAAGGTTCAGGTTTGAGACCCCCAGAGCAGTGACTACCAACCACTGTTCCGTGAGAGACCATCACGTGTGCTGTGGGAAAGTAGTGGTCTGAACATTATATGTTTACAGCAAAAAATGTATCTTTGTTCATCTATCTGTGCCATTGACGTATAGTGACAGGCAAAACAATTAAATGGCAATTAACGTGTGTATCTGCTTTTTGTGCCATGGGAGTTTTTTCTACTGTAAAAAATGTGCCTTGGCTCAATAAAGGTTGTGAAACACTGACCGAGACTAAAAAAATATTTCACCAGGATACAAGCACTCGCTAAAATTGGTGAGGTTTCGGACACATTGAGGCCCCCCAAAAGGTGATTAATTCATCCATCCATCCATTTTCTGACCTGCTTCTCTTCACTAGGGTCGCAGGCGTGCTGGAGCCAATCCCAGCTATCATCGGGCAGGAGGCGGTGTACACCCTGAACTGGTTGCCAGCCAATCGCAGGACACATACAAACAAACAACCATTCACACTCGCATTCACACCTACGGGCAATTTAGAGTTGTCAATTAACCTACCATGCATGTTTTTGGGATGTGGGAGGAAACCGGAGTGCCCTGAGAAAACCCACGCAGGCATGGGGAGAACATGTAAACTCCACACAGGCGGAGCCGGGGATTGAACACCGGTCCTCAGAACTGTGAGGCAGACGCTCTAACCAGTCGTCCACCGTGCCACCTGATTAATCCATCTTAATAATAATAATCATTAACAGCACTACCAAGGGGGCTAAATACAATGAAAAGCAATACCCTGCTACACACAGGAGAGAAAGGACAGGAAGGCTTGGCATGAACACAACAGAATCATTCCAAAGACATACCAATAAGAATTATAGAAAGTTTCTTCATGGTATACGCATATATACAGGCCTGCGATTGGCTGGATACTGGTCCAGGGTGTACTCTCCTCTTGCTCAAAGTCAGCCAGGATAGAATCCAGCTGACCCTAATAAGGACAAGCGCTATAGAAAATGGATGGATAAAATACATACAATGTCCTGATACTGCACTGGTGGGGCACTGCCCCGCTTGCCCCTATATTACAAACACCATACAGCTTGAATGTCCAACAGGGCTGTCAGGATGATACATGATTTGGCACCAGAGGTTTGTAAGTGGTTTATATCACGCCCTTAGAACACAGCATAGTTGTATCTGAGGAATTTAAAGCATGTGCTGCGTTGCCATGTTAACGTTGCTTGTGAGTATACAGTGTCTGCACTGTTAGTCCACACTAGGATCCTTTCATTTCCATTGGATTACATTACTTAGAGTGCCAAATCTAACCAAAGGCAATTTATTTATCAATATAACAACACTAATACACCGAACAAAACAAAATGCATACTCCCTCGTAATTTTGATTGCTACATTTTAAATGGGCCTCTTTTAACTTGAAACTTAAATGGAGATTCTTATAATGCTAAAGGTTAGCATGCTAACAAAAAGCAATGCTAACTCTGGAATGTCTTGTTCCTTAAAGGATGTAAAATGCTAACATGCTAACATCTACTATGCTAACATATCCTTAACCTCCATAAATTTAGTACAAAAAGTGCTAAAGAAGCAGGTATGGATTTTACATCTTTCCCGTCGGGTTCTATTTCTAATGAGAATTGCCGAAATGGTAACATGCTACCAGTTATCCAAACATATAGCATAATAGCAATATCATACCTTAATACAAAAGCTGCCAAGGCAGATCGATAAGGATTTTACCCATGCTGCGTTGTCAGGTACTATTTCTAATGAAATGCTAACAGCTTGTGTGATAGCTTAGGCGGACTCAAGGTACCAGCTAATGAGACTTGATAGAATGCTAACATGCTAGCACTTGGTATGCTAACATGCTAGCACTTGGTATGCTACCATACAGCATGGTAGCAACTTAAGTATAAAAAAGTGCTAAGGAAGATAGATGAGGATTTTACATGTTGCCCTGTAGTCTTGTCCTAATTAGGATTGAGAAAATGCTAACATGCTAATAGTTATATGCTTGTAAGCAAAATAGCAAGTTGACTAAAAAAAAAAGTGCTAAGGGTGATAGACCGTCCCTGTAGTCAGGTACTAATGCTAACATGCTAAGTTGGTATTTTTGCATACAGTGAGATAGCAACATGAGTATAAAATGCGCTACGGAAGATAGATAAGGATTTTCCTGGAGTAAGGTACTAATGAGAACTGATAAAATATACTAACAGTTGGTATGCTAACATATTGCAAGATTACAACATGAGTCTTTATAGTTACTAAAGAAAATGGATAGAGATTTTACATCATCTGGGGAACAAAAACTAAACACGAGGTGGCAGCATTGATCTAAACTGAAATGGTGAGTATCCCATGGGTTAAAGTAACAGTGGATTGATGAATTGTCACCAAATGGAAAATTATAATTACAATATTGCAGTGTCACAATTTATTCCTTTACAAAAGTTACAGTAGGTTTTCTTCACACTGTTAGAGGCCACCTATGAAAATTATATATATATATATACATATATATATCCCTTGATGATATACATCCATCCAGCCATCCATTTTCTGAGCCACTTCTCCTCACTAAGGTCGCGGGCGCGCTGGAGCCTATCCCAGCTGTCATCGGGGTACACGCTGAACTGGTTGCCAGCCAATCGCAGCGCACATACAAACAAACAACCATTCGCACTCACAGTCACACCTACGGGCAATTTTAGAGTCTCCAATTAATGCATGTTTTTGGAATGTTCACACATCCCAAAAACATGCGCGGTTGGTTGATTGACAACTCTAAATTGCTCGTAGGTGTGAATGTGAGTGCGAATGGTTGTTTGTTTGTATGTGCCCTGCGATTGGCTGGCAACCAGTTCAGGGTGTACCTCCTGCCCGATGATAGCTGGGATAGGCTCCAGCACACCCGCGACCCTAGTGAGGAGAAGTGGCTCAGAAAATGGATGGATGGATGGATATATATATATATATTAGGGAGGTGTTACATTTATTTTTAATTAAAAAAAAACAAGTGAGTATCAATATATATATATATATATATATATATATATATCAAGTGACACCCTCACTCTTAGACATAGGATTTTTACAGTAATTTGAATGGCAACACTGTTGCCAGTAAATTGAATTACAGTAATTTAGTTTTTATTGTCACTGATGGTGTAGTGGTACACTTGCCTGACTTTGGTGCAGGCAGCGTGGGTTCAGTTCCCACTCAGTGACGGTGTGAATGTGAGTGCGAATGGTTGTCTGTGTCTATATGTGCCCTGCGACTGACTGGCGACCAGTTCAGGGTGTAGTCCGCCTTTCGCCCGAAGTCAGCTGGGATAGGCTCCAGTGTCCCGCGACCCTAACCAGGATAAGCGGTGTTGAAAATGGATGGATGGATAGTTTCTATTGTGTTGCTGATGAGTCACACAAGATAAACAGAAACTCTTTTGGCTTGCAGAAGAAGTCAGCCAATTTGATCAATCATGAGAAAGTACATGCTTGTATTTGATACAGCTGATAAGTCATCAGGTAAATCTTATTGTAGCTTTATTTAACATAACAGCAGAACTGACCGGGCACATAACCCACAGTCAAGGTTTCATGTAAAAAAGTGCAACATAAATGTAACGCTAGAGTTTGATAAGACACACTTTCAACGAACTACAGTTAACATGAACACACATGATTAATGTTACGTTTATCCTTATCGTTCTTGAACATTAACAATTAACACCTTTATTACGACAACAGTTCAACATTTTATGGTGCAATAAATTCTGGGAGCCACACAGCTTCACAATTCTGCTGCATGCAAAATACAGTATCTCTCTGTGTGATGTAAACCAAAATCCTATGATGCAGTGGAAAGTAGAAACTGTGGTTAATTATTGTAAAATCACTTCAAAGTATTTTACTGTAAGGTATGTGGGAAATAACTGTCGAATTTAGAGGAATGTCTAACACTGCTGGAGAATAAAAAGGTTTAATAAGACAGGATGTTGCCAACTTGCCACACATCTTTTGCTATGTTACGAAGCTTTAAACCGAAAGTAATGTGCTTTAGAAATGGCAAACTCCCTCAGAAAACAAAATTGTAAAAAAAAAAAAAAAAAAAAAAAGGGCTCAAATTACTGCACAGTGTAGGTAAATGGAGGTGCTACGTTCCTTTCAAACATAATGGGGCTTGTCACACATGCTGACTTGGCTTTGATTCACTTCACGTAATGCTAAAAACAACAAGTGCGTGTGTGTGCGCGCACGTGTGTGTGGATGTCCGTGTGTGCGTGCGCTAACAAGTTCTACAGGCCTTGCACTAATTATTACCCTGGTAGCGAACATAAAAAGCAAAAGAAGGCTTTCCTGAAAGCAAAGGTGATATAGGTGTTTTGTTCAAACTTTATTTGCTTTAATTATTGCATACAACACATTTTTCAGACCCACAATAGTAACTAAAATAAGTTGGAACTGACACACGTTCTTGATTTGATTCTCAGCTCAGGCCTCCCTATGTACATGTCCCCTCTGTTCTTGCTTGCATTTTCTATGGGCACTCCAACAAACATGCATGTTATGTTAATTGAAAATTAAATCTTTCCTACGTGTGTATAAGAGTGCGAATGGTTGTTTGTCTGTGCCCTACGATTGGCTGGCAACCACTCAGGAGTGCACCCTACCTATAGTTCAATGTCAGCTAGGATAGGTCCAACCTTAGAATTTGTCCTAAAAATGTTGAATTATAAATCGCATAACATCTAGGACATTCAACTTCAAAAGTTATACTTCTACTCAAATGTTGTTTGTTTATTTGCTTCAGATGACAATAATTGTTCAACAGCTCACTCACGACTTTTGTGGCATAAATCCCTCACTTACAGTGTCAATCATTATGTTTAAAATTGGGAAAGGTGTTTTGGATGGTGTTAGACTATAAAATTATCCTACAGATGGGATTCGATTATAAAAACAAATTAGAGGCTTTGTAATTAATTAATCTCAATTAATCACATTTTACTTGGATAACAATTTTGTCACAAAATGTATTTTAGTGGACAAATTAATCAAATCATTGACAAAGACAGGAATAAAAACAAAAACACGAGTGTGAAGAGTCATTGAGCAATGGAAGTTTACCACTAGTGTGGTGATGCTGCCATAATGGCAATTGTGCAAAATGATGCAGTCCTCAATTAATTTAGGGCAATTTAAAGTGACTAATAGTTCTACGATCTGATACAGTGACGAATGTGCAAATGGTGCAGAAAATTCTCAAACACGAGTAGCCAGAAGTAATCAACATCACAAACCAAACAGTGCACCGTGATAAAACAGTGAGTGTACGAATAATGTAGACGTGTCCTGACAGAGATGTGAAAATTTGGCAGCATGTTGCAATGAAATTGTAATTTAACTGTTTAAGAAAGTAATGGCAAGCGCAAAGAAGCTGTTAGAATGTCTGGTTAGGTTTTTAGGCTTCATTCATGTTTACATGTCTCAGATCATATTTATATGAATAAATGAGGTGGTTAAAAAGTTCCTCGATGGCAAGGCCCTGGGTGTGGATCAGATTCTCCAAAAGATTCTGGATGTTTTGGGGCTGTCCTGGTTGACACGCCTCTGCAACATCGCATGGACATCGGAAACAGTGCCTCTGGATTGGCAAACTGGGGTGGTGGTCCCCCTTTTTAAGAAGGGGGACCGAAGGGTGTGTTCCAACTATTGGGGGATAACACTCCTCAGCCTCCCTGGTAAGGTCTATTCAGGGGTGCTGGAGAGGAGGGTCCGTCGGGAAGTCGAATCACAGAATCATGAGGATCAGTGTGGTTTTCGTCCTGGCCGTGGAACAGTATACCAGCTCTACACCTTCAGCAGGGTCCTCAAGGGTGCATGGGAGTTCGCCCAACCAGTCTACATGTGTTTTGTGGACTTGGAGAAGGCGTTCGACCATGTCCCTCGGGGAGTCCTGCGGGGGGTGTTTCAGGAGTATGGCGTATTGCAGCTCTGCTTTTGGCAGATGTGGTTCTGTTGGCTTCATTAAACTGTGATCTCCAACTCTCACTGCAGCGGTTCGCAGCCAAGTGTGAAGCGGTTGGGATGAAAATCAGCACCTCCAAATCTGAGACCATGGTCCCCACTTGGAAAAGGGCGGCGTGCCCTCTCCAGGTTGGGGATGAGATCCTTCCCCAAGTGGAGGAGTTCAAGTATCTTGGGGTTGTGACCACTTCTTGAGCTTTTTTTTTTTTTTTTTTTTTGATCATTCTAGAGTTTCTTGCCATCCACACACATGGAATGCGCTGACGACTTTGACCTCCCTAGCTTAGCGTCACTGTCAGCACGGAGCTCAAAATGGGCGTGTCATATTACGTATACATATCTGTGACCCTCCATTTTGGTAGCTGAGCTCTGACATATGCCTCAGTGTAATCGGTGTACCAGGAAATTTTGCACTGACAAAGGTTTTGCGTTGTTTGGAACACAAAATGTGATTAAAATGTGTTAATGTTTTTGTAATTAATTAATCGTGATTAATGTGTTAAAGTTATTATGTGCAGCATTGTCAAATCTTCAGTAGCTTGAACAAAAGTCAGGGTTGTCCAACTTTCCATCCATCCAACCATCCATCCACCCATCCATCTATTCTCAATACCGCTTATCCTGTTCAGGGTCGTGGGACGCTGGAGCCTATCCCAGCTGACTTCGGGCGTAAGGCGGACTACACCCTGAACTGGTTGCCAGTCAGCCGCAAGGCACATAAAGACACGGACAACAGTTCACACTCACATTCACACCATCACTCAGTGGGAACTGAACACACACTGCTCGCACTGAAGTCAGGCAAATATAGCACTACACAATCAGTGACTATACAACTCTCATTTACTGTAATTAGTTTACATGTAACTTGAGAAGAGGAGCCTACTGTAACTACTACTACTGTAAAGGCTACTGTATCACAAAAATACATTGCTTTCTTTCACAATGTTTTTCTTATATGCAAAAAGCACACAGAGAGAAACTTCTGGACCAGTAAGACCTGTCTGGGCGTATGATAAGACCATGAGTCATTGTTTGCATGCTAAAGTGACTTTGAGAGTCAGACTGCAGAGTTTGCAGTACAAGAGGAGGATTCCATTTCAGTAGAACACCCACATTGCTGTCCATACCGTGAGTATCTATCTATCTATCTATCTATCTATCTATCTATCTATCTATCTATCTATCTATCTATCTATCTATCTATCTATCTATCTATCTATCTATCTATCTATCTATCTATCTCTCTCTCTCTCTCTCTCTCTCTCTCTCTCTATATATATATATATATATATATATATATATATATATATCACCGTTAACCCTAACCCCTAATGCTATCCCATTAACACCAACCCCTTTATCCTAAGACATTTTGCCACCACAAAGACATTTTAAAGTAGTTATCATGTCAACAAAGATTATTATTTTTCAAAGGCATTTTTTTCCTGTTCTTCCGCAACAATTGCCAGGAGGAGACTTTTAGCTTCCCCGAGTAGCCATGGGCGATCTGGATCAGGCCATCAAAAGTTGCGTGGATGTCTTTGTGAAGTATAGCGGCGAGGACAGCGACTGTTTGAATGGTGATGAGTTTAAGGCAATGGTGGAGAAAGAGCTCACCACCTCTGATTTTAAGGTACATAAGTGCTCAGGGCACTGTTAATTGTTGTGTTTGTGCAATAGTCATTTTAAGTTTACTTAAATTTGTGTTTTGCAGGGGAAACTCAGTCTAAGCGATGTCGACGAGGCCTTTAACAAGGTGGACAGGAATGACAATGGCGAAATCAACATCCAAGAGTATGCCAGATGCATTTCTCTGCTGATAAAAGCTTACCACCGCAAAACTACTAAACCCAAAAAGAGTGGCAGGGGAGGCCGGGGTGGCAGACGGGACGACAAGGGGGAGGGTGACATTGAAGATTAGCGTTTTTATTCAGGAAGTGTTCCACCTATTTGTCTTGTTTCTCCCAATATTGTTTTTCAAGCATTGTCTGTAAACATTGGCACTAAATAAAAAACAATAAAG
Organism: Phyllopteryx taeniolatus; assembly: GCF_024500385.1. Classification (NCBI taxonomy): domain Eukaryota; kingdom Metazoa; phylum Chordata; class Actinopteri; order Syngnathiformes; family Syngnathidae; genus Phyllopteryx; species Phyllopteryx taeniolatus. Next base: position 10,147,964 of record NC_084507.1, on the reverse strand, counting down.
ATTGATCATTTTCACACAGTTTAATCCTGTCTGTTTATTATTATTACTGAGACAAAGTGACATGAGATGTTGTTTGACTTTATTGCTAATATCGATAAACAATAAGCCAGTAGAGCACTCACCTCATCGTCTCTTCCTATCTTATGTGATATTGTAACATATATTAAAACATATCATGATCATTTTACTTATTCCATGTATTTCACTTTTTTATCATGTCATATAATCTCATGTCATATTTTATCATATCATCTTTTGTAATTACTTTAAAAAATGTGTTCCAAAACAGTTACTAGTTAGCTGTTACCTGTTGAAAAATGAATTCAGTAATGTCAACCAAGGACCATAATATTAAAATAATATAATCTGATTTACCTAATATGACAGAGATGGTGCCCTGAAGATGATAGCGGTCTTTAAAAGCTCCGCTGTTTGTTCGTTTTGTTTGTTGTTTTTTGTCATTTGGTGTTTGATATCCCTAGTGTGGAACTGTGGTAGACTGTTTACAGCAGCAGCGGGACATTCATTGGAGATGATTGTCTGTGCCTGCGCCAGGTTGCATCTTCTCGGCAGCAGGCTTGCAGCACCATTCCTAAGTCAAAGTGATCAACTTTATTGTTTTTAGCAAATAATCATTAAGTTAGAATTTTATGGCTGCAACATGTTCCACAAAAGCTGGGACAGGTGGCAAAAAAGACTAAGAAAGTTGAGGAATGCTCATCAAACACCTGTTTGGAACATCCCAGCTAATTGGGAATAGTTGGGTGCCATGATTGGGTATAAAAGGAGCTTCCCTGAATTGCTCAGTCATTCACAAGCAAAGATGGGGCGAGGTTCACCTCTTTGTGAATAAGTGGGTGAGAAAATAGTCGAACAGTTTAAGGACAATGTTCCTCAACGTACAATTGCAAGGAATTTAGGGATTTCATCATCTACGGTCCATAATATCATCAAAAGGTTCAGAGAATCTGGAGAAATCACTGCATGTAAGCGGCAAGGCCGAAAACCAACATTGAATGCCCGTGACCTTCAACCCCTCAGGCGGCACAGCATCAAAAACCAACATCAATGTGTAAAGGATATCACCACAGGAACACTTCAGAAAACCATTGTCAGTAAATACAGTTCGGCGCTACATCCGTAAGTGCAACTTGAAACTCTACTATGCAAATCAAAATCCATGATAACAACAACACCCAGAAACCCCGCCGGCTTCTCTGGGCCCGAGCTCATCTAAGATGAACTTATGCAAAGTGGAAAAGTGTTCTGTGGTCCGACAAGTCCACATTTCAAATTGTTTTTGGAAATTGTGGACGTCGTGTACTCCGGGCCAAAGAGGAAAAGAACCATCCGGACCGTTATGGATGTAAAGTTCAAAAGCCAGCATCTGTGATGGTATGGGGCTGTGGTAGTGCCAATGGCATGGGTAACTTACACATCTGTGAAGGCACCATTAATGCTCAAAGGTACATACAGGTTTTGGAGAAACATATGCTGCCATCCAAGCAATGTTTTTTTCATGGACACCCCTGGTTATTTCAGCAAGACAATGCCAAACCAAATTGTTTGTGAACAAACAGCCAGCTAAAATTTGTTTATTCACATAGGAATGGCTAATTTGAATGAGAAAATCCCACCCAGAATGTAAATCCATCCATCCATCCATTTTCTGAGCCACTTCTCTCACTAGGGTCGTGGGCGTGCTGGAGCCCATCCCAGCCATCATCGGGCAGGAGGCTGAGTACCCCCTGAACTGATTGCCAGCCAATTGCAGGGCACATACAAACAAACAACCATTCGCACTCACATTCACATTCACATTCACAGTCTGTGCCGTCTAAACAGCTTTGAAGTTCTATCTTTGCTTCGTTGGTCCATTTGTTCACTGTTTTCACCGTAGGCTTCGTGCATTTAAGTTTTTGGCTGTATGTTGGTATTAAGTGAATTAAGCAGTGATCTGACGAGCCCAGAGCTCACTTATTCTCAAACATCCATCCATCTATTTTCCGTACTCCTTATCGTCACTAGGGTTCGGGGTGTGCTGGCGCATATCTTAGCAGACTTCGGGCGGGGTACACCCTGAACTGGTCGCCAGCCTATCGCAGGGCATATTCTTAAACATCCATCCATAAAAAATATAATCTTGATAAAATAACATGAATTAAGTCAAATTCAGCCCAAGAAATGGCCTTGTATTATTTTGTTTCTACTTGTTAAACAGCACAATAGGCTCACCAGACAAAAATTACAAAACCTGGAACAAGGCTATAGTCGAAATAAAAAGTCTACACACCCCTGTTCAATTACCAGGTATTTGTTATGTAAAAATAATGGGACAAAGATAAATCATTTAAAAACTTTTTCCACTATTAATGTGACCTAGAACCTGTAAAACTCGATTTTTGGGAGGTAAAAATAAACAACTGAAAAAATGCGGCTGCACAAGAGTCCACACACTTGAATAACTGGCATGTGCCTGCGTTCAAAAGTAACCAATCACATTCAAACTCATGTTAAAAAGGAGTCCAAACACATCTACCACTTTTCAAGTACTACAAATAAAACAAAACAATACATGCATAGGGCCTTACAGAAACACTATTTGCTCTATTCACTAAAACGACTGAATGAAAAAGCTGCTTATTGACCAGATGTATTGATAAAGTATAGACTTTTTAGTAGATGGCCTATGGTACTTGGACTACAATTTAGTTAATGTGTGTGCATGTGTGTGTGTGTGTGTGTGTGTGTGTGTGCGTGCCTGTGTTTGTGTGTGTGAGTGTGAGCAAGAGAGCAAGAATACAGCATGTACCCCAAAGGATGCACATTTTACAGTTGCTTTTTATGACCAAATAGGGCTAATGTTGCCGTGTGCACAGCCAAAGCAAGAACAAACATCTGTAACTTACCATAAGGTGTTTTATCAAGTTAAAAGTGGGTTGATATTTCCACATTTGGCCAGACACAGACAACAACGCATGACAAAGCTGTTGTTTTTTGTAATCTTAAATGTTAACACGAGTTGCAAGCTGCTGAGTCATCCATTTCTTTCTACCACTCTGCACATAAATGAGTCACTTTGGCAAGCCCGCGAAGACTGTGTGCAGCCATGTGATTGCCTCGCCTCATTTGACTTGTGGAGTGCAATAGAGGTGCGACAATTAATCAATTAATCGAGCACTAATCGAGTATTAAATTAATTGACAATTTTGATAATCGACAGTTAAGCGGCAGTGTCTAACTTAAAATTGCCCAAATCCTCAGAATTTCAGCCTCTCAACAGTTATTATTCTTAGATTTCCGTAGTCCTCCATGAAAGCAGACTGATTATCTTCGTGATTAATAAAAATCTGACATTTTTCAACATCTGCTTTTACTTTGGAAAAGAATGATCAACATTTATGCCTATTTTCGTAAATATTACGGACCAATACAGTAACTGAATCATGATCAATTAATGTTGATGCATTTTTCTATACTGTCAATTTGAAATATGCGGTTTTTGAATAAAGGGATATATTTTTAAAATAAGATTAATACAAAAATAATTGACAGATTATAATTTATCGATTATTAAAATAATCATTAATTGCAGCCCTAAAATGGAGTCGAACGCCACTAGTGGTTACATTGGATTGGTGAAACAGTATCCGATGAGGAAGTCTGGCTGATGAATATAAATAGATCTACACAAGCGATTATCAATAAATAAAAGTAGCAAGCACAAAGTAGCCCAATGTAATGGCGTAAATTAAAGTACTGTTGTTTAAAAGTAAAAAGTATGTTCCATTAAAACCACTCTGGCAAATACAATTTATCTCAAATGTTACTTAAGTAACCGTAATGGAGTAAAAGTAAAAGTACTACCACCTCTGATTACACTATCTACTCCAAGCCCCATTATACTGTACTGGCTAGCTCTTTATAATATAAAAGTTATACACTAATGTAGGCGGCATGGTAGGTTAATTGACAACTCTAAATTGCCCGTAGGTCTGAATGTGAGTGCAAATGGTTATTTGTTTGTATGTGCCCTGCGATTGGCTGGAAACCAGTTCAGGGTGTACCCCGCCTCCTGCCCGATGATAGCTGGGCTAGGCTCCAGCGCGCCCGCGACCCTAGTGAGGAGAAGCGGCTCAGAAAATGAATGGATGGATGGATACACTAATGTACCATTTATCCAGCAGCACAGTCGTGGTTTCACAACATTACAATTTGGCAGCAAACAGGCAAATGACTACATCTTTAAAGGAAATCTCTGTTAAGGAACAGTAAGTCAAAATCATAACTCCCATAAGTCTGTCTTCAAAATGCAACGTCAAAGGACTTCAGAGGGAAGTGCAGCAGCACGAGAAAAATAAAGAAAAAGAAAAATTGATGCTGTGAAATAAAGGCAACGTGGCTAAATTACGCTATTTTAGGAGGGGAATCCAGGCTGTTTGCTATCTGCTCAGTCATACATCGTAAAGCTGAAGGGGCAACCCTGGAAAAAAACAACCAATGGTTGGTCTCTTTAATTTTAATGAATTCATTTATTTTTATCTACAGAAAGTAATCATCTTACGTGGCTTGAACCCACAACCATTGATTCGGGAAGTTAAATAAAGCATGGGAGACACCGAGCATGTTTTAACACAAGTGTGTTTTATTTAGATGACAGTAAGTGTACACCTCCAACAAAATCAGCTAGAGAAACTCCCTTTATGTTCAACATTCATGACTCATGCAAATGGATTCCCTGTCAAATTGGACTGAAAACATAATGTACTTGAAGCAAAACAAGAATGTTAAAACCAGTCTAGGTGGCGTGTGAAACATTTTACTTTAATCACATTTAAATATGTGTGTATGTGCGTCATGAAATGAATTAGCCATCTATTCCAATATAAGAAGATGAACCTCGCTTGAGTCCGTCTGACATCTGCGGAGAGTCACACAGCTCATCTTGCCTACTGAACATACTGTGAGTGGTCAAGGAAGTTGTGTTATGGAATTTAGAGAGGATATGCTGGATGTGTTTTGGGCTAAAAATATGTTTAAATCAATTCTGTTGTATTTCTTTTTTCAAGAGAATGTCTCTTGTTTGTCCAAAACAATTACAGGAACAGACATTTCCCCAACCTGAGGAATCATGGGTCGCCTGGATGAAGTCATTATAAAGTTGTCCGACGTCTTTGAGGAATACAACACTGACGATGGCAAAAAACGTTTGGACAAGGAGGAGTTTGACGCCTTGGTGCAGAATGAAGTCAATGTTGACAACTTTCAAGTGAGGCCCTTTTGCCAACACAATGAACACATTCACAACATGGGACACATTTACATGCATGTGCAATATTATGTGTGACTTAATGTTTTCTTGATTTTGGGTTTGACAGGGAAACATCACTCTGCAGAATATCATGACCATATTTAAGCAGATGGACAGGAACAATGATGGCGAGCTCAAACTCCTTGAGTTCTGCAGAGCTGTTTCTCAGCTGGTGGTTTTGTACCACCGCAAGAAACACGGGCATGAAAATTAAAAAAAGTACAGTCATATGATCAGGGATAACTATGTTGTTATTATCATACTGCTGTAATTGACTACATATACATTCCTTCATTTGGGTTTAGTACAAAGTTGCTTGTCTTTCTGTATGCTTCTTTTCTTTTCAGGGAGTGAATAAAAAATAAATAAATAAAAAAGTCTTTGGAGTTTCTGGGACTTTATTGTAGTGGTTCTCAAACCTTTTTTTGACATGCATTGGAAGAAAGGAAGAAAACAATTCACAATCCCTCAACACCAAAAATGGTTTAACTTATTGGGAAAAAAAACAATTAGATCAACATTAAAAAAAAGCAAACAAACAAAAAATAACCTAAAAGTAATAATCCATCCATTTTCTGAGCCGCTTCTCCTCACTTGGGTCGCGGGTGTGCTGGAGCCTATCCCAGCTATCATGGGGCAGGAGGTGGGGTACACCCTGAACTGGTTGCCAGCCAATCGCAGAGCACATACAAACAAACAACCATTCGCACTCACATTCACATTCACTTTCACACGTCCGGGCAATTTAGAGTCGTCAATCAACCTACCATGCATGTTTTTTGGGATGTGGGAGGAAACTGGAGGGCCCGGAGACAACCCACGCAGGCACAGGGAGAACATGCAAATTCCACACAGGCGGGGCCGGGGATTGAACCCCGCTCCTCAGAACTGTGAGGCTGACGCTCTAACCAGTCGTCCACCGTGCCATAATACTCCTAGTATTAGTTTTACTATGTTTTTTGTACAAATAAACAAAATAAATACAAGTCATCTTTGTAAATCAGTTTCGTGGCATATTTGCACATTTTGCTCCATCACCAACCAACATCCAACTGTGCTTTTAATAAAGTGTAGTCACACTTGGCCATTTTAACGACACTGGCCTTGGCCTTGGGCAAGATTTCCCCTTTCTCTCCTGTCCCAATGCTACCCGCTACAAACAAGCTGCCGTATAAAGGGGGGGAAAAGCTACAAATTTGACTGTGTATATACCAGGGTTATAATAGTTTAGGATTTTCCACTATAGTTAGTTTTTAATTCGTTTTGACTTTTCTTTTTCAAATTCAGTTTGTTTAAATTATTTTGTTAGTTTTTATTAGTTTTTGTTTTTCAAAAATGCTTTGTTTTAGTTTATTTTTATTAGTTTCAGTGTTAGTTTTATTTTTTTTATTCAGGGTATTTGTCAAGTGTGAGATAAAAAAAAGATCACAATAAGTATTGTCATAAAAATTCAACAAAAAATACCATTTAAAAAAATATATATTAACTTGATGAACAACCATCCACAAATCAAATACATGTACTATATAGCAGCCCAGAGAATTTGAAGTGCAATAAATGCAGTGCATAATCCTGCTTGTAAAGTTAGATTAGATGCATCACAACGTACAGTAAAACCATTCATGAGACATGCTGTAGTATGGCCTTTTTTAAAAACTTGGTTATGTGTTTAACTTACAAAAAACTCAAGCTCTTATTTGCATGTTTTCCTTCCCTTGTTGCTAAGTTGCAAACTTCTCAAGTGGACTTTCAGGTTTGTGACTACATAGACAGATAGATAGAAAGTAAGCTTGCTTTCGCCTCCTGTATATCTAGCGAAAGTGCATCCAGTCTGTTTTTTTTATTTTTATTTTTTTGGGAGTCCATGTGTAGTATATTTCAATAGTACTGAAACCAGACTTCCTTTGGGAGGGTCAAAGGGTGGAAGACCTGTATTCACTCAAACTATCTTTTCTTTGTACGTCTAAATCCCAGGACATCCTTAAATCACTTATATGGATAGTGGGGTGGGCGGCACGGTGGCCGACTGGTTAGAGCATCAGCCTCACAGTTCTGAGGTGCGGGGTTCAGTCCCCGTCCCCACCTGTGTGGAGTTTGCAAGTTCTCCCCGTGCCTGCATGGGTTTTCTCCGGGCACTCCGGTTTCCTCCCACATCCTAAAAACATGCATTAATTGGAGACTCTAAATTGCCTGTAGGCATGACTGTGACTGTGAATGGTTGTTTGTTTCTATGTGCCCTGCGATTGGCTGGCAACCAGTTCAGGGTGTACCCCGCCTCCTGCCCGATGACAGCTGGGATAGGCTCCAGCACGCCCGCGACCCTAGTGAGGAGAAGCGGCTCAGAAAATGGATGGATGGATGGATAATGGGGTTTCCGGCTAGTCCTTGACCGAAACCTGACTGGTATTTACAACCGGGGTCAGGTCATCAGAGAGGACTGGTTTTCATTATCGCAACCAAGGGCCCCAAGGAGGGGGGAAATTGACAGAGTAAAGACACACCCGCAGGGGAGTGCAAGTCCAAATATGGTCATGAGTAGCAGCATCCTTCCGGATGCAACCAGGGAGGGGGCTAATTCCACGCCCAGAAAATTAGAACCTTGATAAACTGAGATCCCGGGGTTTTCGGGGGCTTTTTCGTCGTTCTGGCAATGTAGCAGCTGCTATGACACTAAGGCTTGTTCAATAAATCGAATTAGCCCAAACGCCAAGTGTCTCGAAGTCTTCATTCACCCCACGCCAGACGGAAGTCGGAGTTATCCCGGGAGACCAACGACTCGGAAGCACAGGCGAACGAATTTTAACCACACATGATTATTGTGACAAAGCTTTTCAAGTTTTCCTGCTTTTGCTGAAGTCGTGCTGTGACAATGTCGCAGTAGTTCAATCACCTGCTGTGTCAGCGAGAAAAACTCCATATGTGCTTTCACATCTGCCTTTTGTGGCGGGAAACAGCAGCATTTTGAGACTTTTGGCACTTGTCCGTTTCTCTGAGTTTTCCCCAAAAGACGGAAAAGCAACGAGCAGGTACGTGACGGCGCTAGCTAGTTGGTAGCCGTCTTAGCCATTTCCGTTAACAATACATACGGTATCACCAAAAACAGCTGAAACGGCTTAATACTGGACTGTGTATGTATAAAGGCAAAACATTTGCATGACTTCATTTATCCATCCATCCATCCATTTTCCATACCGCTTCTCCTCACTAGGGTGGCGTGTGTGCTGGAGCCTATCCCAGCTATCTTTGGGCGAGCGGCTGGGTACACCCTGAACTGGTCACCAGCCAATCGCAGGGCACATACTGTATAAACAAACAACTATTTGCACTCACGTTTACACCTACGGGCAATTTTGCATTTGCATTTTAAAAATCAGTGACACATTTTGACTGCTAAGTCCCTCCTGTACAGTAGTTGGCGCTACGTACCACAAAGAGTTGTAATCCACATTTATTATGAGAAGAAGAAGAATCGCTCAGAAGAAGAGGATTTGCCCCAGAGCCAATCTACGACGTCATTCTAAAATAAGTTTTACGGTGATGTCCTAATGAGTGACTGTTTAAAAACACTTTTGTGTTCAGATAGGAGATCGTTTTGCTAGCAGCCACGGGTATCAAGCTAAAGTTAACATTAAGTTACATCTCATGGCGGTAAAAACAAAAAATTATCACCCAGCGCATGCAGTGTGCCAGTCTCTCTCGCCCGCTGGCAAACACAAACACGGGCACATGGACAAGTTACAAATCATTGCGTCTCCAGATGGCCAGTGTCAGCTTCCAACAGCCACTCCACATTAACATGTACATTTAATTTGGGTTGCTGCTTGAATGTCAAAACCAACAGACAATCGGCCAGCTAGCTGGCTAATGCTCTGTTGGTTTAAATGAAATAGAACGTGAAGGAGGCTGGAGGGTTATCATTAACGTTTTGCCCTTTGTCATGTCTCTAAACGGTTGGTATACTGATGTTTTTTTAAAAGCTTTAAAACTGTCAAAAGTGTGTGTGTGTGACTGAGTGAGTGAGTGAGTGAGTGGATAACTGTGTAAGCAGGTTACTCTGTGATTGAAAAAATGTTGAAGTTGTGTGTACATTGTGTTGTAAACGTTAATAAACTTTAATTTATGCGCACAAACCTCATCTTCTGTGTGCTTAGTATGTACATTGCAACATTTAGAGACTGATTACAATTCATTGGTCGAGAAACAAATTCATTTTCATAGTCTGTGGACCCCCTGAAATAGCCTTGGCCACCCCAAGAATAAAAGTCGTATTCCGCCACTGCTTACATGCAAGACTGCATCGACAAATTTGTGGACCTCTTTGAGGAGTACTCCACTGTGGACAGTAACTGTTTGAACAGGGATCAGTTTAAGGCACTGGTGACCGATGAAATCAATTCCCCTGATTATAAAGTAACTGACAAAACACAACAGCAAGCTCATTCTCAACACAGAAAGCGTTTGCAGGTCGTTTTCTTGAAGTGGCCCAATTTGTGTGTCCACAGGGAAAACCCGAGCTATGCGACGTCGACAAGGTCTTTGATGAGATGGATAAGAACAATGATGGCAAGCTCACCTTCCAGGAGCAAATCAGTTGCATGGCCAAAATGATTAGATGTCATCGCAAAAAGGCTGGCATGAGGGGTCGCAAAGGAGGCGGTGGCGGCAGATGAGGCGGTGGCAAGGGTGGCAGGGGCGGCAGAGGTGGTAGAGGAGGGGGCAATGACAGCGACGACGAAGAACGTGGTGGTGGCCGGGGTGGCAGCGGTGGAAGAGGAGGGCACAGTGACGATGATGGCGAAGAATGCGGCAGTGGCAAAGTTGGTAGGGGAGATTTTGATAAATTATATGCCAGTTATGGTCAGTCATCTATTAGTGCTGTTTCTCTAGTTTTTGAGGATTGTCAATGCAAGTAAATACAAAACAATAAAGATTAATCAATTTGGTGATCATGTGTCTATGCCTGTGTCTTTATAGATATTGAAAATAATTGCATCCCCTCATCACCAGTTATCGTGTCATTTTCTTATCTCATATCATATACTATCATATGCCATGTTGTATGTCATGGGTTGGATGGTGAAAGAGTGGTTAGAACGTCTGCAACACAGTTCTGAGGTTCTCGGCTCCGGCATTCTTGTGTGCAGCTTGCATGTTGTCCCTATGCTTGCGTGGTTTTTTTGTGGGTCATGCCATGCCATGTCATGTCATGTTGTGCCATGCCATAGCAGGTCAGGTCAGGTCAGGTGATGTCACATGTCATGCCATGTCATGTCATGTCATGTCATGTCACGTCATGTCATGTTATGCCATGCCATGAGATGTCATGCCATGTTGTTACAGTTGCCATGGAGCTAAAAGGCATGCCAAAAAGCAATTAAAGGAAATGACCTCAAGCACAAATGGAGCTGGAGTACCTGGAGAAAACCTACACAAAGTCTATTTTGTTGTTCAATTTCTTAATCACTGGAGAGGGACATCAGCACCCCAAATTTATTTTTGCAGAAATCTGTAAAAAACTATTCATGAATAGAATAATGATGTAAAGCTGCAATGTGTTTGTGGAAAGCATAAACTGAACTCGATGGAAAAACAAGGGCTGCAATCCAATATTTTGCCTTAATAATTATGTTACATTTTGATGGAGAGGCATGCATCCATCAATACATGTTTATTATGCTTTACATTTTGAGGCCAAACAACTGGCTCCCTCATGAAATATTTACACACCACTGCAAACTACAATCACAACAGTAAACATACCTAATTTTATGGCCAATGTTTGACATGTAGCAACAAAGGTCTTGACTTCAGATCCACATACACAAGTATCATGTGAATATTATTACGAGCTTGTCGATCGCTCGAATGCCTGCACATTCTTGTATTTTTGGTACATTTTCCATTTCATTCCAGTCTTGACAAGAAAATGCCTACATATGTCTATGAACTGAACATTTACAGTATATAGAAATAGGAAGTGATTTTGCTGTCTAATGCTGTCCAACACTCAAATGAAATGCGAACATTCTGCTACTGTCAGTGGTGTGTTGTTGGGTCTGTTTCCAAAAGCTCACTGCCAACATGAAACCTGTTGTGAGAACCGGTTACAGACAGGAACGAACAAGGTGTGTGTCGGACAAAATGAGACCAAAAATAGAAGCACATTTGTCAACGACAACTGGTAAATAACAATCTAGAGTTGTGTGTAAAAATGTATGCCTTTTCAAAGCTAATGTGTTGGTTTGAAATCATTTTAAAGCAAAGGGTGGGACAGTAGGTTATGTTAGAAATAACCCAATAACTAAATTTTGAAAATGAAAAAGGGGCATTCCAACTACAATTTTTTATTTAACAATTGCTCTAAAAATGATTGATATTATTGGAAATGAGTCAGTTTCATTTTCTTGAGCAAAAAATATATAAAGGGAACTCGTTGGTGAAATATGGACCATGAAGACCATATACTGGAGGTCCTTTAAGAATTCAGACATTCAACTGGTTATGACCCCTATGGCAGTGGTCCCCAACCACCGGGCTGGGGAGCAGTACCTGTCTTTAGAACATTTGGTACCGGGCCACACAGAGCGACTGAACAAAAAGTATAGTATAATACTGACATAGAATCACACACAGGGCATTTCACATGGCTCAAAAGGAAGCAAGAGGGTGTGTTGCCAAGTGTTGTTGTATAAAAGGTCTGAAGCTATCGTCTGTTGATATTTCTCCTCTCAAACAGGACCAACGCCATTTGAACTTGTCAGCTGGTCACACAAAGTTTAGTAAGTGGGAGTTTTCTTTTCTAAATAATGAGTGTTAAGCATCAGGTATATATGTGATATTTTCTCCTTCCAGAGCCAACATGAGCACTCAGGCAAGGTTGATAGGCACGACCACACAGCCAAGATTGATAGAAGCAATATGTATTCTCCAGGAAACATTTATAGAGTACTCAGAGAGATCAGGAGAAAGACACACTATGACCAAAGCAGATTTTACTTTGATGCTTCGCAAAGAGTGCTGCATGCAGGTAAGAGAGAGAAAAAATATTTCCTTTCTTCACATTCCTAAGTGGTTTTACTATATTACTGCTTTTGTGTAGCTCGACAGCAATCAGGCACTGACTGACTTCTTCAACCAGCTGGATAGCAATGGTGACGGTGTTTTGGACTTCAATGAGTTTTGTGTTCTTATGGCAACATTCCTTACACTGTTGTCACCTTCATGAAAGCATGCTTTCTATCTTCCTGCATTACTGTTTTATCCATAAAATGTAATGAATGCTAACTGACTCTGTTTGAGCCATATATTATTGGTTGACTCTCTTGTGTGACTAAATAAAATGGTGTTGCACTTTTTATATTGTGTGGTACTATATGTATATCCACTGGACAGCATTTTTCTTTCCATAATCCATCTCACTCTCTCTCTTTCTCTCTCTAGCTCACCAGATAAGGTAATTGAGAACAGATAGATTCTCATTTGGAATGCTGACCTGGCACCAGACAGCAGAGTACTAAAATAAAGCAAAAACAAAAGCATGATATAGTACAAGGCTAAAAACAGGTGCAGCGATCAGGTACAGTATCGCTCACTAACTTTTTAAATGACGATACTGTATTGGAATGAATGAGTTGAGTTTTATTCTTTATTGAAAAATTTTCCAGGCGTTGGAGCAGAAAATTGAAAAAAAGATCGTCCAAAAGTAGTGTAGACTTCGGGAATTAAGAGGTTCATAAAACTGCTGGAACGGAGAGTGTGTGATGGTATGCATGGTGAGCAGAGAGAAAAGATATGGTGGGGTCTTGCTAAAGAGTGTTTTATAGATAGACATGAACTAGTGAATTTCTCTGCGTGAGTGAAGAGAGGGCCAATTAACCAGGAAGTACAGATTCACAGTGGCGAGTGTTAAAGGGAGCACCGGTGACAAAGCGGACAGCAGCCTGGTATACAGTAGGGCGTCTAGGAGAGATTTTGCAACGTTTACATCACTGCTGCCACCTAATGATGTGTTCTCTCTGTGTCAACGAGGTAAGGTGGAAAGTAAGCCAGTCAGCATATGAAATGTATTATTTACTTGTAATAAAGTGCCATAGAGCTCAATTTTATATCAATTAACCCAGTTAAATGACAGACATCTGTGTCCGCAAGGAGGCATACAGGATTAAAAAGGTGATAATTTTACTAGGATTTGATTGACACTGTTGGTTTATTGTTACCATCCATGCTATGTTGCTGATAATATATATATATATATATATATATATATATATAAAACGGTCCAAATATCTGTAGGTCACAGAAATGCTCGCTATATTACTGAAATCAGCAGTTTATAGCGATAGTTTTTTATTGATTTTTGTAGTATTCTTACTTACTGTAATGTCCTCACATGTGGGAAAGGAGAGCCATAGTGGCAATGCAATTTCAGGCAATTATTGAATGGTAAAAGACACATAAACATAAGCATACTCACATAGGAGCAACTGTAAGTCACATTTCAACCCCCTAAAAATTCTACTTGAATAAGGTGTAACGGACACGCCAGTAAAGATGACATCCAGCACCCCCAGTCTCGTGCTGTTCTGCATACCTGCCTCGGCTGCCCCGCTGAGCCAGTCTGCGTACACAAGACATCTAAGGAAAGCCTTGTCTGTTTATCAAAGAAGCACAGGAGTTTTAACTTCGCAGACGGACCAGCCAGTTCCAAGTACCTCATCAAAGCTGAGACACGGATAACTGGTTTCACACTCGGACGCAAAGTTAATTAACTTTCACCCCCAGTCAGCGTGAAGAGTCTCACCAACAAAGACTTCTCGTTTTTTGGGACACTGGCTTGATGACCAAGAAGGTGAGGAACCCGCCGTTTGGTGGCTCTTCATTAAGCAACAGTGGCATTTGTTCCTTCCGTCTGGGAGAATGGATGTAGCACTAGCGACACCCACAGGTAGTGGAAAGCTACTGCAACTCCGGATGAACTAATTACAATCTTCACAGGACTTGAATGTTATATAATATTAATTATTGGATTTAAGATAACGAGACCATTTTCCAGCTTTGCATTGTCATACGACAACCTCTTTAATCCTTGTAATGAATGTTTCAATGGTATGTGGTTGTTGAGAACACTGTAATATTTTCAATGTGCCAGTTGTGTTGCGTGGGATGAAACGTATCTGACAAACAGATTTGACATTCAAATTTGCATAAATACAATCACTAGTGCGCTATTGGGATGGTAACACTGGTGGCGTTCATGCATCCATCCATCCATCCATTTTCTGAGCCACTTCTCCTCACTAGGGTCGTGGGCGTGCTGGAGCCTATCCCAGCTATCATCGGGCAGGAGGCGGGGTACACCCTTTTTTAGAATTTTTAGAATCATCTTTTATTGTCATGAACATGCATGCATGCACACGAAATTTGTTCTCTGCATTTAACCCATCACAGTGAACCCATACACATGTTAGTGGAACACACTGGAGCAGGGGGCAGCTGAAGCACCCTGAACTGGTTGCCAGCCAATCGGAGGGCACATATAAACAAACAGATTTGAAAAGGACAGTTTCACACCACACACCAATCCGGCCGCACCTGCGACCACAATCACACCTCTGACCTCTGCGTTAACCATCCATGAACAGGATGTGAGACGCATCTTCAAACAACAAAAGATTAACAAAGCGGCAGGCCCGGACCACGTGTCTCCATCCTGCCTCAAAGTCTGCGCGGACCAGCTCGCGCCAGTCTTCACTCAGATCTTCAACAGATCACTGGAAATGTGCGAAGTTCCATCCTGCTTCAAACGCTCCACCATCATCCCAGTCCCCAAGAAACCTGCAATCTCGGGTCTGAATGACTACAGGCCTGTCGCTTTGACATCTGTGGTCATGAAGTCCTTTGAACGTCTTGTGCTGGACCACCTCAAGAGTGTCACAGGTCCCCTGCTGGACCCCCTGCAGTTTGCCTACCAAGCGAACAGATCTGCGGATGATGCAGTCAACATGGGACTGCACTTCATCCTAGAACACCTCGACAGTGCAGGGACCTACGCGAGGATCCTGTTCGTGGACTTCAGCTCAGCGTTCAACACCATCATCCCTGAACTCCTTTCATCCAAGCTTCTCCAGCTCAGCGTCTCACCTGCCATCTGCCAGTGGATTACCAGCTTTCTGACGGGCAGGACACAGCAGGTCAGGCTGGGGGAGGCCACCTCATCCACACGCAGCATCAGCACTGGGGCGCCCCAAGGTTGTGTCCTCTCTCCGCTGCTCTTCTCTCTCTACACGAACGACTGCACCTCAGCGAACCCGACTGTCAAACTCCTGAAGTTTGCAGATGACACCACTGTCATCGGCCTCATCAAGGACGGTGACGAGTCTGCATATCGACAGGAAGCGGAGCGGCTGGAGCTGTGGTGCGGCCGACACAACCTGGAGCTGAACACGCTCAAGACTGTAGAGATGATCGTGGACTTCAGGAGGCATCCTTCGCCACAGCTGCCCCTCACGTTGTCCAGCTGCTTTGTGTCAACCGTCGAGACCTTCAAGTTCCTGGGAATTACAATCTCTCAGGACCTGCAGTGGGCGACCAACATCACCTCCGTCCTCAAAAAGGCCCAGCAGAGGATGTACTTCCTGCGGCTTCTGAGAAAGCATGGCCTGCCACCAGAGCTGCTGAGACAGTTCTACACAGCGGTCATCGAATCAGTCCTGTGTTCTTCCATTACAGTCTGGTTTGGTGCTGCTACAAAAAAGGACAAACTCCGACTGCAACGAACAATCAAAACTGCTGAAAGGATTGTCGGTACCCCCCTACCCATTGAGGACTTGCACGCTGCCAGAACTAAGACAAGAGCGTGCAAAATCCTCTCGGACCCTCCCCACCCTGGTCACCAGCTCTTCCAGCACCTTCCCTCAGGTAGGCGCTACCGATCAATGCAAACTAGAACTAGTAGACATTCCAACAGCTTCTTCCCTCTTGCAATCAACTTCTTGAACAGCTAACTTACAATTCCATTACAACAAGCTGGCAATTTTTTGACTTGAGTTCGTTGTCACATTTCTGTATTATGTATTACTCGTGCACTCACTGTAGTTGTCTCGCCGTGCTGCACTATTTGCATATAGTGGCCACTCATGCCAGAGTAGTATCTGCTCCATTTGCACACTGATTGAGGAGTATCTGTAACATCTGCACAACCATTGTCCCAGATTATCGCAGTACTCGTCACTTTAAACCGCATACACTCCTTGAAGTCTCAGTGCCCTTTGCACAATGGTCATTGCACCGGACTATTGCGATATTAGCCATTCGAACTGAGGACTCTGCATCTTTTTGCACAATTGTTGTTTGTTGTTGTTTTCTGTTAATGTCTTTATGTCTCCAAAGTGTTCTGTAAATTGACTGTCTGTTGTACTAGAGCGGCTCCAACTACCGGAGACAAATTCCTTGTGTGTTTTGGACATACTTGGCAAATAAAGATGATTCTGATTCTGAAACAACCATTCGCACTCACATTCACACCTACGGGCAATTTAGTCGTCAATTAACCTACCATGCATGTTTTGGGGATGTGGGAGGAAACCGGAGTGCCCGGAGAAAACCCACGCAGGCACGGGGAGAACATGCAAACTCCACACAGGCGGGGCCTGGGATCGAACCCCGGACCTCAGAACTGTGAGGCAGACGCTCTAACCAATCGTCAACCGTTCCGCCATAAATGAAAGCTTTTGTCCTGTTTTAATTATCATAATACAAAGTCGTGTTCACTATTATACTTTAAAAAGGAAAATATAAATTCATCCATCCATCCATTTTCTGAGCCGCTTCTCCTCACTAGGATCGCGGGCGTGCTGGAGCCTATCCCAGCTGTCATCGGGCAGGAGGCGGGGTACACCCTGAACTGGTTGCCAGCCAATCGCAGGGCACATACAAACAAACAACCATTCGCACTCACAGTCACACCTACGGGCAATTTAGAGTCTCCAATTAATGCATGTTTTTGGGATGTGGGAGGAAACATCAAAAAACATTTATAGAAAAAACCCTGCTGCATCCCTGCATATGACATGTGTCATAATTTGATCTATTATCCGTGGGCCCGACGTCACGGTGGTGCTCGGGCTCTGGATGCCGCAGCCGCCGCCTGCGTCCGGCGGCGTGACGTCGCCGCTCCCGGAGCCGTTACACGCTGAATGCTGAGGCGGCGATGGACATAACGCTTGCCCCTCGACATCCGCCATTCGTTACAGCACTTGTGCCATCTGCCCCGGTTCAGAAAACGGCGAATACGCGATGGATATATGCCGCGTCGTGGCAGGCTAATCAGTTGTGCTAGCAAAACAGCTCAACTGGCCGGCAGAGCGAAAAACGCCGAAAGAAGCCGACGAATGACGAGCCGTGCCTCAACGTGTTCAAGTGAGCTCCATCAGGGGTCGCTGTTGGTTAAAGCCAGTGTTTCACAAATTGTTTTTTTTTTTTTTTTTTTGGCCAAAGCACCAGCACCAAATAGACAAATCTCACGGCACGCCGCCAAGCAAAAAAAACGTCACACAACGTATGAATACTGAAATTTTAATCTTTTTTTTTTAATAGGTATGTTAGCATCTGTCGATTCGGCGGCCGCCTATAGTTTCCAAGCGGTGGATCACGTCTTTCACCGATTGGCAGGGATACCCTTTTATTTATTTATTTTATTTTTTATTTTTTGGGTATCCTTTTTTATATAAGTAAAACATAATATCATAACATTTAGCTACTTAACATTATAAATCAGCATAAATTACACCAGTGACAAATCTACGGAAAAGATGAGGTATTTAAAATGGTGGCCATTGCAGGAAAAATCACAATTCTTATAAATATATCAGCTAATCATAGTTTTATCACTTTTTTTAATCGCATTTCCTTACCCCTTACTATAAATTCTGTAACAACAGTGACGTATTTTAAATACTCGTGAAATTTCGAGTTAATTCTTAATATTGTCAATATTTGTAGAGTAGGAGCCGACTTACCGAGTGCTTTTCAAAGTGGCCACGCCTCCAATTACCTCTTGCCCCCAAAATGATAAAATGTACATCAGGCCTGGATAGGCTATTATTTACTATGTTTACTTTTGATATACTAAAGGAATAATGCTTTGTAACAGCTTTTGTGTATGAACTGTAACCTGTGTGGAATTGTCTCTCTCAGACAACAATAACACATGATATATCACATAAGGATGATTGAACCTGTTGAATGCATGAGAGAATTGTATTCACATGGAAGTATATACATTTATTTGGATTTTACAATATACTAATGTAATGCTGAATTGCTTAGAACTTAACATGTTGAGATGAAATGTATTGGTTGAAGTCAAGACATATGAAATATGCTTGGAAATGGATATATTTACCAAAAAGAAGCCTATTTGAGTGAGCAAATAAGAGGTCAGGTCAGGATAACACTGACGCCATTTTGAGGGAAAAACAGGTGCTTCCCACTCAGGTCAAAATAAGGACACGCTGAGAGAAAAAATAGGAGGTCAGGTCAGGACAACGCTGATGTCATATTTTAGAAAAAGGGAGTTTCTAAGAAAACCGAGGTTTTAAAAGCCTTATACGAGGGAGGAGCGGGACTTCCTATCCTGACCAGGACAGGGAGACACACGCTCTTTTCTTTCGCAATACTAAGGGACACGCTGGCCGGAGGGATTTATCAAGCTACTTGGATAGTGACTCATTTTTGAATATTCCTCCTTAAATTGGGTAAGACTACAATATTATTATAATAAGGTAACTAATAGAACCGCTATTGGTGTTGCGTGAAAAAGGGGAAGAGAGCTAGTCAGCTGTCCAGGTTTCTTATATTCCAAATTATCTTATTATTATTAATTCGGCATCACGGCTCTGTAGGACTTGATCACTCCTTAAGGCTCACTCAAAAGGCAATACTTGTTTTATGATACATTATTTTTAATTTCTTCTATTTCTTTCTAATTTTTGTTATTATTATTATTATTGATTTTTTATATTATAAACCCTTTCTGTCATATTATCATTTTAACCTTAAGTAATCACTGAAATAAAAACTTTGCTTTAATTCTATTCTATCTTTGTCATTCTTATAATGAGAAGTTATCTCATTTTTAACACTCAACCTCTTATAAGTGATTGAACGTCGACGATACCCATAACATCGGGTAGTAACTCTATTCCAAAACTTAACTCATTTATATTACTTCGGCTTAACAATAAAACAAATCCGTACGGTTCTAACAAGGACTGTTAAACTTACTAGGTCTTTAACAAATGCAATCGATTTTTAGAGATGGAACTGTTGTAAAAACAGAGTATTTACGATATTACCCTTTTACTCGGTGTGGTTACTCATCAAGGGGTGATACGTGAAGGCAGACCGGATTGGCTCTGTAAAACTAAAGGCAGTTAGCACACCTAGGCGAATTCATCTCGACACCGGCTTAACAGCTCCTCATCTCCTTGCTTATACGGCGTTAGAGCCGGTAAACGAAAAAAGGGGGAGTTTGACCCTTTAAACGGAGAGTCGGTCAGGACATTTTTCCCGATTAGTCCTGCGGATAAGCGAAATCTGACAACATGTTGGTGAAGGAAATAGGGGTGATGAAGAAGTGATGGGTAAGTACGGCATCCAGGAAAGGAACTTCGAGGGACAGATGGTGGTAGACTTGGCAAAAAGGATGCAAATGGCTGTAGTGAACACTTTTTTCCAGAAGAGGCAAGAACATAGGGTGACCTACAAGAGCGGAGGTAGAAGCATGCAGGTGGATTACATTTTGCGCAGACGATGTAATCTGAAGGAGGTTACCGACTGTAAGGTTGTTGTAGGGACTCGACTCAGGACAGAAGTGAGTATTTGCGAGCAACAGTATGGTTTCATGCCTAGAAAGAGTACCAGATGCATTATTTGCCTTGAGGATGTTGAAGTACAGAGAAGGTCAGAAGGAGCTACATTGTGTCTTTGTAGATCTAGAAAAAGCCTATGACAGAGTACCGAGAGAGGAACTGTGGTACTGCATGCGGAAGTCTGGAGTGGCAGAGAAGTATATTAGAATAATACAGGACATGTACGAGGGCATCAGAACAACGGTGAGGTGTGCTGGAGGTGTGACAGACGAATTTAAGGTGGAAGTGGGACTGCATCAGGGGTCAGCCCTGAGCCCCTTCCTGTTTGCAGTGGTGATGGATAGGCTGACAGATGAGGTTAGACTGGAATCCCCGTGGGCCATGATCTTTGCAGACGATATTGTGATCTGCAGTGAAAGCAGGGAGCAGGTGGAGGAACAGTTAGAAAGATGGAGGCATGCACTGGAAAACAGAGGAATGAAGATGAGCCAAAGTAAGACAGAATATATGTGCATGAATGAGAGGGGAGGTGGGGGAAGAGTGAGGCTACAGGGAGAAGAGATAGCAAAGGTGGAGGACTTTAAATACTTGGGGTCAACCGTCCAGAGCAATGGTGATTGTGGTCAGGAAGTGAAGAAACGGGTCCAAACAGGTTGGAACGGGTGGAGGAAGATGTCAGGTGTGTTATGTGACAGAAACGTCTCTGCTAGGATGAAGGGCAAAGTTTATAAAACAGTGGTGAGGCCAGCCATGATGCACGGATTAGAGACAGTGGCACTGAGGAGACAACAGGAAGCAGAGCAAAGGAAAGTTGTTGACCCATTTGGGATGCGCTCATAACTTCCCTGCCGGTTTACCTGGTGGCGAGCCAAGCTCTGGCCCTCAGAGGCCTGCGGAATCCGTCAGGGATGCCGACAGCTGCTCGTTGAGGCCCCGCCGACCGATCGTGGCTAGGGAAAGTGATCGAAGCCGCATGGTCGACTTCTTTGATCGAAAACGCCACCGCCTTGGTTGCGGCGGGCGTTTGCGCACGTGGTGGCACCTGGAGGTGCCCGAGGACAAAAAGGGAACAAAAGAAGGGGGAGGTGTGGCCGGGGGCCACCCAGCTGCCGAGCTACCAGCACAGAAGGAAAAAGAAGCATGAACTCAACTCTACTCCAGTTTCACTGAGAAAGGAGTGAGTTTAGAGTTAAATACCCCAGGGGCGGGGCGTAGGAAGAGGGCGTGCCGACTTGGAGAAGACAACGCCCACCAGCCTGAATCTTTTCCACAAATTTGAGTCAATAGGTTTTAAAATAATAATCTCAAACACTCACAACTTTGTACTCTCACGCACAGAATCATTGTTTAAACTTTGGTCCTGGCAGATGGGTTGTTTATTGTTCAATACAAAATTTCGTACTGTTTGATTTCAAATCATAACCAGCTTTCAAAAATCATGCAGAAGACCTGTCAAAGTGAGAATGGGGACACAGACACCAAGGCATACATTTGGAATATTTCTACAGTTTTCAAGGTATAAAAACGGACATTTATCTTCTGTTAACAAACATCAAAGGCACATCCACAAGTTCTGCTTGGAGTTCCTCTCAACACCAGTGGGTGGCGCCTCACGCACATGGGTGAATATTAACCACATAGTCTGATTGAAGGGAGTGTCTCTCCAATCTTTTGGTCGGGGACGGAGTCTTTTGAAGACATGAATCAAGATTTGACGGGAATCTGCTAATTCGGTTAAGGTCCACTTGACGTACACCAGGCATTGTCCTAGTGGGCGTCTCACAGCAGGGCAGCGTGGAGGAGTGAGAGTTCTCAGGTGGTCTCTGTAACGCCTCAAAGTTGCGGCGTGCATGTCCGCTACACAACAATGATGCATTGAGTTAAACCGGCCAGGCCAGCCTGGAGCCCAGGTCCACATGCTGGCTGTCAAGTTGGACTATCTTTTGAATTATTACTATTATTTTTTTACCCCTACCTCTCTCTTCCGTCTTTCTCGGTTATGTGGGAACACTCACAGCTGACAACCAGGTGCTCTGAAGCAGCCACACCAGCAAACCATCTGAAGGGAAGATGCTTTTTCAGCTAGCTAACTGCATGTCACACTTGTGCTGAATAACCACTGATACAAACAAAGGCGCTGAAGTTCTTATTTAATTTGGTTAGGGGCGAATCATGTCGGACTCCAAAGTGTGTCACGCTGCGCCATTTTAGCCACAACCAAAAAAAACGCTATTGCTCCACAATTGAATACTGGTTCTCAGTCTTTGCACGTTTTCAGCAATTAACTTCAAATATGTAATATATATTTAGAAACAAATCTCTGCATTCACTGTACAGGGTCTTTAATTATGCTCTTATTAAAAAAAATTTTTGATGGATTCTTTTTTGGAAGTTTTATGCTGTCCCCCAGACTGTCTCCTGTCACTGTCCGATGTAAAATCCATCCTTCCATCCATTTTCTGAGCCGCTTCTCCTCACTAGGGTCGCGGGTGTGCTGGAGCCTATCCCAGCTGTCATCGGGCAGGAGGCGGGGTACACCCTGAACTGGTTGCCGATGTAAAATGTCAAAAATAAAAAAGATGTTTTGCTTAAGTTAGTTTAGCAGGTTTGTGGGGAATGTTTTTATTTATTTTTCTCAATCTGCTGTGCTTGTCACAATGTCCCTGTTCTAAATAATTACAATGAGATTGAGAAGTTTTTTTTTTGTTACCAAATCCCTTTTTACAGTAACTTCAACCAACTAGTTGATGATAGTTGAACCAACTATCATCCTTGATGTCTGATTTCAAAATGAGCTATCCATCAATTTGTTGTGTACTGTGTATGTAATAATATGATGAGGCGATTAAACAATTATTTGGTTTCACAGTCATAACGGGCCGCACCTCTGAGGGAAACCGTAACTATAATGTGACAAAAATGAGTTTGACAACCCTCGTGATTCTCAAGATGTGAAATGTATACCACTAGCAGTATGCGGGCTCCCTCTAGTGGTATGCGAAAGAATCACGGAAAAAAGCCCCCAATTGTGTTTATGGAACGATAACCCGCTCTACTCTGCCTCTGATTGGCTATTGGCTAGCAGCAAGACTCGTACTTTTAGCTGATAATGATTCCCTGAAGCACTTCAGTAAGACACACATACGTGGGTAAGCAATGCTATATGTCCGTGGACGCAGATTGTACAACAGACAGTCAATTTACAGAACACTTTGGAGACATAAAGACATTGACAAAAAATAATTGTGCAAAAAGATGCAGTCCTCTAGCAGCAGTTTGAATGACTAATATCGCAATAGTCCGGTGCAAAGATCATTGTGCAAAGGGCGCTGAGACTTCAAGGAGTGTATGCGGTTTAAAGTGACGAGTAGTGCGATAATCTGGGACAATGGTTGTGCAAATGTTGCAGATGCTCCTCAATCAGTGTGCAAATGGAATAATACAATCTTGTGATAATTATGCCGGAACTATGCGCAACAAAGGCCTGGGACCCATGCAAACAACACAATCTTTTCTCGCTACATTTGCTGCTTGTTCCATCAATAGTAACCAATTGTTATTTTGTCCTGAAACTCCTGTGACAACAAGGAACCAATCATCAGTAGTTATGTTGTTAACCATTAAAATTTGTCTACCTTTCTTTGAAGTTTTCAATGCCATTTTTGGTTTAACACGGTTCCTATAACACAATACTACTTGGAAGTGGGGATCTTTTCCACCAGAATAGGCCCACAAGCTCACTATCAAACACATTGGGTGACTTGTATTTCAATATTAAACTATGGGCCGTTTTGCTTATGTTAAACTTCTTTCTTTGTTCTTTTGCTGTTCTTTTTGACCAACTAGACCAATCATAACCTGTTTCACCAATAAGGTGTTTCCATTCAAAACCTATAGTTGCATACCAGTCATATCTAAATCCCCAATTCTGCCCATTCTCTTGAGCATCATTGGTGAGAGCCGCATATGGAATTATGATTAAAGCAGCTTGATTTTGGGGGCACAAAATATTAAACCGTTTTGCCGCATTTGGAGGCCATGCCCACAATTTTGATCATCAGCTGTACTCCTTTTGATACGAGTTAATGATTCAAAAATTTTTTTTTTATTATTATTATTGGGTTCGTCATATTGGTCCAGTTGGTAGGTGATTTTCTATCTAAAAAATGGGTTTTATCATTGAGGGTGGGACGTCCCATGTACCACAAAAACAAAACCAACATCATAGTAGCCAAAGTTGCTACGTAACAACTTATCGAATCTCATAACCAACGTGGGTGTGCCTTTCTGCTGAGTTCTCACTAAAAGGGTTGGTGTCTTTTTTCTTCACTGACCAGCAAGCGTTTTCAGAATCTACACATCTGCTCCCGCTTCGTTATCAGACTTTTGCTCACCTTCCCTGTTTGAGTACTCAGCTGAAATGACTCTTACAGTGTGTTAAATGAACCCACATGTTTCTTTCTGCTATTTTTTAGGGCTGTAAAGTGTCAATCTATCTGTGCCACCATCCCTCCGGTTGAGACGTGACACAGCATGTCTCAATATAGCAGCCCATTTGAATAGTTTTTTTTTTTTTTTTTTTTTTTCCTGTGCTAATGTAAATTTCATTTTGTAGTTTTGCACTTTGTTTTTCCCAATAATTGCGTTCTTGTTGTGGAATACTCATATTGGCTATCATTATAGATTGTACCATCTTTATTTATCATTAGTTTGCATGCCTCGATTAATGCTACTAATTCAGCAGCTTGTTCAGCCAATTCCTGTCAATCATGCTGCGTGCCTTCATCATTAAGGGTATTAGTGTGGCTGGATTTAAGGTTGTGCATCGCTCAACAGTCAAATGTGGTTCTGATAGCAAGATGGCAATGCAAGATAAATGTCTTGCAGGTGATTTGCAATAGGAGAGCAGACACTGTATGTGGGACCTTTAGGGTGAACTGCTCTCTAGTTGAAAAATAAGCTATTGGTCTTAGCTTATCACCGTATTGTTGTGTAAGTACGGAGGTCATGCAATAGCTTTTACAATCTACCATTTGAATGAATGTTTTATCATTAAATTTGGAAGGCCTAGCGCAGCACTGGAGACCAAATGTTGTTTAATGTCACAGAAGGCCTTTTCTGCCTCTGTACTCCATTAAACAGGTGATGTAATTTTAAGGTTGTTTTCATATATTAATTTTGACAATGGTGCAACAATTTCTGCATAGTTTGGAATCCATGCTCTACAATAATTTGTCAGACCTAAAAATGATTATTATATATTTCTTCGTCTGTGGTTTAGGATTTTTTAAGACTATAGCTCTCCTGTCTTCTAATATAGTCTTTCCTCCTATACTTAAATTATGGCCTAGATATTTAACTTGTCTTTTACATCATTGCAATTTATTTTTTGTTAACTTTATGTCCCTCTTCTGTTAGATGATGTAGTAAAGTCAATGAATCCTTGCATGTGTCTTCATCTGTAGATGCCAGAAGACATGCGTGTTGTCATAACTTGTGAATAATTAGCTAGACTTTCACAGTAACCTTGCAGTAATCTAGTAAATGTATATATATATATATATATTTTTTTTTTCTCAAATGTGAATGCAAACCAAAATTGACTGTTATTTTCTATTGGTACTGAAAAGAATGCATTAATGCATTAATGCATTAATGTCCACTACTGTAAACACAGTAGCGTCTGGTCTTAATGAATTTAACAATGTGCGTGGGTTTGGTACGCATGCTCTGTATTACTGCAGCTCATCACATTCTTTTTTATCTTCTATTTTTGTGATAAGCTCCAAGGCTGCAGACAACAGCCTTTCCCACGTTTAACGGTGGCTTGTCTTTTATTTTTTATATAATTTGATTCCTGCAACGCGGCTATTTTTTGTGTATTTAACCAACCATTAAAGCCGTGTTCGGTTATCCCTGTCTCTAAATATAAAATTTTATCAGGATCCTGTTTCTTTTTTTCTTTTAAATTTAATTTAATGAACCTCCAACCTTTACACTGCAGTGTATTCCTGTTTTTTATTTTACTACTTCCTTTCCCCATTTGAAAGAATTTGGTTCAGTGTATTACTACCTAGGGTAGTCTAGAACACTGTTTCTTTTCAGTAGGACGGTGATTCAAATTTACTTTCTGTGGTAATTCTCACTTCAACTCTTTCGAGTGGAGAATTCTTGCCTTTGCATCCACAAAAGTCCACCGTTTACTTTCCCACTGTTTTGGTATGGAATGAAAAACCTAGTGGTTTCCCATTTCCCATTTACACTCTCATTCAAACAGTTTTCATTCACACTGGCTCGTCAGAGGACTCCGCCGTCCCATACGGAATTTAACTACGTCTGTCAACAGCTCATTAGAGGACTCCGCCATCCTATACGGAATTTAACTACGACGCCATGAAACTTTCCTAGTTTCTTTATTCTACCCGCCATTGACTAGTATCCACAGGGTTTATTAAACACGGAATTTAAGTACGTACAGGACTCCGCCGTCCTCGCGGAATTTCTGGACTCCGGCGTCCTTTTTCCTAAAAAAAATTTAAAATTTAACTCACCAGTCGTCTTCAATCCTGTGGATTGTCGTCAACCTTCAGATCCCAGTTGAGGAGAACAAAGACCAGTCCCGTAAAGGGTCTTACTTGCCGTGGCCACGGTCTCTTAACTGGAAGTCGGCTCCACAACTGGAATCCTCGGGTGTGTTGACATCCGGCTCGAAGGACCAATTTAATGTTGGATTTATCTTACCCAACATTATAAAAAATAGACACAAAAGGAATGAAGACGCTGGTTTCTTTTTCTCATGAGGAGGGCGTATGGGAGATTGTTCAGATCACAGCCTCTCAACACGCTCTAACCAATCTCTCCCGTCGCTCCTGCATTTATTTGAAAATAGGAGGGTTTTTCCCAGACATAATGTTCTAAACAATAAGACACAACACAAAACATTGGACCAACACCTGTCACGTCCCCGACCACATCCGATCACGTCCTTGGTCCAGGCGCCCTTCCATCGGATGATGCTGAGTCATCTTTTCGAAGGCGAGACATCTAAAATCGTCCATAATACTAATGCAAGCTAAGCAAATAAATGATAACTTCTAGAATATATTTAACAATCACGTTTTATGCGTCCCTGCTCCTTTTTGTGTGTCACAGACGCGTGACGCACATCAAACGAGATCCCCTGCCGTATCATGAGAATGCAATGTCAAACATGTCATTTTCTAATAGCCTCCATGAGATATAAGCAGAAAAGCAATGTAATGAAAAGTAAACAGCGATATATTTTCCACAAAATCATTTCCTCACATCTTTCCATGAAGCCCACCTAAAAAAATGTTCCAAGTCTATATTTTATAAAAGTACAACTCCATGAACTCAACTTATTTACATTACTGTTTTCCTCTCCAAATCAATGAATCAAATATAGCCACATATAACCCATTGCTGAAGTCAAATAGAGCTTTCTGTTGGTCTTTGAATCCATTCTGTTTAGAAAGAACTATCAATGGTACTGTAGCTAATGTGGGAGAGCTCTTTAACTCATTCCCAGCCGGCCCCTCCCATTTTGATTGATACCTGCCTGTCACGTGGCAGCGAATGAGTTAATCTTCGATGTATATTTTTAGGCTTTTTCATGTTTTTGATGTACTTCTTTCCTCGTCACCAAGCATTGTAAATGACGCCGAAGCACAAGTTCTGTATTTGATACGTAGGCTTCTGAAGATTTGGGAAAAACAACACAATTCAAGTCAGAGATTCAAATAAGTCACGCCAGGCGTAGGTTTAGACCGACTTTCTGCCACCAAATTGTCACTTAGCCAGGCACATCGCAAAGGACACCCTTGCCCAACTTGGTGTTGACCTTTCTGCCAAATTTTCAAACACGCACAGCGAGCCTTGCGTTTGCACAAAAATCAGGATATGCCGGCATTTGTGCCCTGCCGCATATGCCCTGCCTACGAAAGTGACAAACATGCACATAGTGACATTTATTTTATTGAAGTACTTTTTTAAAAATATGTTTAATGAGGAACGGTTGAACGGTTAGACGGTTGTATTGTACACTAAAGGAGGTTTGTTAGTGCATAAAGGTTAACCAGCTGCTTTTCCAGGATTTGCTTGTGATTCAGTCTTTTCATGGGAGCCCTCCTCCTATTGGCTAGCTCAGTGCACTGGTTGGTGCGGTGGGAGTGGATAGTGGCAAGATAAAAGGAGAGAATGTCTCTTGCCCTGTATACACCCATACATCTACTCATCAACACACTCACGTCACACTGTACATTTGTCTTTTTTTTTTACACCAAAAGGAGAGGGAGAGATTCACAATATACCACTTTTGGTGCTTTTGGTGCTGGAAAGGTGAGTAACTCATACAGGCGCACACATGCATACACACACTTGTAATCCTATTTCAGATTAGTGTAAGGATAATGGCCTCTCAAGTGAAGAAAGGGTGAAGTACACTTGTTGCAGCGCAAGGGCCAATGTTCCTGTGCTGTGTTGCTTATGTTGTGTAACTGTAAAGTGGCAATAATATGGGCAAATTATGTATATTTGCACTCCTTTTTATTGTGGTTGCTATGCGTAATGTACAGTTGCAATTGTTGTGATCACGCAAATTGTATTGTATTGTAAACTGTATTTATTTCTTTATTTAAGCTTTTTTTGACATAATGGGAAGGTTATGGATAGAGGATACACTTTGCAATTGTAGATAAGGTGAAAATGTGTGACCCCAAAAAGTTGTACAGTATATCTTTTACAGACAGATTGTCTCTTCATATCACTACAATATTTTTAAACCGTTAATCACATCAGTAAGTGAAGGACATAAATAAAAAAAATGCATTTCACAAATAGAATATTGTTTCATTCTTCTCCATTTTGATTTAAATTAACCTTATGTAGCTAAGTAATATACTGTAACATAATTAATTATTAAAAACTCTAAATATGCCTTCCATGTGTACACCACTGCAAACTACAACCTCAATAATATTAATTCATTTAAAAGTGAAAATTATTTGCATTGCTTTTAATATCACACTTGTGCAGGTGTACCCCAATATTGTGACCAATGTGTGCTTATCAAGAAACTCTCTAGTTTGAAACTTAAATGCATGTAATAAAAATAATAATAATAATAAAAAAAAATTAAAAAAAAGGAAAGAAGAAGAAAAATCTGTACTACTCTGATGCAAAGTATGTCTTAATAAAAAAAGTGCAGCTGATGCGTCATACTGTATATGACAATGAAAAATATTTCGGGAATTTCTGTTGTATTCCCCAAACAGTGCGTACCATGAATGCAGTGGAGTTCCGGCGTCGAGGGAAAGAGATGGTCGACTTTATAGCTGACTATTTGGAGAACCTGGAGCAGCGACCAGTCTATCCAGATGTGGAACCAGGCTATCTCAAATCATTAATCCCGAGTGAGGCACCACTGGAACCAGAGAGCTACGAGGATATAATGAAGGATGTGGAGCGAGTCATAATGCCTGGGGTAACCCTTTCCCCCCCATATTCTCATTTGTTGATGCATTTTACAGTATAGTAATCTGTAATTTGTCTCATGTTCTTCCAGAATATACTGTAGCAGGCAACACCTCATATTATTGTATGTTACTGTGCAAATGCAGAAAAGTAGAAATGAAGAAACTTACTCAAAGCCAATTCAACGTGCCCTTTTAACAATAACAAAAGAAGTGATTCTACCACAACCCAGTGGTGTGATGTCCATTGAGAATCACCAATTTGAGAACATAATGTTCCTTTTATTTCATTGTTCGGTGATCATGTGGGACTGGTAGTGTAGTGGGGCACATGACAGACTTACATGCAGTCTGCAGTTACTGTAGGTTTGAATGCGAGGCCGACACTTTCAAGCCGCAGCTGGACTACACTGTCTGAAACACTGGGCTCTATTTTCGTAGACAGGGTATATGCGGCGGGGCACAAATGCTGGCATATCCTTATTTTCGTGCAAGTGCAAGGCTTGACAATTTGGCAGAAAAATCAACGCCAAGCGGGGCACGGTGTGTACTTTGCGATGTGCCTGGCTGAGTGACAATTTGGTGGCAGAATGCCAGTGTAAACTTACGCCTGCTGAGACCACGTCTAACTTTAAGCACAGTGGGTCTAACGCGATTTTGGTGAATCTGATCAGGGCAGAGACACACAGATATGCAAGCTCCGCGAATGTGTGTTGGATGCCAAACGTATTCCATTCATAAATTTGTGAACAGCAGGCATCAAACCCTATAAATCACTGTATAAATCCATCCATCCATCCATTTTCTGAGCCGCTTCTCCTCACTAGGGTCGCGGGCGTGCTGGAGCCTATCCCAGCTGTCATCGGGCAGGAGGCAGGGTACACCCTGAACTGGTTGCCAGCCAATCGCAGGGCACATAGAAACAAACAACCATTCGCACTCACAGTCATGCCTACGGGCAATTTAGAGTCTCCAATTCATGCATGTTTTTGGGATGTGGGAGGAAACCGGAGTGCCCGGAGAAAACCCACGCAGGCACGGGGAGAACATGCAAACTCCGATTGAACCCGGGTCCTCAGAACTGTGAGGCTGACGCTCTAACCAGTCGGCCACCGTGCCGCACTGTATAAATCAAATCCTTATTATTAATTTGATTATTATTATTTTGATTATTGTATTTTTTAAATCATCCCACTGGCGGAGTGGTAAAAGTATGAGGGGATTACATGAAAAATTAGTTCTATCACCTGCCATCACCATAAAATCTTTATTTACTGTACAATAAGTAACCTTTTCAATTCTTAACTGTTGTACAAGTATAAACACCCATTGACCAATGTAAAATTATTATGTTACAAAGATAAACGTTTATGGCAAATGAGAGGAGGAGGGGTAGTAAACTTGCTATAAACTATAAAATTGAGTTGCGTTGATGCACTGACACAAATATGAATGTTTGTTTTCATCTTTTTCGTTACCACCATCATCCTCTTTTCATAAGTGTTTTTTATTCTTGTCATCTTTATCTATTGCATATTATCATCTTTATGTTAAAGATCACAAAAGATGCCGCAGACATCAGCTCACAACAGTAGTATGCACAGTCCAGTCCTACTGATGTAGTATGCTGACAGCTTGCACCGACCGCTCAAATTATGTTATAATATAATTGAATTTTTTTCCCCCAAACTTTGGTCCGACTCCAAATCATATGTTGCTTGTGTGTACTTCAAGGTAGATTTCCACCAGTGGCAGTCCTAGCTTGAATGGCACCTGGTGCGAGACCTCCTTGCACCATTGAATCTGTGACCCTCATGTACCATGTATCCTTATCCTCAAGTAAACGCGATAGTCAGAAATGATTTCTTCTAATTCCAGATCACCCACTGGCACAGTCCATACTTCTATGCTTACTTCCCTGCAGCTTCCTCCTTCCCTGCCATGTTGGCAGATATGCTGTGTGGAGCCATTGGATGCATTGGATTTTCTTGGGTAACAAAAAGCAAAACATTGCTGCGTCTGTGACGCATCTCTTTCCCCTTAATGGTAAACATTTCATGCTTTTGCTTTCATGATCAGGCTGCCAGCCCAGCTTGCACAGAGCTGGAGACAGTGATGTTAGACTGGTTAGGCAAGATGATGCAGCTGCCAGAGTCTTTCATAGCTGGAACTCATGGTCATGGGGGAGGAGTCATCCAGGTAAATCTTCCTTTTACAAAATTGCTCACATTTTGCAGAACAGTGTTACATCAAACCTACATTTATTAAATACACACAGGGTTTATAATTTGCGGATGAGGGTTGTGTTTACCTTACAACAATGGATTTGCAGTTTCTGTAAGGCTTTTGAAAAATTTGACAGACTCTCACAGCTCAATTTAACCACAAGCGTTTGCCCTCTATTGATTTGTCCTTTGCTGTTCTAGCTGGGGCACAGCAGCTAAAAATTGACTGGAAAAATTGTCTTTTAATGTGTTTTTCATAGCTGGGCTGAGAAGACAGCGTCGGTGCTGTGTTTCGTTAGTGTGGTGTCACTTTAATGACGCTTCAGTGACTCAGACAAAAAAGCAGCAATGAAGGATGCTGTGTGTTTGTGTTTGTGTGTTGTGTGTGTGCGTGGGAGGATCCATGTTGAGAAGTGGAGCATGAGAGTGCACTCTGATGATGGATCATTTCATGCCCCTTTTATTATGACCACCTGTGTGTGAGGAAGTGTGTGCCCATGCTCATTTGATTCATTGTGTTCTTGTTGTTTCTGTCTTGCTACTCTTTTTTTTTTTTTTTTTTTTTCAGCCCGGCTTCTCAGTTCACTATGGCAACAAATGGCCTCCTCTCACAACAGCAGTTAATGAGTGTTGTGACGACACATTGCCATCCATTTTCTTTCTTTTTTTTTTTTTGAAGCCTCTGTATGTGTGTGTATGCATGTGTGTGTGTGATCAGCATTGGTACCAGTGGTAAGAACTTCTGCCTCACAGTCGAGAGGTCCTGAGTTTGAATCTCGGCCCTTCTGCCTGCCGCTTGCATTTTCTCTCCGTGTATGGTTTTCTTCGGGTCCCTTCCACAAATAAAAAAAAAGTTTCTTAATTGAACACAGTAAACTGCCCATAAATCTGAATCATTGTTTGTACATGCCCTGGGACTGACAAGCAACCAATCCAGGGTGTTATCCACCTCACGCCAAAGGTCAGCAGGGATGGGCTCCATTACTGACAGAAAATTTTATGCAATGGGCTCTTTGTACATAATATCTGTTACGGTTAATATGTTTTACCCTTTTCCAGCCGTGAATTCATGTTCTCAAATAAACAGCTGAATACGAGTCTTAAAAAAGAGATTTTCTTACCAAAAGTAAACAATACCACGGACATTGGTATGTTCCAGTGTGCACATCGTTATCTAAAATCAACAGCCTTTTAATCTACCATGGGTTACCCAACGATGTTGAACCCACTTTCCTGGACACTGCAGTGCATGAATACATTAAATTAATTAAAGGAAAAATTGACTCGTTTGAGAGGTCCAGGAACTTAAAATGTAATGTTTAGCAGCCCTACATTTATGCTGAGCTTTTTCATGCTTTTTCATACCTTTGAAGCAGAAAGCCCAGCCCCTTCCCCCATCTGTTTGTCTGCCTGTCTGACAATTTGACATTAATGACCATTCTACTCGCCACGTGAGTTTGCATCATTCATACTGGCTGGCGCGTACATCCCGCCTCAAGCTAACACGAACGCCGCACTGCTAACGCTCGCCGAACAAGTCAACGAAATTGAAAAAAAAACACCCGGACTCACCCCTCATTATTCTCGGGGACTTTAACAAAGCTAAACTCGACCACGAACTCCCTAAATACAAGCAGCACATCGACTGTCCTACCAGGGAAAATAATACTTTAGACCACTGCTACACTACGGTAAAAAACGCATACCGCGCTATTCCTCGTGCAACCCTGGGCTCGTCTGATCACTGCTTAATTCACTTAATACCGACGTACAGGCAAGAACTTAAATGCGCGAAGCCTACAGTGAAAACAGTGAAAAAGTGGACAAATGAAGCCAAGATGGAACTTCAAAGCTGTTTAGACTGCACAGACTGGAGTGTCTTTGAAAATTCAGCTGGCAGCCTGGATGAATATACGGACACTGTCACATCCTATATCAGTTTCTGTGAAGAGGTTTGTGTACCAACAAAATCTTTTCGCACATTCAACAACAACAAGCCGTGGTTCACTGCTAAACTTAAGCAGCTTCGCCAAGCTAAGGAGGACGCATATCAGAGCGGGGACAGGGCCCTGTATAATCGAGCTAGAAACCAGCTTATTAAAGAAATTAACATTGCAAAAAGAAACTATGCAGCAAAGTTGGAAAAACAGTTTAGCGCAAACGACTCTAAATAAGTCTGGCATGCATTCCAATCGCTGACTAATTACAAGCGACGATCCCCCCAAGCTGAGAACAATAGCACACTAGCCAATGACTTGAATACCTTCTACTGCAGATTTGAAAAGGACAGTTTCACACCACACACCCACCCGGCCGCACCCGCGACCACAATCACACCTCTGACTTCTGCGTTAACCATTCATGAACAGGATGTGAGACGCATCTTCAAACAACAAAAGATTAACAAAGCGGCAGGCCCGGACCATGTGTCCCCATCCTGCTTCAAAGTCTGCGCGGACCAGCTCGCTCCAATCTTCACTCAGATCTTCAATAGATCTCTGGAACTGTGCGAAGTTCCATCCTGTTTCAAACGCTCCACCATCATTCCAGTCCCCAAGAAACCTGCAATCTCTGGTCTGAATGACTACAGGCCTGTCGCTTTGACATCTGTGGTCATGAAGTCCTTTGAACGTCTCGTGCTGGACCACCTCAAGAGTGTCACAGGTCCCCTGCTGGACCCCCTGCAGTTTGCCTACCAAGCGAACAGATCTGTGGATGATGCAGTCAACATGGGACTGCACTTCATCCTAGAACACCTCGACAGTGCAGGGACCTACGCGAGGATCCTGTTCGTGTACTTCAGCTCAGCTTTCAACACTATCATCCCTGAACTCCTTTCATCCAAGCTTCTCCAGCTCAGCGTCTCACCTGCCATCTGCCAGTGGATTTATAGCTTTCTGACAGGCAGGACACAGCAGGTGAGGCTGGGCGAGGCCATCTCATCCACACGCAGCATCAGCACTGGGGCGCCCCAAGGTTGTGTCCTCTCTCCGCTGCTCTTCTCTCTCTACACGAACGACTGCACCTCAGCGAACCCGACTGTCAAACTCCTGAAGTTTGCAGATGACACCACTGTCATCGGCCTCACCAAGGACGGTGACGAGTCTGCATATCGACAGGAAGTGGAGCGGCTGGAGCTGTGGTGCGGCCGACACAACCTGGAGCTGAACACGCTCAAGACTGTAGAGATGATCGTGGACTTCAGGAGGCATCCTTCGCCACAGCTGCCCCTCACGTTGTCCAGCCGCCTTGTGTCAACCGTCGAGACCTTCAAGTTCCTGGGAATTACAATCTCTCAGGACCTGAAGTGGGCGACTAACATCAACTCCGTCCTCAAAAAGGCCCAGCAGAGGATGTACTTCCTGCGGCTTCTGAGAAAGCACGGCCTGCCACCGGAGCTGCTGAGACAGTTCTACACAGCGGTCATCGAATCAGTCCTGTGTTCTTCCATCACTGTCTGGTTCGGTGCTGCTACAAAAAAGGACAAACTCCGACTGCAACGGACAATCAAAACTGCTGAAAGGATTGTCGGTACCCCCCTACCCACCATTGAGGACTTGCACGCTGCCAGAACTAAGACAAGGGCGTGCAAAATCCTCTCGGACCCTCCGCACCCAGGTCACCAGCTCTTCCAGCTCCTTCCCTCAGGTAGGCGCTACCGATCAATGCAAACTAGAACTAGTAAACATTCCAACAGCTTCTTCCCTCTTGCGATCAACTTCTTAAACACCTGACCTACAATTCCATTACAACATGCTGGCAATTTTTTTACTTCGTTGTCACATTTCTGTGGGGCCAATTATGTATTACTCGTGCACTCACTGTAGTTGTCTCGCCATGCTGCACTATTTGCATATACTGGCCACTCTTGCCAGAGTAGCATCTGCTCCATTGCACACTGTTTGAGGAGTATCTGTAACATTTGCACAACCAACATTGTCCCAGATTATCGCACTACTCATCACTTTAAACCGCATACACTCCTTGAAGTCTCAGCACCCCTTGCACAATGGTCATTGCACCGGTCTATTGCAATATTAGTCATTCGAACTGCTCTAAGTGCAAGAGGACTCTGCATCTTTTTGCACATTTGTTTTTTGTCAATGTCTTTGTCTCCAAAGTGTTCTGTAAATTGACTGTCTGTTGTACTAGAGCGGCTCCAACTACCGGAGACAAATTCCTTGTGTGTTTTGGACATACTTGGCAAATAAAGATGATTCTGATTCTGATAATGCTAAACGGATTTTAAAAAACTCGGACAATGTTAGACGTTTTCTGCTTACATAACTACAAATGTTCATCCTTAGTTTATACCACACAAATATTCTATCACTAACCGGCATTGTTTATTAACATATTGATAACCTATATCTACTGTAACCACAATATTAAGAAGAATATTGTCTTATACCGTTATATCCGTGGATATAATAAGAGGCGTACATGAAAGCCTTCCTCTAATTTGTTGTGATGGTTAATTTGGACAAGTTCTGTGAAGACCGCATGTAGAATAACACACTTTTTAATACAGCCGTATTTCGGGAACACGGGAGATTATGTGCAATCCCATTGTTTTAAGAATTTCTACTTTTCTCATTCCTAATTGGAAGATAAATGGCCCTGTAATGAAGCAGTGCACATGGGTCCACATTACCTTACCATTCAATCATAATAAAAATAAAGTATATTACATTAAAAATAAAAAAGAAATTCCTGGTTTATTTCTGTACAGAAGTGCAAAATAAGGAATATTGTATTGTATGTTAATACAATCTAAATATTATGAGACATTTTGCTTAATGTTACAAAAATGAAGTACAGTAAAGTTTTATTTAGAAAAAACAAAGTAATAACACTGTGATTTTATGTGTTCAGTATGTTAAAATCCCCACATACATAAAAGCAACAGTCAAGCAAAACAGCTCGCCCCATAAATATGAAAAAAATAAAATAAAAATGTATTTTTCTTCTGCTTACATTGTATGTTCTTTTATAAACAATCCTAGTCAATTCTTATGAGAACTGTCATACATCAAACAGCCTCAACTTGTAAAGTAGAATGAAGGATTAGGAATAACACGTGACTACGACTGCCTAAATTATATTAATGGAAACAAAAGCCAGACAAAAGTTTCTGCTTCATTTATGCCTACTGCTTGGTTTGTTTGTGCATAAATGACAGTATTAGCCAGAGATGCCTGATGGTTTGGTTTTTATTGATTGAATTTCTACATTGCATTGATTTGACTGCCACTGATGTATGCAGGTGCCTCACAAAGCACGTTTCAGATCAGCCTCGAAAATGTTTTACTCTATTGGGTAAGAGCCTCTGTGTAATCCTTGTGGCGATGTCAAAAAAATCAATGGAAACACCCACCAAAATCTTAATATTGACATATTGGGCTCTATTTTCATACACAGCTTCATCTGCGGCGGGATGCAAATGCTGGCGGATTCTGATTTTCGTGCAAGTCCAAGGCTTACTAATCGTGTTTACTAATTTGGCAGATAGGTTTGTGCCAATCTGGGCGTTCTGGCACTGTGTATCCTCGGAGATGTGCCTGGCGGAGAGACAATATTGTGGCAGAATTGATCAAAACCTACGCCTGCTCAGACCGTGTCTAAATCTTGGTGCAAGGTAGACTGCTGGTCTAACGCAATTTTGGTGCATTTGATCAGGGCACAGGCAGACAAATGGTGAGATCCGCGGACATATTTTAGTCGGCAGCGGTTATCACCAGCTCCTTCTGTATTTAATAAGGGTACACGCTCACATTGTCTGTTGCTACACCAGCAAACAGCAGTGACAACGCTCCATTCACGCACGGATCGCTACGATTATGCATCGTCTTCTTCTGCACAGAGATATACCACATTTAAAGGGAATGAAAGGAGCTGCTTTGATTGGCAGCAAATGAAGTCGGCTCTAAACACACCCAAACTGGTGCAGCCCGCCCATTATTGGGTCCGCCGGGCTGCTCTGGTCTACGAAATTACCAACACCAGCGTAACCCACCGCTGACGCACAGTTCCGCTATCCACCGTGGTGGATTCATGCTGGTCACGAAAGCAGGGCCCATTGAGGCTATTTGAATTGCATGCCGAGGAGTGAATTAAATCCATAATTCAAGTGAGGAGAAGCGGCTCAGAAAATGGATGGATGGATGGATGGATGTTTACTTACCTTTCAATCAGATTGTCTGTGGTCATGTTTTAGCTGTGAGCTGCAAGCAAAGCTAACTCATCGCTACTGCAAACTTGCTTGGGTTAAGTTGAAACAGTATTGCAGCCTTACTTGTGGGCCCATGAAGCTTGCACTCCAGGACTGTCATGCACCTTTCACCACTGTCTGTCTGACACTGAGTAACAAACCAGGCCACATACCGCCGCAACAGTCTTCCCCCCCCCACACACACACATGCGCACGCATTCATTTGGATTCATTATGTTCATAAAATGTATTTTTGAGATGACTTTTTCACTGTGATGATGCCGGTGTTTTCAGTTTGGCTTATTATTGACCCTCTAATTCTCTGACAGGGCACAGCCAGTGAGGCGACCCTCATGTCCTTGCTCGCTGCCCGTTGTAAAGCGGTCCGTCACGTCCAGTCCATCAACCCGAAAAAGTCTGAACCCGAGATCCTTGCCAAATTGGTGGCATACACATCAGAACAAGTATGCAAAATATCCAATGTCAGTATACAGTACAATATATCATCGAATGGGATCCAATACAGGATACATTCGCCTTCCTTCGGTACAGGCAGCGTGGGTTCAGTTCCCAACCAGTGAGTGTCAAGGTTTATCCGTCTCTATGTGCGATGTGATTGACCGGTGTCCAATCCAGGGTGTAGTCTGCCTTTCACTCGAAGTCGGCCGGGATAGGATCTGGCTCCCTACTAACTTGAACAGAATATGCGGTATATAAAATAGATAAATGGATGCATTTACACATTCAGGGATGTACTGTATTTATGTTTATTATTACAGAGGTTTAGAATTGCACTACGTCATACTGTGAGCGGTTTCTAACCGCTGTCTATCTAATTTAGCTGTAAGAGGGGAAAACCATTAAAATCAAAACTGACTCTGACTGCATGTCATTGTCAACACTGTATCTATTTCTTACATTTTTATGAAATCATTTTTTTTCTCACAGACTCCTTGTGTCATTGAGTCATTCTAAGCAATTACAGTATTGTTAAAACCAGATTATTTTGTTGAACAACTTTTATGGTACATGCAGTTTATATACTGTATAAAATGTCATACAAAACTGGAAGATGGCCTGTGGGATACAGTGTGGTTGTTTATATAGTGTATATCAGCCAGTGGGTAAAATATTTCTATGAAGTGAGTGGACAATTTTATAGTATAGTTTCAGCTAGCAGACTCATTTTGAGCCTATTTTTTCATGGTTACCTTGGCAACGGATGGAGACGAGACAGTAGGTCAGTCAGGCAGTAGCTGGCTGTGATCAGGTTAAAATCGCAGGCAGGGACTCAGTGATTGGGTTAGGCAGGCACCTGAGGGCTATTGAGACC
The DNA here is from genome assembly GCF_024500385.1 of Phyllopteryx taeniolatus. Taxonomy (NCBI): domain Eukaryota; kingdom Metazoa; phylum Chordata; class Actinopteri; order Syngnathiformes; family Syngnathidae; genus Phyllopteryx; species Phyllopteryx taeniolatus. The sequence goes on along the minus strand of NC_084507.1, from coordinate 10,108,523 downwards.
TTTTAAAAAGAGAATCTCTATTGCAGACTTGAGAACGTCCAGTGTTATCATCTTTTTGTACTGGACAAATGCACTTTCACTTTTCAAACACATACTTCTAGTTGTCTATGATTCATAAACGCTCCTTTTTCTTACCATCTTTTAGTGCTCGAATATTTGTCAATTGTTGTTTGTGATCATTGTCATTGTTTGCACCTCTCACATACGTTTCCCCTGTGTAGTCTCATTCGTCCGTGGAGCGGGCAGGTCTGATTGGGGGCGTGATGATGAAGAAAGTCCCGACAGACGACACTTATGCTGTCACGGGTGATATACTGAAGAAGATGGTGGAACAAGACAAAGAAGCGGGACTCATCCCTTTCTACGTAAGAAGCGAACTCAGACGCACACTTGTACAAATACATGCTCATGTTTTTGCCAGTGTTTTACTCAAGTTGCAAACCACTCAATGGACTTACAGTCACAGTGTACCTGGGATGCTACCTGTATATAAAGATGTTTGAGGTTTTGTTCGAAATAGCTGATATCCTTTTTAAGGTTAATGTTTTAGTACGGTCTTTGTCCTCATTAATAAGACAATGGACCATATGCACAGCGACGTGTTGAGCATTTCCGGTGGAAAGGTCAGATCGCATAACAGTTTCCACTGTCAATATGTTACAAGCTACCAGGGCACCATCTGACTGAAAAAACAACTGCTGTCATTAAATGTGTAATAACCTGGGATTGTGTAACGGGTATATTCAATAGTTCGGTGTTGGTATTTTTCAAGGTCGAATCGGCATTAACAGTTTTATCTTTTATAAGACGAGGAGATAGCGTCGGTTCAGTGTCAACTTGGGTTTGAGTTTTAATACGTTTCTCACGTTGACACTCTGGGCTCTATTTTCGTAGACAGTGCATCTGAGGCGGGGCATGTCTCCATGTGAGTCTGTGAGTGCGCCAGATTTAAAGGGAATGAGAGGAGCAGCTTCAATTGGTGGTGATTGAAGTCTCCCACAGTGGCGCAGCCCGCCCACTCTTGGATCTGTTGGCCTGCGCGTGTCACTGGTCTAATCTGCGCCGCCGCGCAGGAGTGACGTCGTCCACGAAAATAGAGCCCCATGCATTTATTTATGCAAATGCCAACTGCAACTTCAGATGCGATCTTACTCGATGAATGGGAAAGTCCCGCTTACTCGTAACGTTTTATCTACTACTAGTGCAACTTTTGGCCTGGTACACAATAAAACCTTACTAGTAACCTACTATCCTGCATGTGTAGCACTACTACGTAGGCCCATATAGTAGCCACATGTCACACACGATTACTGGTAGTTTTGCCTGTTATGCAGTTGTATGCCGAACTTGTCCTAGTGATATGCAGGAAATGTCATACAGTAGTGTAAGGCAGAAGTGGAAAAAAGTTACTTGTAAGACAGTCATTCTACTAGTGCGTCTTCAGAGACATAGTGTGCTGAATTATCCTACCAGTGAGGCCAAAATGTGCAGTATTACATTGACTTTAAGGTTAAACTCAAGGATATGAATTGCCGAGGCATCTTTCCAACGGTAACATTAAAATGTTGCAGTGTGTTTACCTAGTCTACAAATCACCAATGACGCTCAAGAGCTTGTGTGTTTGTTAGGATGGTGTAGAAATATAAATGTTAATCCAATGTGTGAAATGACAACGATAACAGGATATGTTTTCTATGCTTGTGTCTTTTAGTTCTGTGCAACGCTTGGCACCACTGCATCATGTGCCTTTGATCGTATTTCTGAGCTGGGGCCTATATGTGAGTTACCCTGGAAGTAACTACAATTCCTTTTTGTTTATTGGTTCTCTACAACACAATAGGTGCATTTTCACAGGCTAAATATGTCCAGTACAGTGCTGTATGTTTCTGTCAGAGATGTATTGATTTGACACATTTGTCAACTATTATACTGTGCTATATTTGTAAAGATAGATTTGTACAGCGTCGTATTGCTTTTTATCCGACCAGATTAGATTGTGCAAGTGTAGCTCGTGCAATATCCTGTGTTATTATCGCAATATTAGTAAACACAGTTGATGCACACATGATCAGTAACGTTGTTGTTGTGTGTTGGCTACTGCAGGTAATGAACAAAGCATGTGGATGCATATTGATGCTGCGTATGCTGGAAGTGCATTTATCTGTCCTGAATTTCGGCCTTTATTGAATGGCATAGAGGTATGTAAAAATTGAAAAATGAAACAAGTGCCTGTTATATACACCATCTGGCCACAACAATGACCACTTGCACGAGAGCTGTATCTAAATGATCGCTTTACAGAGATACTAATGTTGAGTTTTGATTGACACTGTCAGAGAGGTATTCATTTTAAAATACGAAAATTGTATTCATTGTTTATATTGATACTAAAAATTACGTATTATTATAGCATGTGTAGTTAGCAGTGAGGTAGAACTACCACCTGAGACCTGATCAATAATAATAATAATAATAATAACAATAAATGTATATTTGGTATATAATATTATTTACTACAAGAAAGAGTTGAAATAGTAGCTGCAGCACTGAATGATGCAGTGAACCTCTCCAGTAATGCAAATGCCAACCATAATAACGAAACCGACTGTGAAATAATTACATCTCCGACAGTAATAATAAAATACGAGCATTAGTATCTTTGTAAATTAAAATGATTTGCTCCAGATCTTGTATTGGATGTTAGATTGTGAAAGTGACCATATAGTAAGGCATTAAGTTAATTTTATACTGTACAATTGTATCCACTTGTATACTTGTCATTCCTCTTTACACAGAACTGCAAAAGTATTGCTGCTAGTAATTGTAATAAAAGAAATTAAGTGATTAAGTTTGGCCATTTAGATGTGTGTGGAAATAGTTCAATCAGGAAGTGCAGAAGCGTTCGTCCCCGTCCAAATACATATTAGTGTGGCACTAAATAACAACAGAACCTTTTGCTGCCAATATGCATGTGAAATATCATTCATTCCGTCAATGAAAGCAAACGCTTAATTGCATGCTGGCGATATCCTGTTGCTTTGTTCTTGTTTGAAGTGTTCCCTGAAGTTAATGTCAAGTAGGAGGCACATCAGAGTAACAATCGGCGCTGAGGCTGCGTTTTACTGCCGTCGAGGCTGCTGCTTCTCCACAAGCTGTGCAGACACGCAGAGATAAGGCCGGAGTCATTTCCTGGGGCTGCGTTAGACCTTTATATATCAGTCTTTATTAGACACACACATTCAAGCAACAGAGGGACTTGATTTTAAAAAGGACCAGCTACCATAGAAAAAATATATACAGTAAGCTGTTTGGAGTAATATTTTCTAGGTGTACATACAGTGTGAGAGGTTAAAAAAAGAGAAAAACGCCTTTGTGGATGTTGGACGAATGGTTGCCAGGGTGATGGACCAGCAAGCATCAGGCGGCATGGCAACTGTCTGTTGCACATTGTTTTCTTTGTACTGAGGCTCTTATTGCATTTGGTGCAGGTGGGGGGAAAGGATATTACAAAAAGATAGGCAACAAAAAGATAATGGCAGATAAAAAAAAAAGTGTGTGCGTCACTTTGAATCAAGCATCGCTGCAAAGAAAATATTTCCTAACTGCTCTGTTGGAACAATTTAGAAAAGGTTGTAAAGTCATGTGAAGATTCGGGTGTAGGTTGTAGCAATGGTTCATTTTGGGTGATAAATGTCAACAATCTGCGGCAAACTTTCTAAGATATTTTCATGTTTAATGCATTCCTGATATGTTATCACATCTGATTTTTAGACCGCAAACAGTCTGATAGTTGCCTATTTTTGTCTGTTACAGTTTGCGGATTCTTTCAATTTGAACCCACACAAATGGCTTTTGGTCAACTTCGACTGCTCTGCCATGTGGTAAGCTGTCTTTTTCATCACAAAGGAAAAATAAACAAAAGTAAACAAAAGTGTCATATGTTATTTTGTCATCGTATGGCTCAATACATAATACCAGTAAGCAATAAATGATAATCAGTAAAAATCTAACGAGGGACCTACAACCAGTCTCGTGCCTTCTGCATTTTACAATTTGCATTGAAGACAGTACCTACCAGATGCGGTAACATAATTCCTCTTTTACCGTCAACAGTTCAATAGACAAATTAAACATTTTCATTGGAAAGGTCAGATGGCTCAATAGTTTCCGCTGTCAATATGTTACAACAAGATACTGGGCAGGGACGGACTGGGCCCAAAATTCAGCCCGGGAATTTAGATGGAGAGGCCCCCGGTGAGCACAACCCAAGACCATTTTTTTTTTTTTCCTCCTGCCTTGCAACAAAGCCCTGAATACTAACCAATGAGCGGTGACTGTGATTTTAGAACTTATAATTTTTTGCTGTATACAGTGGATGCATAATAGAATTGCCTACCCAGTACAGCAGCCTTACACACGGCATCTCAACCGATCTAGTTATTGCTGCATCCTGTTCCATTCTCTCCCTTCTCCCCCAATAAGACCACCGCATCTTCCTCCTCCTCTTCCTCGTTCTCCAAGAACAGCACCACCTCCTCATTGCCACCATGGGGTCACCCAGTCCCTCAATAACCCCTCTGCTAGTGACATACAGCCCTGATGCTGCTGCTTATAATAATAATAATCATAACAAGAGTTATGTGTTTAATACACAAAGATGTCCCATGTAAGAAAATGCCATAAATCACACACATGCACGCACACGCACACCCTGTTGGAGGGTTTACGCTTTCTTATATCAGAGTGTTGGATTTATCTTACCCAACATTATAAAAAATAGACACAAAAGGAATGAAGACACTGGTTTCTTTTTCTCATGAGGAGGGCGTATGGGAGATTGTTCAGATCACAGCCTCTCAACACGCTCTAAACAATCCCCCCCCCCCCCCCCCCCTCGCTCCTGTATTTATTTGAAATAGGAGGGATTTACAAATCATAATGTTCTAAGCAATAAGACACAACACAAAATATTTGATAATAAGAGGGTTTTTCCCAGACATAGTATTCTAAACAATAAGACACGACACATAATATTTGATAATAAGAGGGTTTTTCCCAGACATAGTATTCTAAGCAATAAGACACAACACAAAATATTGGACCAACACTTGTCCCGACCCGACCACATCCGATCACGTCCTTGGTCCAGGCGCCCTTCCATCGGATGATGCTGAGTCGAAGGCGAGACATCTAAAATCGTCAATCATAATACTAATCGTCCATAATACTAATGCAAGCTAAGCAAATAAATGATAACTTCTACAATTTATCTAACACAGAGTAATCCCACTCATTTGTTCCCATATCAAATCATATGTTCATATCCCTTCATGGCCTAAAAGTGTAAATCACGTCAGCTCACAGAGACTTGATCATTTTCTGATGGTGAGCAACAACAAGAGTCAATGACGCTTGCAATACATAAGGACTAAAGTATTTCACAATTTCGTATACCAAACCATTTACAAAACAAATGGATGGTCTGCTTAGTCTAATATTTTCCCATTTTCTCACTGTGCCCACCTGAAACTATGCTGCTTTATCCTTCCTCCACTAAAAGAGCTGTCAGCTTTGCATATTTTGGTTCACGGTCTGGTGTGGGGTTGGAGGGCAGTGACAACCCGCTTAGGGCTTGTCTGCTGCTTAACAACAGTTTTTGGTCGCACCGCGCACGGCACAACAGCAAGGGTCCGACGAAGTCACGAATCATAAACACACGCAGGCTTGCTTGCAGGCTATAATCTAGAGTTGTCCCGAAATTCCCTATTGCCACCCTGCCCCTGCTACTGGGACACCATCTGCCTGAAAAATAACCTCTGTCGTTCATTTTGTTATAACCCGGAGTTGTGCAATAGCTATATTCAACAGTTCAGAAAAGTTGGTTTACTATGCAACAACACTCATTCACAGGGTCAAGAAGAGACAGGACATGATTGGAGCCTTCAAGGTGGAACCACTCTACCTGAGACATGAGAACCAGGAGTCAGGTAAGTTCATCTCACCTCAACTGCACTACACACTACATACCAAAATAGTCAAATTAGGTCACTTCCTCGCCTTCAGAACCCAACAATGTTGCTACACACAGAAAACAAACTCTTTTGATTGTGTTCGAATCAAATTTCAATTCCGTAAAATAGGCCCATACACAAACCAAAAGTTAAGCGATATGGAATAATTCAAGAGTCGATGCATTATGTGTGTAGAATGCATTTCTGCAGATGTAATTTGCCTGACAGGCAAGCAGAACGACGTGAGCCACTTGTCACTGAACTAAGACACCTTACCAAAGCTTTCTCTTGTTCAAGCTGGACCCTCCAATGTAATTAGTGGTTATTAGCAGTGGTAAACATGAGCCTACATTCCGCGGGGATGATCTGGTAGCTTGTGGCAGTGACATGAGGGGATTGTGTGCGTGAGTTTATGTGCGCACACGCGCGCGTGTGTGTGGGTGGAATGGCAGCACCTGCAACACAAAGTGCGACCACAAGAACACAGATACAGGCAAGGTTATTTTAGTATTGGTCAGTATTGGTAATGATTATAATAATGATGATTGAGAGTTGATGAAAAGTAGCATTTATGTCAAATGAGCTCTATAAAGACACATTAACAGTTCGAATTTAGAGCCTCTTTATATGGGCTTCTGATGAGTTTAAAAACTGGAAAAAAACTAAATGACTGATGTATTTTTCATCAACAGGGCTAGTGACCGATTATAGGGTAAGAACATACTCTCTTTATTTAACAGAAATATTAGAAAAAGAAAAAAAATATATAGATATAGCACGTGCTTTTCATGTGGTGCTTGTTTTCTTTCTCTCAGCATTGGCAGATTCCACTGGGCAGACGATTCCGCTCGCTCAAAATGTGGTTTGTCTTTCGCATGTACGGCCTGCAAGGATTACAGGCGCATATACGCAAGGTATTCCTTTAAATCCAATTTGTTTTGGGAGCTCGCTCTGGTCCATTACAAATTGCTGTTACCTGATGTTTACTGACACGTCTTATACAATTGCTAATTGTCGTGTTGTCTAGTCAAACAATTCATGGTCTTGATTAAGAAAACATGTTTTTTTTTTAGGTTTTCATTCAAGATTTTAATTTGGTCACCTGCCAGTGGAATCGTTTCTGCTATCACAAATCATGCAGTACTGCATACCGTTTGTGTTCGTGTCAAATAAACTATGATTGTATTATGTCAAAAGACAAACATAATATAGTCTTACAAGTTTTAATTTGGCAAGTAAATTGAAGTTGCATCATAAATTAGTGTGTACAGCTATGTATTTAATCCCATTATTAAGAACATGAATCAGTTCAACTCAGTTTAGATTGTAACGTAGTACAATGCAATGGTCATGAGTATGTAAGCTCATTTTGACCTTTGGAATCTTGAAAAGCTGATTTCAATTCCTTTGGTATTAAAAGTCAGACTAGATTGTGCTGAAAATTGCAAAATGGGCAAACTCATTTGCAACCATTGGAATGCACTTCTGTCTTTCTTGCTGGAAGAAATGAGTTATTGCACTTGTATATCTGTGATTATCTTGGGATCCTCTACCGTCACTCTGCCGTAAAGCTCCTGATACCACGAGTCTCTTCATTGCATTGCTTCTTTTTCTGTGTGTGTGTTTTCATCAACATGTGACTCACACACATCTGCTCTGCAGCTTTCTTTTTATATAGTAACCTTTTCCTGCATTTCCACAGCCCGTCCACCTTCACCCTGTCCTCCTTGCCTTCATGATGTTTCATCCCTTCGTGCCTGTCTCTCCTCTTCATCTTCCACTTTGTTCCCTCCAGTCGGCTCTGTCAATCAAATGAGCCTGTTTTGAGTTTACGCTCCGTTTTAAATTAGCAACATTGATCCCTACAGCCATAAGTCATTTCCGATTATCCCAGATTGAGTTGCACACGCTGAACGTCTAGATGACGTGGAACAGATCAAATTTGGAACCACAATTCCCTTTGTTTTGTAGTTGCTAAGTGTCTGGGTCAGGCAGCTTATCCGGCAATGCAAGTTCCACTGTATCGCTTGAAATTCTCACTGTAGCAGTTACATGATGATATTAAATCAAGTATTATTTATTAACACATAGCACTCTGCCATTGTAAAATGCTCAACTTGAGCCACAAAATTGAGCACCACTTTACCATGGAGGTTTTACAATGCAAGCAGCTATTATGTGCACGATTTCAGAAATGATTGGTCTTGGTGAAAGTTAATGTCATTTAGATGTTTGTCAATGTCATTTTTATTTCCAGTACGCTTGGGATTGGTTCATTGTCCAAATTGAATGTATCACTATTTTTGTATGTACTTATTTTTCTTGTTGAGGTTTAGTGTTTTAAAGGCTTAACGGTTTTAAACCATTTTTTTTTTATTAAATGTTATTTAAATACATGTTGTCTAAATTGTATATCCCTCCTCCACTATCGTTTTGGATAAGGATGTTCAGATTTATACTGACATTAGAACACGTTGTGAGACCAAGTACACGGTACTGCCATCTAGCGGACGTAGACAGTGCACACATCATTTCCGAGGTTAATGTGATTCATTAGAAATGTTTCTGTCGCAGTTAACAACAAATGTCCCTGAGATGACAGTGAAAAATGCAATGCAAATTATGTACACATAAAGTGGATGGTAATACCACTATTGTTTCTGTCTTCAGCAAGTGGGCCTGGCCAAGGAGTTTGAGAGTCTGGTACGAGCAGACAAGAGATTTGAGATCTGTGCTGACGTCATCATGGGTCTGGTTTGCTTCAGGCTGAAGGTAACATTCAACTCTCAAAATATATTGCTGGATAAACCCTCATTGCATTTGGCCTCGATTCCAACTGAGGTCGTCGCTTAAAGCAGTGATTCTCAATTGGTGGCCGGGGACCCAAATGTGGGTCGCAGAGTCGTTTTGGGTGTGTCGCGGACAGGTTGCTTTGGTGTGCAGCTTTCATTTCCTAAAAAGAAGAGATCAGTCCCAGTTTTCCCAAATATACATTCTTGTACATGCAATTATGGTCACCCTCGGTTTCTTCGTAAGGTGCTCTGAAAGGCACTAAATATGAGTAGTTGTGTTTGAAAATATGATATTCATACTTGTTAACACTAGTTCTTTATTGTTCTTAACCTCTGTGAGTGGGTTCCGATTTTGCGACAATAGAAAAATGCGCGTCCCAGGGTAACGACAGTTGAGAACCAATGGCTAAAAATGTCACATTTTCAAAACATTCCCATTGCTCTCATACTGACCTTCACTTGGAGAAAATATTTTTATTGCAAGATAAAAACCAAGGGCAAAGTATACAGACCCTTGTATATCCCTACTACTTCATTTGATCACCTATATACTGTAGTACTGTGTATTGCTGACAATGAATGACCACAAATTATAACTTGTGGTCATTCATTGTCAGCAATTTAGCACATGATGACACACACAGAGTTAAATGAAGTCAGTGCTGTGTGAGCCAATGTGATCAGTCTCACAGCTTGTTTTGTTTTTCACTCCCTCTCAGGGCTCCAATGAGCTGAATCAGAATCTGCTGAAGAGGATCACAAAGAGCAGAGAGATCCACTTGGTGCCTTGTCATCTTACCGGACGCTTTGTCCTGCGCTTCGCCATTTGCTCGCGCACCACTGAGTCTCGTCACATCCGGCAAGCGTGGCGGCACATTACACAGCTGACCTTTGAACTCCTGCAGGATAACATTCAATAACAACTGGGCAAACAAGTCACAGTATAAATGTTATTAACCCAATGTTGCAGAGAAGGAATGTCAGATAGGACAAAACACACACACACACACTATAGCTACTTTCAGGCTTAAAAACTGGTTTGCACACTTAAAAAAAATGTGGAAATTATTTGGCATGGTAAAGCATGTCTGCCTCACAGAGGTCCTGGGTTCAAATCTCTGCTCACTCCCTCTGCATGGGAACTCCAACTGCCTCCCACATTACCAAAATATCTTCCTTAGCTATTCATTGCCTATGTAGCGTCTGTGTCCTGTGTAAAATGTGGGTTGTGGTGAACTCAAAATGTATTTTCTGTGGTGTCCGATGAATGTACAGTATTGCACTTTGTATGTGTTTGTTTTTGTTAATTTGCCTGCAAATGTATGTATGTATACTCATTTAGACATTTAGTGAAGGATCATTAACAAACAGAACATTACTGACTTAGCTATAGATGCAAATTATTATTATTATTATTTTTTAAGATTATTGTCACTGTTTTTAATATGGACATTAATTTTAACCAAATTGATGTACATTTAAAAATGTTTAAAGGTACTTTCTGCACTGTTACATACACATATTGCCCATGTGGTGCAGAAAACAATGAACAGGAATGTGGCCATTGACAAGGGAATCCAATCAATTAAACTATTTAATTCAATATCCATCACCGTTCAGAATTTACACGTACAATACAGTGTGTAGTCACAGGGTGCTGATTAAATGAGGGTGATCAAGTATTGCTGGCAGAAAAGATTGTTTTAGCAATGTGACAGTGATGAAGATGAATATCAATCTTTGACCTCAAGCGTATTTGGTTGCCTTGTATTATTTTGAATCACATGTGGGAGTGTTTGAGGAAGATGAGTTGAGAATTGCTTTCGAGCAGTGACAAAAGTAGGCTTAAGGATGAAACACTTCACAGGGACAAATATTAAATATCCATTCATCCTCAACACCACTTCTCCTGTTCAGGGTCAAAGCTGACTTTGGGAAAAAGGCAGACTACATCCTGAACTGGGTGCCAGTCAGTCACAGGGCACATATAGACAGAGACAACAATTCACACTCACATTCACACCATCACTGAGTGGGATCTGAACCCACGCTGCCCACACCAAAGTCAGATGAGTGTACCACTACACCATCAGTGACTCAAATATTAAACAACACATGAAACACAACATCCTCAGAAATGAATGAATGAATCACTAATATGTGCACATATTATTATATTTTCTAAAAAACTACACACTGCCCGACACAGTTTTATTACACGGTGTCTGATTTGTATTCTTCCCATCTCCTCCACACATCAAGGAAGCTGCTGATGAAGTGTCTCTGGCTTGGCTATGTATGTGGTGCTACAGGCTTGTCAGAATAATAAAGTCTTCTGCTGTCAGCAACGATAATTTATTTTCTTCTCTTTACAGACACTCAATAGACTTGTTTGATAGAATTTTGCTCTGATTAGAGAAACATTTGGAATCCATGCACATTCTAAACAGATGAGAGCCACATAAAAATGTATGCATTTAAAGTGTTAGACATGCTGAATTTTGACTGACACTGTGACTCAAGTGTGCCTTCTCCAAACATGATGTTTAACTGATTCCTACACTGTTCAGTAGGACTTAGATCAAGACTCACAGAAGATTACTTCAGAATGTTTGATTCATAGCCATTCTTGGGTACATTTTTGTGTTTGCAGTCTGAGAACTCACAACCTGTGACTGAGACCAAGCCTTCTCACCGGGGTTTTAGGTTAACAATGGCCAACTAGCCAAATGCTGGTGGATTTCAGCAGTGGCTAGTAACATTGGCTCTCCAATGAGCCACTTTGGCAGATTGTTTTATGCGAACTATGGCATGCATCGTGCAGGCGACTTAGAGACACTGTACACACATAAAGATTTTTCCACTCTTAAAAGATATTTTATCTGGTGCAGACCCCACACGTGAAGTTAAAAAATCGGCCATTTAACAGTTTTGTTCGTCGTGTGAGGTGTGCTGTGAGAATCTCAACACAGCACACCACACACATAAAGATTCTGTTCCATTGCCGATCTAGAAATCTTTCGTGATCACATGTGATCTAAAAAAACATGAAGAAGAAGAAACGCTTCCGGATACGCGCCGATGTTTTCCGAATGTTCTTGAAAGTTGCTGAAGCCCAGAACCTTGTAAAATGGTGATGTTCTCAAAAAAATACTACTTGCCAACTGGGGAATCCACTTTTCAACAAAAAACACCACGTTCGCTTTCATTTACGCTCATTTCCGTGTTCGTCGGTCTTGGCTGCTTCTTTGATTGATTCATTTTGTGTCACGTCACCATTCTCGTCGTCATGACTCAGGAGAAGTTCCCCACACACATGGAGAGTTTTGCTCGTAAATAGTGAAAACGTTCATAATTGAAGATTGTCAGCCCGATCTGATTCAGACCCTAAAATCGGGACAAATCCACTCTTAACAGACATCAGACCTAAGGACGATCTTATAGGATAATATTATAAAACTTAACATTGTCTGGTGTTTGACATGCTTGGTTGGGAAGGGGCAACATCGGCACAAAAACAGACCGATTGTCTTTATGCATTTACCAGGCCTTAGAGGCACTGTGGCTTTGATGAGGATATTATTTACCTCAAAGGGCAATAACATGCATTACTCACTAGACTGCACAAGTGAGCGACAACAAGGCGGGTCATTAATCACAAGATGAAACTCACGTTGCTTGATTACATAAACCAACAGTTAGTGAACAATAATAAAATAAACGGGTTGGATGAACACTCATAATTTCTACTACTACTACTACTACGGATTAATTAACATCTAAACTCAACAATAAAGTCTACCAGTAAGTCAACTATTTACACAAAGCCGCTTGGCATGCTGGGTATTCCAGCATCAACTTCCTCGACACCACAATATATTTAATTGTACTTTTCTAAAACGGGATCTAACAGTATAAACCAGACCTATTTAACTGGTAGCCTATTTGAAATTTAATTCAATTCTGCCCGGACTTTATTATTTTAATATGATGTAACGTGTGTGTGCTTGCAGTGATCCATAAAATCATGGCGATACAAAAACCCATATGACAAGTTTGTCCAAGTAGACTTAAATAGCTCCTCGCACAACTGCACAAAGGATCTACTGGCTTGCACCAAAATCCAATCATCCATAAAACCGCACCCAACAAGATGGGACTACATCGCTATTCACTACACACTTTGTGAAACAAGACAGGCTTCAAAATGTCTCTCTTAAAGCAGAAAAAAATAGAAAAACGCAAAGTGGATGTTAAAAACCGGCAATTCCAGACAGAATGGACTGAGAAGTATTTATTTTGTCTGCCGAACGCAACAAGTATTAAACAGGTAACCTGGTGATATGGATATGAGATCTTTTACCGAGTCCGAAAGAGTAAACAACTGCATGCTTGCTGAAATTGATGAACTGACTTGACAATAAATCTAAGCAGTTTGTCACTTCAGCTATTAAAAAATAGTGTCTCTCTCAGACACAGCATCTCTTCGCATAGTGGAACTACTTGCAAAGTATGTTGCAGGAAAACTTCTGAAAACCTGGGAGGAGCAAAATATATTGCTGTGGGCAAATCAACTGATTGTACAGACACGGCCAAGCTGAAGTGTAATGCTAAACTGAATTTCTTTTTCGATCATATTTATTTTCTATTTCAAAAGAGACTCACCAAAGTCTGTGTGGTGTTCAGACTCAGAAGTCTGAATTGTATGGTGGTTCTTGTAGCGTTGAAAAAAAAAATATAGTCTTGTTTTTGTTGGGCACAGGGGTAAAATACGTTTAAAAGGGTTGTAAATGTAGTTGGTTAATCCATCCATCCATTTTCCGTACCGCTTTTTCTCACTAGGATCGCGGGCGTGCTGGCACCTATCTTAGCTGACTTATGGGCGAGAGGCGGCATACACCCTGAACTGGTCACCAGCCAATTGCAGGAGACATATAGACAAACAAGCATTCACACTCACATTCACACGTGCAGGCAGTTTAGAATCTTCAATAAACCTTGGAATGGGTCTGCTATCATTTTTCTCTTCCTAAAATAATCACTTGTCTGTTCTAAGGTCAAAAACAACACCAAAGCAATGATGTCATGACATAACACTTACTACATACTACTCACATGTATTCCTCAAGCAATATGTCAACTCTTATTTACACACAATCACTGAGGCAAATGCAATTTCTAGTTTCAAAATATGACTTTCCCAAGCAATATCAGTTAAGAGTGGGTGAGCCATTGATACTGATGGCAGAATGTCCACTCCCAGTGAAAGCCTCTTGGCTGAAATGAGATGCTGTTTGGCAACGCCATTACGGACTTCCCTAAGTGACTTTTTGATTCCCAGGGTGCTTTTAGAATCCCTTTTCCAGTTGTAATTAAACATTTATTTGATCTGTTTGGACTAAGAGGGTATTCAGATTCAGAAAACTATGGCTAAAACGCAATACAGGTTTGGAAACACATTTGTACATGCTTATAAAAATATCAGTCAAAGTTTAATGATCCACATTGCTCTTTACAACTACACTTCTTCATAAAGGTGTATCTGCACAGTTTTAACGAAAGAGGTCACTGTTAAACACGCAACTTCAAACTCATATTGGCCATTGTAGTCAACAGACCAACGACCAACCACATTATCACCAATTACTTACACAATATAATGCTATCGAATAAAATACAGAATTGTGTCAAATCTTCTGCCTCTACAAAGACAATAATGTTCAGTTTTGATGTCAAAGAGGTATTAATTTAACAATATATTCATTATTGTGGTTCTAGTTCAAGTTTGCAGTGGTGTAGTACTGTACTGCATCATATCCACAGTTCCTTGATATTTTTGACACTCATGTAACCAACTGAGGCAAAGGAAATGTTAGAGCCAACTGTCGTTTTGATGCAGTACAGATATACACCACTGCCAACCACAACAATAGCAGCCTTTTTTCAGGTGGGCCATAATTTGCCCCCTATGACTGCAATTGTTACCGGGGGGGCTGCACCTAGAAATTCTGTCCATGAAAGGTAATAAATACAAAGTGTGGCAAAGGGCAGCCTTGGCGAAGTCCAACTCTCACTCGAAATATATCCGACTTACTGTCGGCAATGCGGACAAAACTCTGATAACGGTCGTACAGGGACTGAACAGCCCTTATCAGGGGGTCAGGTACCCCATACTCCCGGAGCACCATCCAAAGGACTCCTCAAGGGACACGGTCAAATGCCTTTTCCAGCTCCGAAAAACACATGTAGACTGGTTGGGCTAACACTCATGCACCCTCCATAACCGTGCTGAGGGGGGTAGAGCTGGTCAACTGTTCCATGGCCAGGACAAAAACCACATTGCTCCTCCTGAATCTGAGATTCAACTTTCTTCGAAGCCGCCCGGAAATCGTTCTCAATGGCCTCACCGAACTCCTCCCAAGCCCGAGTTTTTGCCTCAGCGACCACCAAATCTGCATTCCACTTGGCTAGCCGGTACCCATCAGCTGTCTCCAGAGTCCCACAAGACAAAAAGGCCCGATAGGACACCTTCTTCAGCTCGACGGCATCTCTTACCGCTGGTGTCCACCAACAGGTTCAGGGATTGCCACCACGACAGGCACCGACCACCGTACAGTCACAGCTCCGGCCGGCCGCCAGTATTGGTAACTGACAGCATGTTGCAATGGAATTGTCGGTTAGCTGTTGAAGAAGTTGATTGCAAGAGGGAAGAAGCTGTTGGAATGTCTGCGCCTACCTGAGGGAAGGAGCTGGAAGAGCCTGTGACCGGGATGTGTTGGGGACTGCAATGATGGTGGAGCATTTGAAACAGGATGGTACTTTGCACAGTTCCAGAGATCTATTGAGGATCTGTGTGAAGACTGGAGCGAGCTGGTCCGCGCAGACTTTGAGGCAGGATGGGGACACATGGTCCGGGCCTGCCGCTTTGTTAATCTTTTATTGTTTGAAGATGCGTCTCACATCCTGTTCGTGGATGGTTAACGCAGAAGTCAGAGGTGTGATTGTCGTCGTTGATGCGGCTGGGTGGGTGTGGGGTGTGAAAGTGTCCTTTTCAAATCTGCAGTAGAAGGTATTCAAGTCGTTGGCTAGTGTGCTATTGTTCTCGGCTTGGGGGGGATCGTCGCTTGTAATTGGTCAGCGATTGGAATGCATGCCAGACTGATTTAGAGTCGTTAGCGCTAAACTGTTTTTCCAACTTTTCTGAATAGTTCCTCTTTGCAATGTTGATTTCTTTAGTCAGCTGCTTTCTAGCTCGATTATACAGGGCACTGTCCCTGCTTTGATATGCGTTTTCCTTAGCTTGGCAAAGTTGCTTAAGTTTGGCAGTGAACCACGGCTTGTTGTTATTGAATGTGCGAAATGACTCTGTTGGTACACACACATCTTCACAGAAACTAATATAGGATGTGACAGTGTCCGTATATTCATCCAGGCTGCCAGCTGAATTTTCAAAGACACTCGAGTCTGTGGAGTCTAAACAGCTTTGAAATTCTTTCTTTGCTTCATTGGTCCACTTTTTCACAGTTTTCACTGTAGGCTTTGCGCATTTAAGTTCTTGTCTGTACGTTGGTATTAAGTGAATTAAGCAGTGATCAGACGAGCCCAATGCTGCACGAGGTTTGGCACGGTATGCGTTATTTAGTGTAGTATAGCAGTGGTCTAAAATGTTATTTTCCCTAGTAGGACAGTTGATGTGCTGCTTGTATATAGGGAGTTCGTGGTTGAGTTTAGCTTTGTTAAAGTCCCCGAGAATAATGAGGAGTGAGTCCGGGTGTTTTTTTTCAATTTCGTTTACTTGTTCGGCGAGCATTAGCAGTGCGGCGTTCGTGTTAGCTTGAGGCGGAATGTAGACACCAGCGAGAATGAATGATGCGAACTCACGAGGCGAGTAGAATGGCTTACAGTTCAAAAACAGCGACTCTAAATGCGGGCTCCAGTGTGTGCTGAGCTCCATGATGTCCGTACACCATTTTTCATTGATATACAAGCATATCCCGCCGCTTTTTGTTTTCCCCGATGATTCCATGTCGTGGTCTACCTGGTGAAGATAGAAGCGGGGAAGCATGACGGCGCCATCGGGTACAGCTTCACAAAGCTAAGTCTCCGTAAAGCACATGGCGGCGGAAAGTCTTTACTGGTCTTTATCAGAAGATGAAGCTCGTCCATTTTGTTGGGTAGGGAGTGTAGATTCGCGTGGTGGATCGACGGAAACGTCAATCAGTATCCTATCTTGCGGAGCTTCACCTGGATGCCAGCTCACTTCCCTCTGTGGCATCGCCTCTGCCTCCATGAGCCAAAGACTGCGGTCGCTGCTCCGGTGAGTAACTCAGGGAAAAAACTGAGCGGATTTGTGAAAGTTGGTGAAAGAGAGTCCGGAGTAGCCTCCTTGAGCAAGTCTCCCCTTGTGTAAGTAAGTTGTGCAATGTCACCAAAGACGAACGAAAAACACAAAAACAATACTAGAGAGAGGGTAACTGAGGCATCCACACCGGTAGGCGCCATCTTGGTCCACCTGGGCTCAATGTCCACTGCGACGTGCTCGAAGTTCTGCCGGATGTGGGAGTTGTAACTCCTTTTAACGGAGGACTCTGCCAGACGTTCCCAACAAACCCTCACAATACGCTTGGGTCTGCAGGTCGGACCAGTATCTTCCCCCACCATCGGAGCCAACTCACCACCAGGTGGTGATCGGTTGACAATTCTGCCCCTCTCTTCACCCGAGTGTCCAAGACATGCAGCTGCATGTCCGATGAGACGACCACAAAGTCGATCATTGAACTGCGGCTTAGGGTGTCCACATGTGCATTTGGCACCAGGACACCCTAAGCTGCATGTCTGAAGATGGTGTTTGTTATGGACAATCTATGACAAGCACAGAAGGCCAATAACAGAACACCACTCGGGCTCTGATCGGTTCCTCCCAATCACACCCTTCCAGGTCTCACTGTTATTGCCCACGTGAGTGTTGAAGTACCTCAGAAGATCGAGGGAGTACCAGGTAGGGGTGCTCTCCAGCACCCTCTCCAAGGACCCCAAAAAGGGTGGGTACTCTGAACTGCTATTTGGCGCATAGGCACAAACAACAGTCAGGACCCGTCCTCCCACCTGAAGGCGGAGGAAGGCTACCGTCTCGTCCATCGGTTTGAACCCCAACGTACAGGCACTGAGACATGGGGCAATCAGTATGCCCACACCTGCATGGCACCTCTCACCATGGGAAACGCCAGAGTGAAAGAGAGTCCAATCCCTCTCAGGAGGACTGGTACCAGAGCCCAATCTGTGTGTCGAGGCGAGACCAACTATATCCAGTTGGAATTTCTTGACCTTGCACACCATCTCAGGCCTCTTCTCTGCCAGAGAGGTGACATTCGATGTCCCTCAAGCTATCTTATGTCACTTAGGATCGGACCGCCAAGGTCTCTGCCTCCGGCCGCCGCCCACCTCACATTGCACCTGACCACTTTGTTCCCTCCCACAGGTGGTGAGCCCAAGGGAAAGGGGACCCACATTTCCTTTCTGGGCCTCATGGGTGCAGGCCAGGCCACCAGGCACTCGCTATCGAGCTCCACCTCCAGGCCTGGCTCCAGAGGGGGTTATTATTATTATTATTATTATTGAGTATTATCCTCATAAAGACAGAATGTTTTATACAACTCTTGGATGTCATTATACAGTGAAAATGCTCATAATGTTGTGGCTGGTCAGTGCCCATGTCTCCAGCACGGTACATGATTGTGTTCCTTGCAGTTAACATGTACTGTACGCCATGTTGTGTAACTAAAGGGCCCTTGCACATGTTGCACTTGTGGAATTTACGTGCTCATCATTCCTTTCTTTTAAATAATACACTTTAACTGACAGTAAAATAAATTGTTTGGTCATTTTTCCATTCTTAGATCAAGTTGACGTAATACTGCCATTTCCCATAGTTTTAAAACAAAACAAAACTATATTACACTTTTTGGCAGGAACCTCCCAGGTGGTGAATAATGCCTCGCCACCAGATTCAGTTTAAAGTGTGGTCCAATACATGTTAGCACCACTGTTTATGGCACTTTAGGCTCAAAAGCCTCCAATTCAATGACCTGGTCTAATGCTTGCATGTAAAGCCACTTAAACTTGGGAAGCATCAGAGGGGAAAACATTATAATTGAGCAGCCATCAACGCATAACCCAAACTTGTTCCTGTTACATGGCCAGCATTTAATGTCTTGTGTTGAACTGTGCACTGACTGCTGTAATAATGAATAACTGTAATCATATTTCAGTTCGATTAGGAAAAGTGTTTCCGCTCTTATAACTGAATATGCACAGTGTGTTATTTCACACTTTTATTATGTAAGAGATGTGGTGTTAGGTTACGCCTTGCCTTTTGTCCCCCACAACTTAAGAATTCTCAGATGTCTTTATATTACATCTCTGTGACCGCTCCCCCCAAGGATCAAGAATTACACTACGCTTCCAAAGGTTTTTGGTTTTTTTTGTCTTGCTATTGGTCACATCCAGTGGGTACGGAAAGTTTTCAGTCCCCCTTAAATTTTCCACTCTTTGTTATATCGCAGCCATTTGTTAAAATAATATAAGTTAATTTATTTTCCCCATTAACGTACACACAGCACCACATATTGACATAAAAAAAAAACGTAATTGTTGAAATTTTTGCTGATTTGTTAAAAAAGATAAACTGGAATATCATCCAGCCATAAGTAGTCAGACCCTTTGCTGTGACACTCATATATTTAACTCGGGTGCTGTCCATTTCTTCTGATCATCCATGAGATGGTTCTACACCTTGATTGGAGTCCAGCTGTGTTTGATTATACTGATTGGACTTGATGAGGAAAGCCACACACCTATTTTACTACTATTTCTGTTTTTCTTTTTAATAAATCTGCAAAAATTTCGACAATTACGTTTTTTTTCTGTCAATATGGGGTGCTGTGTGTACATTAATGTGGTAAAAAAATAACTTAAATGATTTTAGCAAATGGCTGCAATATAAAAAAAGAGGGGAACATTTAAGGGGGTCTGAATACTTTCTGTACCCACTGTGTACTGCTGGCCTGATGGCAAGAGATTTCGTTATGGTTAAAGGTGGCTGAGGGCTGAGTCAAAAAACAAAACAAGGATAGCATGCATTGTTGACAGCATGCGATTTTCCCCTCGTGTGCTGCTTATTAAAAGCTAACGGGATCGAAAGCTCAAAGGGACTTTGTTTGCAATGAACGGCTAGTTCCCCAAGGAAATCAGCAAGAGGCGTAAAACATTGTACCCGTTGATGAAGGATCACAGTGAGAAAGGCAAACCAGCGTGGCTAATTGTCGATAAGCTATATGTCGACGGCCAACTGTTTTCGTGATGCCAAACCCTGGCTCTTCCAGATAAGTACTTCTTTTGATCTGTTGTCTTTAGGAATTGTCAAAACTGTATTGTAGCTTGTGTCATTCTTTCCACTTTTGCTTAGATAAAAAAAAAACAAAAAAAAACGGAATCACGCATGCCACCAGCATGAATCCTCACTCCTATCTTTCTGGCTCTGCTTGTTTCCACACACACTAAACACACAACTCGCTCAAAACTCTTCTTGCGCACTACAATCACCACACACCATATTATCCCCTTGTCACTGTTTGTTTTCTGTGTTCAGTGTTTGTTCGTTACCCTTCTATTTACTGCTGCAATACTTAAATATAGCATCTCTATCACCCTCTCTCAATAACATTTGCCAACACAATACCAAGAAATCTCCCCAAAACTGTCTAAAAAACAACAACAAAGAATACATACTACCCAATCTATTTAAAATTGTGATACACACTCCCATTATATGTCACACTTAACTTTTGTGTCATGGAATGTCTCAATACTAGTCCATAAAATACTACTTTTTACAATAAATAGTACAGTAACAGATCCAGGCTGATACATAATTATACTGGCTACAATAGTTAACAAACTTTACACAATTGAATAAGTAAAATTAGAAAATGGAATTGAGGAAAAAATTAAACACCTCAGAAGAATATGCAATTAATCCGACAGATACGCTTAGAAACCAGCTTCAAAAGGCAAAACATCAGTTAGACATTATCTTATCAAAAACAACAGATTTTCTACAACAGTTAAGATACACTAACTTTGAGTACAATAATAAATCAGGAAAATTCCTAGCGAAGCAACTTCAGCGCAATAAAGAAAAGTCATTAATTACAGCCATTCAAGATTCAAACGGCAACTGTACTCACTCACCACTAGAAATAAATGAAATATTTTACAATTATTATAGCAGCTTATACGCATCTTTGAACAACCCAGACCAAAAAGAAATTGAAACCTTTATTAAGGATCTAAACATTCCTCAATTAAATACACAAATTAAAGACAGCGTTGATATTCCTTTAACCGTCACAAAATGACGTACCGCATTAAAAAATATGCAATGGGGACAAGCGCTTGGTGGTAGAAAGTCGATCAAAATTAGTCACTGACTCATATAATTTTATAAATTTTCCTTTTGTGCTCAAATAATTGCATATCAGGAATTCCGCCCAGCAACAAGTGGCCCTGCAAACGTTTTGATGTCCATCCATCCATTCACTTTCCACCCCTTATCCTGGTCAGCATTGAGAGTGAACTATTCCAGCTGAGAAGCTGGAATACCTCGGGAAAACCGAGGGAGAACATTCAAACTCCGCAAAGAAAATGAACAAAAATTCAAACCCGGAAACTCTAAATGTGAGGCAGAGGAGCTACAGGCACATCTTCCACTGTGCTTCTGAATGTTTGATGTGATCGTGAAAATAGATTTAAATACTCCTATCTCTCTTGGCTATTGCACCAAATAGCTTGCTAAAATGTTATTTCCGTTAAATAATCAGTAAGGAATGAATGATGATTTGTTGTGTGCTGTCGGAGGACACATTGGCAGTTCCTATAAAAAAAATAACCAAGAGAAAATATTGTAGCCATATTTTGAAGAAAAAAAAGAAGAAATTCTGATTCTGACTGTGCCCCGCTGCACAAAGGTTTGTGCGGAAGAACTAGCCCTAAACCTTGAACTCAACCCCATCACATTTGGGATGAAATAGAACACAGATGGCGTGCCAGCAGCCCACCCCTCATGCCCAATACCAGTGAACTATGACCTCACAAATGTTCTTCTGGATGAATAGACATAAATTTCCTCAGACACACTCCAACATCGAGTGGAAACTGTTACAGCTACAAAGGGCGGCTCAAGTATGGTATAATTTCTTCCATTTTCACTTCCTGTAGGTGCAGCGCTCACTTGGCCAATAGATTTAGTGTATTCCGCAGCATTACAAGCGTGATAGTGAGAAAAGAAAGCCAAAGTGTAGCCATTGGCCAAATATTAGAAAAACAGACAGAAGATGAAGACAGAGCAAAAGCCATTATCATGCAGCGTTCAAGTTGAGATGCTGGAAAAGTGAAGCTCACAGTCTTTCTCTGGAATTAAAGTGGCTGTGTGTGCTAATTGATCTGGCTGCAACATGGCCATAAAATATCCTCTCTGGTCAAGAGGCCGAGTCTCGTCAGGGTGTTTAATGCATTTTGAAAGCCTTCATTTCGAGATGTGCACAATTAGCAAAAAATGCCTGTGGGAAGTTGTCCAAATCACTCCTAATGTATGGTGAGTAATGATGTAGGGCTGACGGTGGGTGCTTGTCTGTCTTCTTTTATATCTGTTGGAAGATCATGGATTCTTTGATGTATTATTTAATACATATGCTTGTCACGTATGGAGAGCAGCTGGACCCAAGAGCAGGCGGAGGCAGATAGATAGTGATGAACAGTTTTTTTAGGAAGGTAATGGAGGTGGTCCTGGGTGCGTTGGCAGGCAGTGGCGTGGACAGGTGACTGGCTTGGCGGGCAGGAATGACGTGTATCAGGAACACGGGGGAACAAGGAGAGGCACATGAGTCAAAAAGGGAAACAAGGAACAGTGTGGCTCACTTATGTGGGGTAAGTGGGCCGGTGTACCGCTGAAACAAGCTGCAATACTTTGGCGAGGACTTCCAGGAACAGGCAGGCTTATATGTAGGTGGTGACGAGGGCTGATTGGAGACAGGTGTGCGGCTTGAGGAAGGTGCTGAAAGAAAGAGGGGAGGAGAGAGAGAGAGAGAGAGAGAGAGAGGGGGCGCAAAGCGCCATCCAGGCTCCAAAAATGGTACTGCAGGGCAGTACATGACTGCTGTTATTGAATCATGTTTTACACTGAGCTTGTAATGGGCACACATTGATCGAGTACATCTGTTAGGTACAGTGGATCTAAAAAGTAATTAGATAGTAATAGTAGTAAATAGAAAATAGGTGTTTCTGCATGAAAGTCCCTCTACATGATATTTCAGACAGTGTAGTATGGTGGCTGCATTCTGACCGCTTGAAAGTAGCTAGTAATCTTCACTTAGCCTAGCTGATCAAGAAACTTGGTGTGGGGGTGGTTATTATGTAATTTAGCTCCACTGTAATGCAATGATAGGGAATTACAGAAGAATTCTCTCACCACATCATTTTCAGAAATAGGCAGATAAAAGATTTGTTTGGTTGTTTCATTTTAGACATGGTAGGTGGGCAGATACTCCAGGGACCCAGCTATGTGTACAAAAGATTAAAAAGCCCATCTTCCATAATATGTCCCCTTTAAAGCAAACGTTGCTTCAACAAAGTACATCCTAATGGCTCAAAAATTGTACAATTTGAATGAAAGAAACCCTTAAAAATCAGACAAAACTTTTGAGTTGTCTCAAGAGATGTTAGCTACTCTTTTACGACTTCAACTCAGGATTAAGGCAAAGCCTCGTTTTGATTTTAGTATAGTATACAAATACTGTACACAAGGTCTTCAGTTTACATCAGAGTTCCGTTCCTACAGCGGTGACATAACCAAATTTGTTGGAACGTGCCCCTTTTCCTGGCATCGCTCCTTTGAATGCCTGCATGTCTGGGATCTGGT
This sequence comes from Phyllopteryx taeniolatus, assembly GCF_024500385.1. Classification (NCBI taxonomy): domain Eukaryota; kingdom Metazoa; phylum Chordata; class Actinopteri; order Syngnathiformes; family Syngnathidae; genus Phyllopteryx; species Phyllopteryx taeniolatus. The sequence goes on along the minus strand of NC_084507.1, from coordinate 10,084,746 downwards.
TCTCAGTGTGGTGTGCAGTAAATAATATACAGATTTTAAATATATATATATATATATATATATATATATATATATATTAAACTGGCTTGTTTGGTTGCTAGTTCATGCAGAATGGAGGATCTGTATCCCTTTCATGCCAGAATTTTTCTTCTTCTGTGCAAACAGTGCAGTTTTTAATACTGGCACTGTGGTTCTTTGTATCATGATGGATATTAATTGAAAATGTCAGTCGGATAGATTTTGAAGGCGAGTGACAGACAAGAAAAAAGGAGAAGACAAAGAGAAAAATAAACATGGAAAGACAGGGCTCTAGCTGTTAGAAAAACAAAACAAAGCATTGGTATATGAAAAATACAATGTGACATTGGAGTCCAGTTTTATACGGGAGAGTAGTGCTTCACACTGAAGGAAGAACTGGACAATAAAGGATAGAACAGGATAGGATAGAACTAGACAGATTTTAGGTTGAATTATAAATTGTTTAATTTATGAAAATGAATTACATTAAATTGAAATTAGGATAATAAACCCTTTTGGGTAATTTTGTCTTAATAACAGGTGTCTTCACTTTCTGTACAGACTGTACCAAATTAATGTACAGTCCTAAACATGATGTTAAATCTGTTCCATTTAAGACAGCCAATGTCACAAGTAGACATTCTGGATAGCACAAACTGAAGAAATGGAGAGACTAACCATCAACTTTTTTTTAACTATCCATGCATCCATCTTCTTCTGCTTATCTTTTTTTTTTTTTTTTTTTCAACTTGTAAACACAGGCTTCATTTTCCTCTCATGTTTAATGATGCGCCACTGATGGTGTAGTGGTGCATTCGCCGGACTTCGGTGCAGGCAGCATGGGTTCAGTTCTCACTCAGTGACGGTCTGAATGTGAGTGGTTCTCTGTGTCTGTACGAGGCCTGTGGCTGCCTGGCGACCAGTTCAGGGTGTAGTCCGCCTTTCGCCCGAAGTCAGCTGGGATAAGCTCCAGCAGCCCGTGACCATGAACAGGATAAGCTGTATTGAGAATGGATGGATGGCTGGAATTGATGCACTTAGGTGATGCTGTGGCAGTGGACATCGCCACACTAACTGCTCATGCCCATGGAAAAGTAGATGGATATTACCTAGTGAGTGTGCAGCATAAATACAAGTACTGTAGTGTTTAGGAGATAATAAAAGTTCCGATGGAGAAGGAAATTCCATGAACACACGTGGGACATAAGAGACCTTGCATCTGTTTGGCATTAGTATTGCACTACTTGCACGTAAATCATGAGACTGAAGTAAGACATGCAATGAGGTAAGTTTCACAGCCTAAATACAGCAAAGCGGTGTGTTCCTGATGTATTCTGAAGGCTTTAAAAATCAAATAACGTCTTCTTCACTTTCGCCTTTTCTCTCTAAGTGCTTATTTAGTTGTCTTTTCACTTCATTCTAGCCAGCGGATTTCAGTTCACATATTAGGCAGCTAAAAATATTTCATTCATTTACAGCACACTGAATCATGGTCAAATTCACTTTGACCTACCAAGCCTGTCTCTTGTCTTTGCTATGTCAAACTGCAAGACCGCCCGCATGCAGAAAAGCAACAGAATCCAATGGACATAGGAGAGCAATAACTGTGGAAGTGAGAAGATTAGAGATTCCTCTCAGTGTGGGAGGCAAGAGAGAATGTTGTTTTGTTTTTTTGGTTCATGTTGCAGAGAAAATGTAATTAAAAATCAAACATTCATATTTTTGTCTTCTTTTACCATTACAATAACATACAAATAAACATGCTTTGACGTGACTATCATAATGATGATATAATGATAATTATAATACTGTTTTTGTGGTGATAAAAGATTGAGTCCTCCATGTTTGTCTAATGTTTTGCGGCAGGACTGTTTGCAATGCTTTGGTGTGTATTGCTGTGGGGTTTTGCATAGTTGCAGTGTCAGTACGCTGAAAAATAGTTTTGTCATGACTTTGGTGGCAGGCTAAACTTTTTTGGATTTCTGGCTGAATTCTCTTCAGAATACTTTGCAATATACAAACCTTCAGGTAGGAAATCTTGGTGCTGCCTTATCTTGATTGTTGGATTTATATTGGATATTGTGCGAAAATTAAATGGTAATCCACCGTTGACTGTATAATGTTATCAAATACATGACCTTTCTGTAAAATTTCGGAGCAGGAAGAAAGTATCTTTCCCATGCGAATGTTTGAAGGAGTACCTGCCTGTATTTAATTAACAAATGGTGCAATGGCCAGGGAGGCAGCTGTTTCAAGACATGAGCAAATAAATAGATTGCGATGAATCTCTGAAGTCAAACACAATCTTCTGGGAAGTTGTGGTGGACTTCAAATTAATTCCGATTTCTAAACACATGTTCCCATAGTGCAGGGGTGGCCAACTAGTCAGAGACTAAGAGCCACTATTTTTTCTGTGTTACTGCAAAGAGCCACATCATACACATGGGTACACATGAACATCATCTTTTAATCATGTATGCACGCATACACAGACCTCTGCTCAGCCAGATCTAATGAAAATAACCACACCAACATGATATCAGTAATTTTCAACAGTTAACATCTCACACACACAAACTCTCAGTTCAAGCAAGTCCACAAACAATAATAGAATAATTTTCAATAACATCGTTTTAATAATTTTTTGAAAAACTGCACCTGCTTTTCTGCCTTGCTTTTCAAAGAGACCAACTTGTTCTTGCGAAGTTCAGTCCCTTTTGGAAATTCCTGTTCGATGTTAGGGTGGAGTGAGCTGAAGTGACGCTGAAGATTTGAAGCTTTGAAATGCGCTAATGCTGCGTGACATATAAGGCAGATCGGCTTGCCATTACGTTTAACAAAAAAATATAAACTTTCCCACTGGCAAAAACGTCCTGTGTTCTTCTTCATATTTTCGTTTGGCTGTGCTTTTTTTCCCTGCCATTTCAAGAGGTAACTTGACGGAAATTGTTTACAACACAAATGATGTCACACCAAAGATTCTCTCGTCGCTCGTTTGACGTCACTCAAACAGGCTTACATGGTCAGTGTGCCATCTAGCTGTAGGGGGAGTGAATGACAGCGCCAGCCAAGCATTTTTGACGCATGTCATGTGACAGCTCCTGAAGAGCCGCATGAAACTAGTTAAAGAGCCGCATGAGGCTCGCGAGCCGCGGGTTGGCCAGGCCAGCCATAGTGGATGGATGGAAATGGAAAGGCAAATCTGTGGTTAAATTAGCCACTATCATGTCAAAGCCAAAAGTTATGCAGCGCTGCACTGACGTTTACTGAATGCACAGATAACCATTGGCTAACAGCATTAGCTTTTGATAAGCGACACTTTTATTAGTGAAGTTGTTAATACTGTTGTGTTTTTGGGGGCTTTTGCAGTTGCTTATTTACATTATGGGGTCAAAATGCAGTCACCCCCTGCCTCCACCCGAGTCTTCATTTCAGTTGCTTTCAGCAAATCATGAAATCAATTTGGAACTATTTTAAATTGGAGGGAATAAAAGCACAGTATGTCTCCTTTAATTTGAATAACTGACACGAGGCAGGTGTGGTTAAACCCAATAATGGTAATCAACTCATCACCCTCCATGAGTGTCTAGCTGCCACCAAAGTCTTGGATGACACAAAACTGAAATTCTCCTAATTGGTCCTGAAATCTTTGTCACTGCTGCTACAGCGCATTAGATCCACTCCTAGGAATCTTGATCTTTTTTTTTTATTATTTTTTTTTTTACCGGTACATGATGACATTTAACATGTCACAAAACCTGGCCAATCCTGCATCCTTTAACTAAGAAATATTGCTAGAATAAGACCTATTTTGCCCACATCAGATCACATTTTTTTTTCTGGTTGGATTACTGTAACTCCCTCTACACCCGCCTCAGTCAGTCTTCTCTTAAACGCTTAAACAGTTAATCCAAAATATAGCAGCTAGACTTTTAACAAGAACCACCCGTAGGTCTCACATCACTCCTCTTCTTGCATCACTTCATTGGCTTCCTTTAAAATTCTGAATCAACTACAAGATCCTCTTGTTGACTTAGTAAGCAATACATGACATTGCCCCAGCTACATCTCGAAGTTCCTTTTTCCTTCCACTACACGACATGTGCGCTCTATAAATCTTGGCATTTTATCCTTCCCCCGCACAACCCACAAGTCAAAAGGTGACCTTGCATTTTCATTTTTAGCCTCAACTCTATGGAACCATCTTCCTCTATCTGTTCGGGCTGCTGAATCCCTGGACTGTTTCAAACAACACATATAATTTCATTTATATCATTAAGCCTTCCTATAAACCTGCCTTTTGTTCCTGTTCCCTGTTTTTATTATTTTCATTTTATTCTGGTTTTCTCTTGGTGTCGTGTTTGCGTCCTTGTCTGCATTATCCGTTTTTGTCTATTGTAACCTACCTGTTTATATTTTTCATGTGTATGTGTTTGTGAAGTGCTTTGTAACTGTGTTTTAAAAAGTGCTATGTCAATAAAACCTTTCTTACTTACTTACTTGCATGCATGTATAGCGAATAAATATTTATTTCTTCACTTTCCTGTTCTGCAGAAAAATAACAGTGTATTACTACAAATTGCTTTTATTACACACACTGGTAAAAAAGCTCGATTTTGGTGTCTAGACTTTAGACCCAAACTTTACGTGAAATAGGTCACAACCCCTCATGTGCTTTTTTTACATACCAATATAACCCACAGGAAATGACAAGAGCTTTGTTCTCTTTGAGCAGATTCTTTCTGCAGCTACCATGCACTTACTTTGTATTGATTATATGAGTTAACTTTAGAACCACCACCTGTCTGTCACGCTACTAACTACTAATTGTGTGATTCATCCCAAACACACACACCAGTCATTTTCTTCTTAATGGTGTCGGCTATGGTGCAATAGTAGTGGTGGGAGTGGTGAAAAACATGCTCCTCCCCAGTCCCCCCCCCCCCCCCCCCCTCTCTCTCTCACTATGTTTTGTTGGTGTACACCACTCCTGTTCTGAGTGGGCCAGTAAATCTGTAGACCTCTCCTACAAACAGCGAAGCCATCTGCATTGCCACTGCCTCTGACTGTACTCCTCATCTCCTCCTCAGGGTCCTTGCCTGTAGTCCACTGAAAATTTCCTCAAGGTAAGAAACACCTCTCGTCTCCTTCACATATAAGACGTTTTGTATCAGAAGACAAAATTTTGTCGGATTATTTTACCACGTTTGTAACACTTCACACTTCATTTTGAGCAGACTTCACACTCCTGAGGACTAGTTCCTACAAGCAGAGGCAGCCACATGTGCAAATATTTATTATCCGCCTGGAAACATCTCATGATTGTTACAACAGAGACATGGTGGGAGTTGTCAGTGTTCAAACACTTAGTCACTTCGTCTTTCTTTATCTTTAGGCTATTTTTTCTCTTTTCAAGTTTGCTTTTACACCGTGTGCAGAATTATAAGGCAAATAAGTATGTTGACCATATCATCACTTTTAGGCATATTTCCGAGCTCTCAGCTGGATAAACCTGAATGCTTCATTCAGGTTATTTAAGCATAGCAGGTGCTGTGTATTTGTGTAATGAGGTTGGGTGTGGCCTAAGTAGATCAACATTCTATCAAGAGTGTGCATATTTATTAGGCAGCGTCTTGTCTTTAGGCAGAATGGGCCAAAAAAGAGATTTTAACTGACTCTGAAAAGTCAAAATCAAGACTCTCAGAGGGATGCAGCACTCTTGAAATATCGAAGCTGTTGGGGCGTGATCACAGAACCATCAAAGTTTTTTTTCCACGAATAGTCAACACGGTCGCAAGAAACGAGTTGTGAGAAAAAGACGCAAATTAACTGTCAAGGATTTGAAAAGAGCGGCACGGTGGGCGACTGGTTAGAGCGTCAGCCTCACAGTTCTGAGGACCCGGGTTCAATCCCCGGGCCCGCCTGTGTGGAGTTTGCATGTTCTCCCCGTGCCTGCGTGGGTTTTCTCCGGGCACTCCGGTTTCCTCCCACATCCCAAAAACATGCATTAATTGGAGACTCTAAATTGCCCATAGGCATGACTGTGAGTGCGAATGGTTGTTTGTTCCTATGTGCCCTGCAATTGGCTGGCAACCAGTTCAGGGTGTACCCCGCCTCCTGCCCGATGACAGCTGGGATAGGCTCCAGCACGCCCGCGACCCTAGTGAGGCGAAGCGGCTCAGAAAATGGATGGATGGATGGATGGATGGATTTGAAAAGAATCAAGGAATCCATTATCTGCAAGTTCTGTCACACTCCTATGCATGGCTGGCCAGTAAAAGGCCTGAAAGACAAAAAAACTGATGACATCCCCATCCTTACCTGACCTGAACCCAATTGAGAACTTGTGGGCATTTCTTAAACGGGACATACACGGTAAAGGAAAACACCTCTCGGAACAATGTCTGGGAGGCTGTGGTTTTTGCTGCACAAAATCAAAGCTTTGAGTTTGTTTATAATTCTCACTGAAACAAACAACAATAACAAAAAGTGAGATGAGAAAATGATTTTCATTTAGCTGCGTAATAGTTCTGTACACCAATAATTGCCGCATAATTTTCACATATTGATATTCTCCGAAAGCCTCAAACTCAGTTTTACTTTTTCAAACATCCTTGTTTGAGGTTTATTAACATTTTGGATTAATTTAAAGCACTGTGGTTGGAGATTAATAAGGATAATCCTCAAAAATGAGACTTTCCTAATAATTCTGCACATGGTGTAAATATGTTTACTGTTTTGGTTATGTCATAATTCATAATTGTCTAGTGCAGACTAAATTCATATTATTTAACTGATGTAAAATATTAGAATTCATCAGTGATCTAACCTTGCATACTACAATATATGGGAAAGACACACAGCAACTACTGTATATGCCAGGTGGCAAGCTACCCAAAAAGGTAAGTTTTGCGTTTAATTTGGATTTAGTTAAATGAGCCATCTGCCGACTGGTTAGCACATCTGCCTCACAGTTCTGGGGACCGGGGTTCAAATCCCGACACCCCCTGTGTGGAGTTTGCATGTTCTCCCCATGCCTGCGTGGGTTTTCTCCGGGCACTCCGGTTTCTTCCCACATCCCAAAAACATGCGTGGTAGGTTAATTGAAGACTCTAAATTGGCCGTAAGTGTGAATGTGAGTGTGAATGGTTGTTTGTTTATATGTGACCTGCGATTGGCTGGCGACCAGTTCAGGGTGTACCCTGCCTCTCGCCCAAAGGTAGCTGGGATAGGCTCCAGCAGCCTGCGACCCTACTGAGGATAAACGGTAAAGAGATTGGATGGATGGATGGATAACTGAGCCAGAGAGGCAGTGATATGTTACTGAAGCAACGTCTGGTTCTACAAACAATGACGTCAAAGATATGAACACTCAAGCACCAGTGGCAAGTAAAGCCATTGATCAATGGGCTCATGTTACTACATGCTTTTAGGAACTTTTTTTTTCCCCTTCCTGAGCAACAGGTCTCACTCTAATCCCTTTAAGCATAGCCACACTTACTTTTTCACATATTGAAATGACCTCACACCCGCACAAACTAATAGCACCCAACACAAGAGATGTGCGGAATTAAAAAAAAAAAAAAAAAAAAAAAACATTTACAAAGGTAATGTTTTATTCCAAATCTAGTTTAATTTAATGTAATTAATTCATGAATATTTTCAACTGTTACTGCATCATGATAAGGGAAATTATAAATATATAAGGTAGTGAGGAGAAGCGGCTCAGAAAATGGATGGATGGATGGATTTAACAACATGAAAGGGACAAAACATTATATAAAATATATTTTATAGAGATATTATGGAAAAGCTCTTAATACGATGCAACAACCGTAATGTTAACTAGCACTCTATGATTGTGTCAAAACTAAGTGAGCCTTATTATACTTGTAAAGGGACCATTTTGATACAGATTTTGTATTGGATATCATCAAAATGTGTAGATGAACATAATGTTGTGGCTGTATGTACGCAATATGTTTTAGGATTCTGTTTACATTGAAAAAGGGAGAAGAAATGCCATTAAGCTTACGTGTATTTAAGTGAACGTAAATGTAAGACATCAATTGAAGATGTGTCTGAAACACTGCCATTATAGATACATTTAATGAAGTAAAACCAACTAAAAGCATTGTTGTCGCCCACATAAAGATGATACAAACTTAAGCACATTGGTAAACACGATTACTGGAGCATTGACAAAATCAAACATTTGTTTTAGAATTCAGTTTACCTGGAAGCCCTATAAGTGATCTCTGAACCAGATATTGCTGCTTGTAATACTGAGACATCACTGGATGATATCAGTAGCACAATTTGGCAGATACACTGCAAGGACATCATTCCAGACCAACTGAATGTACAACTCCATTCTCAGCTTGAACAAGTGAATGTCAACTATTACATTTTATTTGTGACATTTTTGTCAAAGCGTTTAACCTTTAATAATCTCAAGTAGTTATTTTCTCCGTTCTATATTCCAATTTAAATACAGTCATTTATAACTGATGTGTAACATAATTGCCATCATTATATAAATGATTTTCACAAATTACACTGTTGAGCCCAGTAATACACTGATTCAATTTAAATTAAATTGAATAATTAAAATAAATTGGTGCAATATAACAGCAGCGTAGAAAGTAAAATACCTTTAGATAGCATGGGCATACCATGGACATGTTCTCTGGAAAAATGGAATGAAAATATTCATGTTGATCAGTCATTTTGCAAAAATATATATTGCATATAAAACATGAATTCCATTATAGGACTTTTCAAGGATTGACAGTGCAGGATTTCATACAAAATACTTCTAAATAACAAATGTTCCTTTATTGATAAAAACTAAACCAAAAAAAGAGCAAAATAAGAATAATATAACAATAATATGGAAGTCATGTAAGAAAACAAAAGTGTGCAAATTCAGAGCAGGGTGTGCGAATATAAGTGTGCATGGATGAATTGTTACAGATAATTAATTTATAAATAAAGTACATACATGTACAGATGCACACTCTCACAGGTAAATAGATTATTGAATGCATTTATTCCTGTTTGTATGATGTCACCAGAAAACATTCCTCCATTCAAACTTTATTTTTAAATATTCATTATACTGTATGTATTAGTTGTAGATGCATATGCAACCAGTCCCATTCTAACAGGACTGGAGGTTTCAGTCCCTTTGGTTAGTAGGTGCGCACATCTTGGGGGGTAGCTGTAGGTGTGGATTGGTGTACCCAGCGTCCCTGGTACAGTACACCCCCCTCGTGCTGTACCCTCCGTGTCTCCTTATGGACTCTGCATGGCTAGGACATCCTTCTCCCTGAGCTAGGTGTACGCCCGGCCGCACACATCTGTCCTGAACCTGGGGCCCAGTTTTTATTGTTGCATCTGATCCAGAGCCAATTGCTGCTTTTAATTTGGCAGCACTTGGCAGGGTCTTAGTAGCCTTCTAGACTGGTAGTAGACTGCATCCCACTTCTACTTGGAAGGTGAGAGTCTTTCAGCAGTTTTGAGATGCTACAGTTGCCAGTTCAGAATATCATTTTTTCTTCCTTTTATAAACCCATTTAATCTACATATTTAGTTAGTAGGACCGGGGTTCAATCCCCGGCACCGTCTGTGTGGAGTTTGCACTCCGGTTTCCTCCCACATCCCAAAAACATGCATGGTAGGTTGATTGAAGACTCTAAATTGCCCGTAGGTGTGAACAAAAAAAATTGGCAGCATGTTGCAATGGAATTGTAAGTTTGCTGTTTAAGAAGTTGATGGCAAGAGGGAAGAAGCTGTTGGAATGTCCGCTAGTTTTAGTTTGCATTGTTCACTAGCGCCTACCCGAGGGAAGGAGCTGGAAGAGCTGGTGACCAGGATGTGGAGGGTCCGAGAGGATTTTGCACGCTCCTGTCTAAGTTCTGGCAGCGTGCAAGTCATCAAGGGTGGGTAGGGGGGTACCAACAATCTTTTCAGCAGTTTTGATTGTCCGTTGCAGTTGGACTTTGTCCTTTATTGTAGCAGCACCAAACCAGACTGTGATGGAAGAACACAGGACTGATTCGATAACCGCTGTGTAGAACTGCCTCAACAGCTTCTGTGGCAGGCGGTGCTTTCTCAGAAGCCGCAGGAAGTACATCCTCTGCTGGGCCTTTTTTAGTTGATGTTGATCGCCCACTTCAGGTCCTGAGAAATACCCAGGATGGTGTAATGTACACACAGCACCCCATATTGACAGAAAAAAAATGTAACTGTTGACATTTTTGCTGATTTATTAAAAAAGAAAAACTGAAATATCACCATGCCAAAGGTATTCAGACCCTTTGCTGTGACTTATATTTAACTTCTTCTGATCATCCTTAAAATGGTTCTACACCTTCATTGCAGTCCAGCTGTGTTTGATTATACTGATTGGACATGATTAGGAAAGCCACACCCCTGTCTATATAAGACCTTACAGCTCACAGTGCATGTAAGAGCAAATGAGAATCATGAGGTCAAAGGAACTGCCTGAAGAGCCCAGAGACAGAATTGTGGCAAGGCACAGATCTGGCCAAGGTTACCAAAAATTTCTGCTGCACTTAAGGTTGCTAAGAGCACAGTGGCCTCCATTATCCTTCAATGGAAGACGTTTGGGACGGCCAGAACGTCCTAGAGTTGGCCATCCGGCCAAACTGAGCAATCGGGGGAGAAAAGCTTTGGTGAGAGAGGTAAAGAAGAACCCAAAGACCACTGTGCAGTCGGGAGATGGGCGAAAGTTCTAGAAAGTCAACCATCACTGCAGCCCTCTGCCAGTCGGGGCTTTATGGCAGAGTGGCCTGAGGGAAGCCTCTCCACAGTGCAAGAGTCATGAAATGCGGCCAAGTACAGGGATATCCTGGATAAAAACCTTCTCCAGAGGGCTCAGGACCATAGACTGGGCCGAAGGTTCACCCTCTAACAAGACAATGACCCTAAGGACACATCTAAAATAACGAAGGAGTGGCTTCAGAACAACTCCGTAACCGTTCTTGAATGGCCCAGCCAGAGCCCTGACTTAAACACAATTGAGCATCCCAGGAAAGACTTGAAACTGGCTGTCCACCAACGTTAAAAAAAATAACTTAAATGATTTTAGCAATTGCTACAATATAAAAAAAGAGTGAAAAATTTAAGGGGGTCTGAATACTTTCCGTACCCACTGTAACTTACTTTTAATACTTTTGGATTACTCCAACACCAAACATGTTAATAACGGAAAACAACATATCAATAAAATGTTCTTTTCAGTCTTATGAATGTTTAATATGCAGGGTTTTGGAATGCGGAAGGAAACTGGAGCGCCCGCGATGCAAACCCAGAGCCTCTTTTTACTGTGAGACAGACGTGATAACCAGTTGTTCACCATGCTGTAGCTAGATAGATAGAGAGATAGATAGATACAGTCGATAGATAAATGTAGATAGATGTGGCTTTTAAATTGGCTGCTTTTGGGAAGCAGAGCACATCCAGTTACTAAAAACACTTTCCCTGTGATCAACTTCTTTCCTCGTCAACATAACTTTGAAGCTAACACAAGTGCCCGTGACCCGAATGTCCTGATCACCCAGTTTTGCTCACAATATCGTGGCACGGTGGACCATTGAGCTGTATTGTGACAATTTATCCACTTGTTGTGCTGCTAACTCCGGACAAGGTTGCTATACCCACTATCTTGAAAGCAGCAGAGGGCTCAAATCAACAAATGGCCTCTCCTCGCATTAAAATTGTAATCCTGTGAAATAATCCAAATTTTTTACAAAATATACCTGTAGTCTGATTGATTTTGTTGTTTTTCCTGTAACTGTAACAGAATACAGTTAATTTTTTTTTTTTTTTGGTATCCTGATTACATAACGGCGTTGCATGTATTGCGGTAGTCCCCAACCCTGCTGGTAGTACAATGGCATCAAAGCTTCAGTCAATCAATACTATTAGGGGTGATAGGTATTTCCTTTCCCCTGTAGAGTAAATAACCTGAAATATAATTGTTCATCTTCATTTTGACAATATGTCCACATCATCTCTACTATGGAAGCTTTTAGTGAGATGCACACCATCTTTATTTATTTATTTTTCCAACAGGAAATGGCTTCAAAGAGGAAAGTGGGTTACAAGTGTCGCATAGCCACAGTTCTCCTCCTCCTCCTCCTAGCGAGTATTGCTGGGCTCATCGCTGTCACCGTCATCCAGGGCAACTGGAGGTTCACAGAGTATACCTTAGAGGTGGGTGTAGGTAAACTAACAAACTTGCGAACACACACGCGCTACAAGGGAGCGCATGACATTCAATCTCAAATTGTTAAATGCAGCCGGAATAAGCGTACAAATCATTTAATGGTATAACCTTTAAAAAACATTTCTTGTGACTTTGGGGTTTTGGTTGCAAAACAGTTCAGTTACAAATTCATGAAATGAGTCTGTTGTCATAAAGATTTAGTAGGATTGTGTACAAAAGGAAAATACTATTAGGAAAAACAAAATAAGGTTTGGGTTACTTACACATGTATTGTTTTGCTTCTTAATAAATAACACAGTATTATGAAACTAATAATGGTGACATCAAGTAGGGCACGAAGTAGGGCATCCCGCTTTTGACAACTGCAACTCAGATTGAGAAGTCAGGGAACATCAGTTTGTTCACTCTGAGTGGTAGTGAACTTTTCTTCTGGGGAGGTCTGAAAATTCTGATGGGCTAGTTTCCTGGAATGCGACATTATGAAGACTACATTTATACTATTTAGGACTCTAACCAACTTGAAAACCAGAGGGAGGTTTATTGGTGAATATGGGCGACACAAAGTATAGTATGAAGTCCTCTTCGAGATGAATCGGACGGGTTATTTGACATTAACCAGTCAGGGGCACGTTATTGAAGAATAAAGTAGTTCACCCTGTTTTTGTGGAGAATCGAAGTCCATCAACTACCAGCTATTTAACTGTGCAATGTTATTCTAAACAGAGGAAGTGAGAAAGGAAATGCATACTTTCTGTTACTGCAGTATGGCATAGTGATTGACTCAGGATCATCTCGGTCCAACATCTATTTGTACGAGTGGCCAGGTGAGAAGGAGAACGAAACAGGAGTGGTGACAGAGAAGTTGAACTGTAAAGTTTCTGGTGAGTCCAAACTTCTGTTATAAGAGAAATAATAAATAATGTTTTAAGTTTTTTTTGAAGCACTCTGGAATTTATATATGGGCTAACCTTGTATTTGTAGGTGTTCCAATCTCTGAATTGAAAATTGACTCAAAGAAAGACGCACAGACATGGCAAAGCTTCAAAGATTGCATGAAAAAAGTCTCTGATGCCATTCCTGCTAAAAAGCACAAAACCATCCCACTCTTCTTGGGAGCTACTGCTGGAATGAGACTCTTACAGTAAGTAAGCAACTTACGGTACTTACTTTTCAGGATTCTCTCAACAGAATCATAAACTATGTTAGAGGATAATAACTAAGGCTCAGACTTGCACTTTAAATCCAGATTCGCTATTCGCATCGACAGTAACAATTGACTAGCGAATCACAATCGAATCGTTACTCCTTGTACAACTACAAAATAAAGACGTCATTGTCCAACAAATGAAAAATAATTTATTTATGATTTGAAACTATCTATAGCGCCCATACATCCTGGCATGTTTTTTTTTTTTGGGTCACAGATGTTGTCACGACACCAGAAAGAGGGTACCCTGAAAAGAGGTTGCCAAAACGCTTCTTTTAAGTTTAAAATGGCTTATTTTAACCAGGATCCCTTGCCATATCATGGGCGTGGTCTGTTTTGCACCAGTCTCGTACCGTAAAATGCGTAAATCCACGCTGGCTGAGAACATTAGCCTCTAGTTAGCCTCTAGTTCCAAATTGGATCTACCCCTAGTAATATATAAGATGTTTACATGAGCTAAAGAGCTCGTAAAAGTCACCATGGTCCTGGACCTGGAAGTTAATTTACTATGCTACATTACGGGGCTCACCAGAGGATTGATGAACACTTATTTCAATGGTTTTGATTCATGGAGAAGTACATTTGTTGTTATATTTGCCATCATTTGATTACTTTTTCTGTGCTTTCTTGAAAGAGAGAATGATATGGCGCGGGCTAATGAAGTCCTGGATAGTCTGAAAGAATATCTGCAATCTCTGCCCTTTGACTTCCAAAATGCATCTGTCATTACTGGTCAGGAAGAAGGACTGTATGGGTGGATTACTGTCAACTATTTGTTGGGAAACTTTCTTGAGGTAAAACAACCCAAACATGACAACAACTCTAAAGCATGTCTGACAAATCTTCCAAAATAAGTAAATGTCACCTACAATAAAGCTTCTTTTGTGGCAGTTAGCTTGTAAGCATGTATGAGCATGACAGTGTTAATACATATAACGTATAACATGACTGACCATTCCATTTGCAAATACATATTTTCCAGTTTTTAATTAATGAACCAAGTTTCCTTGTGGCTGCTCATCAATTCATCCTTGCTGATGGAACTTTTCCATCACGTAAATGGAAATTTTCCATTCCTCAAAAGGAGAAATTGTCGCTTGTCGTATAGTAGTATAGTGTGCGGCCAGGACATATTATTTGTGAGGAGACAAAGGATGAATGGAGCCAAGGGGCACATCACACATTTAGGGGCATGTCACACACATAGGGTAAAACGTGTATGTGTGCGCGCCTTTCTTGACTTGCTTTGTTTTGTGTTTGCAGAAAAGCATATGGAGCACCTATATTCGTCCACAGACATCAAAGACAGTGGGTTCAATGGATCTCGGCGGTGCATCAACACAAATTGCCTTTGCGGTTAATGATGAGCTCAAGGGGCCTGATTACATGCACATCAAGCTGTACGGCTACCCGTACAATGTCTACACTCACAGTTTCCTCTGCTATGGCAAGAATGAAGCTGAGAAGAGGGTTCTGGACAAAGTTGTTCAGGTATACCGACGATAGAAGAGTGCAAGAGCGTGTGTCATCTCCAAGTACGGTAATATCTGCTTTGTGTATGCTTTTACAGGCTTGTACGAAATTCAATTATGTCTTGTAAAGAATTGATTGGTGCAGATATCGTCTCCTGTGTTCCCGACAGATAGGAGGCAACCAGTCTAGGATGCATTATAGCATTAAAGATATTGATCACGCTATGAGTATAAGGGCAACTTCATCTTCATCTTTCATATGTCACTTTTTCTTGAAACAATTAGTAAAACGAGTAAGAGGCGTGACATGTGACAGCTTAAGTATAATGAATGACACGAATGTTTTTGCTCGAGAATGTCCACTGGAAAGAATACAGGTCCAAATTGTTACCTTCTCACCTCAGCCGAGTTTTCTTGATTTTCCTCACATTCTCCATTCCTTTCTCTGACCTTTCGTTCCTTCCCTTAATGCTGCAGGAATCATCACACCTCTTTTATGTCGACAACCCCTGCTATCCCATTGGCTTAAACGTAACCATTGAGGCCTCAACCATTTATGACACAGAATGCACAAAGAAACCAAAGAATTACAGTTCGGATCAACAGTACTTCATGGTGGGATCTGGCAACTCAGACCAATGTGGGAGAATAACAAAATCCATATTTGATTTCACCACTTGTTCCTCGGCTCTTTGTTCCTTCAATGGGGTCGAGCAGCCGCCAGTCACTGGCGAATTCATGGTAATATGTAGTGTGCGCACACACACACACACACACACGCACGCACACTGCGTACATACACACGCACATGCCGTACGTGTAAAATAACGTTTTTTTGTTCTTTTTCTTTAAGGCATATGCTGGCTATTTCTACATCGCCAGAGCTTTGTTGATGACGGGCGTGACCGACACCATCAGACCATCAGAGTATGATGAATTCAAAACAGCAATCACCCAATTATGTAACACACCTTGGAGTGAGGTTAGCTCTTCCAATTGCTCTACTATCACATAAACTAGAAGGGGCACTCAGCTGAGTGCTCCGAAAAAGGGCAGAATATTTTTTTTTAGGTTGTCCTGGTCAAAAGGTAAACAATTGTCTTAGCTCTTACTGAAGGTACACACCGCATTCAAGAAAATGATCTCTATCCAGATACACTGTATAACCGGATTCTGTTTTCAAAAAAACACATCAATGTTTCACTGATTAAGTGTATCAAAATACAATGAACATTTTGAATTATGTTAGTAACTGACCCAGATAACTAGCCTTGAATGGTGGAAGAATCGCCAGAAAAGATAATCGCAATTAGCAGAATTTTCTTGAAAGTCGGTGAGAACAGTGTTTTAAATTCATACAGTCTGTGAAAACAGCCGGGGCAGCATGGTTGTCCAGTGGTTAGCACGTAGGTACTGAGTTTGAATCTTGGCTCAAGCCCTCCCGTGTGGAGTTTACATTTGCTTCCCACACTTGGATTTTCTCTGGGTACTCTAATACCTTATAACAAGCAATGAAGTGTATAGCGATGGTGGATTCTTATTGTTTTGAATGTGTGTCCGCTTGCTTCTTGTAACTTCACTACTCACGTTCTTCTCTTTTTGAGGCTTGTTGACAAAAGGCCACAGAAAAAGAACAACATGCAGTGTTAGTCCTCTCATGCTTTGCTTTTGTGAGATACACTGAGGTTTTGACTGAAGTTTGAAATGGCTTTAGTACACATCACATTCAAATATGAAATTTAGCACGCTAAAAAATTTGACATGATACTGATTTCTTTTAATTTAATTTTTATTTTTTTTCCGGGTGTAGCAGCAATGTGCTTCCATACTTTAGAGACGTATTATTTTTGGTTGAAATGTAAAATGTATGACCGCAGTGGCATTCAACTTCGAGTTCCCACTCTCCTTGACAGATACGTACGTGCATTTGCCAAACGTCAAAGAATCCATTTGTACAAAGACATTTATCGCCGATATGCAACATGTTTCATTATAATCACAAAATAACCCATTCAAATTCCTCTTTTTCCCCTTATAGCTGCGGACACAAAAGAGATGGGTGATAGACAAATACCTTCGCACCTATTGCTTTGCAAGTCATTACATGTTCACTTTGTTGACCAACGGTTACAAATTTGACGCAAACACGTGGAAAGACATTCTCTTTCAAAGAGAGGTGAGTTGAATAAATGGAAAAGATCCCAGTAAGTAGTGTTCAGTGTGTGTGCACCAAAGTACGTGAGATGACATCTTAGCCAAGTCGACGAACGATAATGTCCTTGAGCTGTCACCGCTCGCCGTTAGCTGTTCCAGACACATCGTTAATAGGGCCACCCATTTGAAAGATGTCATGCTATAATCATCTGCATTGACAAAGTTGAAAGGCAAGCAATGTTTCGCTTCAGGATGCCCCGAGGATGTGGAGCATTTTTTTTTTTTTTAAACAATGAGGCTCCCTCAAATGAAGGGGATTCCTCATGTGTGACACAAGAGAAAACAAAGTAGCTGGCCCGTTTTACATGGCATAGCAGCTAGCTCACACACAAAAGATGTTCCTCAGCAGCTGGCAATGCTCCCAAATGACAAGCCCACTAACAAGAGGCTCTGTGTGCTGCGTGTGATGTTCATCGCCTTTGGGTGTCTGGAAGGCTTTTTGGCAACTGTTCCAAACAGACACACTTGGATTCTTTACAGAAATCGTAATGGAGATTTGGATTTCTGACTCATGTTTGAGTTGGTACACTACAACTTTTTTGACAGGCTTTTTGGAATGTAACAATTATAATATGTTTTTATCTTCTTCTCAGGTGGGGAACACCAGTGTGGGTTGGAGTTTGGGCTACATGCTTAGTAGCTCCAATATGATCCCGTCTGAGATGAATGAAGTCCTCCCATTGACTGATTCTGTCTTTGCCGGTCTCATCTTTTTATTTTCATCTTTGACCATTATTACTGTCATCTTGATTTTCATCATTCTTATTCGCACATGCTACTAAGTAAGTCCTGTCTTGTGTGGGATGACCTTGGTGTCATCCTAAAATGAAATTTAAAGGGGATTTAAACCCTAGAAATTTCTTTTCATTAATCTATTCTATGTGCACCGAGTTGTATAAATATGGCATTATGATGTTTACAATTTTCAAGTCGTTTTCAACCATCCCAGTGGGCAGCCATTTTGGGTTTATGTTGCCCTGTCCACTGAAAATATCAATGGAGCCCACCTGATATCAATGGTGCCTTGTTAGCTGATGTGGGGGCAGAAAGAATTGATTAATGAAAAGAAAATTCTAGGGTTTAATTCCCCTTTTACATTTAAGAACCACAATATTGTTGATCAAGGAATATTTGGGGCCAGACAAGAAAGAAAAGTAGCACTAGTACTGCGAGAATAAAGTCAGAAAACTTGAAATTCGGAGAATAAAGTAGAAATATTATAAGAAAACTATCTTATGGGCGAATAAAAGGAAACCATTGGAAAGAAAAAGTTACATTACAAGAAAAATGAGATGCTTCTTGGTTTTCATGCTCGCAGTATTAAGCCAAAAAGTAGCCGATACCACAAAATGTGTATTAAAGTTGTTGGTTCCCATTAGTGAATGGCTGCAATATTGTTCTCAGTATTTGCACGTTTTCAGCAATTATTTTCAAGCATGTATAATGTATTTACAATCTCTGAATTCACTTCAAAGTGTTCTTGAAGCGTTTTTATTCTAATAGTTTTGTTTCACAGTTATCCTGTTTGGAAAAAAAGTGTTGTGATTAATAGTTGCTTTGGTTTGATTATGAGTCATAACATTTCTGAACCTCATCGTCTAAATCTATCAAATGTCATTGTGTGGCTGTAAAGACATTTGTGCATCAAAAAGTCGAGCATGTGTATACAGGGCCATTGTAATGTCTATACTGGATATTTTGGCTTTATTTTGTACAGTGACGGGAAAATGTCTTTTAAAACTATTACCTTTGTGCATCTTGTTGTTTTGTTTTTAATCTAACCCTCCGGTTTAAGTTGTAGTTATGATTATTCAAAACACTGGATTTAGAAGCACACACACACAAAAAAGCATTCTAGTATTGAAT
Source organism: Phyllopteryx taeniolatus (assembly GCF_024500385.1). Taxonomy (NCBI): domain Eukaryota; kingdom Metazoa; phylum Chordata; class Actinopteri; order Syngnathiformes; family Syngnathidae; genus Phyllopteryx; species Phyllopteryx taeniolatus. The sequence continues at coordinate 10,065,713 of NC_084507.1, read as the reverse complement.
ACATTGCGCTTATTTGTGGTCTCAGACTTGGTTTTAATTCTTTCATCAGTTTTTGTTTTTGTTTTTTTTTATCTCAGGGACTTGGATTGATAGAAATTCGGAATGTTATTGATTGTGGACTTTTTTCAAATCACACCTTCAAAAAGAGACAGTCTCACCTTTTATGAATGTTTTTCTCCTATAATGTACACAGTATGAACTACAATTGCACTAATGCAAAACAATAGCACTTTTGTTGCTTGATTTAGATGATCTTGTACTATGTGTGAACTCATTTACAAATGATTTGCGAACTATTTACTAAATGAAAATCAAAATGACTGGACAATAAACTATCACTGATTTAATATAGTGTTGCAACAACAGTTTTGTGTGTGTGCGTGTGTATTGTAGTATGTACAATATGTGTTTGGGCATCAGGCACCCAATGACGGTACATTCACTAATTATGTTTCATGCAATTTTTTTTGCTACTTTGCAAAGAAAGGAAAACTACGGAATGCGGCCGACTGGTTAGCACATCTGCCTCACATTTGTGAGGACCGGGTTTCAAATCCCCGGCCCCGCCTGTGTGGAGTTTGCATGTTCTCCCCGTGCCTGCGTGGGTTTTCTCCGGGCACTCCGGTTTCCTCCCACATCCCAAAAACATGCATGGTAGGTTAATTGAAGACTCTAAATTGCCCGTAGGTGTGAATGTGAGTGCGAATGGTTGTTTGTTCATCTGTGCCCTGCGATTGGCTGGCGACCAGTCCAGGTTGTACCCCGCCTCTCGCCCGAAGATAGCTGGGATAGGCTCCAGCCCGCCTGTGACCCTAGTGAGGAGAAGCGGTACGGAAAATGGATGGAAAACGACAGAGCCCTCCCTGATGCCAAGTTATGGGAAAAATAAAATTATTTGATAATCTGTTCCCTCAATTTAGTAATCTCTACCCTCAATTCACAAATGTCTACCCTCAGTTTAGTAAACAGTACCCTCAATTTACTCATCTGTACCCTCAATTTGGTCAAATGTACCCTTAGTTTACTAATATGTTCTCTCAATTTACTAATCTTTACCCTCCGTTTACTAATCTGTACCCTCACTAGGGGGGTTCCGTACAAATTAAGGCTCTGTACTAATTTAATAAATAGATCGTACAGACTACTAATCTGAGGGTACAGTTTAGTAGATTAAGGGAACAGATTATCAACGGATTATATTTTTTTCCCTATTTGGCACCAGGGGGGCTCCGTAGAAAATTACTATACATTGGGATTTCGATTTCTTTTAGGTTGAATCAATGAAAGAAAGTGTTACATAAATATTTGATTTGGCGTATCAGTGCAAGTACAGATGAGTGGCCAGTATTCAGCAGCGGGATTTTACAACGACGTTTGTTCATAGTTTTAGTACAGTACTGGATGGTCAAACGGAAAGGTGATTAACAAAAATGTCATCACAAAAACTTTGAAATCATGTCCGAGGATCAAGCATGAATTCAAGTAAAAGACCCATTTTCCATTGTAGCCTACTTAGCTCTTCATAGGACGAAATTATGATTATGATTCTCATGTGACGCATCGACTTGGACAGCCGTCATAAAGCTCTGTTATGTTAGAATGACTACATGATAAATGTATCTACCAATTGTGAACGCTGTGGTTGTGAAAGCGCCAAAACCCAAGTGTGATCCATTCATCTAAAAATCACTGCAAACAACTTTGCATCTCCCAAAACCATTGTGCCCTCTAGTGGTTCTAAATGATACATGCACAGTATACACCAAAGATAGACCTTTTATTTTTATTTCTTGAAAGAGTTGTCTAGAAAGAAAAAGAAAAAAGAAAAAAAATGAGACATTTGAAAGTACGGAAATATCCACTGGCTCTACAGAGACTCTCAGATTCACAATTTCATGAAGGGCTTGTAACCAAGTAAATAAAGATGTTTTATTTATTTCTTTATTTTTTTCAACCACATTACCTCTCTCTGCCATTACAAGTGACATTTTCAAACCTAAGATGAAATCAGATACAATCCTATCTTCCCTTGAGTTTTTACCTGCCTGATTTTGTATGTTTGTTTTTTCCCTCCATATTTTGGTTTGTCTTCATTGGTGGAGGGTGTGGCATCGTGTTTTTTTTAGTCACCTTTTTCATTATCACCGATTTCTTTTTTTTTAATTTTCCTTTAGGGGTTTTCATTCCAAGTCATAAATCATGTACAAAAGCAAACAGAGTGCAAGGGTTGGTCCTGGCTGAATGAAGTTTTTTGAGTGGACATTCTGAACATGGAGCTTTTTCCATATTCACACAACATGAGACAACCCTGGTCACGAAAAATGAAAAAAATATTTAGCAGCTCACACATTGATTCTCAATAAAAATTAAATTAAAAAAAGTATTTAAAAAAACTAGAGATATTACACACCACCTTAAATGGTTCCATGCAGAAATGCCCTTTGCTTTTAGACATATCCTAACTTTGCTCACATTGAAGATGGCTTGTGGTTGGCAAAACAGTATTGGACTGCAAATGTGTGCCCCAAAGTCAGAGACATTTCATGTGTTTTGTTTTGAATTGAAAGTTTTTACATGTCATTGTACACAACTTCGAGCAGCTTGTACAGTATACTGTTTCAACCACTTGCAAAAGCAGCCACTATATTTCCACTGGATTAAAATCCCCTATGAAAATTCAACCGTTTATCTACCAGTTGGTTGGAGAACCAGTTTGATACGAAGCAACTTAGCCCTACGACTAACTGTTGGACAAAATTATTCCCCGCGGCATACCCAAGTCTAGCAACATACGTTTCACTTTGAGTGGTAAAAGAATAAAGTAAAAGCAACATAATGAAGAAATCTCGTGCCATTTTCTTCATCTTTGGTATAAAATCTGCCACTTGCTTTTTCCTAAAACTATTGCTTTTTCGCATCTTAAAATCAGTTCTGCTTTGTGACAAAGCCAGGAGCTTTCCGCCTTTTAGCTTTTCTGTTTGCAGCGTGACATGTAAAGCAGACGAAGCTATGTAACTGCTTTTTTTTTTTTTTTTTTTTTTTTTTAGAAAAACAAACGCTCAACAATAAATTTCATTTTAAATCAAGAAGCAGTGGATTAAACATTCCCACATCCAAATTTCAAATAAACTGCACCACATTGTTTAGAATCATCTTCAAATACAAAAAATCCTGTACAGTATAATTTCTGTGATTTCGCACAAAGCTCTAAACTCACTAATTCAACTCTGTTTGTCAATAGTTCAACGCAATGGAAATGCTTCCTACACTTTGAGGAAAATTAAGGCAAGAAAGACTTACGAAACCTTTAATCTCCTACAAAACTATTCAAACAATAAAAAGGATGAAAATGATGTACACTGGATATAAGAAGTTCACACATCACTGTTTAAATTCCAGGTTTTTGTAATATAAATAAAAAAGACCAAGATAAACCATTTCAAAAATTGTTTCCCCGCATTAATATGACCTATACAACTCATCCATCCATTTTCTGAGCCGCTTCTCCTCACTAGGGTCGCGGGCGTGCTGGAGCCTATCCCAGCTGTCATCGGGCAGGAGGCGGGGTACACCCTGAACTGGTTGCCAGCCAATCGCAGGGCACATAGGAACAATCAACCATTCGCACTCACAGTCATGCCTACGGGCAATTTAGAGTCTCCAATTCATGCATGTTTTTGGGATGTGGGAGGAAACCGGAGTACCCGGAGAAAACCCACGCAGGCACGGGGAGAACATGCAAACTCCACACAGGCGGGGCCGGGGATTGAACCCGGGTCCTCAGAACTGTGAGGCTGACGCTCTAACCAGTCGGCCACCGTGCCCCTATACAACTCAATTAATAAAATAATGTTTTGAAAGAAGTTAAAAAATTGACAACTATCTAACCATGACACATTCTGTGATTGGAAGATTTAACTCACATCAATGGTGAAAAGAGTTTTGAAATTATTTATCTTGGTCATGTTTTTTTAATCAGAAAAAAACTGCCATTTGAGTAGGGGTGCGTAGACCTTTTATATCCACTGTAACTGAATATCAAAGGAAGACAATCTTGTCTAGTTTGTCTTTGATTTCTTATTTTTAATATAAAAGTCTGAAAATCTACCTGCACATTCAAATGTTTTTCTTTTCTCTCCATCATGTTGGTTGGAATTTCAGTCTTTGTCGTCTCTTTTGTTGGATTCCCTTGGAGGCTAAGCCCAGTCTCACTGGGAGAAATGATCAAATCAAAGATGATCCCATTGTTCTTCAGTTCAGAAATGATCTTATGTCATTTTCTTGGTTCAACCAGGTATATTTAAAAAAAAAAAAAAAAAAAAGTTTAGTTTCGTGTCTCAGCACAGCGGAAGAATTCACTCCTGTCATGTTGTCCATGTGACTTCAGTGTGTCCCTGTTTGGTTCTCGCTCTGTCAGTGCAGTCCTTCACAAGGCAATGCTGCAATTTGCAATCTTGTTATCTGGGGAGAGACAAACAAATCAACAAATAGGAGAGTGAAGAAACTTAGGATATGTTACGAAAGCAGGATTGAATTTGTTCAACTTCTATGTACTGGTTATTAACTTAGTAAAGGCGTGAGTGGGCATCAGTGTAGTCCAAAAGTTAGGAAGACATCATTAAATCCCAACTTGTCACACAGAAGCATCCGAAGGTCAAACCTTCTTATTTTGCTTTATTATTTTTTTTTTTTTTTTTTATACCATACAATATTATTTGCAATAAAAGGGCCCTGTCAGACATGAATCTGCAGTGACTGTTGTTTTACATCAATGTTTAATCTGTCTGCCTGCACAAACCCGACATTTAGATAAGTGCACTTAAGTCATGATCACATCTTCAAGTAGCCATAACAAAACTGTCACTTATACAGAGGAGATTGGCTAATGTGCCTTTGCAGGCTGCCAGGATCACAGCCTCAGGGGTCGCGATCGATCACGTCATAGGGTGTGTTCAGATAGACCATGACTTAGCTGCAGCAACGCATATATACCTTCAAATGCTTACAGTCAATCTATAATGACACACAATTCTATCTGAAAGCTTGTGCTGTCTCTCAGTGGTGGGCCACAAAATTGGTACACCTCTTATTACACCTACAGGAACTGAAAAGAACTGAAAATGGAGCCACTTCCACTCTTCGGGAAAAATCTTTATAATAAGGATTCATGGAAATGTGTGTCCTTGTTTGTGACACAATTCTCACACGCAAACCTATGGGCAATGCAAAGTCTTTCACTTTCAAGTCATTTTTTTTTTTTAATATCCACTCACAGTTCACTTGTAACTGCAGGCACCGTGGGTTCAATTTCCTCTCAGTGATGCGATTTCTATGAGCATGTAAAATGTTGTCGTTCTCTGTATTTGCCCTGTGATTGAGTGGCACCCAGTCCAGGACATAGTCCGCCTTTCGGCCAAAGTCAACTATTGATGATCCTGTTCACAATACTCAAACTGAAATATATGCTATAGTAACTGTGTTCATCTTTACAGAACTGGGACAACCTTGACAGTGATATCCCTGGCAATTCTACAATTTTAATGCTCATTAAAATGTGAAGATGAAACGTAAGTCTTAAGTGAAATGTGGGGCGAGTTGGTTTTAATGATGATTAAAGGACCCCAAATGCTATCCAATCAAGGCTGCTGCAGTTACGGAGATTTCTTGAGGGCTATTAAGCTACTAGAGCAATCAGGTAGCTCATCATAAATGTGACAACAGTACCCAAACATACAGGAATTAGCATTACGACTTTAACAGAAAATGATCAGGAAGTTATGCTTCCTAAAAACGTAATGCGTGGCTGTATGAAATCAGAATTTAAAAACATTACCAAAAAAATGCTCCTTGACATTTGTCCTGATGACTCTTGAGGTTGATCAATATTCACATTTTGTCTGCTATAGCTAACACCGTGGTTCGCAAACCAGCTCATAAAACCCACGAAACCAGGAATTCAAAAAATTTGAATACTGTGAAGAAATCATCCATTTACTTTTTGTAGGAAAAAAGAAAGAAATTAGGGTCACATTAAATCAATCAAAATATGGTACTTTCAAAATGATTTGTTAATCTTCAATACTTGGTTGGATTTTGTTCTTCACCTGTCTTCCTCCAAAGCCTTGGACCTTGATTCCCGAATGAAAGGCACAATTTACTTGCATCGGAAAGGAAGACCTTGGACCACTGGCCAACAGTCCAGTCCTTCTTCTCCTTGACCCAGTTGAGACGCTCCCTACGTTGGCCCAGTTGAGACGCTCCCTACGTTGGCTCAGGCTCAGAAGTGGCTTGACCCGAGGAACCCGACAGTTGTAGCCCATCTCCCGGACGCGTCTGAATGTGGTGGTTTTTGAAGCTGTGACTCCCACCTCATTCCACTCTTTCTGGATCTCTGCCAGATTCTTGAATCTTTTCTGTTTGATAATCCGCTGAAGCCCACGGTCATCTCTTTTGCTGGTGCATCTTCTCCGGCCACATTTTGTCCTTCCACTAGAGTTTCCATTGATATGCTTGGACACAGCACTCTGTGAACAGCCAGCCTCCTTAGCAATGAACGTTTGTGGCTTACTCATCCTATGGAGGATATGAATGATTGGTTTCTGGCCAGTTGTCAAGTCTGTAGTTTTCCCCATATTGAACCCAACTGAGACAATTGAACCAAACTGAAGCAATTTAATGACACCTGGGGAAACCTGTGCAGGTGCTTTGAGTTTAGTAGAAGATTAGTGTGTGACAATCAGTTTGTAACATTTATGGCCTGCAAAATTTGGGCCGATTTTTTTCACAGTATTCTAATTTTTTGAACTCCTGATTTTTATGAGCTGTAAACCCAAATTATGTAAAAATAAACAAATAAATACTTGAAATTGTTTAAATCGTGGACCCTGATTCTATAATCTACGAAGGTTTTTGAATGGAATTATGGAAATAAATAAACTTTTCCCTGATATTCTATTGATTTGGAAAAGGTCTGTGGGTCTTCAAGAACCACCATCATGAACAATGTTAAAATACAACATCATAGTACTTTTAATATTATTGTAAGCCACTATAACATAACGCGCAGTTTGAATATTAACACTGCAATTAAATATAGGAAAAACACTTTACTTAAATGTCCCGTATTTTGCCAAAGCAACTTTTTCCAGTATTCGGGACGTAATATAGTCTCTAGGGTGCCTCAGTAAAGATGTGAAATATGAATTAAAATCGTCTACGCATTCCTGAGTCCCAGACGTCTTTCTGCCACGAGGTCTGAAATCAAGTCATTTGAATCTCTCGAGCTTATCTACGTCACTTGCGAAGATCTCTGCCTCCCGAGCCAGTGGTGTCAACATAACAAACATATGTGCGCTCACAAGTGGGTCTTCTACACGGAGGCAACCAATCAGAGGAAAGGGGGCGGTCTTAGCCAAATATGGATAAAGCGGACACGAAACTGGGTCAAACAGTAGCTGTCAGAGGGGCCTTTTTTGAACACTCGTATGACAAAAGCAAGGTGTTTTTTGAAATGATATTGACACTTTTATACTAGGACCATATTAGAGACTCTCTATGGAGGTCTAAATAAACAAAATACGGGATGTTTAAATGATAATACAACTAGAATGTATTGAACACAGAAGTTAAATATAAATTGTAACTGAATAAATGTCTAAAAACAAACAGTTCTTAAAGATTAAATGCAAATGTATTGTACTAAAAAGTTAAATGCACCAGACCTGTACTAAGGTAGTGATTCTTTTGCATACCACTAAACAGAGCTCAGTTACCACTAGGGGTACTAGGACCACAATTTGAGAATCACTGAGTTAATAATAAAAGCCCAAGTACAACTCACAGACTTTGACTTTCAGTAGCAATGGTACTGACTTTGCTTTGCATGTAAATTAATGCAGTCCAGCTCATGAGTTGAACATATAACATTACTGCAATACAGCAGTGTGAGCCATTCAAAGCAAGCAACATTGAAAGACAGCTTACACGTACTTAGTCTGCTGGTATGAGTAGGCAGTGCTATGTTCCCCTGTGTTCTCGACTGATAAAGGCTGCTGCCCACTGTTGTCCTGCAAGGAGGGGGCAGCCGTCTGTGGAGATGAGTCTGTCACCACGCCCTGATACCAGGAACACAAACAAGAATAGGGCAAATATTTACACAACTGATTATAAATAATCAACACAAACTGAGCATGTATTCAAACAACACCAGTTGTTTTTTGAAGTGTTGGCATCAGCTCTCATTGGCCTACATTCCACATTATGAAACCGCTCCAAGAAATATTGAAAGTTTAGCCCAGTGTGTGTCCTTACTTCCACTGTGATGGCAGAAGCAGGCACTGCAGTGTACTGGGGAATGTAGGTTCCTTGCATAGGAGCAGCTGCTGCAGCAGGCATGTACTGCAGCCAGAGGAGGAGGGTCAAAGACACACGTTAGTAGATTATATTATCATTAAAAAGAAATATATCACAAAATACAGGATATACTTCATGTTCATGGATTACAGATGACAAAATCATGTCATTGTTCCCATGGTGTACATGGAATTTATTAAGATTTTTGAATGAAATATACACTGCTTATTATTATTATTCATTCATTCCTTTTCCGTACCGCTTATCCTCACAAGGGTCACGGGTGGGCTGCAGCCTATCCCAGCTATCTTCGGGCGAGAGGCGGGGTACACCCTGAACTGGTTGCCAGCCAATCGCAGGGCATATATAAACAAACAACCATTCGCACTCACATTCACACCTACGGCAATTTAGCATCTTCACCTAACCTCCCATGCATGTTTTTGGGATGTGGGAGGAAACCGGAGTACCCGGAGAAGACCCACGCAGGCACGGGGAGAACATGCAAACTCCACACGGGCGGAGCCGGGATTTGAACCCCGGTCCTCAGAACTGTGAGGGAGATGTGTTAACCAGTCGTCCACCACGCCACCCGCTTATCATTATTATTAGTTTATTTGTTTTTACTTAAAAATCTTTCATCATTCTTGACCAGTAGTTCGCAACTTTTGTCACTCTGGGACACACATTTTACTATTGTTGCAATGTTAAAAACAAATGTCTAAAAAATGTCTGTTTAAAAAAAGCCCCTGAAAACACATCTACAATATATTATATATATATTATTAAAATGCTGTTTTAAATTAGTTTCACGTACCACCCAAAAAATATTGTTGGCCATGACGTCACTCGCCAGAGGCTGAGCTGGACTGCATTTGTATACGGAGTAAACTAGTAGCTAGACTGCGAGGGAGTTACATTTCCTGTCACTGACTTAATATATTTGGCGTGGGAATTAAGTACTACTCCTCTGTACTGGACTGGAAAAATCAAAATACAAATACATGCAGTTTTTTACAAGCTGTCCACGATCCGGCGGCACGGTGGGCGACTGGTTAGAGCGTCAGCCTCACAGTTCTGAGGACCCGGTTTCAATCCCTGGCCCCGCCTGTGTGGAGTTTCCATGTTCTCCCCGTGCCTGCGTGGGTTTTCTCCGGGAACTCCGGTTTCCTCCCACATCCCAAAAACATGCATTAATTGGAGACTCTGAATTGCCCGTAGGTGTGACTGTGAGTGCGAATGGTTGTTTGTTTGTATGTGCCCTGCGATTGGCTGGCAACCAGTTCAGGGTGTACCCTGCCTCCTGCCCGATGATAGCTGGGATAGGCTCCAGCACGCCCGCGACCCTAGTGAGGAGAAGCGGCTCAGAAAATGGATGGATGGATGGATGGATGTCCATGATCCACTCAAAATGGTTCAGCTGGTCCCGACCCAGCAGGTGAGAATCTGTTCTAAACATTGCCAGTTCACTACAGGATGAAGGACTCCTCAGCTGCACCAGTTTTAGATATTCTCATGTGTTACAGACGAATTTGATAATCATGTCTCTCCATTTTGTGCATGGTCTTTCCCGATTTCTTAAGCCTATCATGAGCCAGCTTTATTGTTTCTCTAATGATTATGATTAAATGATTATTTTTGCTGCATCCAAATCTTTGCTGGATTTGCACTTTTGCAAACATTCAAAACTGCCAATGAGTATTTTTTTATCTTGTATTATTTTAATCTGATTTCTTTGTATTTGTATATTTGTATTTCACAAGTCTTGGGCTAATCTGAGAGCTCGGGTATCAATTTCCGTGCCATATCATGTGTAAATGTGTGTTGGTATGACAAATAAAGTCTGTCATATGTATACTAACAAAGTGCAGTGTTCTTTTAAAGGAGAATGTTAGAACGTTTCACCATAACATCGAATATGCGTACATAAAAAACACCACAAACCGGAAGACTGACACACATGCAGGGTCAGACTGATGAGGCAAACCTAAGGAGACTCACAGTCCCTGTTGTGCCCAAGGACAGGTGGTTCATCTGCTGGGTGAGAGGAGCCATGACACCGGAGGGGTGAAGAGACAAGCTGGGCTCTATGGCCGCTGACGGCGCAATCACAGCACCCTGAGGCACAGGAGAAGAACACAACTCAATTGGAATTACAGACATACAGTATTTTACTGGAAACTAGAGGAACATTATTATTTAAATCTTGGAAAAAACCCTGTTCCTATGGCCAACAGTGCGCTAAAATATAAAGTTTGTCAAACACAGCAATAATAATAAAAAAATCCACAGGAAAATAGAGTCTAACCTATTGAGGTAATGGACTAAAGTATTGAGATATATGGCACGACATTACATCTGTAAACAAAAAATGTGCGAACTGATCACTATGTGTACTTCAAACAGCTTGGGATATGACTGTGGTAATGTTTGTACATTGATCCAGAAGATCATTTGTGAAGTCGGACCACACCAAACTCCCCTAAGCGTTCAAGTATGAATCTCACTTTGTACAATGGGGCAAAGTCATGCTGGAACAGAGAAGGGCCTTCCCCCAACTGCTCCCATAAAAGATGGCAGCACAGGATAGTCTAAAATGTCTTGTTATGAAGAATTAAGATTCAAGGGGGATTAGGGCAGGAACAGTTTATTTCAGGGTCAAGCCTAAAAGGCTCATAGTATTAGGGAAACATGCCTTTTTAAATTATTATACACTGAGTCTCTGGAGTACCTGAGCATGCATCAAATCTGACATTGCACAACAAGGTAAATGTGAGCAGCCTTTTCTGACAATGTGTTTGTCAGCGAGCAGTTCTAAATTGAGTGTAAAAGTAGAAACGATGCCTTTACAGTCTTTATGGGGCCTTGCAAGCGCTGTTCTCTCTCGCTCTTTTAGACTGTTAGCAAGTCTCAGCAAGTACCGTAGTGACCCCTTAGTTCCTCCCTGTCACACCCCCCAGTCATTTGCATGAAACAGGACGACCCCCTCAAAACAGGCTTTGGTGTTCAGTTCAGTTCAAAGAGGATGAAAAGTGTGCTATAATTCTTCATCCTTAGGGTATTTTTTATGAATGCATGTCACAGACATCTACATGTTATTAACACATCTGGGAAAAATACATGTCTCATTTAAAGAGCTTAGATGCAACCAACTGCACACCTTGATAAAATCTTGACTGTATATATCTAGTACAATTTCAACCACACTATAAAGATTTAATAAGATCTATATACTGTATATAGGATAACACCTCACCATGTATGCTGGGATGCATTGTAATCTGCTTACACCAGATCACACTGTTTAAATACATAGTTGTAGCACGGTAGGTGTTAAATTGAGTTGTTTCAGGCTGGAACGAAGCAGTGAACATCACGCACACACTCAAAAAGCCATGAAAGTTAAACTGACGTGCCGCTTTTTGCGGCATACAAAGTGCATACAATCTGTCAGGATTGTTTTGAGCAGTGAGGAGTGCTCGACTGACAGCTGTCTTCATATTGAGCTCTGCCGGAAGAACACAGCAGCCTGCGTATCAGAACCGCTCCATCAACTGTCCTCAACATCACACGTGAAGAAGAATCTCATCTGCATACAGATACAAGCATCAACAGATCTTCCGACAATCTAGTGCACGATGTTTTTGGCAAAAGGCAGCTTAGGTTTGGCAGCGAGAATCATGCTAATACCCAACCTTTTTATCCATCACCATAACACATTTTATGGTTTCTCATCCTCCCTTGCTCTTTTTTTCTCTCTTTGGCCTCATGTGAGGACACAGCAGACTACCGTGAAGAAAGAATGCAGCATAGAGTGTAAAAACCTCCAACGGGTAATTGTCTGCACTGATTTATCCCTACAAGTGTTAAAGCTTCTATCCTGCCATGTGTACTGTGCACATCAGCACAACGTTGGTGTGAGATTGGTGGGAATCTGCGCTTCTCTCTGTCTTGCTTGTTTTTTTTGTTTTTTTTTTTGAGGAAGGCAATACTTATTAGTGTAAAGCTGACAGTTTCCCCGAGGACAGTAGATGCATCCTCATCTTTGGACTCCGTCTGCCTCCAAAATACCCACTCGCTCTTTTTGTAGTCATCTTTTCAGCAGAGAACTGAGGTTGAAGTCAGAAAAAAAAAAATGGCAAAAACCTTTAACTGCTGCTTTGTATTATTTCTGCAAACATGCAAAGGTGTTTGCTCCTCAAAAAGCATTTCCCCAAGTTCATGAGACCAAATGAAGACGTGTAATTGCATTGATGCATGCACGCTTGTTCTTCACATGTACTTTATTTGTCACTACTGAGGTATTGTATGTCATGAATTGTTATTTCTTTGTTTACTTCATGAAGATCACATTCCTTTGGATGTCTCATTTACAGCCCTCCCCATTACGCCTCTCTCTTGTTTACCTTGTTATGCACGCATGTAATGCACTAATTTCCGGCCGGAGATGTATGAGTAATTATGAACAGAAAAATCCTCTAATTAATTAAGAGTTCAAGACGAAGAGTTCAAACTGGAATGGGCAAAGGCTGAAAAACACTTCTAAATTGACTCTGCTGTTTCAAGTGTATGGAATAGTATTTTTGCTCGACAATCTCTCAAATATTATAAGGACTATCAATCCATGTCCAAATACATTTTCCGAGGAATTTCAGCTTTGGTATTGCATGAAGTGAAAATCCTCGATGCCATAGTTTTACAATAGAGGTGTGCTCAAGACTACCAACAATCACAAATCTGTCAATGAGCAAACGCCATCATTCCAAGTTATATGAGTCACTAGCTGTTATAAGGCAGTGAAGGAGACGTTGCTACCAGAGGACCAGAATTAAGATGCAGGCCTTCCGAGTCTCCCTCCCGGACGTAGCTTTAATTTGCCAAGTGTGTCTATATCCAGGAAATACAAGGACTCATCTTGGCCTTTGTTGTCTAACAAGGATTTCGAGACAGGGCTGAGGAACCAGCCCAGACTTGCTTTTGTAGCAGTTGCTCTCTTTCTTCGTAATTTATGCTTTGTAATCCCTTCCTTTCTTTCCTTTCTCTGCACATGGCCCTCTCCCTGCCATACGGTCGCTCTCTCACCCAAAAAAACCCCAACATTTATTTTGTTTAGAACCCCACTCATTTACCCCCCAAAGAACAAACAAACAAACAAACAAACATCTGCGGACATTTGTTAGAATATGTACACAAAGTGGTATTTATCATGCTTTGCAGTTGCCAGACTATGGGATGATTTCAGGTTTAAATTAGCAGACAGAGGAAGACCAAAATGAAAGTGAGAAGACAGAAGGTAAGCAACATAATTTAGCACATCGAATGCTGATAAGAATTCAATAATTGTTTAAAAAATATATTTAGTTCTTTTTGGTTGCATTACCTTCACATGATAGGCATCCCTTATTCCTCAAACACCCTATATGATTGACAATGATTAAATGGCGAGTTAGAGATAAGAGTCACAAAATGTTTGATTTTCATCCGAAAGCACATCTTATTCCTCCTAAAAAGGGTCCCTTGTTCAATTCCATCTTGGGCTGCTCTTGCATTGACTTTGGGGTCTTCCCGCGTGCAGGAAACATGTTCCCCTTTGTGTCTGTGTGGGTTTCTCTGGGGGCTTCGGTTTCACCACAACCAAAAATACATAAGGTTCATTTCCAGTTGGCTTCACTGACCAAGGTGCTGACACAAGATCTAGATTTGGTTCCTGGTCACTACACTGTGGCTGACTGCTCCTCAGAGATGGGTAAATGCAGAGAACCAATTTTGCTGTACATTGTTCATATGACTATCGACAGCTTATTTAGCATGGCTCGGCTTGGCTATTATTTGTACCTTCCCTTGTGGTTATGGTTTTATGTGAAGGCCTGAAGTTTCATTTAGAACCAGTAGGGGGTAGACCATTCTTTCATATCACAGGCTTAGCTTCTTTGAGCCCTTCGAGCTGGTACAAAGAGGTCAGACACGTGCTCATTCAGCAGAGAATGCAGTCATAGGCTTGACATCTTTCTGTCTGTCATGCTTTACATTTATCTTAAAAAGTGTGGAATGTGTCTTTTATTTGTAGGCTCTAATTTTCGCCGCTGTCGTTTGCATATTGAAATGCAATTCAGCAAACTTTAAAGTGCTGTCTTGGAAGGCAAAGGGTCAATATTTTGGCATAGTCACAGAAAACACAACAAATAGATGGAATGAGTTCTAGCTTAAAAATGTTGTAGAGAAATGACTGGTTTGACAAACTTACTGTTGGTTGCATAACATACGGCTGATGTGGCATCCAAGATGTACTCTGAACCTATGGAGAAGAGAAGATTGAAGATAAACGAGTAATACAGGCACAGAAAAAAAAAAACCCCGAAACAAAACAATTATAAACAGCAGGCTACTAAGGGCCGGGTGATGAAAAAGTAATTAAAGAAGTGGGAGATGGGCATGAGGATACAGATGAGAGGAGACGATAGATGATCATTGTGTGTGGGTTGAGAATGGCGGAAGGGAGCGTGTAAAAAGGGACAATTGGAGGGACAGCATTGGTGAGAAAATGACCAAAGACGATAAAGAAGAGAGAAAATAAATCATTAACCCATGCTTCCATGGGCACATTGCAGAGCTCTAGTCCCTGTGGTGGTTTGTCTTGAAGAATAATACAGCTGTAACAGAAGGTCCACTACGCTACGTTGTAATTATAAGAGGGTAGGGAGACCACAGAGAGCAATATAGTCGAATAATTACTGTTTCACACACCAGGTTTCATCATCAAAGCCCGTCTTAGACTCAAATCACCACTTTCATGTGTAAGACATGAAAGTGGTGTCTGCTGGCCAACTTTAACATTAGGAGTAATAACTCCCTGAAGAAAGTCTTTGTTCCATGTAAGACAAAAGGACAAAGGGACGTGCAGTATAAGGTAAACATGCTTTAAGACTGAGTAAGTAACAAACTACCTGGTCGACAGGAAACCTGAGAGCGATAGGGCCATAATATTATATTATATATAGTGTATTGTTAAAGTGGGCGGCACGGTGGACGACTGGTGATCACATCTGCCTCACAGTTCTGAGGACCGGGGTTCAAATCCGGCCTGGCCTGTGTGGAGTTTGCAGGTTCTCTCTGTGCCTGGGTGGGTTTTCTCCGGGTACTCCGGTTTCCTCCCACATCCCAAAAACATGCATGGTAGGTTGAATGACGACTAAATTGCCCGTAGGTGTGAATCTTTGTGCGAATTGTTGTTTCTATGTGCCCTGCAAGTGGCTGGCGACCAGTTCAGGGTGTACCCCGCCTCTCGCCCAAACATAGCTGGGATAGGCTCCAGCACGCCCGCGACCCTTGTGAGGAGAAGCGATACGGGAAATGGATGGATATTATTAAAGTTCCTTTTTAAGAGCCTGGACTTGCGGACTTTTCATCTATGTGGACTTCAGACAAACACACTGGCGTAAGATGTGAATTCATACGGAAACACCAAAAAGGCGTGATTCATTGACCTTGCAGGCTGTAACATGACCCTGGAACATGTAATCTTCCTGAGACTGGACCATGCAAAAGATGAAAGCACAACCCAAATATGAACATGGGAGAATCTGTGTAGCCCAAAAAGTGCACAGCTCTGTGCCTTTTCCCTCTTATCCACATGTGAGAATTTGGGCCACATTTATTTTTCCCTTTGTACTGTATAAAGTGAAAAATATGAACATTGATACAAAGTCGTTAGGCACATTTACAGTGAAATATACAGTGTGTGCATCATCATCAACAGCTAGTTAGATGTGTATACATTTATAACGTCTTAATTCTGACTGGTGTTTGTTTTGAAGAATATCTCTGACAAACAGCGACTCAAGTGCTAAATCAATCTCTGAAAGAATGAAATTATAAATGAATTCCCATCCTTTGTGTAAGTAGAAAATGGAGGCTGTGGCACATGGAAATTGAGCAAGAGAGACCAAAGGTGGATTTGCACATAACAATAAATGAGTCAAGGGAAGAGAGGTGAAATACAAGCTTGCGTTATATTAGTGCAAAAAATCAGTTCCTGGATCAGTTTATGGTCTTTCCAGAGATGAACTCTTTCATTCCTAACTTGAATATCCAGCGTGCAACCATTGCCCACAACATTAGCTACACCGACACTATCTAATGAAATCCAAGTGGTGCCCATCGTTGCTCGGATGATTTTTCTTTTTTTGCCTTGACTTGCAAGCAGAGTGAGGAGTGCGCTTCAGACGGCTTTCAGGGCTCCAGTGAAAAAAATAGGAGCAAAGAAGGGGGAACCTTGTTTCACTAAATCGGTTTACAACATTTTTTCCTCGAAATACACACGAGTGTGAGCTACAAGGAGCTGGACGGCACTCACTCGGCCACATCATTTAAAGGCACAACACTCGACTGTACACTTTTTTTTGGGGGGGGGGGCAGTGGAACGGATTAATGCCATTTCTTTATGCCAAAGAGAGTCGATTTACGATACGAGTGATTTGAGTTACGAGCATGGTCATGGAACAAATTAAACTCCTAAGTGAAGTCCACACTGTCCACTGTGTGAAAGTTTCTGCCCTTACAAGAATACAAATGCTCAGTTTTGATTGGGGTCTGTATCAACAATTTGTTTTATGTTGCAGTCTGGAAGAAATGCACTTGAACAGGCTGAGAGGCAATTATAACATTTTGCGCCTCTCATTCATCTAAATAAGGCAATCAAGTTCCATCCATCCATTTTCTGAGCCGCTTATCCTCACAAGGGTCACGGGAGTGCTGGAGCCTATCCCAGCTATCATCGGGCACCCTGAACTGGTTGCCAGCCAATCGCAGGGCACACATAAACAAACAACCATTCACACTCACGTTCACACCTATGGGCAATTTAGAGTCTTCAATTAACCTACCATGCATGTTTTTGGAATGTGGGAGGAAACCGGAGTGCCCGGAGAAAACCCACGCAGGCACGGGGAGAACATGCAAACTCCACACAGGCGGGGCCGGGGTTTGAACCCCGGTCCTCAGAACTGTGCGGCAGATGTGCTAAGCAGTCGACCACCGTGCCGGCAGGCAATCAAGTTATTTAATCTAATTAGAATGAGCAGCTCCACCAAATTCTTCTGTTGTGAGAGTTCACAAAATAAATATAGTGAAAATGGCATTTACTAACAGAGACTAGATGAGGGCTGTAAAAGTGGAAATAATTATGTTAAATTACAATTAGCTGTAGTGAATTTTCCCTATGGAGATCAATAAAGGACATCTTCTATTTTATTAATTCATTCACTTCCTCGACAATACCCCATAGACCTGCTTTACCTGCACAGTCCATCGTCATTTCTAATGAAGAAAAAAAAGTTGGTAACTCAAATCTAAAGTCTAAATTCTCCATCAAAACATTACAAGTATGCCAAATAGTTTAGGCTTCAGAGTAGATGAAGTATAATTAAGTGGGGGAAAAAAAAATCCTTAATCATTTACATGTGCACACACACACACACACAACACGTGGATAGTATAAACCAGTGATTGCCAATCACTGGGAAAGCGGCACATCAATTTCAGGTGTACCGTGAGAAATTGTCCAATTTAACTTAATTTGTCCCCCAAAATATATATTTTTTTTTACAACAAATAATGTACTGTGTATTAGTTTATCTGTCTATATAGGTGACATAGAGTAAAGTCAGCCACACACTATGTGACGCGACCGAACTAGACGGAACTGGACAAATTACAGTCGGCGACTGACCCTTGCACAACTACCAACTCACTGGCACAAAAAAACAACAACATTATTTTACTGAACCACAAACAATATGGCGTGATTGTCAAGGAAAAAAATAGATTGCCATGGTCACTGTGGCTATATTTCTCCATCGGTGGAAAATACAACGAGAGGAAAGGGTGAGAAGAAAGGAGAGACTGTGGACATTTGAGAAGCCGCTGGAAATCATATTCCCATTCATTGACCACACTGAACACTAACTTTCATGCATCCATGATTTTTAAAACAGAATAGGTACTCAATGGTACGGAATTGTTGGCATTTCGCGGTGTTGCCTAGTGAACAGCTGACAGGCAGAACAATTATATGCTGTTCAACTTGAAGGCAGAATGTCCAATTAACCTGTCACCATTCACACAACAGAATAATAGCTTTACATTCAACTAAACAGTCTAAGATGTCACACAGAGTAAGAACATTTGTAAACTGAGACGAGACCATCATCATTAGGGTTGGGCATCGTTTGAATACGAGCGATTCCTGTACCAATTCCAGTTCCACGTTTCGACTCCGGTTCCAAATGATTCTCGATTCCGATTCTTTTAGGGGCTGGATCAAAATATTTTGCATAGTTTAAAAAAAGGGTGTCCAAATTATGAACATCAATTTTCTTAGCATCCAGCAGCATAGACTAAAATGAACATTTAACTCAGGGTTTTTAACCAGTATCAATATCCAACCTATGAACTAAAAGGAAATGTGTGTGGAACTAACCCAATTGACTTAATATTCATTAATTTATGTTTCAGGTAAAAGTTAAATATAGCAACATAGCATTTGGGACTGTTTTATCACATCAAATGTTTATATGTGCAAGTTTTAACTTGACTTCCTGTTCTACGCTTGTAGCCTTTTATTTTGAAGGGTATGCACCAGAACTAGGCATTTTGGCACGAAAAGTAACTTAACATGACACTGGTGAATTTTGAAAACGAAAGAAAACCTACAAGGCAAGAAAAAGAGTAATGAATGGAACCAAATGCTATAAAACGATTCCTTTACCTACCCACCGATGAGGCACAAGGTTAGTGTTTGTGATACTGTGAGACGTTTATGTGAATTTTGCCCCAATTCATTGTGATGCAAAGTTGCTATTTTGACCTTTGGTGAGGTTTTAGCTCAATGTTAAGCTTTTATTTTCTATCATCGGCTCTTACGTTGGTTTGAAGACTAAAATAAATGCTAAAAACCATCAGTGCAAAACTGAAACCAACCGTTTACCTTATTAGCTGCCTCAATGTTGGCATAGACGTACAGTATTTTATTATTTCACTCACCCAATTGACTTGACTGAAGTTCCACGCGGTGTAGGCTGAGGCTCAGAGCGGGAGGGAAAACGTCTGACTTCTACACATCGTGAACGCCTCCTTTGCACAATATAATCTTATTCCAAGTGTTGCACTGAGGCGAATGGTCATTAATTTTAAGAAAGTTAAGAAAGTTATTTTGTTCGCCGCAGCCATTCGGCACAAGCACGTCTTCATGCGTGTTCTGCATTGGTTTTCGCCACTTTCTTCTTCGTGGTCGGCGGACAATAGGCATCGAAACTGAGAACCGAAATTTTTAAATTTGAAGGATTCCAGGAGAACTGAAATGTTAGTCCCGGTTACAATCGGTACTCAATTCTCGATGCCCAACCCTAATCATCATTTCATTTCTTTTTGTGGCATTTTTGTTTGGTGTGCCTTGCCTAACCCTAATCTTACTTCTTGCCAAAGTGCCTAAACCTAAACCAACCCAAACCCTAACTCTAACTCTTGGCTCGATAAAAGTCAAGAAACACGGAAAAGCTATGTTTGAAACACACACCAATAATACACCACAGATATGCAAGATAAAATAAAATAATCCAAAATAAATGACAAGCATACTGACTTGTTGTATTATTATTACTTATTCGCGGACCTGGCAGGTCACAGTTTCAAGAGCAGTTGGAGATGAAAAAATTGAAATTTTGGACTGGTTGCTGGAGTGTCTGCAGTGGGAACCCCTAACTGTTACGTATCTGTAACTGCTAAGTTGTACAGTTGTACAGGGCTGCCACTCCAATATCTAACAATGTATCCTTTGAGATGAGTAAAGAAAACTCCTCTTCCTCCTCTTTGGCTTCTCCCATCAGCTGTTTCCAAAGCAAGTCATGTTTTGAAGTTACATGCTTTTTATGGCTCAGTTCTTACACCGGATGCCCTTCCAAGTGCAACTGTCGTATTTATCAGGGCTTGGGACGACACCGAAGATGCGCAGGAACTGGCTGGGAACTGAACCCATGCTAGCGACTTGAAAGGAAGCTAAGTGAATCACTGGACTACAAATGCCATGGCTGTGTAAAGACTAATAACTCAAAAACAACAGTGTCCAGTTAGGTTGTACGTATGCAAACGTGAATCGGATAGTAAAAAACCCCAAAACCCCTTGACAGGGTCTTGACAGTGGGCACAGACAAAACTATTTCCCATTGTGACCAATTTCAGCAAACATTGTAAGACGTTGTCATTAAAGAAGACATAGCATTACACCATGAGTTGTATCCTTTATAACAAAATGCTTACTTTAGTCAAGATAATCTTGACCGTTTCAGTAAATGTCGAAAAACCTTTATTGGTCAGTAAAAGTCAAAGAGGCTACACCCACCTGATATGTGGAAACAGGAGAGGCAGCAATGAAGGGCGTGATTGACGTCTGAGCAATCATCCGATTGGTGGAGATGCTGTATGGTGATGAGTAGAACCTACAGAGGCAAACGAAGAAATAACACTATCAATACCGTAGCGTTACGTTAAGGATGTTTAATGAAATTGAGCTACAGCTCTCTGTGAAACACAAAGATGCAAGCAACAGAAGCAAATGAATTATGCTTTCTTTCTTTTTTGTTAACAAAAGCTGAACACAGCTGATGAAAGGGATCATCCATCCATCCATTTTCTGAGCCGCTTATCCTCACAAGGGTCGCGGGTGTGCTGGAGCCTTTCCCAGCTATCATCGGGCAGGAGGCGGGGTACACCCTGAACTGGTTGCCAGCCAATCGCAGGGCACATAGAAACAAACAACCATTCGCACTCACATTCGCACCTACAGGCAATTTAGAGTCTTCAATCAACCTACCATGCATGTTTTTGGGATGCAGGAGGAAACCGGAGTGCCCGGAGAAAACACACGCAGGCACGGGAATAACATGCAAACTCCACACGGGCGGGGCCGGGGATTGAACCCCCGTCCTCAGAAATGTGAGGCAGACGCTGTAACCAGCCACCATGAAAGGGATCAGTAATCCATTATCAGAGTTGTCAGGGAAACACTAATTTGGCAGGTTTAGTGTGTGCCACACCAAAGAGAATCAAAATGAGGCTTAAAATCGAAACGCTGTGCACATCACTTATCACCTTTGCTGCCATGCATAATAATACATTACCCTAATGTGTGAGTGGGAGACATTTTCCAGTACTGCCCTTAATGTTTCCACCTACACATATTCCACTTCATGCAGAAAAGACATCTGTAATATAATGTATGAATTCAAACTTGTTTACTTCTCTCCCTATGGCTTTGTTTGCCTGTAGGATTTTACTTTCTTTCACTGCAAAATCCTCACTCATCAGCTAACCAATCCCATGGCCAACTGCCTGTTAGAACCGCATTGGTGGAGTGTTGGAGCTTCAAGTGCTTTATTTGTCATTGAAAGGACATGTTTCATCTGCCAGGCCATGTTTTTGTGTCCAATCGATGCCTAAGTGTCTGCTGACTGAATAATAGAGAAAAGCAGATGAGAAAGCGTCCGACCCCCTCATGTGAAACACAGCCATGAGTCTTTGCAAGAATACTTGCCAAAATCATCTGTTGGCTTAATCGGGAGGGGAAAAAATGTTCAATGTATTTTGGTTTTATTTGTTAAAAGAATAAAAATAGGGATAGATCCCTCATTGTTTTATTATTTTTCAGAAGAAGACTAAATAAACAGTGTGTCAAAAATAATATAATAATATATTTTATTACATTATTTTTCAAACTCAACATTGCCTGATCACTTTGTTTTGCAATTTATAAAAGTACTGCACAGCTATAGAGACTGTAATAGTTTCAAGGTTGGTTCACTAATACTATTAAAGGGCGGCTGTAGCTCATGTATAAAGCCTTGGAGTAAGAGTTCTGGTGCGGAGCAAGTCCTTGGAGAGATGCGATTCTGCATCCTGACATCCTACTGTCTAGTTGCCCTTGAGCAAGTCACTGAAAAACCTCACAAGGGTCGCGGGAGTGGTGGAGCCTATCCTAGCTGTCATCGGGCACCCTGAACTTGTTGCCAGCCAATCGCAGGACACATAGAAACAAATTTAGAGACTTCAATTAACCTACTATGCATGTTTTTGGGATGTGGGAGGAAACCGGAGTGCCCGGAGAAAACCCACGCAGGCACAGGGAGAACACGCAAACTCCACACAGGCGGGGCCGGGGATTGAACCCCGGTCCTCAGAACTGTGAGGCAGATGATCTAACCAGTTGTCCACCGTGCCGCAGCGTTCTACATTATAATAATAATAATAACAATAATAATAAACATCGGTCAAACTTAAATTATAAAATGTTAGAGAAACTCAACTTTTAAGAACTTGCCTTGTGGACACATTGTGGTTGAAGATTTAAAACTGGTTGCTGACCATAATATTACTGGTAGCTGGAAAGGTCAGTTTGCTTGATGAGTACTGTTCGGATACCCTTGAGCAAGACATTTTATCTCAGGGTGTTTAAGAGAAAATTCTTCACTTAGATGGGAAGTGTGTTTTGTACTTTACCCTTTACTAGCAAAACACATCAATAGCACATGCATATTATAGTCAGTAATCCATTTTCTGCTGCTTATCCTGTTTGGAGTCCTCAATACGTTTTAAAATCGTAAAACAAATATACCATTATACAGCGATATTGATATATTTACTCCATAAAAGTAAAATTTAAATGTATCTTCAACTGCACTCAAATTGAATTTTACGTCTACTTTTTCTGAAGGGTTATCATCATTTTTTTTTTTTTTTTTAAAGCTGCTATCTATCTGAAGGTAACTTTTTACATATTGCATCTTTATCGAAACTGAGATGACTTTAAGGTTCAGCAACAAGCCAAACTGAGGATAGAAATACCTGAATGGGTTAGTTCTACCCCACTGCAACACCAGCACACATGATTTCAAGAATGTAATGGCTTTCCGAATCCTGATTATTCTGTCTGTTTCACATTATACAGGTATTTGTTTGCTTAGTGATAGCACAAGCAGTTTGAAACATGGTGCTGTTAGATGAAAAAATATTTTTCAACTGTGGTGGTTCAGGCCAGCTGGATGTAGTTTTTTTTTTTTTCCCTCTCACTGGCAGCGATAAGAACCACACTGTAATAGCTCCTCACACGCCGCCCCTCAAACCCCACCCCCCGCCCCCAAAACCCGTCACCACCCGTTAGGTTTTTGTGCTTTCCTGGTTGTGTAAAAGCCTCATTGAAAACAAAGCACAAGGCTCCAACTTTCCTCTACCAAAGACAATGTTCTTCACTTACTTGACAGCAGGAATAGAAATGTCATGAATTATTAGCACAACACAAGCTCTCTTGACAAGGCCCAGCTATGGTTCATTTGCTGGCCAATGCTTGTGTTTTTTATGTGTGTTCACTTAATTTTTAGTTAAGCTTCCTAAACATATTGAAAAGAAATCAAATACATGTATGAGTAAAGAATGAGAAATTTATATACTGTAAATAGTAAATACTGTACATTCCCAAGAAGGTTATGTAGCTGTAAGTGCAGTTATAATAGTGAATGAGGACGCTAACCACAACTGCGCTGTAGGAGTTTTTTTATTTCTTTCCTTCAGCACAAATCATTCTTCAAAACATTTCCTTAACTTTTTATTCTATTTAAATCTGAACATTTAGATTAAGGTCAGTTATCAAAGTTCATGAGTTTCTTTTCTTCTATCTTACTTTTCAAGACTTTTACACTGCCCGCACGATTATCCCCAGTGACCGTTCATATGGGTGTATGTGTGTCAATAATCATCTATCCATCCATCCATCCATCTTCTGTACCGCTTATCCTCACTAGGGTTGCGGGCGTCCTGGAGCCTATCCCAGCTATCTTCGGGCGAGAGGCGGGGTACACGCTGAACTGGTCGCCAGACAATAACGCCCAGTGATCATAAAAGACAGGATACGGTGGTATCGGAATAGATGTTGTTTAGTGTTGCCACCGTCTGACCGAGATACAGCAAGATTTTATGGCAGTTCTCTGACATAGTGCAATCCTGAGAGACCAAATTTGTCTTGTTGTCTGATCCAGGGGCTCAAAGGTCACAGGCATCCAATGTTTGTTTTTGCTCTTGCCGCTTAAGTGCATAGATTTCTCTTATTTTGATAATATTGTGGACAATGGATAATGAAATTCCTAAATTCCTTGCAATTGTATGTTGAGAAACATTCTTCTTAGACTGCTGGACTATTTTCTGGATGGGAATTGGATTTGGAATTGTTCACACGTGGGTACACGCAGAATTGTTGTCCGCTGCAGATACTGCTCCAGTCACACGACGATGTGTGAACCCGAGAGACAAACTCTTAACGCCTTCCCTTCGTGTACTTACATTTTCACGTTTTATTTTTGTTTTTGACTTTTTGAGACAATTTAGAATTTTTGAGAGGCTATTCAACTATCCCACACACTTCGCCTTCAAAACTCCGACCAAATAAACATGAGTATGGACTGGTGCACCCCTTGGACCCTTCTCCTTGAGAGGCTTTCCCTGCTAGAGGGACGTGTCCGCCAACTAGAGCAGAATAGTTTCTTAACTGTAGATTTGGCAGGCACACCTGATAGTGTCGGTTGTAGCCGACCTACTAGCCCTGTTAGCATTAACCCCAAGCAGCTAGATAACCGTGGTGAGCCTGTTGAGATGCATAAGAGAGAGACTCCTTTAGCTGGCCCCATTTCTACTGGCTCTCGCACGTTAGTCATAGGTGACTCCATCAATCGTAGCATCACGCTTAAAAACCCGGCCACTGTAATGTGTATTCCTGAGGAAAGAGCACCCGACATTGAAGCTAGCCTCAGGGAGCTGACCCGCATTAGGCCGAGACACCAGCGTGAGGCAAACAACACTAGCTTCTCAGGTGTGATACATGTCGGCTCCATTGATACAAGGATGAGGCAATCAGAGATTACAAAGAGGAACAAAGCCATGACTTGTGATGTCGCCAGAAAGATGTGTCGGCATCGAGTAATTGTTTCTGGCCCCCTGCCTGCGAGAGGCAATGATGAGAGGTTTAGCAGATTCTTCTCACTTAACCGGTGGCTGGCTGGCTTCTGTAGCGAACAGGGAGTGAAGTTTGTCGATAATTGGCCTTTGTTCTGGAGGACTCCCACCTTGATGAGGGTGGACGGCCTTCACCCTAATGGGATAGGCACCTTCACTCTTTCTAGAAACATAGATTACTGTTTGAGCTTTCCGTGACAGTTCACACCAGAGCAAGCCGGGATACCGGTGATTAGTGAGCCTGTTAGAACAGGTGTGGAGTCTGTAATGTTAAGCTTAATTAGCGCTATGCTGGACTCTAACAACATAGTCCTATATGTAGATTAGAAAAATCTACATATATAAGCTTTCCTCCAAAGCTTTGCTAGTCAATGATCTGATCAGAGACCATAATCTTAATATGATTGGTCTTTACAAGACTTGGTTAAAACCAAATGAGTCTTTACCACTTAATGAGGTGTCTCCCCCAAACTTTGTGAGCGTGTCCTATTGAGAAGGGAAGGGGTGTTACTCTCATCTACAAATCTGTTTCAACCTTAGTACTAGCCCAAACATCGACTTTAAAACATTTGAGGCTCTCGTTATGCAATCTACAACACCATTTCTGTTTTATCTTGCAGTTATCTACCGCCCCCCACTACTCTGGCTTTTTAGATGAATTCTCAGAATTTATTGCTGACTTGGTGACCCACGCAGATATATTGATCATAGGTGACTTTAATTAATATTCATATGAATTCCCTGTCAGAACCTTAGTGCAGCGTTTCAGACAATAATTGACACTTCTGGTTTTGTGCAATTGATACTGTACATGAACCGACCCATAATAACGGTAATACTTTAGGTTTGGTTTTAGCCCTGGGCATTGCAACCTCAAATGTAATGGTACTTCCCTATACCACTGCTATGTCCGACCATTACTTCATAAAATTTTGAAGTCTTGGCCCATTGCCATCCTTCTGACCACAACCAAAAGTATAGCAGCTATAATATTAGTTCTTCAACTACTACTGCACTTGCTGAGCTATTACCCTCTGCAATTGCCTCATTTCATTCTTATATGGGTCCAAGTGATAATCTGACAAATGATTTTAATGTGGCACTGTGTAACGCTCTCAACACCAATTAACCAATTGGCACCAAGTAAGACCTAAATGTGTCCTAAGAAATTTACTGCTTGATTCACAGATGAAACCAGAGAACTAAAAGAAGCATGTCGGAAGCCAGATCGCAAATGGCTTGTGACTAAACTTGAGGTCTTCTGGCAGGCATGGGGGGGAGAGAGGGGGGCTATTTTACTGAAAAACAAACTCTCTCTCGTTTCAGCTAAAACTAATAACTTTTCCCCAAATAATTTGTCTTGATAAAAATATCAATACATGTAATATCAAGCTACATGTAGGCCTGCGGCATGGTGAACGACTGGTTAGAGCGTATGCCTCACAGTTCTGAGGAAAGGGGTTCAATCCCCGGCCCCGCATGTGAGGAGTTTGCATGTTCTCCCCGTGCCTGTGTGGGTTTTCTCCAGGCACTCCGTTTTCCTTCCACATCTCAAAAACATGCATGGTAGGTTAATTGAAGACTATAAAGTGCGAATGTGAGTGTGACTGGTTGTTTGTTTGTATGTGCCCTGCGATTGGCTGGCAACCAGTTCAGGGTGTACCCCGCCTCCTGCCCGATGATAGCTGGGATAGGCTCCAGCGCTCTCGCGACCCTTGTGAGGATAAGCGGCTCAGATAATGTAGGCATGTAGGGCTGTTTTACTGCTGCTTGTCCTATCTCCTCCCCCCCTCGTCTCCTGCTCGGAGAGAGGGCTAGGAGACGTCGACTCAGTCTGAGGCTGTTTGGGTTCTACACTGACCAACTGGGACAAGACCTGAGGTGGACTACTTCCCTCGGAATCGTGGCCATGGAGGGTTCTGCTCTGACTGACCAGGCCAGGTCCTGAGGCAGAACCCCCCAAAGGCATTTGCCCTGCAGTGCCTTTTCTCTTTAATTGACTCTTATGTCATCTTAATGAACATTGCCATGGTAATTAACATTGTACAGCACCAGAGTATGTGATAAATGTTGCCCACTCGACATCCATTGTAGCCTGGTCATCCTAGCAGGGGGATCAACCCCATCTGTAGTTCCTTCTCAAGGTTTCTTTTTTCCCCAATGGAGTTTTGAGTTTTTCCTTGCTTGATTGGAGGGTTTAGATTAGGGGATGTCATCAGTCATTGCCAACTGTGGCCCTATGAAGCCCTTTGAGACATTTTTGTGATTAAGGACTATGTAAATAAACTTGACTTGACTTTCTCACGCAGTTTTTCACAAAGTGAGGAACCTCCCCCCATCCTTGTTTGTGAACAACTGAACCTTTCGGAGATGCTCCTTTTATACCCAAACATAACACCCACTTGTTTCCAATTTACCGGTTCACCTGTGGCATGTCCCAAATATGCGTTTTTTGAGTATTCCTCAACTTTCCCAGTCTTTTGTTGCCCCTTTCTTGTGTTTTTTTATGTGTTGCAGGCATCAAATACAAAATGAGAAAATAGCTGCCAAAAAACAAAAACATTCATCAGTTTGAGCACTAAATATCTTGTCTTTGTAGTCTATTCAATTGAAGATAGGTTGAAAAGGATTTGAAAACCATATTCTGTTTTTATTTACATTTTACACAACGTCACAACTTCATTGGAATTGGGATTTGTACATTAAGTGTATCATACAGTAAGATACACGAATGTAACATTGTGTCCTCTTTGACTTTAGAGTTTCATTTTGGAAATGAAAACAGATATGAGCTGTCCATGAACAATTGTGAACAATTCAAGTTGGTCTTGAAGAAATCTGTTCAGACAGCAGAGAGTGAGTGCAAGCATACTGATTTGGAGACCATTGCAATCTGTGCACTAGAAGAGAAGTAACACTGGCGAATAAAAAACATAGCTGAATGTAAAATAACAAAGTGAGCAGAAAAGCAAACGCTCTTGAACGCTTGCTCTGTATTATACCACTGTGTGTATGAGCAACTGCTGCCAAGATTTCCATTGGTCTTGTGGATATTTATTGTATTTTTCATAAGAGTGATGTGAACTCAAAGGGAAAATAGTAGATAGAGGACAGATCCAAGGTTATTGATGGAGGCTATTCGCCCACAGCTGTACTTTGTCAATAAGCACTTGAGTATGGCTGTTTAAGTCACACACAGAACACTGTAACTGTGAACATAACATTGGTACAGGATTTAATTTAAAACCTATGAATCCCTAATTTGACCTAGCCGCACTGTCAGGAGTTCACCCTGAAAAATTAGTGTATGATTTAGTGCCGACCTAGGAGACACTGTGCAGCAGAGAAGTGTGGGAGAACATGCTGTGATATGTTTGTGTGTGGGCGGGGGAAGATAGATGGAATGGGAGGCATAGATTAAACTAGAGAGAGACAAAAAGGTAACCGAGGCAGAAGAAAAGAAAGGTGCAGACGCTGCCTGAGACACATGCTTCCCATTACATTAGATTGGCATCAGAGTCTTATGTGTCACCATCCACACAAAGACCTGTGATTGATTCCCACCTTTTTCTCCTCCTTGGGCTGACATTATATCTGTTTCGCCCTCATTTTGACCCTCTCCTTTTTAATTCAGACCCTCTCCTCCCTACTTTGCGCCTTTCTAATTAGCCGCATTAGCATTTCCCAATCTTGTGGTGCTGTGCCGGAAGGCGCTCTGCTGACCTCGGAGGACAGGTCAGAGAGGGTTTAAGCACAAGTACACAAATACGTGTGAGCGCACATGTACACACTCACACACTGGGATAGGAGAATTTAGAAGAGAACAGAAATTAACAAGTTATATCAATGTAGAAAGAGAATCACAAGAGTTAAGAACAATTGAAGGCACATTTAGGTTATGATATTGTTATGCAATCAGGAGAAGTACAGTGAAGAGAAATTGCTGTGCTGTTTAAGAGGCAATGGTGTTAAAAGCCCACCAGTGTGAAAGTATGAGAGATGATGAAAGGGAAACATCGGAAAACATAGTAGAAGGAAGGCTGAGACAACAAGGAGGAGGAGAAGGAGTGGGAGCTGGAGGGAAGCATCTCCTGGGATCACATCACTGGCAGCATTCACAGCAGACAGGTCCGAACTCCAATTTCCCCTTAAAGCAGGCCAACTCTCATCTCTATGGAAGCACTGCAATGGGTCTTGGCTGATGAAAATCTTACAGCGGCACTGCAACAATGCCCATCTATGCGGTTTTGCATGTATGACATCCACGATGCAAATGAGATGCTCACTATTACGTCAAATTGTATTGCCCTGTGCCCCCAAGTGTATGTAAATCCACAGTAGAGTGGAACCTCTGTAGTCAAGGTCCCCATTTTTTGGAAACAAAACAAAACAAAAAACTAAGTTTGTCAAAACAGTCGTCAAAACGAGATGTCTGCATAACACACGGGACCTTGACGCAGCTCAATAGGCCTCAGTTCAGCGAGCATGAATAGATAAACTACCTTTTTCTTTTCTTATTATTTTTTTCGACACCTGTTTCAAGGATTGACCAACAAGGGGCGTTCAGACAATAGGAGCAAGCGAAAAACTACATACCCTATACACTGTATATACTGTACACTAAGTGAAGTAAGTGGATACACGTGCCAAGCAATAAGATTCCAGCGTCATTATACAGTATATGCTTTCCCTTTTTCAGAAAATCAGCCATGATTTCTTTCCACAGCTTTAACTCCTGTGGTTGAAAGAAAGATGTGGCTTGCTTGCAGTTTTTTTTTCCTGATCAAAGGAGCTTCACGTACTCCTCTATTCTTAGTTTATCTTTAACTCACCAAAATCAGGTTTACTGTTTATGAATTGTTTGATCAGTTCCATGTTAAGCATACCGTATTTTCACGACCATAAGGCGCACTTAAAAGTTGTAAATTTTCTCCAAAATGCACGGGGCACCTTATAATGCGTTGTGCCTTATGTGTGCACCGAGTTCCAAAATCTATAAATGTGTGATGAGCGATCCGCATTTCCTGCCGACACGCTGCTTATACAGAGGAAAAGCGGCATGCGGACGTAAAGGGGGAAGGGTGCGTGTGAAGGAGGACGCTAAAGGCACGCCCCCAGTAGTATATAGCGCCGGTCAAGCCAGCCTCCACTCGTAAAGTAGCAATCAAACCAGCCGCCCCTAGTTTTGTTCATACTAGGCATTACGGTAATAAGTCGCCAACTCGCGGCGAAACCCACCTACAAAACAAAAGCTTCCCAATAATACGGCCCTCCGAAGGAATGCAACCAGCAAGGTTAATTTGAATCTTGAGATGCATTAAAAAATGTAGTTTATTAGTTTTCGGAGACTTTTATTTTGAAATACAATATCAGATCTTCATCAAACCTCTTTTAGTGGAGTCCTTGGTGGTCTGTCAGATGATGAACCAGCACATAGTGGCAGGACAACTTGTGGCTGCTTCACTATGACCACGGGCCTGCTCACAATGCCCTGTGCATCCGACAGTTCCTGCTCGAGAACAACATCGCCGTGCTCGAGCAACCTTCCCAACTAACCCAACCTTTTTTTTTTTTTTTTTTTTTACCTTCCCAAGCTCAAATAGTTCATTAAGCAGACCGGTTTGAAGATGTGAACGAAATCAAGGAAGAATCCTTCCAGGAGTGGATGAAGGTGTGGCAGAGAAAATGGGGAAAATGCGTTTGACTCCAGCAGGATTGCTTTCAAGGGTAAAACTTTTTAGTTTGTTCGTTTGTTACTTGGATTTGTAGTATATCATTTGTGACACCAGTCCTGGAACCTTTCTGACAAACCTTGCAAAGGTTCCCAAATGAACTTTCAACATGAAGCATCAAAGCCATTATCATTAGCTTAACACAAATCTGCTAGCCCAACGCAAACTTACAAGAGGAAACAGCATAGACCTGCTAACAGAAATTAGCATCAAACAAACATTACTTTAGCATAAACACAGCAATAACACATAAGTAGGACATCCAGCAATACTCACAGGCATTTATTCTCTCTGCTCTGTTCAAACAATTCGAACTGCTGGGGTTTAGTTTCAGCTTCTTGTCATGGTTTTAGTTTAGATTATGTTTAGTTTTGTTTCATGTTTCCCATGTTGTTCATGTCTTGAGTGCTCATTTAGTTATTGTGTCCACCTGTTCTTGTCAACCCTCTACCTTTTTTCAACCAATCAGCTCCCTCCAGCCACTCGTTTCAATTTGTTTGTATTTAGTTCCCTGGTTTCTTTCAGTGCTGGTTGGTTCATTGTTGTATGTCAAATGTCAGCAGTTGTCATAGTCCATGTTTCCTTATACTGTCATGTTTCTTACTTCTTTGTTCCCTGGTGTTTCTTTGTTACTTTGTGTTTAGATTTTGGACTTGGTTAATTTAGTATTTAGATTTTTCCATTATCCTTTTTTGCCTTTGTTTTTGGAATTAAATATCATTTTTGAGACTTCTATCTGATAGTGGCAATGGTGTGACAGGTAGAATTGATTATTTATGTCAAGAAGAAGTGTCAGGTTTGGGTTTTTGAGGTGTTGGAGGCAAGGAAGTGGAGGACCCTAGTGTAGGGACGCAGGGAGGCAAAGGGGGAGTGCAGGTGGGTACAAATCACCTTCAATTAGATCTTTTTCATATTGCCTAAAAATATTGAGTTCTTATTGAATTTCTGTTTCATTGTTTTTATGCTTTAACATTAACAGTAGTGAACAGATTTACATATTGATCCAGAATTCCATAACAGATGTGCACCATGTAGTAATGCTGCTTTTACTGTCCCATTTAGAGTTTGGGTTAGACACTCAAGATACAATGAGCAGCAAGCTGCACCAGTGGTGTAACATTGCTAGAGTAAAAGCTGTGTTAACAAGGGAGCAATGTGGGAACAAATAGAGATAGGAAAATAAAATAATGAGAGAGTAAGAGTTTTATGATAGTAGCAAATTTGTGTCCCTTAATTTCGTCTGAGGATGTTTGCACATTTGATCTTTGCTCATTTGTATGCATGTGAGTTGTGAAATGTGCTGATGGAAGGCTTTTGTGCTATGTGAGCAAATGGCCAAGTGTACTATAGTAAGCATTTGTTTCACAAAGCAGCATTTGCAGGTGCACAGATAACTAGAAATGGGGACATATTTGTAATTCTGGGGAAAAAACTATTCCAACTTACCCATTTTGTATCGTGGCAGGATCATATGTCAGGGTCATGCCACTCTGTGGATACAAAGAGAGGGACATAAAAGTTAAAAAAGGTAAAACTGGTCATTATGCTGTAGAATTTGTGTAAGAAAGTCAGTGTTGCTATCATTTTGTGTAGCTCTTTTGATACTTTTTTGTTGAGACATGTCGCTGTCTGATTTGGATGTATAAACTATTGCTAGAATGACCTGACAGTATAATTTGTTTTTCAACTAAAACAGAGAACAATAGCATTATACAGCAATATGGATGTGAGCCTGAGTACAAAGATATTTGAAAGGAAACATAATTGTCAGGAAATGAATACATTTGATGACTTCTGTGAGTACACTTACAGTGTCCTCAACATCAATTGGTGTTTCATAAACATTTTGAGATAACACAACATTTTTAAGATCAGATTGTGGGAATAATATTTCTGAAAAGTGTAAAAAAACAAAACTTTTTGGACTTAGTTTTGCATAATCTTGCTACACTGAGACAGATGACCATGCATGCAGATAAAAACACAACTTCCTTGGCAGAGTTTATAAGAAATAAAATAAATAAATGATCAAGGATGATACCGTATATGTGAACTCTGCTGGAATAATGTTCTGCAAAAACCTCTACTGAGTCCAGTCAACACATTCTTGGACTACGGTGTATTGCCTTTCCACAAAAAAACTCAGCAAGCTAGGACAAAATGGAGGATATGTTCACATGCCAGGTAAATTCAGATGTCTTTGGCCCAATGTGATATGTAACTGATCAATGTGAAGAGTACAGTTCAGATTTTTTTTCGTATCTGACCCAGACCTCTTTCGTATGATGTATAAATTGGGGATCCAATGCGAGTGCATTCTGGACGCTCATCTGACATCTACGTCGTCAAAAGGCAACAAATTACACAATTATTCGACAAAACAGACGCGTAGAAAGCAATTGCGGACAAAGGAACAGAAAACAGTCAGTGGTGAAAAGAACATGGTTTACAACTCATAAACATGAGATAATGTTGGCTCTGGTTGCACAAAAGCCTTGAATTGAAACACACAGGGTCATAGTTACTTCTGTAAACGCACTGCGTGTTTCGTGCGCATGCACAACGTGACATTGTGTTTTGTACACATAGTCCACGTAACATTGTGTTTTTTGCACAGATATGACTTCAAGGACTCATTCTGTTCACATTGGAAGTTGTAACAAAAAGTGTAATAAAAAGATTGGATTCAACAAAAAATCCCAATTGGGCATCATGCCCTGCAGTGTGAACGTAGCCTTAAGTGCCTGCTGAGCTTCGAAAGAATGACAATGCAGCACATATGGAGCCGAATAGCACTAAGTGAGCACTGAAAAAACAAAAACAAAAAAAAGCAAGGGAAGTAAAACACACGACTGAAGCCATTAGCAAGGGAAACACCATCCAAGTAAAGCACGTATTACAGTGTTTGTCAAGGATAAAAGCCTTGAAGAAGTCAAAAAAGGACAGGGGAAACCCATCCATCCATTTTCTTTACCGCTTATCCTCACTAGGGTCGCGGGATGCTGGAGCCTATCCCAGGGAGGCTGGGTACACCCTGAACCGGTCGCCAGCCAATCGCAGGGCACATAGAAACAAACAACCATTTGCACTCACATTCACACCTATGGGCAATTTAGAGTCTTCAATCAACCTACAACGCATGTTTTTGGGATGTGGGAGGAAACCGGAGTGCCCGGAAAAAACCCACCCAGGCACAGGGAGAACATGCAAACTCCACACAGACGGGACCGGGATTTGGTCCCCAGAACCGTGAGGCAGATGTGCTAATCAGTTGGCCACCGTGCCGGCCATTATATGATGTGTTTACACAAATCTTGTGCTGATTAGTTTGACAGGAGAGGACAGATAAAAACAAAGCCTGTGGGTGGTTACAAATGATTAAACTCAAACATGACATGAAGTACTTTGTACATTAAGACAACTTGAGGGAAAGTTACATTCCAAATATATTTAGAACCATTCTAATTGTACAGACAGGTGCATGTTGGGACTGTAATCATCTGTGCTGTCAGTCTCACTTGAGCTCTACAGTCTCACGAAGCGTGAGAGACAATAACGACCATTGATGTATTTTTTTAAGCATGAACTGATTCATTTTTAACCAATTTCCCTCAGTTATCTGTACCTCATGTTTGTTCCAGAATAACATGGATTTTGAGCCTATCACAGCTGATTTATGATGAAAGGCAGGGTCACTGGAAAGATCACCTTCCAATTATGGGGCTGACATATAAAAAAGTACAGTTTTGTACACAGATTTATGTTGTTTCCAATATCAAAGGTTGTGAATGGTAACAAACCCCAAAAAGAATGTTCTGTATAAGACAGTTTTTAGCACTCATCTGTTGCATGGGAAACCAGCGGCAGCACTAGAGTACATAAATGGTAGACTCTACACAGTTTTGTTGGTTGCTCAATACAGAGCTGCCAACCTATAAAAAAATCACTTCCAGAACAATTTGTCCAAATTTGTCTAAATTTCCATATTTTCAAAACAATTTTCAAGAACATTTCCGTGCGACAGTCATAATCGTTAATAAATTATGGTTTCAAAAATTTTCAGTTTTATTTCATCATCCTTGTCATGGTGGATGCAGTTGCAGCCTGCATCAAAGTGCCAGTATATAATATCTGTGTCTATGGATTAATTCAGCTTTGCCAATTCTGTTTTAAAACCCTGGTAATAATAATTAAATAATAATAATAATTAACATGGAGACGATAATCAGTGATTTACAAAGAGAACTTTCCCCTGGCAGCTGGAGGGGTGGGCGGAAATAATAAAATAGCGTGGACCAAGAAGCTGGTTCAATGTGGGCGTGCTGGTAATGTCAGACGCTGGATTTTTTTTTCCAGTATCTGAAACAATTAGTGTTACGGCCGTAACGAGTCAACATTCAGTGATTTTTGTAACAATATATGAACGTTCCGTAGAACTTGGCAGCTGTCAATAGAAAATGGACACTTGGAACACGCATGAAAAGCATGAAAGGCTTTTTTCTCAAATCAAGCTTTTGTTCTTATAGTAAACAACCATATGACAAGAAAATGCTGGATGTCCTCCATGTAGCCCGTAGATTAGTGTTATCGCTACCTTGCTTACATACCCCAGGGTGGAAATCCAAGCCAGATCTGGAATTACCATTAAAAAATGCATCAAGCAGAACTACACTGTATTGCTTCTTTGAAATGGGACTACAGAGACAAACAACCGTTCACATGCACAATGTACAAGACTGTGGAGGCCGCAGAAAGACACTCTGTGGTGGCCAGGCAGCCTCTGAGCCCCGCGACGGGACAATTCTCCCTACTTTATCTCCGTTGAAATTAAGCGGTCCGTTAATCACGCTGCTGTGCTCGCCAAAGCATGCACCACAAGCGGCCACAATAGTGAAAGCATCATGACCCCCCTGTATGATTTTCTTCCCCCCTCCTCACCCCACGACATCGCGACCAACATCTGTGTGGGTGACGACCCTAACACTGTTGCGCAGGACTTCCGGTGGCTACTCTAACTTCTGTCGAACTGGCAAGGGACCGCAAGGGAGCGGATCCCATCCGGTACGCGGCTGCCAAATAACACAAAACACATTATATTTTAGAGAATTTATTTTTTTGAGTTGCAAGCATAGTTTAATGGCCATTTGCATGCTATACCGGTAATAATGGGTCAAGTTCTTATGAATAAGGAAGTGGCCATTTGCCAGAATGGCACTTATTGCTTGGGCCTGCACGAGTCCCCTCCCCCACTGTATAAACGTATAGAAGGGGATGGAGGCTCATGCCAGAAAGTATACGCCCTAGCCCGCTGTTGTCACAGGGCTATGAAAATTCAATTCTGTGATTATTCCCGATACCCAATGGGATGGCTTTTGGGGTGGCCACCTTTTTTTCTGGGGTAACCGCAACTATCCCCTGACTCCGCCCATGGTTGTCCGTTTGTATGTGTCAGTGATCACTCCATGGTCGACCCTGCCTATCAGCCACCCTCTTTGTCAAGCTATTCTGGGGGAGATCCCTAGGCAATCAAGTCTCTCCAGTATTTCCTGGGTCGTCCACGGGGCCTCCTCCCGGTGGGATGTGCCTAGAACACCTCACGAGGGAGCTGTTCAGGGGGCATCCTAACAAGATCCCCGTGTCACCTCATCTGGCACTTCTCGATGTGATGGAACAGCAGCTCTACTCTGAGCCCCTGCCAGATGAATGAGCTTCTCACCCTCTCTCTAAGGGAAATCCTCAGCGCCCTGAAAACTAATTTTGGCCACTTGTGTCTGTGAACTTGTTCTTTCAGTCACCACCCACAGCTCATGACCATAGGTGCGGGTAATGTCACGGATATCGACTCTCAACACAAAGACTACAAAAGACTGGCCTGCCCTGCTTTTTTAAATCCACTCAACTCCTTGGATGGAGCCCACAGGCTGGCAGGATTTCTGTCTTGACTCACTACGACACTTAAACAAGAAGAATGAGTGATGACTGTTCACAACTGAACAATTTCACTTTTGATCTGCAGTCAAAATGCTCTCAAAATGCACCAGATCCGGTGAGAACGAAGGGTCACTCCTCAATGATAGAACACGGTCACCCCCCCAGTGGTGACCGAAAACACTGCCCCCTCGTGACCCTATATTATTTGTTTCGAAAATGAACAATGAAATTAAGGAAATCCCAGATCTGTATGAACATGTACAAGCCTGAAATAGTACCCTGAATGTGCATCTTGATTTCTGCATCATTGATATGTTGATTCTGCAGGTTTGGTGATCAGTTTGTTCATGAGGACTGTAGAACAGTGTTTTAAGCCAAAAGTATGAAATATTGTTGTGTTGAACAATGTTATTTAACATGCCAGAACTAAGATCGAAACAAGCTTGTTTTGTATATTTAATATCTGCTTAAGACAGATTCAAAGTTGGGAATCGTTTTTGAAAATGTGCGGAGTTCATCCGTGATACAGGTGTGGTCCATGTACTTAAGAAACTTAAAAAAGAAATCCGAGTCGGGGGCGTGATCTCTTTCTCCCGAGACTCAGAGGTATAAAGGCAGACCCCACTCCTTTGTCCTCGCTCTCTCATTCCTGGCTCTGCTTCTGGGCTTGTCTACTGGACCGTCTTGGCTCTGACCGTGACCTCCCCCCCATTTCTCTTCGTCTCCATGTTTTCATCCATGGACCAGGAGAGAGGCTCGGTCCGGCGCGAAGCCTGCAATGCGACTCGTTTTCCCAGCCTTCTAATTTGTCAGGCGACTAGAGGAATCTCTAGTATTCCCGCAAGTTACGCTTTAAAAAAAGCATAAAAGTGTGGCCTGCCAACAAGTCCCATGGCAGGAAACGTTACGAGCACAACTTCTTGCATCCGCGTGACCATCAATTTTCATTTTAAAATTTTGAGTCCTTTCGTATTTTCCTTCCTTTTGTTCGGTTTTTTTTCTCCCGACGGTTCACCTGCCTTGTTCCCGTCTGAGACGAAGAGCCTCCTACTCTGTGTCCACGTGATCAATGAATAGTGAGTAAACATTGAAACAACTACCCGAATAAGTACAAATTGGTGCATAGTAGCTTGGGGTTAGTTTAATGATCTTTAACGAGTCCTAACTATTCTTACTCAACACACATCTCACAAGTTCAGCCATTCGCTCACACTTTTACATAACTGTGGCAACCCTTTCAGAAAAAGCTTGATCCATGAGGTTTTTTCATCGTTTTTGCCCTGCTGTTAGCTAATCAATGACGTGGTGCCCCATTTTTACTGACTAAACATCCTTAGTTACAATATTCTTCCGTTTCACTTTGAAACGGACCCCAGTGAATGGAAGAGAACCCAAACGTTATCCTTCTACCCCTTACCACATTAATTATGTGTTTCTTTAACACCAATGCACGCTACAGTAGGAACGTAGATCGACTGGTAAATAGAGAGTTTCGTCTTTCGGCTCAGCTCCTCCTTTAACCCCACCGACTGTTGCAGCCTCCGCATGACTGCAGACGCTGCACAGATACACCTGTCGATCTCCCCCTCCATCCTTCCCTCACTCCTAAACAAGACCCCAAGATACTTGAACTCCTCCACTTGGGGCAGGATATCCTCCTTGATCCGGAGAGATCAGAATCAGAATCATCTTTATTTGCCAAGTATGTCCAAAAAACAGGCAAGGAATTTGTCTCCGGTAGTTGGAGCCACTCTAGTACGACAGCAGACAGTCAATTGACAGAGAACACTTTTGAGACATAAAGACATTGACAAAAAACAGTCACTGAGCAAGAAAGGGTTGCTAATTATCTGGTAATGCCAGTACATTTTTTTTTTTTTTTTTCGACAATTGCGCAAAAAGATGCAGAGTCCTCTAGCACTTAGAGCAGTTCGAATGACTAACATTGCAATAGTCCGGTGCAATGACCATTGTGCCAAGGGCGGCGAGACTTCAAACGTCTAGTGCGATAATCTGGGACAATGTTGATTGTGCAACTGTTGCAGATACTCCTCAGTCAGTGTGCAAATGGAGCAGATGCTACTCTGGCATGAGTGGCCAGTATTGGTCAACAACAGTGCAGCGTGGCGAGACTACTACAGTGAGTGCACGAGTAATGTATAATTGGCCCCACAGAAATGTGACAACAAACCCAAGACAAAAATTGCCAGCATGTTGTCATGGAATTGTAGGTTAGGTGTTTAAGAAGTTGATTGCAAGAGGGAAGAAGCTGTTGGAATGTCTGCTAGTTCTAGTTTGCATTGATCGGTAGCGCCTACCTGAGGGAAGGAGCTGGAAGAGCCGGTGACTGGGATGTGGAGGGTCCGAGAAGATTTTGCACGCTCTTGTCTTAGTTCTGGCAGCGTGCAAGTCCTCAAGGGTGGGTAGGGGGGTACCGACAATCCTTTCAGCAGTTTTGATTGTCTGTTCGGAGTTTGTCCTTTTTTGTAGCAGCACCAAACCAGACTGTGATGGAAGAACACAGGACTGATTCGATGACCGCTGTGTAGAACTGCCTCAGCAGCTCCTGTGGCAGGCCGTGCTTTCTCAGAAGCCGCAGGAAGTACATCCTCTGCTGGGCCTTTTTGAGGACGGAGTTGATGTTGGTCGCCCACTTCAGGTCCTGAGAGACTGTAATTCCCAGGAACTTGAAGGTCTCGACGGTTGATACAAGGCAGCTGGATAGCCTGAGGGGCAGCTGTGGTGAAGGATGCCTCCTGAAGTCCACGATCATCTCTACAGTCTTGAACGTGTTCAGCTTCAGGTTATGTCGGCCGCACCACAGCTCCAGCCGCTCCACTTCCTGTCGATATGCAGACTCGTCACCGTCCTTGATGAGGCCGATGACAGTGGTGTCATCTGAAAACTTCAGGTGTTTGACAGCCGGGTGCGCTGAGGTGCAGTCGTTCGTGTAGAGAGAGAAGAGCAGCGGAGAGAGGACACAACCTTGGGGTGCCCCAGTGCTGATGCTGTGTGTGGATGAGGTGGTCTCCCCCAGCCTCACCTGCCGTGTCCTGCCCGTCAGGAAGCTGTAAATCCACTGGCAGATGGCAGGTGAGACGCTGAGCTGGAGAAGCTTGGGGGAAAGGAGTTCAGGGATGATGGTGTTGAACGCTGAGCTGAAGTCCACGAACAGGATCCTCGCGTAGGTCCCTGGACTGTCGAGGTGTTCTAGGATGAAGTGCAGTCCCATGTTGACTGCATCATCCGCAGACCTGTTCGCTCGGTAGGCAAACTGCAGGGGGTCCAGCAGGGGACCTGTGATGCTCTTGAGGAGGTTTATCACGAGACGGTCAAAGGACTTCATGACCACAGATGCCAAGGCGACAGGCCTGTAGTCATTTAGACCCAAGATTCCAGGTTTCTTGGGGACTGGAGTGATGGTGGAGCGTTTGAAACAGGATGGTACTTCGCACAGTTCCAGAGATCTATTGAATATCTGTGTGAAGACTGGAGCGAGCTGGTCTGCGCAGACTTTGAGGCAGGATGGGGACACATGGTCTGAGCCTGCCACTTTGTTAATCTTTTGTTGTTTGAAGATGCGTCTCACATCCTGTTCACGGATGGTTAACGCAGAAGTCGGTGGAGTGATAGTGGTCGGTGGTGCGGCTGGGTGGGTGTGGGGTGTGAAAGTCGATGGCTAGTGTGCTATTGTTCTCAGCTTGGGGGGATTGTCGCTTGTAATTTGTCAGCGATTGGAATGCATGCCAGACTGATTTAGAGTCATTAGGCACCCTTTTCCGGCTGAGGACCATGGCCTCAGATTTCGAGGTGCTGATTCTCATCTCAACCGCTTTACACTCAGCTGCGAACCACTCCAGTGAGAGCTGAAGATCGCGGCTTAAATAAGCCAACAGAACCACATCATCTGCAAAAAGCAGAGACGTAATACTGAAGTCACCAAACCAGACCCCCCTCTATAACTTGGAAGCACCAAAAAATTCTGTCCAAAAAGGTAATGAACAGAATCGGTGACAAAGGGCAGCCTTGGCAGAGTCCATCCTTCAGCAGACAATTTAGGGTGTCCGATACCCAATGCTCCCAGATAAATCCCCACAGAACTCCCTGAGAGACACGGCTGAATGCCTTCTCCAAGTCTACAAAGCACATTTGGGCAAACCAGACCCTGCTGAGGGTGTAGCGCTTATCTGTTGTGGTCTTAGACAGTATACACTACATATTATGCAGTATGTTGATGTTGAGGATGAGGGCTACATGATTAATTCATTAATTAAGAGGTGTGTTCCAATACTTTAGCCGTATATTGTACATGAGGGGAAGGAAAATCAGACACCGGAATTTTATTCTTGACATTAATACCGCTATTCTTTGTGACAAAGCCTTGCTTCTCATCTCACAAATGTGTATGAACCAGCATGTTGTCCAAATTCCAGTTTGCAAGACTACACTGTTGAGATGCCTCATGGTGTACCTACAAATAAACATGAAAAATGTAGTCTTGAATGTCATCTATACGAAACATATCTTTTCACCCCTCTGGTCTTTCTGTATTCTGTGTGGTTAGTGACAAGTGCCACTGCCCTTAGTTCTCTAAATTGAGTCTTTGGTTTCAACATTTTATTTTCTACATTGTTCAATAATGCATCAATCTTCTACTGTATTCAATGCAAAATTCCAGATGTCATTTCATTCGCAGATGTCAGCATGTATATGGGAACAGACCAAAAATGGTGATCAGTAGTTTCAGAAATAATCTAGTGTATTATCAGTTCAATTTTAATACATTTATAAATGACAGCTTTCATATTGCCTGCTGTATCTCTAATTCACCATCAAACTTTTTATTGAATTGAAAAGCAATAATGATCCAATAAAGGGCCTGTCAAGCTCAGTTTTAAACTGCACTAAAATAAAATAGAGTGTGGTTTCAGAGTGATTTAAAAGTTTATCAACATAGTTTTCCTGCAGATTATTCTGAACCTTGATCTGTTAGGATCAGAGGTGTCAAACTCAGTATAGTTATGGGCCACACACAGCCTAATTTAATAACAAGTGGGCAGGCCAGTGAAATCAAAGCATAATTAATATAACTAACAATACTAAATGCTTCTTCACCATGTTTGCTTTGGACTTTGTGCTCCACTATTTGAACTGAGTCTGTCGATCTCAGAGACCTACTGGGTTTATATTCCATTAGCGTTTCTTTCATGTATTCAGGTCCTAAACCATTTAGTGATTTATAGACCAGTAGCAGAACTTTAAAATATATTCTAAAGCCGAGTGGGAGCCAGTGTAAAGACTTTAGAATTGGAGTAATATGCTCTGACCTCTTTGTTCTGGTCAGAACCCAAGCTGCAGCTGTTTAATGCTGTTTTTGGGGAGTCCAGTCAGAAGACCAATACAACAGTCAAGACTACTTGAAATAAAAGCATGGATGGTCGGCTTGGCACATTTAAGCCTTCACTCTGGATATGTTCTTCAGATGGTAGAAGGCAGTTTTAGTGATTGATTTGCTGTAAAAG
This sequence comes from Phyllopteryx taeniolatus, assembly GCF_024500385.1. Classification (NCBI taxonomy): domain Eukaryota; kingdom Metazoa; phylum Chordata; class Actinopteri; order Syngnathiformes; family Syngnathidae; genus Phyllopteryx; species Phyllopteryx taeniolatus. Next base: position 10,023,127 of record NC_084507.1, on the reverse strand, counting down.
TCAGGTCGGAATCTATCAGAACACCAAGGTTTCGGACTTCGTCTTTGGTTTTTAAAGAGAGTGACTCCAGGTATTTACTAGCAACAATTCTCTTTTCTTTATTGGCAAAAACAATTATCTCAGTTTTCTTGTGGTTTAATTGAAAAAAATTTTGGCTCCTCCAGTTATTTATCAGTTTTATTTGTTTATTGAACTGTTGTCATCTGGAGACACTGCTATATTTAACTGTGTCATCTGCATAGCTATGATAGTCAAAATTAAATTTCTGAAGAATTTGACTCAAGGGTAGCATACACAGGCTGAACAGGAGGGGTCCAAAAGCCCCCATAGGTCATTCCCATTCAATGAGATTGAACACTTCCAATGGTTACAAAATAACTCCTTTCCTCTAGGTAGGACCTGAACCATTTAAGGACTGTTCCATTTAGTCCAACCCACGTTTCCAACCTGTTCAGCAGTATATTATGATCTACCGTATCAAAAGCCGCACTGAGATCCAACAAGACCAGACTTGACACCTTTCCCGAGTCAGTATTCAACCTTATATCATTTAGCACTTTGATAAGAGCAGATTCTGCACAGTGTTGAGTTCGGAAAACCTGATTGAAATTTGTCAAAAAGTCCATTTAAGTTCAAGAAATTGCTGAGTTGATTAAAAATAACTTTCTCAAAAATCTTGGCTATGAAAGGGAGATTTGAGATGAGTATAGCTTGCTAATATGGAAGCGATCAGCATTCTATTTCTTTAGAAGCGGCTTAATGGCAGCTACTTTAAGAGCTTTAGGAAACTCGCCTGACTGAAGTGAGCAGTTGATTATTTGCTGGAAATCAGCTAGCACAGACTTCGCAATAGCTTTGAGAAAGTCAGATGGTATTGAGTCAAGACAGCTCGTTGATGGTTTCAGCTGCTGAATCGTTTTCCCTAGAATTTTTTTGGTCAACTGTATGCGAGAGTGCATGTTATTATGAGAGGCGGGGGCTAATGAGCCATAAAATAAAACCCAAACCCATCTGAAGGAGTGGAATGAGTTTTATCACAATCACGCTGTTACACGGGCTGGATTGCACCCCCTCGCAGGCCTGCTTTGGCCTGCAGGCTGTATGTTTGTCACTTCCATGTTAGCTGTTTAACAAGAGTATATACACTAGATCTATGGGAGCAATGGTGACAATATACGAAACCTATATTTGCACAAACGGATGAAGCTGAATATGTTTAAAATATTAAACTCATATTTGTCAGAATGGTCATTCTGTCAAATATGAGTTTAATGACGTAAGAAAATGATAGTTTTGACTGAAAACAAAATTCTTGTTTGTTTAAATTTATTATAAAAGTCAGATGACAGAGATGTTATGGGGTCAGTTAAAATTTATATTTGCATTGTTTATATGTTATGTAATACATGCATGGAATACATGCAGTTTTCAACCATAGTTGAGCTAAAAAGTTTGTTTTTATGACACATATTGAGCCCTCTGCGAACATACCCGAATCTCAAGACACCGGGGTGTGGTTACTTTATCGACCACAAGGGCTACCCGAAGTGACGTTACAATAGACAAACACAGCGCGCTACACACGCAATGGCGAGCAACGTGTTGGAATATGAGGAGGAGGAGGATTTCAACGTACAGGAGCACCCAACTGAACTTGGCATCGTCAAACCGTACATGTTTGAGCCGACTGGGAGGTCGGAACCTGGCAGTGACGACGACAAGCAGCCAAGTAGCAGCTGTACAACAGAACGTGAGTGGCCACTGGCTCGATGTGACGGTATGTCAGAAGCATGTCTTTTTATACAGTGATGGCTATAAATAATGGCGTGCCAATATTTTTGAGGACGACTATACGTATTATATATTCATATATGTTTCAGTGACACAGCACAAGCTTTTACATAGTATGCAGTATTCCTATATAGTGTGCCCCTCGCTCGAGTAGCGCTATAACGCGCCGCTCAGAAAGTCTTTGCTGTGTCTGTCGGCTTGTCATATAGGCAAAAGTACAGACGACAGTACTGAAAAGTACTGGGTGGCTCTTTTTTTCCTACTCCCCAGTGCATAGTAACTATAATAGAGTCGTAGGTATATACAAGGAATCCTCACCTCTTGTCTGCGCTGCTGCACCGTGGCGGCTGCGAGATTTAGTTCTCTTGTTGGCGGTTGAGGTCCCGGTGGCCGTAGGAAAAACAGTTGGCACCGCAGATGATTTAAGCCTCTACCTCTGTGTCCAATGTTTTCTGCTAAATCTTTCTCAAAACACGCTGCTTCAAAGTGATCAGCACAGAGTTTGGGATGCTTGCTAGGCACCCATACCTAACCACGTTTCTTCCCCTGTCGATTGACTTACCCTATCCACTGGTCACATATTCCTTTTTCATTTGGAAAACCAAAAAAAAACTCTTGCCACTGCCTGAACCATTTATACAACCAAATACCACACAATAAACCATCGTGACATCGTTAAATCATATGTCAACAAATATACAAGGACGGGAACAACAGCACACAACGTAGAATGAACAGGCTGTTTGGCTCGTGTGACGTCACAGTGCCGGATAGTGCCGAAAACCGGAAGGCGATGGATGCAAAAAGCAGAAGGCGCATTCTCCATCATATTTATCGATTTAACTGCTTTATATCTGCCATATAATTACTTCAAAATGGCAGCTGTGGTTTGTAAAGGGGTTCTAGAGTTATCAAGAAACATTTTTAAATCTTTGTCCTCTGACCTTTAAATAACTAATGTAACAAAATATACATTTTCTTGTTCCTTCCTTCCTTCAGTGAAGAAAAAATGCATAGTGAGAAGCCTCACCTCTCCTTCCCGTGTCCACGGTCGTCCGTTCTGTGGATATTTGACCTGGGTTTGTCTCTTCTTCTGGCCTCCGTCAGCAAACTTGCACAGCAACGGCTCTGCAGGGGCTGCAGCGAGGCGGCAGATATGTAGAGAGAAACAGACAAGGACAAACACAAAGACAAATCTTAGAAGCAGGAAAAATAAAATCAAAAAAATCTGGGTGCTGTGTGTGTTGAACCCAACACTGTTTTGTATAACAGCGATGACAACCAAAATTTTCAGCTTTCTCATTCGCACTCTCTTTACTTGCATCCCAACATCCGAAACAACACTATCACTGTATCTCAATCCCTTCAGATAAGCTTCTGAAAGAGCAGCCGGGACATGGAAACAAAGCCACAGGCTAATCATCAAAGCATGGCAAATGTGGCACAAACCAAGATAGCATCCTTAACACGTTAAAAAAAACTTTAGCTTGAACCTGGGTAAAGTGCTGCCATTGTGAATTGCTTAACATGCTCTGAATTATCAGACCTGAGAAAGAAGAAATACTAATATAAATAGAATTAGTCAGGTGGGAACTTCTGTACAAAAGTTCATAAACTTTAACTTAAGCTAGAGCAGGCAGCTGTAAAGGAGCACAATTACAGCAAGGTAAAATGCCGTTTTATTTTTATTTATTATTATTATTATTTTATTTGTATTATTACTTGGCTTTGTGAAGGTCTTCTTTTGAATGATTTTTCTAGTTACAGTTTTACTTCTTTTTGAACTCACAACATTTTTAGTTCTTGCAGCCATCATAAGGCACAAAATAAGATAGAAAAGCAGTACTAGTTATACAAGTTGTGTGTTTCACTGACTGAGATCTGGAAGTTGTGGAAGGAGAAGGACCTTTAATTAAAGATGTACTGTACAGCATAATTGTTGGATCAGTTTTGTTTGATCAGTTTTTTTTTGCACATTCAAGTCCTTGGCTACAATACAGTACAGTATACAGTCAAGTCCTTACAAACTGAGCTAATACCACCCATCAGAAACAACAGTCAAAACATTAGTGGCACAAAGATGGGTTTTATGCCCTTCAAACTATTTACATACTTTGTGATGTGGGAACTGACGAAAAAGACACAAGAATCAATGATAAGCATCTCGCTGTATGAACCTTGACTGTTGTTGAATAGACAAACATGGGCATTGATGAGCCTGAGGTCTTATTCTGTTCATATGTTTGGATTTAAGTAATTAATGGTTATCTCTCTCATGGGGAATGTCCACAACTCGTCATTATTTAGTGAATATGCATTGAATCAGCATCAAAGCTCAGTGAATGCATTGTGCACAATAATACCCTTGTGAAATATGCTGTTTTTAACTGTGATCCTTTTGCACGTGTTTGTGTTGTACAAATGGGATGTCTGCAGTATATAAACACATATACTGTCTACTCAATAATACCCTCTTTAACTAACGATAGAAGTACTGTATTCATAATTAATATTATCTTTCTGGTGGCCAATGATCATCAATATGTAAATGTACCTGCTATGTTAATGCCATATCATTTTTTAAATAAAACATATTCTAATGTCCTACTAAAACTGCAGTGATTGCAAACTGCAGATGAACTCCAATCTGTATCCACAGTGCCGTGCGCAGTTCACAAATAAATTAGCAATGAAAGTAGCTTGCAAAGGCAATATTTTTTTCTGGTAATGATTCAAATGTGACTGCTAAAATAAACAATGCATTTACCTCCAAGATAAATGTTTGTTTATCTCTTAACAGAAGAATGACTGAAAGGTATTCTTATTGGAGAAATGCAATTTGCGTTCAAGACTGAAAGGAGAGTTTTGAGGAGCCTTTGAGGCCTGCAGTAGGTGGCTTCTCCGTAGATAAGTCGATCTAGAAGATTAGGCTCTCTTATTATACGGGAGGAATTACACAGGGTTCGCTTGATTTCTATAATAGACCACGCATCACGACCCCACCTATAATCCTTAGGCTTCAATATTCATCATTATTTTTCACATTTAGACCCTGTATAACTTTTTGGAAATACAGTGAAACCTCTGTGCGAGCCCCAATTTGTACACATTTTTAATCATCATCATCATTTAATAAATACGCCTATAGAACTTAGTGGTGGGTTTATTATAAAGTATCACAAACTTGTACCCTCCCTTCAATACTGTGTATGTCTCCTGTCTCATCAGGGGGGAAAAAGATATTAAATTCAATAAACAACAATAAATTGGTAATGCTTTTAATATTATATAAAAATGTGTGTGCACAAATAAAGGACTCCTCCCTAAAAGATGCCACCCCCATCTGCAGTTGAGTAAATAAAAGGTATGCCAGTAGTGTGCGCTTATCTGTTATCTCACACACACACACACACACACACACACACACACACACACACACACACACACACACACACTATCAATAAGTCTGGCCAGCAAACAGCTTACCCTAACTAACCCCTCATTCAGTTATTTAAGTAAATAAAGCAAATAATGTTTCTGTAGGGCCCAATACATGTGTTGTACATCTGTTGTTGTGTGGACTCCCATATCTTAATATTATTTATTTATTTATTTTTTGACATTCATGCTCTGATTTTAGTTTTTTAAAATCAAAGGTTACTCACCAGTTACTCTTGAGTAGTTTTTTTTACTGAGTACTTTCTTACTCTTAATCAAGTAAATATTTGGAGGACTACTTTTTACTTGAGTCATGTTATTGTAATGTAACAGTACTCTTACTTGAGTACAATGTTTGGCTACTCTACTCACCTCTCAGGGTCAGGCTTACAAAATGATCTCTCCGGTGACAATACGATAACAATCAAGTCAAACAGCTCCTCACATAGCTTTTGGTGATGGCTGTGGCGACAAACTCCTGAGAAACATTTCTCCACAAGAGCAGGGGCCAAAATCAACAATAATTTGCATTGTTTACTTGCACTGTGACAAGACGTCAAAGCTGCTGATGATAACGGCAATAATTAATGTATAATATTTTTTTTATTTGGGGAGGCTCGACTGCAATACGCATTCATCCAATATCACCTGTGGAAAAATCTGCTAAAAGTTGGACGTCCTACACATTATTAAGCTTGTTGTCATTCTGACAATCTGTTGCTCTTCACAAAAGGGCTGTTAAAAAACGAAGAAAATGTTTTAATCTCAAGTTTGACTTCCTGCTGCTCTGTAACAGTGTGTGATGTATTTCTGATAATTGTTTGATTGTGGGCACAGTGTTGCAATCTCCAGTTGAATGACCAGATAATCACAAATACTGTAAAATGAATCTGATACATTGGCTGGTGTGTCTTTTGCCAGCGTTCCAAGGGATAGAGAAGACACATAGCATGAGCGCAATTCTATTATTCAAGCTAAGTTGGCTAAACAACCTACTGCACAGTGCAGACAATACTGATTCCCAGAGAAAATGATTGCAGGCAGCTCCTTAATGAATCACATTTAGTGGAGCTTCACTGTTTTGATTGGTTCTCTTACATTTCATAACATTTTTATACTATTACTGTTGCCCTTACTGGTTAATTGTTTCTCTTGCAGTGTCTGCATATGGGATGTGTAAATATTTGCATTGGCTACACAATAAGCTCAATGAATCGGCATTTATTCAGCGAAATGTCAAAAAATAAAATGCAAATGAGGTTTACGGTATTATTGTTGTCTTGTTCTGGGAGGGGCTCACTAATCTTCATTGGTGTAACACATGATGGCAGCAGCTAAATGAACTTGGAAGTCTACAGAAACATGTTTCCTGAAGATTTTTTTTAGAAATGCAATAAAACTGAACCAAAACTCAATGCCAAAAGAACTTCTTTAGGTGCATGAAGTGGAAAGTTTTTAAACAGGTAAAGTAACTGACTTTAACTCTATAGACCATGGAAGAATAACCCCCTAAAACAAACAACAACTGAAAGAGGCTGCAGTGAAAGCTTGGAAAAGGATTACAAAAGAAGAATGCAAAAGATTGGTGATGTCAACAGATCACAGGATTGTCCATCTACTCCAATACTTTTGCTCATGTTTGACATCACCACAAACTAAACTGCAAAAATCACTCAAACTGCAAACACAGCAAAAGTATATTGCACAAGACACTGTAGGTTTAATAAGAACCACCCAGAGATGGATGGACATGTTCATGAGTTGTGACAGAAGTCATGTGATAATGTTGAAATAATATTGCAGGTAAATAGTGGAATATTTATGACGCTTGTCAATGCATCAACCTCATAAACGCTGTGGTAATAAAGGAACATATAGGGAAATGCACAGGCAACTATCACTCAATGATTTACACAAAAACGAACACACAAGGTCTTACACAGAAGGGTGCTAAGGGGTCTCAGTTTCAGAGATGGGATTTTTTTTCAAGACATAAAATGTACAAGTAGACAAACAAGAAAATATATCACCAAGTTTGTCGGCGCGTAACTGCAACTGTCACGAAAATGCTATGACATACAATAAATCAGCACTATCTGACTTCCTCTGTGACACAGGGTGTACATATGAGTCATACGTGTAAGAGAACATGTGTGTGTGTGTGCATGCGTGCGTGTCTATGTGTGTTGTGCATAAATGGCCACAATGTCTATGTGCCAAGGCCCTCTGCTGAATGAAGCCAGCAAAAACATCAATAGATGTACGACCACCCCAAAAAAACTGAGAAAAAAAAAAACTTCACAGTGAAGTCCCCAAGGTAAAACATTAGCAGATGGCTACTACAAAAATCATCTTCTGATTACAAAATGCCAATTAAAGATATGTTGACTTGGAAGTCTTAAAACTACACTGACACTGTTATAACAGTTTACTTTTAACAAAGTAGACCGCAGAAGTCCACCAAGGCTGGACATCTGTGTCTTTTCGTTGGCGATAATGTATGCTGTCTTCCATGGTCCTGAGTTTTCACAATATTAGAGAATTTCTCTAGATCTCAACTAAAACATGCAGAGTTTCTTTTTCTGCCTATATGATAAAGTTTTGTGGCTATTTAGCAGGTATTTATTCTGATAAATTGACATTGGGAAATGTTCTGGTTTTTAGATTGTAATTTTTCTTCGGAAGAAAAATTTCAATTAGCTGAAGCACGTCTAATTTTGTTGTGCATAACGAAGGCCTTTTTAGTCAATTCCTTTTCACAGAGGTGACAGACAGAAAGCAGCATGGATGGAAGATGACACCATTAGTCATTGTTTCCACTTGAATGTGCTCACTTTAATCACATTTCCAAATAAATCTATGCATGTCCACAGACCAGCATGAACAGCAGGAGTTGGCCACATGAAACTGAGCAGCTGGTGACACTTACTCTCCATCCAATAAGATGACACACAAAAGGCCACTGATCAAAACTGAAAACATAGAAAACCATGTGGAAAATATGCATCCATCCATCCAGCCATTTTCTGAGCCGCTTATCCTCACAAGAGTCGCGGGAGTGCTGGAGCCTATCCCAGCTATCATCAGGCAGGAGGCGGGGTACACCCGAACTGGTTGCCAGCCAATCACAAGGTACACATAAACAAACAACCATACGCACTCACATTCACACCTAGGGGCAATTCAGAGACTTCAATTAACCTACCATGCATGTTTTTGGGATGTGGGAGGAACTGTGTTGGGAAAAAAAAATAATAACAGTTTGGGTTCTAATTTACTAAGGCACAGGTGTCAAACTCATGGCCCAGGGGCCAGATTCGGCCCGCCGCATCATTTTATGTGGCCCACGAAAGCAAATCATATGTGTCGACGTCACGTCTCTTGCTAAAATAGCAAAACTGCAGATTGAGATATTGCAAGCATTTCTTTTATTTTATTTTATTTTTTTATTTCTTTAACCAATCCCCCTTTAAAATAAATTCAGAAAGTATTACCGAAAATTTCTAAAATATTTTTTACTGACTTCTGATTTCAAAACTAGTTATCCGTTAATTTGTTTCTATGCAATAATATTTGGGGCTCATACATTTGTATCCATAGTAAGGATGTTCAACACCACTTGTTTTCGGACTGATACCAGTACAAGTATTCACTCTTAAGTACTCACTGATACCAATACGACTAGTACTTTTGATATATAAAATTTAAATTTACTCAGTGACACATAATTGTGAACAAAGATTTTTCTTTCTGACCCACATGATAATTCACCGATGTGTCAAAGGTCACGGTGTAGTGCCAACTACTGCCGAGTAGGACATTATGTCAGATTTATTTTTGTCTTCAGTATCTATGACTGGTATCGGCAGCCTTCGAAAGTACCCTCTACCTTGAAATGAGGCCCTATGCCGACACCTGGTATCGGTACTCGCCCATCCCTGTCATGGTTTTGGTTTGGGTTGTGTTTAGTTTTGTTCCATGTTTTCCCGTGTTCCATGTTTGTCGTGTGCTCGTTAGGTTGTTGTGTCCACCTGTTCTCGTCCACTTTGTGTCGACCAATCACCTCTCTCCAGCCACTCATGTCTTGTCCAGGTGTTCCTCGTTGTCTCGTCAATTTGTTTGTATTTAGTTCCCTGGTTTCTTTCAGTTCTTGTCGGTTCATTGTCGTTGTCACATGTCTTGCCATGTCATAGTCGCCAGTTGTTTTTGTCATAGTCGCCAGTTGTTTTTGTCATAGTCGCCTGTTGTTTTATCATTGTGATTAAATATTATTATTTTGAGATTCCCGCACTCCTGCCTTGCCTCCCTGCGTCCCTGCAATTGGGTCCACCATGTTCTTGCCTTGCGTTCCTCGCCGTCGCCCTAACCATGTTCATGACAATCCCGAGTTCAGTCATAACCTCGTAGGGCCTCAACTTCCTCAGGTCACATTTTGTTTGAGACACACACACTCCAGTGTTTCTACTGTACTGTGCTGTTCACCATAGAAAAGTTCAGTTTCAAAGTGTCAAAATATTTCAAGTGCATGCTATGAAATGAACTACACAGGATTCTCTTCATCATAAAGCATGTAAACAGGACACTTGACACAGGAAATTTGGACTGCTGAGCCTTTTTTTACCATCTGATCATTATACTGTATACCATCCGTCAAACCATTTTCTTTACCTATCCTAACTAGTGTAGCAGGTGAGCTGGAGCCTATTCAAGCTGACTTTGGGTAAGAGACAGGGGACATATTACAGTAGAAAATCAATCATTCACACTCACATTCAGACCTATGGACAATTTTGTGTACATGATTAACCGCCCATACATGTTTGGAATTCAGTTAAAATACTGTCGCCAGTTAGAAGATTTTACTTCCCGGAGGATCCCTTCGTCACATGATAAAAAACAAAGGCGCTGATTGGCCGAAGACGAGATCTGTGTATCGCCGATCGATTGCTATTCCTAAGAGTCATAACGGCCCTACGAGGTAAACCATATCTACGATGTGGCCCACCACAAAAATTAGTTTGACACCCCTGTACTAAGGGATAATGTGCCTTCATTGGCACATGTCAGATAGAGTATGTATAATCTGTTCAACAGAGCAAGCATTAAAATGGCGTTAAAAAAGTTAGTGTATAGGTTTTTATTATTTGTTTGGATATGTAACAAATATGAATGTCTTGTGCTCTTCTTACTAACATTTTTATTATTTTTTTTATTTAAGTTTATCTTTGAACGACAAGAGTATTGGGCATGATATTTACTCGAAAAAAAGTGACACACTTCTAACTGATAATTGAAGAAACAACTAAAAAGGCAACTTGTTCTTTCTCTAACAGATGCAAACTTTACGTGAAAGCTTTTTTCCCTTATAATATTGTAACTTAATTCTTGTACAATTACTAACCAATTTTAGTCTTAAATGATACGTTTTTTATTATAATATTCAAACTACACTCTTGTAAAATTACAACTTTAGCCTCATAATATTTAGACTAGTATTATTTCCCCATTCAGTGTGCTGCTCTGTGTACTCATTTGTAGTATTGATATGAGAATAGTGGGTGAGTAAGAAAGGACTAGTTTGTTTTACAAAAACACACAAAGCTACAGGTCGAGGCCCTGGACTCCATCAATTCCATCTTAGGCTTCCAGACAGTTCTGGTAGGCATGAATACATCCTCAACAAAGCAACAGTAAGGCTTGGAACACAGGGTGCCATCCTAGTACAATTACAACAAATAAAACTTTCTACAGTAGTAGTTTAGTTTGTGATTTACACACGTATCATTGTTATTATTTACATCCCCTCTGAGCTGGCAACTTTCTTGTGACACCATGTTCCTTGGGGGATCTTGACTTGACACTTTAGTGCATTCGTCATGATCCCCTCAATCAGGCATGACTGCACAATTGCTTTCTCTCTCCTAACTGAATTTTCAGCAATTGTAGGCTAACAAAGTGATTTCCCTGCGGGGAAGTCGTAGGGGATGCAGTCTGTCTTATCCGTAGGATGAGATTTAAGCTTACATACTGTGACCCTTCATGTTTGATCCTTCATTTGAGGCACGATTTTCTCAACTTCCTCAGGTCACATTTTGTTTGAGACAGACACACTCCAGTGTTTCTACTGTACTGTGCTGTTCACCATAGAAAAGTTCAGTTTCAAAGTGTCAAAATATTTCAAGTGCATCCATCCATCCATCCATTTTCTGAGCCGCTTCTCCTCACTAGGGTCGCGGGCGTGCTGGAGCCTATCCCAGCTGTCATCGGGCAGGAGGCGGGGTACACCCTGAACTGGTTGCCAGCCAATCGCAGGGCACATCGAAACAAACAACCATTCGCACTCACAGTCATGCCTACGGGCAATTTAGAGTCTCCAATTAATGCATGTTTTTGGGATGTGGGAGGAAACCTGCTATGAAATGAACTACACAGGATTCTCTTCATCATAAAGCATGTAAACAGGACACTTGACACAGGAAATTTGGACTGCTGAGCCTTTTTTTACCATCTGATCATTATACTGTATACCATCCGTCAAACCATTTTCTTTACCTATCCTAACTAGTGTAGCAGGTGAGCTGGAGCCTATTCAAGCTGACTTTGGGTAAGAGACAGGGCACATATTACAGTAGAAAATCAATCATTCACACTCACATTCAGACCTATGGACAATTTAGTGTACATGATTAACCGCCCATACATGTTTGGAATTCAGTTAAAATACTGTCGCCAGTTAGAAGATTTTACTTCCCGGAGGATTGCTTTGTCACATGATAAAAAACAAAGGCGCTGATTGGCCGAAGACGAGATCTGTGTATCGCCGATCGATTGCTATTCCTAAGAGTTCTGGGATGTCTGTAACAGCTAATTTAAAACTGAATTTGTTGAACTGAATCTGAAATGATCAAACTTAATGTGAAAATATAGCATTTGAATTTTCATTGCGGATCAAAAAAATATTTTATTCACTTTCAAGTTTATTGGACTTCAGTTAATACAAATTCAAATTATGTTTTTCAAATTAAATTCATGGTGGCACATATTTCAACCCATACAAAAGTGACTGTGGTGCAAACAATGAAACCAGTTTTGGGCTACACCAATGATTGCCAACCAGGGTGCGCTGGCACACTAGTGTGCTGTAAGAGGATTGTCGTGGGAAATTATCCAATTTCACCTAATCTGAAAATTATTATTCATTAATTAGCCATTTATCTATATTCGTCTATGTATGACAGTGACATATAGTGACAGACAGAACAATTAAATGCTCTCCCATTAGCGGGCAGAAGGTACAATAAACCTGTGTATGCTCCTGTTGCCATTCCAACACCAGAATAATGCTTGGTTTGCTGTGCGTATATCAGCTTTGCGTTCAATTAGATTTTAGATTTCACACTGAGAAATAAATTGAAGAGATCATCATTATTTTACTCTTCATCGTTTTTGTGACATTTTTGTTTGGTGGTGTGTCGTGAGATTTTTCTACTGTAAAATGGGTGTCTAGGCACGATAATGGTTGGGAAATGCAGGGCTACACTACTAAAAGCTAGCTTCGACAGCACACAGCTCCAGTCATGGGGAATACATGACCATACCTGTCATGCCTGGAGGAGTTTTCAAGAATTTTCCATTGAAGTTTTGAATCACCACATCACACTTCTCTGTTGACTCCATCCTAGGAGATAGCAAGAGTAAAGTGATCTGATCACACCTCAGGAAAAAAACAAGTACATGTTAACATTTCACAACATAAAAATATCATACTAAGAAAAAAATCAAATAGCTGCCTTAATATGATCTCTGATTGTTTATGTATTTCTGAGAAACACGACTTGGGTCAGGTTGCTCTCCGTGTGTGTGTGCGTCTGCGCTTGTGAGCTTGTGTGTGCTTTTTTCTATGGGGTTTCCCCTGCTTTGTCCCCATTTAAAAGCTCCATTCAGTTTGAGCTGTTGTGTGTCATGTCCTCTTTGTCTGCCCCTATTCAGCTCTGCTCACCCAATCACAGCTCAATGACTAATTGCCTGCTTGGCAAGCAGAGCCAGTGCGTGAGTGTGTCACTGACAAAAACGGTGACAAGCAAGATCGTGTGTGTCTGTGTGTGTGTGTGTGTGTGTGTGTGTGTGCGTGCGTGTGTGTGTGTAATAAGTGAAGGTTTTCTTCTTTGTGTGTGGGTCCTGGGTTTCCTTCCAATAACCACTGACCCTGAAGACAGACCTGACTGCATGTTGATCACTGGCACACTCCACCGTGAAACTGAGATCACATGCCACCACATGCACACACACACACACACACGCACACACACGAACACACACGCACACACACGCACATACAGGCAGGGTTTTTGCGCAGTTGTATAATTTAAGCAAAAAAATCCCTTCTTTCTAAATGGGGGGGATTCTCACATTGACATCATATTAGGTTGTGTATTTTTGCACGTTTATCCTGATACGGTTAGTCTACACATAAACAGTAAAATATATTGAAAACCACTTCCCTGCAGTAAAATGTCACCAATTGCATTTTGTAAAAATCTGTGTCCACAGGCCCACATTTGCTGTCTGTCAAATGTTTTTTAGCCAGTCAGAAGCCAGAAAAAAACAACAGAAACCACACAGGTCACATTCTGACACCTTGGTTTCTCTATGTTGCCAGAAATAAGATTTACAGTATATTTATGTGCAGAGGTGGGTAGTAACATGATACATGTACTCCGTTACATTTACTCAAGTAACATTTTCGATAAACTGTACTCGTTAAAGTACTTTAAATGCAGTGTACTTTTTATTTTTACTTGCGTATTTATGCGAAAAAGGATCAATACTTTTACTCCGTTACAATAATCGACATGGTGTTCGCTACTTTTTATTTATCCATTCATGCATGTGCGTATCTATTTTTAGACTCCATTATGGACTTCCGCATAGGGCGCCCGTTGCGGCAATCAAACGTGAACACTCGTGTCATTTGACAACAATTCACCAATCAGACGACAGAAGACAGTCACATGACCGCACACGTAGCCTTCGCGAGCCAATCAAAATGACTCATTTTTGGGAAACAAAAAACAGCCACGCGAGTGTGTTTACAGACCAAGAAACAACAGCTTTGTCATGCAGCTCTTAAATTGTGACTGCCCAAACTTGGATATTTCAGCCCACTTTTAACTGGAGAAAACAACTTGCGGTAAGTTGCAGATGTTTTTGCTGTTGATGTGGCAAAATTAGCACACGCACACGCACACACGCTCACACAATCACTAAGTCCGTTCAGCAAACAGCTTCCTCATGAAGTCATTTAAGTGAATAAAGCAAATAATGTTTCTGTAGGGCCCAATGCATGTGTTGTTGGTTTTTTGGCAGTTAAAATTTGAAATGGTGGCAGGTGTGTGTCGACTCCCATATATTATTCTTTTTAATTTGATGTTCATGCTCTGATATATAAAAAAAAAATCTGAAGTTACTCAAATGACTCTTTACTTGAATAGTTTTTCCATTGAGTACTTTCTTACTCTTACTCAAGTAAATATTTGGATGACTACTTTCTAAAGTAACAGTACTCTTGCTTGAGTACAATATTTGGCTACTCTACCCACCCCTGTTTTTGTGTAGAGTAAATGTTCTATTGTTAAGTAAAGACCTACAATGTGCATGTTTGATGTTGTTTAAAGGTTATAAGCCACAGATAATGATAATGGAATTTCCATTTTTGCAGGAGTTTTTATAAAAGCTACACTTTCCTTGCCCTAAAATGCTCTCTGTTTGTGGACAACAACAACAACAACAACAATTGCATACAAGAAGACGCATTTAAAAAAATATCTGTGTTCGAATGGACATCGTCTTATCGCAAAAATTAATATGGTTAATATTTGATCAATTAATTTTATATGTCTTTATTTTCAAGTAAAGGATGAGATTGCAGATATAATTTGTACCTGGCAAAGCCGACCCCTCTGCTTAGTCCATTGGCATCCCTCAGTATCCGAGTTGAAATGACATGACCGAATGGTTTCAGCATATTCTCCAGCTCCTGCTCATCCATGGACACAGGCAAGTTGGAGATGTACAGGTTGGTGGGGTCCTGTTCTTGTTGCTGTAATGAGTAAATATGGAGAGAGAAAAAAGTGTGCATAACAATTAATTTCACAGTAATGCAGAAAAGAGGTTCCTTCTTATGTTCACAATCTTATATTAACATTTAATCCCTGATAAAAAAAGGATAATTTAAAATATAATATAAGAATGCTCTTGTGGAAATTAGACTCGTTTTCTTCTCTCTCTTCACTCTTCACAAAACATTGACTATTTGAGTCATTTAATTTTAAGTCATTTTCAAATTTCATCCATCCATCCCTTTTCTGAGCCGCTTCTCCTCACTAGGGTCGCGGGCGTGCTGGAGCCTATCCCAGCTGTCATCGGGCAGGAGGCGGGGTACACCCTGAACTGGTTGCCAGCCAATCGCAGGGCACATACAAACAAACAACCATTCGCACTCACAGTCATGCCTACGGGCAATTTAGAGTCTCCAATTAATGCATGTTTTTGGGATGTGGGAGGAAACCGGAGTGCCCGGAGAAAACCCACGCAGGCACGGGGAGAACATGCAAACTCCACACAGGTGGGGCCGGGGATTGAACCCGGGTCCTCGGAACTGTGATGCTGATGCTCTAACCAGTCGGTCACCGCGCCGCCTCAAATTTCATTCAACCCAAATTAAAAGAATAAACATTGCACTGAAAAAGCAGCACATTGGCCTCATGCTTAAAAACCGCTAAGCAACAGTTAAAACCCCAAACAGGATTGAAGATTGTTTACCTAGTTGTATTTAAGTTCTCCTTGGGAATGACAGCATTTCCTTTTAATGTGTTTCTCAGTAACTAGCCTTGTATACAGTTAACTAGGCTGGTATACTTCAATTAGTTTTGTCCTATTTGGCAGCACGCACCCAAACTAATCCTTCATAGGTGTTTTTATGTGTAAAAAGAAATACACATTTTGTAGACTCGGTAGCATACTGTACATTGCGATGGAGAAGCAACTCCTTTCAAAAGTATGCAAATTAATCTCAAGTACTAATTAAGTACACTTACGAATCGCAAAATGGGAAAAAAGACCTCTCACTGTCTACTGACACTGAATACTGGGCGCAAATCTGCAGAAATACATTCTCAATGACAAAAAAAATATCCCAGCTATTTCGGGCGAGTACACCCTGAACTGGTCGCCAGCCAATAGCAGGGCACATATAAATAAACAACCATTCGTGCACACATTCACACCTACGGGCAATTTAGAGTCTTTAATCAACTTACCATGCATGTTTTGGGGATGTGGGAGGAAACCAGAGAGCCCGGCGAAAACCCACATAGGCACTGGGAGAACATGCAAACTCCACAGAGATGGGGCCGGGATTTGAACCCCGGTCCTCAGAACTGTGAGGCAGATGTGCTAACCAGTCTTCACCGTGCCGCTAAATCCATCCATCCATTTTATGAGCCGCTTATCCTTGCGACAAGGGTCGCGGGAGTGCTGGAGCCTATCCCAGCTATCTTCGGGCAGCAGGCGGGGTACACCCTTAACTGGTTGCCAGCCAATCGCAGGGCACATACAAACAAACAACCATCCGCACTCACATTCACACCTACGGGCAATTTAGAGTCTTCAATTAACCTACCATGCATAGCAGAGTTTCAAATTGCACTTACGGATGTAGCGGCGAACTATATTTACTGACATTGGTTTTCTGAAGTGTTCTTGAGCCCACGTGGTGATATCCTTTACACATGGATGTCGGTTTTTGACGCCTGAGGGATCGAAGGTCACGGGCATTCAATGTTGGTTTTCGGCCTTGCTGCTTACATGCAGTGATTTCTCCAGATTCTCTGATGATATTATGGACCGTAGATGATGAAATCCCTAAATTCCTTGCAATTGTACGTTGAGGAACATTGTCCTTAAACTTTTCGACTATTTTCTCACACACTTGTTCACAAAGAGGTGAACCTCACCCCATCTTTGCTTGTGAACGACTGAGCAATTCAGGGAAGCTCCTTTTATACCCATTCATGGCACCCACCTGTTCCCAATTAGCCTGTTCACCTTTGGGATATGTTTGAGGAGCATTCCTCAACTTTCTCAGTCTTTTTTGCCACCTGTCCCAGTTTTTTTGGAACGTGTTGCAGCCATAAAATTCTAAGTTAATGATTATTTGCTAAAAACAATAAAGTTGATCAGTTTGAACATTAAATATGTTGTCTTTGTAGTGTATTCAATTAAATATAGGTTGAACATGATTTGCAAATCATTGTATTCTGTTTTTATTTATGTTTAACACAACGTCCCAACTTCATTGGAATTTGGGTTGTATATAGTTAATATGGAAATCCACACTGCCATGAAACGGAAGTACCAAAATAAAAGATGTGTTTAAAAACCTCTTATACAGGGAAATTGAGCCTTCGAAATATATTATCACTCCCTGAAATAACAAACCACTTATGGAAACTTTATTTGAAGAGTACTTTGAGTGTTTTGTGTCACTTTTCTGAAGTAGGGGGAAGAAAAGAGAACCAGCCAGATGCTGGTGTTTCCCACTGGCCTGCCCACCTCAGAGTGCTTGCTCTCGAGGCGCAAGACAGAGGACGTCAGCCCTGGAGGTGGATTTGGAAAAACAAGTGGCAAGCGGGGTGAGAGTTTAGGAGCTGAGTCGTTGCCAACAGCTGCTGCTGTGGTTCTTCTGATACATTTATATTTAAATATATATTTAACATTATGTTTTAATATTTATATTTAAATGTAAGATTTAGATATAGATTTAACATTTACTTTTGAGATACATATTTAAATTTACATTTAAGATTTAGATATATATTTAACATTTATATTTAAGATTCATGTTTGGATATATATTTAACATTTGAATATATATATAACATTTAGATGTAACATTTAATATTTGGATTTTATTATAAAGTTGACAAATATTTTTCTAAATGTGCAAAAAAGTGACTCTCGAAAATTCATCTTTTTTAAACACTGTTTGAAGCTAAATTTGAAAAACAAATTCTGTTATTTTCAGTGTGAGCCGCTTGACAAATAATAGTACACATAAAATGGGATATTCAAAATCAAACATATGCACTCACTGTACTGAAAACATGGCAGACTTATTTTCATGCTTTTTGGCATTGTACGGCTGTACAGCGCTTTTGGTCACTAGTTACGCAGAAACTCTCCTCAGTTTTGAACTGTAGCATTCCACTTTCTCCTAATCTTTGTCTATTAGTTGATTTAAAAGGCGCATATCTTCCAAACAAACATGCTCAACCATGCTCTAGATTGTTCTGTGTTGTGTTAACATTTCATTAGCATTTATAGCTTCTTCCTCATATTATGCTTGTTAATATACTGTATACCATATGTATGTATGTATGCCAGTGGCCCAATGTCTTGCCAATATGTACGCAGGTTGTGGAAGATTTATAAGAAAGTCTCTCACTTTTAAAGCAACTATTGGTCAATGTTTTTGCAGTAAGTCCCACAAACAAAAGCATCAATGCTCAAATACACTGTCCGGACGACAGGACAAAAGGCTTTTTCATTTGACATTCAAGATAGTGATAAACTATATTTGTGTGCTCATTTCAAACCATCTACTTAATCAGGCACAATCACTGAACATTTGTGTGAAATATTGAATCTCTTTGTCCAGCACTATACATCAAGTGTCAGTTATTTTAACCACAGAGGAAATCTGTGCTGTTCGCGTTACGTGTGAAACCATGTACAGTACATCAGAAGAAATGCAGAAAAGGCATCACATCAAACAGACACAGCTATGGAGTCACCGTTGAGAGCATTGCTGATGAGTTTAAAGACATATGGCTTTATGAAACTTCTCCAAAATTAAAACAAGCCTCTGTAATAATCAACCTTCCATCTTCTGAATTTGTTGTTTTTTTGTTTTTTTTTCACTGAGAAAACATATGCAGCTTGCAGTTGCCGAGAAGGACACAACAACCTCCCCAACCCCACCCGCTCCAGATGTTGCTTATAATGCATGCCTGTGCTATTCCACTGCCTGCCTGCGGGATAAGAACTTAAGTGATCTGGAGCACCCGTGTGTGATTGAACTGCTTGACTTTGCTGAAAGTTACAGTCAACTTTGTGCAACAACGTTTCCTCTCTCTCTCTCTCTCTCTCTCTCTCTCTCTCTCTCTCTCTTTCTCTCTCTCTCTGTAGCTTGTCATTTGACTCACCTTTCTCTTCCCCATGTCTTTTTGCCTCCATCCAATGCACTCTCGCTCTTTCCCTGCAACATCTGTCATGAGTTGGCAACGACTCAGCTCCGAAACCCACTTGCCAGCCAGTTATCCTGCATTTTCAACCTCATCAAACCTCATGGCTCCATTGCTGCCACAGTGCGCTTAATTACTGTATTTCATGACTGTCATACAAACCATGTTCATGTTACAGTAAGAGGTGAAATGTACGGCTAGTTTTTCCCACATTGGTAAGCAGTTCGGCCACCACGTAGGGTAGTGGTTCGCACATCTGCCTCACATTTCTGAAGTTTGGAGTTTGAATCTCAGCTCCGGCCTTCCTGTGTGGAGTTCGCATGTTGTCCCATGCTTGCATGGGTTTTCTCTGGGTGGGCTTCCATCCACATTACAAAAAAAAAATGCATATCCATAGGTGTGAATGTGAGTATGAATGGTTGTCTATGTATGCCCTGCAAATAACTGGCGACCAGTCCCAAGTGTATCCTGCCTCTTGGCCAAAGTCGGCTGGGTTAGGCTCCAGCTCACCAAGAACCCTAATGAAGACAAGTGCTACATAGAGTGAATGGATGGGTTAGCAGTTCGGCCTTGGTGGAGGTCTGACTTCTACATAGTACTTATGCACTGAAGAAAGGCAAGCCTTGTCCATTGAGGTAGGAATGTGGATCCCCTGATTTGAATGTAATTTACAGTAAACCACCAGAATAGGAAAAGTGCAGTGCAATGCCATATGAAGTCCCCATGCATCCTTGAATGCTGAATGAGCATTCACTGTGGTCCAAATTATTTGGCACATAGATTAAGTTAAATAAACATCTGAGTTTTTGTTACACTGGGGAAATTTTGCCGTTGTTGTTTCACCTTTCACGATTTAAATCCTTAATAGCAATCTCCGACGGGTTTCCCAGATGAGGCTCATTAAAGGAAATTCCACATTATTGAGAGTTTTATGCATAATGGAGACAAAAAGGGCATTTCTGCTGACGAGACATTTCAAGAAAATTATGGTACTGTTAAAACAAAATGTGTGTGACTCATAGAACAAACAGTTTTATTCAAATAATGATGAATTACAGTTCAAAGTATTCCAGTTACAGTCATGAAAATGCATAGTCGTCAGAGAGCAGCTGTTAAAAAGCCGCTGATGGGGCGAAATCAAGTATTTGAAACTGCTAGTGTCTTTGAAGTCTCGAGACCCTCTTGATACATGTTTCTCCAATGCCTTGCAGTACTGCGTTAAGCTGTATATTGGTCACCAATAACCAATTTCAAATGAAGAAATGTTGGCTAGAGCCTCAGAAATATTATAAAGACTCATTTTTAACTGTTTTTCTCTTTTTCTAATTTGGATGGTTCAGATGCATAGAGTTACAGTAGGGATTGTTGGTGGTTGGCCACCAGCTCCCACCAAGGCTATGATCGAGTAAGAATAGAATAATAGGCAGTGAGATGGTTGGCCACCCTAGAGTGCCTGACAGTGCCAAAATGACCTCTGCAATATATGCGGAGCTGATGATGAAGATATCGTTTAGGCTTTAGCTCCCATGGTATTCATGGTGTTGCCACCATCATCCTCTGACCTCAACCCTGTTGAGAACATGTGGACCATCTTTATAAGGAAGATCTATGAGGGTGGTTGGCAGTATACCGCTAAGCAGAAGCTTTGGAAGGAAATTTGTGCATTCTCAAATGAGTTATAGGCAGAAACTATCACTGGGTTGACAATTAAGGTTTATGGTTGTTCAGGTGTTTTTGAATACAAACATGTAACATGATCAGCAAAGATATTTTTTGTCAAAATAGCATTACATGAGTCAAGAAAACCAATATTCCTGTAATGACAGAAATACATCTTTTTAAAAACCGTTGTGCATAACATTTTGGAACACTGTATTTTGATTTGATTTGCAAAATCTAATTATTATTTTATTCTTATTATAAAATGATTAATCATGTTGGTTAGTTATAATTATTATTTTATATATTGTAATTATAATTAATTATAAGCTAATATCAAACAATGATCAAACAATTGTATTCATTGTAAATTGCATTGACTTTGATTAAGGTAAATAACAAAACAGAATATGCTTAATAATTTGGAACACATCCTTTGGTCGCATACAGTATTTGTTCAATTCAATTTGTGTCTGGCAGATTTAACAGTTGTCCCGAAATTTTACAACTCTAAATTATGGTATGGCATATTTTCTCGACATTAAAAATGTGTCATCATTACAGCATCTCTACAGTAACCCCTTACTTTGGAAATGAAGCATCAAAGCCACCCATTAACCCGAACACAAACAAAGAGAAAATAGATGTGAAGCACTTAGTGAAGACAGAGACAGGCTTTTAAATAACTAGCTCGACATTTCCATAAGGATAAAGTCTGAAATCAGACGTTTTATTACCTTTCAAATTATTGCTCACACATCTCTTAATGCTGTTGCAAAATGACTTTTCTTCCCTCTACTTTGCCCTCCTGCATACCACCTCGTCCTCATCCTTAAATGTCTTGCTTGCTGTCCAAAATGCTTTCTGAATACATGATTAATAATTAAAAGAGCAAACTCCCTCCTGCCTCACTCTTGTGTCTCCTGCCTCCTTTTCACCTTGCATGTTTCCTGTTTCCCTCTTATTTTTACACCATCCTCATCCTTGTAACATTTGCTTGTACCCTTCACTGACACTTTGTTCTTTCTCCATATTTCTCCATCCTCCTCTTTCTCCAGCCGACATCTAAACTTTCATAATGATTGTCTGGGTGTCGAAACGCTTTTTAACGGCTTAATCAATACTTAATGAACATAGCATAAATATTTTATGAACCCTAAACCCTGATGTCCCCAGGGTTTCATTAGTCAAGGAGATGTACACTTTTCTCCATCTTTATGATGGCTGGAGGCTCAGGGAAATCAACACTGGGTACTGATTACCTCATCTTTGAGTCTCTGGTCAGTTCATATTATGGCATTGTACTGCAGACGTCAAGCTATCTGTCTATTCTAACCTGAAAGTTAATTGAAGAAAATGGTCTTTGGGGAATGTGATTTGGGATACACTATGTCAAGGGTGCGGCACGGTGGGCGACTGGTTAGAGCGTCAGCCTCACAGTTCTGAGGACCCAGGTTCAATCCCTGGCTCCGCCTGTGTGGAGTTTGCATGTTCTCCCCGTGCCTGTGTGGGTTTTCTCCGGGCACTCCGGTTTCCTCCCACATCCCAAAAACATGCATTAATTGGAGACTCTAAATTGCCCGTAGGTGTGACTGTGAGTGTGAATGGTTGTTTGTTTGTTTGTGCCCTGCGATTGGCTGGCAACCACTTCAGGGTGTACCTCGCCTCCTGCCCGATGATAGCTGGGATAGGCTCCAGCACGCCCGCGACCCTAGTGAGGAGAAGCGGCTCAGAAAATGGATGGATGGATGGATATGTCAAGGGTGTATGACTGAAGCACCATTCAAATATCACAGCGTTCTGGGTGAGATGCTGAAACTTCCACAAAAATATATAGGAAAATACAGCTAAAGCTTTTGCTATTGGATCCCAATCCATTATTCACAAACACTTAGCAAATCATAATGGTGCATGATGCCTTGCAAATGTCAACATGTCTCGCATGTCTTCACAGGCGTCTTTTACACCACAGAAGAGTCAAAGAAAAAGACCATCGACCCAGAACTGGACACGTGACAAGGGAATGGGATTTTCAGTCCATGATTGTTGACAGAAGAACTGAACGTAAGTGGAATGTGAACTTCATTTGATCTTTAAGACCCTCGCCTTGTGCCAGAACCGCTCATGCAATTAAGGAAGGCTGCACCAAGCTCGCTACGTCTGAAATCACTCACTTTGTTAGTTATTCAGTATTTACTATCCAGTCTTGCCTGGATGATCACCAAGTTCATTGCATGTTCAAAGCTATGAATAAGTACACACAGTGTTTCAACATTGTATTAGCCAACATCCATCCATTATCTATACCGTTTATCCTCATTAGGGTCACGAGTGTGTTGGAGCAAATCCCAACTGACTTCCGGCGAGGGTGGGTGTACACCATGGACTGGTCGCCAGCTAATCGTAGGGAACATATAGAAAAACAACCACTCTCATCTAAAAACAATTTAGACTAGTCTTAAATTAACCTTACATGGAAATTTTGGGACAGTGCCCTAAGAAAACCCATGCAAGCAGAGGGAGAACATGCAAAGTCCACACAGGAAGGCCAGTCCGGATTCGAACCCACAAGCTCTGAATTGTGAGGCAGGTATGCTAACCAGCTGATTACATTTACATGTGTTAAGAATGTCAGAACACCATCTAAGCCATTCCCTGTTTAATAAAGGTTTTATGATGGCAACATTTTGGCACTGGGACTTTTTAAACAACATTCATTTTAATTAAAAAAATGTTAAACAATGTCATGGAATGGAATGTGTTCCATGAGGTTTCGCTATTTATGTTTCTATTACCTACTAACTACTTTTCCTATTGGATCCCAATGCATTATTCCGAAGTGACAAGTCAATTTGATACATGATCTCATTTCTTCACTTGGCTCTGTGAATGGTTAATTGGCCACAAAGGTCATTAAGCGCTGCTAACCTTTAAAAGATTCAACTAATTCTGAGAGCCTCATTAAATAGGGGAAACAGCTTTTCAAGTGATGCACTTATCAAAATATACATGAGTAGAAATGCTGTTTTCCACTTGTGTTTGTTAAAGAAACCATGACTCGCCAAAGTAATGAAAACACACCTGTCTGAATGAGAAGCTGTGTGTGTCAGTGTTTAATTAAATTTTGTGACAGCCAGAGCACTGTCTTTTTCTGGCATTCACTAGCTTACTGCCGCCATCTTTTCACTGCATGACTCACTTTAAGCATTACGATCAGTCTTTTGAGGTAATTGCGACTAAACAGTAACATACTATCAGATCCAGTAAATTTCCTTCTGGGAGGTGTCTTCGGCTGTCCTCTCTTTCGTGCCGTTTTCACCTCATATTTCTTTCCCTACCACTTATTTTGTCACTTCTGTGCCTATTAAAAAGCTGGTAATTCATCATCGCGTCAGAGCGGAGGGCAGGTGCGGCTGCACACCAGCATGCAGGCACCTTCCCTACTTTTCTGCCAGCTGCCCAGCGTTGTAATCAATCACCTTGTTATGTGACAGTGACACCATCCGGGATGTATGGCCACAGAGAATCTAGAAACTATGCTACAAATGATGGCAGACATTGGCTTGGGGAATCTATCACAGGATGGGTTATATTTTTTTAAATATATAATATGAGATGGGTGTCCGAAGAGCAGGGCTGTCAAACCTGTTCTCACCGCGGGCCACTTCACTTTGTAGTTATGGTTATAACCGTGAAACCACATATTTGTAAATGTATAATCATTCGGGGTTAAGGGTACAACAAAAATCTAATTAGTCATGCATTTGATTATTAACATTTTTACAATAAATAAGTAGTTTTTAAGAGATGTAAAGGAACACTTGTGGTAAGCTTTCATGGAGCACATAAAATTATATTAAGGGCTGGTTGTGGCCCGCGAGCCTTGATTTTGACACCTGTGTCCTTGACAGATCCAAAAAAAAAAAAAAAAATGAAAAATAAAAACAAAACTATGATCGGATGTGCTATCTTGATACCAATATTTTTTTTTGCTGTTGACATAGATTTTACTTGGTGAAACGAGCACACGGATTACAATTAATGAGCGTGGGCTTGATTCTGAACAGCTGATTAAA
The DNA here is from genome assembly GCF_024500385.1 of Phyllopteryx taeniolatus. NCBI lineage: Eukaryota > Metazoa > Chordata > Actinopteri > Syngnathiformes > Syngnathidae > Phyllopteryx > Phyllopteryx taeniolatus. Next base: position 9,997,860 of record NC_084507.1, on the reverse strand, counting down.
GAGCAGTGTAGTTTCCTGTGGTTATGGGGTTTGTGTTACTTGTTATTACTTGGATGCAATTATTAAATGAGGCATTTGAACTGGGAAAATATGATGTTATACTGTAAGTGTAATTTAGACTGATAAATAAATAAATATTCCCTTGTTGGCGGTGGTGTTGGGAGGGGATACTTGTACTGTATATTCATAACACAGGGTAAGGGACATCCAGTTATTACAATCCTTCATGAAGCAGACATGAACGCATAAGACCAAACAGAGACACACAACAACACAAATATCATGCTGTTGGATCCTATTCACATGCACACATATTTAAACACTAAGTAGACATAGAATGGCTAAAACCTGATCAGCATGCATAATGTTCTCTGACGTTCTGAACAGTCTCTTTTTCTGTACTCAATGTTGTAATCACTCCTAATGGGACTCAGCTGTTGGCCAGTCTAATTACTTGCAATGCAGACAGATGATCTGGACGACATGCTGACATGGATTTGAGTGTCCTTTGTGCAAATAAACAGTGTGAATGTGCACATCTGCATGCATTGTCAAGGCTCACTTAGAGATGGGTATTAAAAATTGCGAATTGGTGAGAACCAGCTCCAATGTTAACAATTACGGTACATGGAATCCTTTGCAAAAAGTTTTAAATGATTCTCTTATTGATACAATTTGGAATAATGACATCATTGCACGCTGTACACAGCACACAAAACAATCGAATTAGTTAACAATCACAGTTTATTACAGCCTGCAGGTGGTATTAATAAGCTACATCACTTTAATCATTCTGAGTAAAGGTGCCAAATTGCTACCAAAAGCAGCAGTAATTTAACAACAAAAAAATGACACCAATTTAACTGTACACAACTAAAAATAACAGCACTTTAACTATTAAACCATGTCTGTTCAAAATAACCTTTACAGATGCATTTTAATACAGTCAAAACGAGTAATTTTAACTATAGCAATGCATTCTGGAAAAGAGTGCATGCAAATTTTCCTGGAGTGACACAAAAATCCGTTCTGCCAGATACTGCAACCTGAAGTTTACCTTGGCCTCTTAGGGGCAGTGTGGTGTGATGCATGCATAGAGCTACAAGTTTCTGTTAGTCAAAATAAACTCATTTTTCACAGATTAGGAAGAATATATGACTGAGAGTACCGTTTTATTACCTCTGTGTATGTTACTATGACTTTTTTGTGTGAATATTTGTTTTTCAGCGGAAATCCCACCCGTGATCTCATGCTAATATTAGCCAGCCCGTCAATAGGGTTTTCCACTGACTGTTAGCATTAAGATGACGATCTCTAAAACAAATCACAAATCACATACTTGTTCACAAAGAGGTGAACCTCGCCCCATCTTTGCTTGCGAATGACTGAGCAATTCAGGGAAGCTCCTTTTATACCCAATCATGGCACCCACCTGTTCCCAATTAGCCTGTTCATCTGTGGAATGTTCCAAACAGGTGTTTGATGAGCATTCCTCAACTTTCTCAGTCTTTTTTGCCAACTGTCCCAGCTTTTTTGGAACGTGTTGCAGCCATAAAATTCCAAGTTAATGATTATTTGCTAAAAACAATAAAGTTGATCAGTTTGAACATTAAATATCTTGTCTTTGTAGTGTATCCAATTAAATATAGGTTTAACATGATTTGCAAATCATTGTATTCTGTTTTTATTTATGATTAACACAACATCCGAACTTCATTTGAATTGGGGTTGTAGATTTGATAGAGGACTGGAGCCATCACACGATGGCTCCAAAAATGCTACCAAGGGTGACGTCCCAACTCCATTGGAATTGGGGTTGTACACAATCAAGTTAATTTAAAATTTTTTTGTAAATGTCTGGCAATGCTAATACTGAAACACAGAAAATGCTGATAATACTACAGTTATATATTATTATAATTATAAAACCACTTTGGTGAAATAAACAGTATATTGATTTATCCCACAAAAAGGCGCCAGAATCAAAACAATAGTTTTTGTTAGTTAAACCCATGTTTTGAGTGTATATCTATTGTTGCAATATACATAGCTAGATACTGAATATGAATAAAAGAAATAGAAATTTTAAAAAACAATCAACAATGCACCAGAGGACATCACCACCACGGGAAGTAAAGAAATAACTGTTTGGTAGCAACGCGGCAGGAAGTATTTTAGAGCTTAGAGGGAGGTCTTAATCCCAATTAAAGCTAAATTTCCCACTCATCTTAATTTTAGTTATTAACTCTGCATGAACCAAACCAAACATGTTGACACATTTGTGATATTGGACTGTGTCAAGAATCCTTATCACCGTGAGTGCTATTTATTGGCACTTTGCTTAATGTATTGAAAAATCAGATATGTTTCTTGATGCTATACTTTCTTAACATGTGATGAACCAACATTAGCATACATTGTGCAGTCTTTATTAGACACCTATGACATTATATGACTGAATTAAATGTGATTTGGATGATGATGATTAATTTTTCCAAAGAATATTTGGTTTTAGTTTATGAAACACAACGCACAAAAAGATTTGGATATCTATATTCTTGTTCAGTTTATCTCTATAGAACAACAAGTTGTGCAAAAAGTACTGAAACAAACAGTCGGACATTTACATTCAAAAGTTTAGGGAAGGAAATTATGCTTGCCAGTAAATGTTGTAGAGTTTAAAAAAATTGATATGATTTTCTTAACTGAATTTCTTGAAAAAAAGGTTTTTATTGAGAGGGTATAGAGAAATCTCCATGAGAAAAGTCCGACAACAACAAGAAATCAACAACACTAATCAGCTGCTGCCGTGCACAAAACAAGGAGAACTACGTCATGTCTGGTATCATCAGAAAGCTTGGGGTTCTCGCCCACCGCAGATTTAATTAAAATGCACGTCATTTCACGTAGGAACTAACAAGAGGCCGTAATACACACCCTCATGATTTAAACAAAACATCCGTGTAGGCAAACGCTGAAACCCCAGTTCCTGTTTCAGAAGTGTTTGTAATTTTGGTGTCATAAACGTGCTCGTAAACAATAGCGACCCTTGAAAATGTGTGGTTCCTGTCATATTATTCTGGACTTTTTTCCATTATGAGAGGAGCAAAGAAAAGCACTGTAGGCTATTCTCCTGCCAAACATTTGGATGTGACATGGAAGAAATCCACAAGAATCCTGCTTAAATTTTTCAGATGCCTGCCTTTTACATGCAGTTTTTATTGGCCAGGTTTTGAAAAACAAACTACAAATAGTTTTCGTCTACCACAGTATTATGAACAACTTTTGCCATGTACGTTTAACTCTGCTTGATTGGATACAACTTCGCTGAGAGTAAGTGGTAGTGCGGGGGAGAGATGGGAGAAGTGTCATGCAGGTCAAGAGTAAGTCTCAAACCTTGCTGTCTTGGGTGGCTGGTCTTCAACATACACAATAACCCAGCACTGCCTACTCTAGCAGATTAAAAACTCTCCTGCTAAAATGACTAATATCCCACCTCGTCCATTTCCCCGGTCTCTCTTTTTCTTTCACTGAATGGCTCCTTAATTGTCTGCTTGTTTGAGAACATTTTATTGGAAAAACACAATACAGCAGAAGGCCTGTCTGCTTGCAGGATTAACACTGAGAAAGCACTTGCTCGGATAAGGGAAGAGAAATTAAAAAAGGTTTTTGCAGACAAATACCTCTCTTTGTTTCCTGCTTCCTTTGATCAGAAAATGGCACAAGGCTTGCTCTTTGACAGGCAAATTGCGTTATGGGCAACAACAAAAGAAAAAGAAATATAGATGAATACCAAAAGGTAAAAGAAGTGCAAGAGAGGAGTGTGTTTGTGTTACTGGCATTGCAGTGCTGAAAACATAAGGCCCTGACTTTGACACAAGAACACCATAAGCTTAGAGGGAAGTCATGAATTACTTGGATTTCCACCAATCTTGAGCTCCTGTTATGCCTCTGTTTAATTCAGCCATTAGCAGTGTAGTGGTTCAACATAACTAACTTTTGTGCAGTTCAATTACACACACACACACACACACACACACACACACACTGTCGCGGACACGCCATGGAAAGATGACACCCAGCACCCCGGTCTCCGCCGAGACTCGCTCTTTCCACCGAGACAGACGACCACGGAGTGGCGAGACGTAACTTCACAAGCAGACGCTAAATGAATCAACAGCCAGAATAAACAGAAGCAAGACACAGACATTTGCTTTGGCATGCCGACGCTAAGTGAATTACCAGCACCTGGAGCATCAAAGCGGAGACCAAAGATACAGAGTTTGCACTAGAACGCTAAATTAATTAACTTCTACCACTAGGCAGCCCGGAGGATTTCACCAAAAAAGGCGTCTCCACCCTGTTGGGTACCGCGCCACTTGGCCAGCCAAACTGGGAGTTTGGACAGAGCAACAGCAACACCCACTGACGACGGAACGGCACTGCAGACGCGGGTTCATTCACCGTGCCGCTATCTTAAATCCAATAATTAATATGTTATTCCACTGGTTTCAAACTACGAAATAATAATGGAAAATTAACACTCAGAGGCGGTCCAGCTCCCCTTTTGGTCCCGAAGCTGGTGGGGAAGGAAGGTGAGGGGGTGGTGGGTAAACCACCCCGTTCTGGCTTTTTTATTCATGGGTTTTCATACCAATACTGTACTCACTGTAATTTGGACTATACTCTTAGATTAGTGTAGGTCGGTGACATACTATGAAGCGTTCAGACTTATGTAAATATCTATAGGAGCGGAATGCCATCATTAGCTGAGGACCCCGTGTACAGTGAAATATGTTACTCGCCTTTCTTTTAATTGGAAAATAGTATATTAACAGGCATGTGTCAGAAAGGTTATGGTACATTTATTCGTACATGGAACATACTGTATAAGGTAAGGTACTTTCCCAAAAAGAAGAGATCAGTGCCAACAAGATAAAAGTTAAGTTTTGTGGCTGTTTTTTGAGTAATTGTGATATTTAATTTTTATCTATTTTTTCACAAAGTTAACAGGGAAAGGCTCCAGCACACCCACGGGACGCCTGATAAGTATAAGCGGTACAGAGAATAGTTGTATGTATTTATGCACTTGCAGTTGTCGTGTTAATCTTGAGTTCCTTAACAGGGGGCTCTGCAAGGCACTTTGAACATGAAAGCATAATGTAGTTATGATTAAAAATATGTTATACTGTACATGTTTTCAAAGGCTATTTTCGAACAATACAATTTATTTTCTTTATTGTTCTTAACTTAAAAATGTGGGTCCCGGGGTGGCAACAGTGGAGAACCACTGCACCAAGCATTTAGGATGAAGTTAAGAAATATTAATAACACCACAATGGTGTTTAGTTCTAACTCGGAATTGCATCATTATATTCAAGGCCATGTAGTTTATACTAGAGATTGACCTGCCTCTGCCGGCCTCTATAATGAAATGGTGTTTACGCCTCAATAAATCACCAATTTCATCAACTCTGCTGTTCAATCTACATCTGTGAGGCCGTAATTGAACAGTCAAGGTCAAGTACGTAAAGGTCAAGCTTTTTTGTACAGTAAATGTGTCAATAAATCAGTGTACTAAGAACTGTGTGCAAGCCAAACAAATGAAGTACAAGATTGCAACCCTTTGCCAAGACTGGAAAGTCTCCCAAACCTATTCCATTTGCACATGTGATTTCAGTTCAGCAATTGCATTTATGAAACAATAAAAAGGTGCACTGGCGTACATAAAAGCCACAGTAGAAACTACAACGTATGTGCTGCATGGGCAAATAATAATAATAATAATAATAATTATAAGGATTTAGCACAAACAATCCTAGTTTAGATTACGGATAGCCATGATAGTCTCTCGACCACTAAAAATGTCAACAGTGAAATCTGATATATCACATGTTAGTTGCAACAAGTTTCAGTTGTGTAGTTGTTAGGCTTTGGAGTCAAGTGAGCAGAGTGGATTTCTCTCCTTAACTCAATAACTACTCCATAATTACCTTTTTTAAGCTTTAACAAAGGGAATTTATTAACTGCAGCCTATTCTTTCCATTAAAAGTGTCATATACAGTATCAATATTATTTTTTAAAGTGAATCCATGAATGCATTGTTTCATTCTATCATGTTCAAAATAAAATGTGTTCTTCCCAGAACTAAGACACATTTTTGCTCTAATGGTTTTGCAAATCTATGATTTTTTTCTATAATTCTGCTAAGCAGACAGCGTAAAGAGCAAATCTCATAACTTCGGGAGATCAGTACCCCTTGGTAGACCTATTAAGCGCAATATGAAATTCAGTATGAATTCCCCCAAACGTTTTGAGCAGCTATTATTATTTGAGCAATATATTAACTGTTTTTATAGCTTCTTGCAAAACTACCATTAATACCTATCAATGTTTCCCCTCTTTGCTGTAAGATATATTCCCTTCTTTTCAATGTTGTATGATAGGTGAGTGGTTTATTGAAGGAATGGAGGGGTTTATGTTTTTGAAGAACACAAACCTTTATTCATGGAGGTGATAAGTCTAACTTATTTGTCCAGCATATTTTTGACTCTGGGGTCTCCGAAGTCAATATATTTGAAGCTCACATCTTCCTTTATCCGAAAATGTTAGTATTTCAGTAGTGTTGTATTTCAGAAGAAGACTAACCCTTCATTGAAGGTCATTATTCTTATCTGGCTACTCTACATTGAAAATGCTGTACATATGAAAGAGTGCTGCAGCACATGAGCTGAGGGCGTGGGGTGGATGGCTTGCTCAAAGGAACCTCGACAGTAGCAGACTAGAAACTCTCCAATATTTTTGTACACAGCGGGACTCAAACCTTGCCCTCCAGCTCCAAAGCTCTAATCCTTACAGTGCATAAATTGGTAATCAAATGTAGTCTGATCTTTATGTCCATCTAAATCACAAGAATAAACAAGCAGAGTCTGCTTAAACTAATATCACAGAAATAATTATATATTTATATATTTTTTACTGAAAATAACATTAAACATTCCCAGGACATTAAATAAAAAGTATGTGAACCCTTTGATTTAATTACTGGTTGACCTTCCTTTGGCAGCAATAACTTAAAACTAATACTCCTGTAGTTGCACATCCGATGTGCACAACGATCATGATGTATTTTGGACCATTCCAATTTATAAAACTGTTGTAATTAAACAGGATTCATGGGATTTCTGTTGTGACTAGCTCTCTTGAGGTCATGCCACAGCATCTCAATTGGGCTGAAGTGAGGACTTCAATATAAACTTGTATAAAGCTGGAAAAGGTTACAAAAGCATCTCTAAAAGTCTTGATGTTCATCAGTCCACAGTTAAACAAATTGTCAATAAATGGAGAAAATTCAGCATTGTTGCTTCTCTTCCATGGAGTGACCATCCTGTAAAGATGAATCCAAAAGAACAGCGCAGAATGCTAAATGATGTCAAAAAGAACCCAAGTGTCAGACAAAGACGTACATAAATCACTGGCACATGCCAACATCTCTGTTGGCAAATGAACTATACGTGAATCATTAAACAAGAATGGGGTTCATGGGAGAATACCAAGGCCAGTGCTGTCTAAGAAAAACATTCCCGTACTTTTGAAGATTGCTACAGGGTGCTTGGATGTTCCACAGCACTACCTGCATAATAGTTTGTGGACAGATGAAACCAAAGCTGAATTGTTTGGGAGGAACACACAACGACGTGTGGAGGAAAAATGGCACACCAACATCAAAACCTTATCCCAACTGTGAAGCATGGTGGGAGCATCACGGTATGGGTGTGCTTAATTACCTCAGAGCCTGGACAGCTTGCTATCATCAATGGAAAAATTAATTCACAAGTTTATCAAGATAATTTGCAGAAAAACTTGAGGCCATCTGTACAACAGTTGAAACTCAAAAGAGGATGGGTGAAGCAGATCAACAACAGAATGGCTTAAGAACAAGAAAATACATGTTCTGGAGTGGCCCAGCCAAAGTCCTTATATCAACCCAATTGAGATATTGTGGCTTCAAGAGAGCTATTCAAACCAGACATCACAGGAATCTTGCTTAACTGCAACAGTTTTGTAAAGAGGAATGGTCCAAAAGTCATCCTGATCTGTGTGCTCGTCTGATCTGCAACTATAGGAAATGTTTGGTTGAGGTTATTGTTGTCAAAGAAGGTTCACCCAGTTGTTAAAACCAATGGTTCATTTACTTTTTCCTCCCTGTCCTGTGAATATTTACGTTATATTCAATAAAAATATGAAAACATAATGGTTTGTGTGGTATTAGTTTAAGCAGACATTGTTTATTCTTTATTCTTGTGATTTAGATAAAGATCAGACAACATTTGATGACCAATTTATGCAGAAATTTAAGAAATTTCAAAGGGTTCACAGACTGTTTTCCTACCACAGTAAGTAATAAAGCCATGTCAGTTAGTATTTCTCTGCCTATGGTATGGGTGTAAGACTTCAAGCCATCCATCCAGCTATCTATTTTGTATACCGCTTATTATCATTAGGGACAACAGGTGAGCTGGAGCCTAGGCTGGAATAAGTCATTGTACCTTTTAAAACAAATCAAACTGGTATGTAAACATATTGGGCATCGTGTGTTTTGCACTTACAACTGATACAGCTTCATCATGATTCATCCTGATCAATGCATTTGACCTACAGAAGCAAGGCTTTAAAGCCGAGGCCTGTTGCCATGGTTATCTCTATTCGAGACCGGAAGGATTAACCTCGGGGTGGCTGGGGGGGTTGGGGGTGGGGGGGCCTTGAGGGAGACATAGAACCATGTGAAAAGAGCAATACAAGGACAAATCAAAAGAATAACAACTTTAGGTAGGAATATATCAATAGATATATATATGTTTTTGTTCATGGCATGCCCTTCTTTGGGTTGGTTACAAGGCTACTGGCATACACACACCAGCCACATTAGGTACACCTACATAATTGAATTAGATCCAATACAAGCACTAGATCAAATAATGTAGCCTGCCTTTACAAAGATGACAATGCTCAATTTTAACTGACACTGTCACGGGTCTGACGTTCTTTTGTGTGGTTGTAGTTATACTGCAATATATTGAGATGTTATATTTTGATATTTAGCTCCATACACTAAAACATCCAGTCTGTGAAAGACACCTGTCAAACCTGAGAATTCTGACGCAGTTTGCTTACAAGGAATGGGCCAAACTCCAAGTTGCCAAGAGCGTAGATCTCATTGACAGTTACAGATAGTGGCGGTCCCGGCTTGACTGTTTCCCTGAGATCTATCGTTGAAGAAACTTCAAATATTGCCGAACAATATCACTTTAACTAAAACAATAAATAAAATCTTTGTAAAATAACATCAATTAATCCACATTTAGCCACAAGAAATTGTCTTAAATGAACTTTCTTTGTTTACACTCGTGAAACAGCATAATATGATCATCAAGCAGAGATGACATGGAATAGCTGTTCTTTTTCATTGTCTTTAAGGTAAATATAGCTTGAATGTGAGGACAGTGGAATTCTGCCATTGTTTCTACCATGATTCACGTAAATGAGTCACTTTGAGAACTGTGGGTGGCCCAATAATACGGTGCGCCTTATGTATGTGTTAAATAAAGAAATAGACCCCGTAACTGAGACTGCGCCTTTTAATGCGGTGCGCCTTATGGTTGTGAAAATACAGTAATATTGCATTTGTTAAATAAAACTTAAAAGCAATAGTTAATCCATGTAAGGGTGGCGCCATGTTGCGCAAAATCCTTTCAGCTGCATACCAAAAGTGATGTCAAAGTACAAGTAGCGGCTTGCCTGCTAATACAGTGGGCTAGTGAATTGTGTCAACTGAGAGACTTTTGAGAGCGATGGGTTTAAACATTCCATCCTGTGTACACTATGCATCAGCTGGAAACCATGCAGTGGCCATCAGATGAAGTGTAGCAGAAAGCAAAAGCATTGTACAGGAAGTGGTGAACAAACATCACGTTCTCACGAATTTGCACTCTTGTGAGTATGAAAAGACCAAAAAATGGTGGCCCCCATAAGCAGTTAGACGTAATGGTGTAAACATATTTTGTAGAGTAAATACTTTTGAGTAAATTTAAGTTAAAAAAAAAAACAGCTGATGAAGAAGATATGCATGTTTAAAATGTAACAGAAGGTTTTGTCATCTTGGCTTCAATTTAAATTATTATAATTTTTTTAAATTATACTGACTCACGGTTACTTATCAATCAAAGTCCTACAGGATTAGGAGGACTTGATTGTCATTTTGTCAAATCCATTTGGCCACATCAAGATCTTAAATCTTTTTCCTTTTTCAACTGTGGATGGTCGCTTCGTTCTTTTCTCTTTTCCTTCGCCAGCTTCGCTAGCAGCGGTAACTTGTAGAGAGCCACTTGCCATCCGCGCAGCTATGTCAACGCCAACTAGTCTGTCATGGAGGATCCGAGCCATCGCGTTAGCTGTCGGTGAAGAGGAAAAAAATGGATTATTCCTTCAACTGAGGATTTACTTGATTCGACAGAGATACAGACGAGTATCCTCCTCTCAATCGACAAGAAATGGTCGATTACACTTGATTTGCTTTGCCAGGAGATTGCCGAACTCCGGAAAGAGCTTGGAATTCGCACAACAACAAGTGAAAGAGCTAAGACTAGATAATACTGCGCTTTGATCAAACATGATGTGAACGTCATCAGAACTACAAACTCTGAGACTGGAATATAAACTCATGAAAGAAACTACGCTAAACATTCAATCAAGAAGCATGCGTGACAATCTCATTTTCTCGGGCATTCCAGAAAATGCTCCGGAAGACCCCGAGGTACCGATTAAAAAGTTTATGATGTCCGTGCTCAAGATACAGCAAGTTACAGTCAACAAGATTACTTATCATCGTGTTCTCCGATTGGAAGACCCTCGCCCAGGAAACCGACCACCTCCCATCATTGCAAAGTTTGAACACTTTCAGCAAAAAGTGTTTGTAAAATCAAAAGGTCGGGAGCTCAAAGGGACTTAATTTGGAATTAACGATCAGTTCCCCAAGGAAATCAAGGAGAGCCGTAAAATCTTGTACCCGTTGATGTAGAATCACCGCGACAAAGGCAAACGAGCATGGCTAGTGGTCGACAAGCTATATGTCGACGGCCAACTGTTTCGTGATGCCAACGTCACGCCCTGGCTCTTCTAAGTGAGTACTTCTTTTGATCTGTTGTCGTTATGAATTGTCAAAAGTGTATTGTATTTTGTTTCATTCTTTCCACTTTTGCTTAGACGAACAAACAAAAAAACGGAATCACGCATGCCACCAGCATGAATCCTCACTCCAATCTGTCTGCTTTCCTGCTCTGCTTGTTTTCACACACACTAAACACACAAGTCACTCAAAACTCTTCTTGCGCACTACAACCAACCACTTTCTATGTTCAGTGTTTGTTCATTACCCTTCTATGTACCCTGGCTCTGCAATACTTAAATATAGCATCTCTATCACCCTCTCTCAATAACATTTGTCAACACAATAACAAAAAACTCCTGAAAACTGTCAAAAAAACAACAACAAAGAATGCAAAGTACCAAATCTATTTTAAGTTATGATACACGCACCCATTATATGTCAAACTTAACTTTTGTGTCATGGAATGTCAATGGCAATCGATCGCAGGCAAAAAGAATTAAGATTGTGGATTATACCACAAAATTTAAAACAGACCTCCTCCTATCACAAGAAACGCACCTTACTGCGTCAGATGAAAAATGCCTCATTGACTCTAATTTCACTCAGGTTATCTCGGCCTTTTATAACTGTAGACAAAAATTTTCTCATCGGTTCACCGCTTTCTCAAGAATAGATTTTTATCTTTCAAACAATTCGGCAGCTCAAAGAATTACACACAAAATACATCCAATCATCATCAGCGACCATGCACCAATTTCTCTCAATCTAAAAGTTGAATCAAGTTTGGGACCCCCACCAACATGGCGCTTCAACATGTCCCTATTGAAGGACCCAGATTTTGATTCTTTTGTGAGGAAGGAATGGGATGAGTTTTTGATATTCAACGACATCCCCACCTATATCCCCATCTCTGTTTTGGGAAACCGGGAAAGCTGTATTGAGAGGTCGAATCATATCATACTCTTTGTATATATATATATATATATATATATAAAAAAAAAAAACAAGAACACAAAGTGGAAAATGGAATTGAGGAAAAAAATTAAACACCTCACAGAAGAATATGCAATTAATCCGACAGATACGCTTAGAAACCAACTTCAAAAGGCAAAACATAAATTAGATGTTATCTTATTAATAAGAACAGCTTTTCTACAACAGTTAAGATACACTAACTTTGAGTACAGTAATAAATCAGGAAAATTCCTTGCGAACCAACTTCAGCGCAATAAAGAAAAGTCATAAATTACAGCCATTCAAGAGTCAACCGGCAACTGGACACAGTCACCGCATTATTATAGCAGCTTATACGCATCTTCAAATAACCCAGACCAAAATGAAATTTAAACTTTTAGTAAGGATCTAAACATTCCTCAATTAAATACACAAATTAAAGACAGCTTTGTGGTTCCTTTAACCAGAATCACATAACACATTAAAAAATATGCAATCAGGACGAGCGCCTGGCCCGGACGGAATCCCCGTTGAATTCATTAAACATTTCTGGCCAATACTAGCGCCTCTATTTCTCAGAAGAGTCAAGGAGATACACGATAAAGGGCAAATTAGTAGCCATATGAACACATCTTCAATTAAGTTATTACTAAAGTCAGGTAAAAACCCCACTCTCTCCGGCTAATTATCGTCCCTTTTCACTGATTAATGTGGATATCAAGATTATCTCGAAAGCCCTCGCAGCGAGACTTGAAAAGGTACTCCCATCAATAATCCACTATGACTAGACAGGCTTCATTAAAGGTAGAAGTTCCACAAACAATGTCAGACGTCTATTAAATTTAACAAGCATGTCACAGTGTAAAAATCCAAACGCAATCATCGTGTCGCTTGACACAGAGAAATCTTTCGATAAAGTTAACTGGGCTTTCCTGTTTGCAGTACTTTGCAAATTTGGCTTTGGAGATTCATTTATACAAGTACATTGGATTATATTATTATTACATTATACAATTCGCCAAAAGTTACAGTCACCACAAATAGGATTACTTCACAAAGTTTTACATTACAAAGAGGAACCAGACAAGGATGTCCACTCTCACCAATGCTATTTGTAATATTCATCGAACCTCTTGCTGCCGCTATATGTCAGAATGCTAATATTAAAGGCATCTGATCACTAGTGACAGAACACAAACTCAATCTATATGCTGATGATATTCTTTTTTACTTACAGGAACCCAAGTATTCTCTTCAGGCAGTCTTCAATCTCATTAAAACATTTTCACAAATATCAGACTACTCTATCAACTGGACAAAATCAACAATACTCCCAATAACAGCAAACTCATGGACTCCTGCAGATCAAATCCCAGATGACCCTATTCCTATAGGAAACATTAAGTATTTAGGTATTAATATTTCGTCAAAACTCACAGAGCTAACCAATCTAACTTACGCACCATTTCTGGAAAAAATCTCAGCTGATTTAAGACGCTGGAATAATTTATAACCTAACCTATATCACTACTGGGAAGAATAGCTACAATAAAAATTAAAACCTTACCTCAAATAAATTATTTATTTTCAATTATTCCATTTAAGACCACATTTAAATGGTTTCAAACCTTAGCTTCTGCTGTAATAAAGCTTTATTCAAAAAATAAGAAAAATAGAATTAGTCTACCCACTCTTCAGAAAAGTAAACAGGAGGGAGGCCTAAATGCTCCCATTTTTAAACAGTATTATTTAGCTAACCAATTACAATACCTCATCAAATGGTTGCACCACAATGAGGAGTGTGATTCTTGGCTAGAATTGGAACAAATAGACTGCAACAACATCAAACTCCCAAAACTTTGTTCTGTTCGACTGATCGACTCTGATTCTCAATAAACTTCAATTATAATACTAAGAAACCACAGCGGAAGCTTAAAAACTCCACTGTGACACAGTAAAACTGTTCCGGCATCAAAGTGATACAGATCCTCCATTCTGCTTGACCTAACAGCCGAACAGAACAAAAAAAAAAAAACTAGGATGTCATTTTGTCAAATGCATTTGGCCACATCAGTGAAAAAAAACAACTTCGATGGTTCTACACTCTTTTTACATTCCACGTAATACATAAGCAACCTATCAACACTACATACTGTATATTTACAAGTCATTACAAATATGTGCTGCGAGCAAGGTGTGTGGGGGGCTGTGGTGAGAGACGGGATCTATTTAACCTTTAATTTAAATCCACTTGAAAACTACAGCATAAAGTGGACATATGTTGTGATTAGGGTTGCGCATCGTTTTAATTTGAGCGAGTCCCGGTTCCAGTTCCACATTTCGATTCTCGATTCCAATTCTTTTCAAGGGCTGGGTCAAAAAGGTTTGCGTGGTTTAAATAAAGGGTGTCCAAATTATGAACATCCATTTTCTTAGCAGCCTGCAGCATACAATAAAATTAACATTTGACTCGGTGTTCTTTATAACCAGTATCAATACCAAAACCGATGACCTAAAAGGCAATGCGTGTGGAACTAACCTAATTGATTTAATATAATATTCATTAATTATTGTTTCAGCTAAAAGGGTTGAAGGGTACGCACTGGAACTCAGCATTTTGGCTTGAAAAATACCTTCACACAACACCGGTAAAAACGGAAGTAAAACGAGAAGGCATGAAAAAGAGTAATGAATGGAACCAAATGCTCTAAAAGGTTGATTTCTTTATCTACCCACCGATGAGACACAAGTTTAGTGTTTGAGATACTGTGAGATGTTTTAGTGACTTTTGTCCCAATTATTGTGATTTAAAGTTGCTAGTTTGACCTTTGGTGAAGTTTTAGTTCAATGTTAAGCTTGTAATGCGACTGTTTCTACTTTCTTTCCAGTATGCTAAAGTAATTAATATTTTATTTTTGTCTGTCATCAGCTCTTACGTTGGTTTGAAGACTCAAATTAGAGACTGAGACTGCTTGTTGTTTTAGAAAAACATGTACTACTGTCATGTAAAAACATGTATAACTGTTTTGACAAATATGACAAAAAAGTCTTTTTTTTTTTAAATTGCAAACTCACACTTAATTTTTTTTTTCATTTTTTCTGTATCATTACTTTTGGAAGTTTCAAGTTATTTTAGGGACCATTGTGGGTTTTTCTGTCTTCAAGGGAAGGATACCAACAATTTTGTGCAAAAAGTGAGCATTAATAAAGTTCTAAAGCCAGTATTTTGTAAACCGGTCTTTGATTCGCCAAAATAATATTGAAAGGTTAATCATAACTTTACAGAGAAACAATTTGCCTGAAAATAAGATCTAATTTCATTTTAATGTGTGGGTTTATGCATGTAAATGTCTGCTGGTGGAGGAGTAGTCTCTGTGCTATAGATGGAATATTGAACAACAAATAGTTTTTACGTTAAATAAAGTAGCCTAAAAATCTTGAAACCTGTAAACTGAGCCAGGTTTGTTTTTTTTTTATTTTTTTTTTTTAAATGAAGATGTTTTTTCCCCCTTGCAGGCTCTGTGATGATTTGATTTTGTTGTGTGTTTCCTTAGTGCTTAAAGAAGAGAGCAGGGCATTTTCTCGCTTTCTTTAGATGTTGGGACACAGCAGGGCCAGTTGACAGCTTGGCAGTTCAAGGTTATTTACTTTGAAAAAAGGAAACCAGCCTAAGTCAGCAAACATACATACACAGATAAGGTTATACTTAAACATCTAAGTAGTTTATCGCTGCTACTTTTACAGATGTTTCATTGCCTACACACGGATACACACACCAAAAGGTTAAACAAACTCATTTCTGAGACACTTGGGGGGAGAAAAAAAACTATTCTAATTACCATTGTATCCTCCCACCAAGGGCATCTTGCGACAGCACAGACATAATTATCTCCTCAATGTACCCGGAACTACATCCTCTTCTCTTGCATAGTCATTAAGCTATACGAAAGGTTTTGAACTTTTCAGTGTCTGTCTTGAAAATGTGGATCCCGAAGAAAGCATGAGAAGAATTGTACAGCCTTTGGCTTTGGATACCTAAAAAAACCTAACCTAAAAAAAGGTGAAACCGTTACAATATACAACATTGACCTTGTTCTTACAACACAGCATCCAGTACCACAACCATGGTGGCTAGTCTCTAATGTCTTTTTTTGTGAATATTACATAAAAATTAATGGCCATTTAGCTTGTGTGCACACTAAAATAGCATAAATCCAATGCATTGGTGGTCAAAAATAGATGACAATTCATTGTGACTGATTGCGTTGAAATGATTAAAAAAAATGGATATACTTGATTCTACGGACAAAGCTGCCGAGGCTGGAATGGAAAATGTAAATACACAACAGCAAATCAAAAAACTAAACACAATGGCAAGTCAGAAAACATGACAGCAAATAACTAATCACAACGATAAATAACTAAACACAACAGCAAATAAAAAAACACAACAGCAAATAACTAATCACAACAGCAAGTAATTAAACACAACAGCAGATCAAATAACACAACAGAAAATCAGAATTACTTTTAACAGGTAATTTGTGTTTTTGTTGAAGAAGTTGCCACATGGTCCGATAACCGAACAGTTGCCCTGGTCCTTGGAGCTCAGTCAAAATGGCACGCCTCACCTCGGGTAATGAAGAATAGTTGCGCCGTCTGTGCAGCCTAATCTCTTTTAAATGCGTCTTCAGGGTGCACATACTTCTTTGAATGTCATGATTAGTCCTGAGCATATCCAATATCACCTCATAGTGTATGTATGTCCCGAATCAAAATATTCTTTGATAGCCGCAGCTACGTTTGAATCACTGGTAACGCTCATTTCAAAAACCATGGCAGATGCGGAAAAACTGGTCAAAGCATCCAATCAAAAGGCACACCCGCGCGGCCTCACAAAAAAATAAAACTTGAAAGCAATAACATTTAGTGTCATAACTGATAACATATAATGTCATAGTAACACTCCATTATGAATTGAGTGCTTTTCTGGGGTAGCAAGGTAATAGGTCAGTCACGAGTGTGCCCACGAGTGCACGACAAATGATTAACGCTTTATAATTCAAGCCTTCTGTCTGATGATCAGGCTCATTTAATCGTGGCAGCCAAATCACAATGACGATTTAAATTTGTTTATTTGTGCAGCCCTAATCGAAAGGGACCCAAGGATGCTTGCAAATCAGTACCTGTTAATCTCTCTTGCCCCCCCCCCCCCCCCCCAAGAAAAAAAATAGTAATAATAATCCATGAAGTTGTGGGATAACAAAGTGTGACTAAAAGAGAAAACAGTAAGACAAAAAAAGCAAAGCAAGGAGAGCCGACAGACTGATAGGGGCTTCAGGGGTAAAAGCGTCATTGGTTTTCAACGAGCATGTGCAGACTCAGGAATACTAAAAGGTTACAGCATTTGATTTGTGATATCCAACTCTGAAAGTTCTCTCTCTCTCTCTTTGGCATCGGCTGTCTGCAAAGTTTGATCGATGGCTGAATTATGCCATCGGTTTGTGAATCTAGCCTACTCTGCTGTCTACCCAATGACAAACAACAAACACGCCTGGCCACCAATAACAATGAGAGATGTGAGGACTGAGACCCCAATCAGAATGCAACACTAAATCCTGTCGCTAATTTAGTCAGCTTCACAAATAAGTAATACACTTTGTATGTATTCCATGCATGGTGTGCGTGTGAGAAATAGCTATACCACTCATTTCTTCTTCAAACCCTCTTCATCTTAGGACCATTCATTTCTCTCTCCTGTTTCCTCCCTTTCCTTGTTCATTTTGTATTCTTGCTTCTCAGAGTTCAAGCTGGATGCCCACTCCACATTCTCTCCATCCGTCTACCCTGCCTCGCTCCAGCTGCCCATCTCCTCCCTGTATCAAACCTTCCCTCCCTCGCTTCAAGCAGCCCACTCAAAGACTAATCCCACAGAGGGAAAAAATATAAGGGGGGCCCTTTATGATGTTTCCCAGTTAGTGCTAACCCAGCTCCATCAAACCAATGTACCGCCCCCATGCTCAGCTGCCTACTCCATTCCTTCTCTGTCTTGGCAATATGTCTCTATTTTTTTTTTTTTTAAACTCCTCAGGTGAAAGTCATTTCTAAGTGAGGCTCAGTAGCTTGAAAAACATCTCCCTTTCATAAAGACATGATTCCCAACTGTAACCTAGAGACTTATGGGCCTTATTCTCCCACGTGCGTAAGAGGGAAAAGGTGCTTGGTTGTGTGCTCTTGTGGCTACACAGATCCTCCCATGTGCTTAAGTCTGTCATTTATGCACCTTCATGCCACCTGGATGGAGCAACACTAAAATGTGGGCCTTCCCTGTTAAAATCTGGCTTGCACATTCTCTGGTCAATATCAGTGCTTCTCCTCTAACCCACGTCAAGAGGTTGGAGTAAATAAAGCACCAGCCAGAACAATCACCGCTATGCCTGGCTGTAAAGTTAACAAGCTAATTAATTTCATTAATCAACTGTAGAGCAGGGTACCCAACCCTGCTGCACAGAGAGACTGAACAAAACATATTTTTTGATCAAAGAGGCTCTGTGAGTCGGCTATTACAGCGTTTTAGCCGTGATATTTATTAGCGGATTATATCGACTCGAGCAGGTTTTTTTTTTTTTTTTTCCAAAGTTTGTTTATGATGCTCACCGACAACTGCAAGGAGTGATTCCATTACATACATGGTGCCGGCCGGCATTAAAAGATGACAAATATTTGCTGTTTTTGTTTTGATAGAAAAAAGATTACCCAAGAAGGGACCAGCTCATTAAAGAGACACAAACACAGTTTTCCCATTAATTACAACAACTACATTCATCGTTTAGTGCAATGGTGAGTTGTATATTTAATTATTTGTTTTCTATCTGTTTATATCCTGGTCCGTCAAAATATGTCTACGTGTCTGCATCATTATCTGCAGATGCACTCAATATATGCAAGCTGAGCAAAAAAACTACAGTTAAGCGTCATCCTTTTATACACAGTGATCCTTAACTCTTTGGGCTGTATTTTCGTAAACAGCACATCTGCACATTTGCCAATTTGGCAGACCGGTCTGTGCCAAGCTGAGCGTTGTGGCGGAGCGTGGGTGTGTCCATGGAGATGCAGCTGACAATTTGGTGGCAGAAAGTCTGCCTAAATTTACCCCTCCTCTGACCAAGTCTAAATTTTGGTGAAAGGTAGACCGCTGGTCTAACGCAATTTTGGTGAATTTTATCAGCACAAAGACAAGCAGATACTGTGCTCCGCTGACTTATTTAAGTCAGCAGCGATTATCATCAGCTCATTCCGTATTTAGTAAGGTTACCCTCTCACATTTATCTGTAGCAATACCGGCCAAAGCAGTGACAACGCTCCCATCATGCATGCATCACTGTGATACGCATCGTCCGACCTCTTCCGTACAGAGATGTGTCCGTCAAGACTGCCATTGGGCCCAATTTAAAGGGAATGAGAGGAGACGCTTTGATTGGCGGCGAATGAAGTCACCTGTAAACACACTCACAGTGGCACAGCTGCCCACTATCGGATCCACCGGGCTGCGCTGGTGTACAAAATTACGAACACCGGTCTAACCCGCCCCTGGTGCACAGTTGCGCTGCCCGCCACGATTGATTTATGCAGGTCACGAAAATAGGCCCCTTTGTCTCAAAGGCCACTCTTGACATTCCAGAGGGCAAGGAGTCAGGAGAACAAACGAACAAGTGTTATTACAAAAAATGGATAAAAACATAAAGTAATTGTACATTTTAATTAAAATGTAAATGATGAATATTACACACTTGTGGTCTATTTAGATGGTATAATTCACACTTGAGTAAGTGAACAGTATATGGTTGCTGATATTTTGTCATTACCTTTGGCAATGAGGCACTTTATTCACACAAACACGTTTTTCATCTATTGTGGTCTCTATCTCAGTCCTTCTTTCCTCCCTCCTCTACCAACCTTCACCCCTTTAATTTCTTGTCTTTCTTTTCTCACTTATCCACTTAACTCCTCCATCCTTCTCACTACACGCATGTGCGTGCACATACACAGGCATAACCCATGGGCTGGTAATGCTGGGTTAATAAGATTGGAGAGCAGCTGATGGCTGCGCACATTCAGGCCAAATTACATTTAATTCAATTGGGTTTCACTCATTTGGCTCCCTCCCACTCCTCTCCTATCTCTCTTCCTTTGACTCATTGTCTTCATCTGCTTCACACAGAGGAGCACACACTCACAAGCACACACAGACACACGACTACAGCCCTGCCTTTACTTTAGAGTTATGCACCCAAATTGTCCATGGTCACTTCTGTGTCTTACTAAAAGGGATGAATCATCTGTAGTTAAGAAAAACACATTAAATCACAAACTTTAATGGATGCGTGGATCAAGGCGGCATCTTTTTGACATTTAATCAGAGACACCAGCAAAACAGAGAGACTAAACCAGAGCCAAACATTCAGTTGATGGTTATCAAAGTTCACTGCATGTGTGTGTGTTTTATAAAGACTATAGGTTGATCAGACTAGTTGACTAGTGGACTTGCTACTCCTCATTGATGTTTAGAGCTTGAAGTCGACTAATTGTTAATCACATGTTTTTGGCCTCTCGTCTTCCAATCAGCCACTTTAAAGAGGACATTCGACACGCTCGTCTGCTGCCGTAGCTGGACTATAACGCTGTGTGGAACAAATAAGCCTTCATACGTCAGCGTGGGTCAGAGAGTACTAAAAAAAATGCTGGTTGTGGATGAGCATTGCAGTTAGTCTAATCACTGCTATTCTTAAAAGATTCATACTGTAGCATGGGACTGGCGGCGAGGAACGAGGGCAGCAGCGCAAAGCGAAGCTGACACTGACAGTGTCGTAACACTTGTACTATAAGTCACCTGCCGTATTCTACAAGCATGTGGAAGTAGTTTAACAAAATGTGACCGGTAGTTTGGTCACTGGTATATCCTCCATACATTAAAAGGACAAGTGAAATAGAAACAGTGAAAAGCTTTTTTTTTTTTTTAGCCTGGCTATTTTATGGTGTCTTACAACACACAATGGGATGCAAGATCAGACCAGCTCATTGAAGACTAATACGAATTACCGGTAAAACAACTGCGGTCAAAGCAATGGTGAGTTACACTGAATTTCTAATCATTTGTTTTTACGTGTTTCTATGGCAGACTGTCAAACTGTTACATGAAACCAGTCGGTCTGTGGCGCAAAAAAATGTTGGGGACCACTGTGCTAAAAAAACAACAATGACATTTTTGATTAGTCAACCTCGACTCCCCTTGCAACACATGAACTTCAAATACTAAAATCTTTAGTCATTCAACCTCTAAATAAGAATGTATGTCGTAGACGTTCTCTCTCTCTCTCTCTCTCTCTCTCTCCTTCACTCAACATGATAAAGACTTTAGAGGAGGAACTGCAGCACCTGGTGCAGAACACACACACACACACACACGCACGCACACGCACGCACACACACGTTCAGAAGGAAGGTAAAAAAATAAAACGACACCAAGAAGAGGTGGCAGAAGGTACCAAGGACAATGTGGATGTGGGAAAAGAGGGAGAGAGAGGAAGGAAAGAAAGGGAGAGAGGCGTGAAGTGACAGCACCACTGGTATCATCTCTAATTAGCATAATGACCTTGGTCCTCTGCAACTATTATTACAGCAGACACTCATACATAGACACCATTCTCATATGCATAGCTGAATGTGTTGCATTTACAGAGTGACCACATGTACGTACTAGACACTTTGTTGCATACTTCTGCATGTTAAATTTGATGCAATACAAAAGCTACTATATATCGACCGTTTTCTCCGTGTGATCCATCCATCCATCCATTCTTTTTACCACTTATTCTCAAACAACCATTCACACTCACGTGCACCCTTCAATTAATCTACCATGCATGTTTTTGGAATATGGGAGAAAACCAGGGTACCCACACATGCACACGGTGAACATGCAAACTCCAGACAGGAAGCCCGGAGCCCGGATTTGAACCCAAAACTTCTAAACTGCGAGGCAGATGTTCTAAGCACTTGTCCGCCGTGCCCCTTTCTGATTCAGTAGAACGCTACACTCAGTGATTATGTTGTCAATGCAGCTCTTGCATCTGCACATGGCCCCAATACAAGTGGTCTGTAATGGTGACAAAGATAAAGTATTCAATCTGCGCCAATATTTAGTGGGTAATCCCTTGGCACATACTGTAAATCATCCCTTTAAGTGTGGTTGAGTATTGAGTTTCTGCCTAATCCCGCTGACTAGTTCACCAACTAAAGAAATGATAAAACAACTAATAAACAGTGGTGACAGCACACAATGTAATGCTCAGTTTTGATTGGCACTGTCATAGTTTTGTTTTGTAGGGGTCCTCATTCCTCTGGATTACTACGTACAAAGAAAGAATAAGCATGTTTAAAATCATAGTTATTTTATTTTTACTGGTCTTCCGGGTATCTTGTTTTAAAAAAAGCAACATCAAGAATCACACTTGAGTTATGGATTTATTGTAATATGTACTGACTGGCTGATTAATAACGCCATGAAACCCTCAAAACTGCATTTCCATATTTAGAGGAAGCACCCCACTTAACAAGAAAAGCCTTTAGATTTATTTGAAAAGAAAAAAAAAAAAAAACATGATTATTATTGCGGGCCACCACAGCAACAAATGTGTCTGCGCTGACCACATTGCTCAAGTTAAGATGCCCATTATTATTGGTGAAAAAATGATTGTGCCTGCCACTACTGCCTGTAGTAAACTTTTTGGAGAGGCTTCAGTGAGAAAATTAGCAAAATAAGTTTTACTCTTTCGGCTAGCACCATCAAGTCTATGACATTGAGAGATCAACATTGAGGCACAGTTCTTAGCGAGGAACACAGATTCTGCATTATGGTGAGCTGATATTTTAGTGCGATATAATATAAAGTGGGCGGCACGGTGGCCGACTGGTTAGAGCGTCAGCCTCACAGTTCTGAGGTGCGGGGTTCAATCCCCGTCCCCGCCTGTGTGGAGTTTGCATGTTCTCCCCGTGCCTGCGTGGGTTTTCTCCGGGTGCTCCGGTTTCCTCCCACATCCCAAAAACATGCATTAATTGGAGACTCTAAATTGCCCGTAGGCATGACTGTGAGTGCAAATGGTTGTTAGTTTCTATGTGCCCTGCGATTGGCTGGCAACCAGTTCAGGGTGTACCCCGCCTCCTGCCCGATGACAGCTGGGATAGGCTCCAGCACGCCCGCGACCCTAGTGAGGAGAAGCGGCTCAGAAAATGGATGGATGGATAATATAAAGTGTAATTGTGACATTCTAATTGCAATGATTTGTAATGAGTAAGGTTTTTGTTAATGGAATCCCCCAGCTCAGGCCAAAGGTGTTGTACAATACACATTACAGAATACCTGTACTTAAAGAAACCGTTATATTACGTAACCTACAGTATGAAAAGTTCATAAGAGCATTCAATAGGAAGTCAAAGTAAGAACAGTGTAAGGCAGGGTGTTTCCAAAGGTGATTCTTGAAGGTAAGGTTTATTTGGATACTTTGCTAAACCCCCTACCCTACCTCCCAATTCCCCCAAACCCAATGTATTGAATCTCAAACATTGTGTAATTTGCAGCAGTGTAGGGCATCACATAAAACAATACATTTTATCCGGGCTCCAGTCTTCCTTTGTAGGGTTTGCATGTTTCCCCCGTGCTTCAATGAGTTTTCTTCGGGTATCCTGGTTCAGGGGCGGATGGGAGGAAAATGTGGCTGGGGAGTTGTTGACAGACCGGCCCACTTCACTTCACTTGCTGTGTAGAGCCAGTCATCAGCACAAGTTTTATTTAACCCGATGGGAAAAAAAATGCATTTGACATTGTTTTGGACTATAGTTCATCGAGTAATCAAAACCTGAAAAACCGAAAACTAAAAGTATAAACGAGGACAAAGGAACAGAGTAACAACTACCATCTATACATCCTGAAAAACCAGGCTTCATGAAACCCAGACTGTGGGTTGTGTGCAATTGAGTGACATTCCGGTCATCAGCACCACAATGAAAAAAAACATTGATTGAACACTATTGACACTTAATTACTGTAATTTAAATTTACAGTAACTTACAGGCAACAGTGTTTTACAACAGTAGTCCCCCAACCCCTGGTCCGCGTCCCGGTATCGGTCCGTGAGGCATTTGTTACAGGGCCGCATAGAAGGAATGACCAATTTATATAATTTCCGTTGCATTGCGTTTTCGCATGTCAAATGTGTTTTATTTTGAAAAATGACCGGATCTTGTCCGCTGTTAAAGCTGCTCATCGAAATTGACACGTCAAGACTGCACGCAAAACTCTGCAGTAGTTCCGTTTCTGCTCGCAGCCGACTCGCTCATGGCGGCGGCCAAGCTCAAAGAATGAATCATTTCATAAACTGATTTAGTTCATTATGTTCACTGAAAGGATTCGTTCTCTAAATCTCCTACACAGAGATTTAAAGAAAAAGTGTTAAATATTGATAGTTATCTGATTCCTAAATTATTGTAAATAAATCCATCCATCCATCCATTTTCTACACTGCTTATCCTAAATATTATGAGAAATCATTAACATGATCAATGTCTTCAATAATAATGAATATTAATAATTATTAATAATAACATATATAATTTAAGGTAATTTGAGCAAGAAGTTTATATCAAACTGGTAGCCCTTCACACTAATCAGTACCAAGAAGTACTGCAGCTCTGTTCAAAAAGGTTGGTGACCCCTGAATTAGTCATCAAACAACATTGCAGTATACAAATGAATACAAAATTAACAAATGTTTAAGGCACTTAAATTATAAAGTTTAACATATTTCCTTAAACAATAAACGACTGTGACCATTTCCACTTCTTTCTTTTTCTTTTGCTGCTTCTTTGTCTTTGGAGAATCTAAATTGTCTTTATGTGTGAATGTGTTTCTGAACAAGTTCCCGTCAATATGGGACATAATACAACATCGATGTGTCACAAGCGTTTGGTATAGTCAAAATTTGCAAGTCGTGCTCGACATCATTACACAGTATGAAAACAGTGAAAAACGTCTTCAAGTGATTTAGCAAATCAATATCAGTGCAAAGAAAACTTGAGAATGGAGACAGGAAAGATGAAAGAGAGTGAGGAGGTAAGAGAAAGGAAGTGTACAGCTACGGTGTCTTTCAGGTCAATAGTACTTACCAGGAAAACTAAGCAAGTGAGTGCAGGACACGTAAACCAACACATACATACCTTTCTCTCTCTCTCTCTCTCTCTTTCTCTCCCTCTCTCCCATTTTCCTTGTCTTACCTATTTGCAACCGAAACCATGAGCCTTTCAGAATGATTTCCACAGGGTTTAATGGATGAGGTGGGTGTCAAAAGTAAAACACTAAAAAAAACACTAATATTCTAATCTTGCTAAAAGTGCTCTAATTAATATGTGTGTAATGCCAGGAACTCCAGTCATTATTAATTTGAGTTAAAGGGGACATATTTTGCCAAACCTCCTTTCTCTAGTTTTTCGGATGTAATATTGTCTCTATGGTGCCTCAGTAAACATATGAAATATGAATTAAAATCGTCCACGCATTCTTGAGTTGCAGATGTTTTTCTGGAAAGAGGCCTGAAATCATATCATTCGAATTTCTTGAGCTTATCTACGTCACTAGCGAAGATCTCCAGCTTCACTTTTCGCTCCCGAGCCAGCGCTGTCAACATAGCAAACGTGTGCTCTCACAAGTGGCTCTTCAAAACAGAGGCAACTAATCAGAGGAAAGCCAAATATGGACAAAACGGATGAAAACTAGGTCACACAGAAGTAGCTGTCAGAGGGGCCTTTCCTAGACACTCGTATGACAAAACCAAGTTTTTTTTTTTTTTTTAATGAAATTGACACTTTTAAACTAAGTCCATGTTAGAGAGTCACTCTGTGGAGGTCTAAATGTAAAAATATGGGACCTTTAGTATAAACCCACTCATTATACACAATTTATTAACCCGAATTCTGTTGAGTTAGATTTTTATGCTGATTAAAACTAAAATTGACATGCTGATTCCAAAATTGCAGTCAGTTTTTTTTTCTAGCACGTCAAGTTTTTTTCTCCACAGCTTACCCTCCAGATGAGAAGAATTCCACTGATTAGCTGTAGTAAGACTTGCCAGTTGATTACGATTGGACTCATCTACGTGGCAACTTGTTTGTGCAGTCACAATTGAGACAGTGGGATGAGAGGTGTGTGCAGCTCCCAATAGGTCAGTACTATCAATATCTGCAAACAGAAAGCTAGCATAGTAGGAATTAAGAGGATTTGTGCTGGCTTTACTTTTAACCTTATAACCATTGGCATACCGTTGTAAATTCTATTTCGTTTTATGCTGTTTTAGTAGTTTTCAAAGCTTGTAACTATTCCATCTTAGTGTTTTATTTACATAGGTATATATTGCCTTTGTTCCACTTTGTTCTCACTTTGTTCAAAAACTTGACGTGATAGAGAAAAACTGAGATCAGTTTTGGATTCGGCATACAAAAATTAGTTAAAAACTAATTGTCAGACCTCACTCAACAAAAATTGTGTTCCCCAGTGTTATCAAAAAAATACAAAATTGCTTGGGAAGGCTATACCACCAACATCCAATCGATGACAAAGGGCTTCATTTGTTGCTTCAAATGAAAACATTCTGAATCTCTATCATGCTTGATGTAAATCCTGTCACAATGAATAGTGCAAAGCTTGTCTTTTGAGTCAATTCCCCACTGGAGCGGGGGGGGGGTGTATGGGGGTATGTTGCACTTATTCATGAGACAGGGTCTGAAGCACATTTTTACACCTTTCAATTTATTTTGTTTCGTTGTATGGGTATCCTACTTTAAATTCAGTGAATGTGCTTTGGGTTGTGAAAGCTGCCAAATAATCGGTGAACTACATTTTCTATTGTTTGTGTACTATGGTGGTGATGGAGGGATGAAGCTGCAGCTGCGGCTCAGCTAATGTGCTGTTTTTGCAGTGTTGGTGATGTAGTCATGGAAAGTGGTCTCCATAGATTTGGCTGGCACACAACTGCACGGTAGTAGCTGGCCTGCTGTGTCAAATACATTTATGGCAAGGTGTCCTTCCTGGGGAAGAGACTAAACTACAGGGTTTTTTTTACATTGACAAGGCTATGTCTTCCTGTCATTTTTTTTTTTTTAACAAAATAACCTAAAGTCAATTTTTCTGATGCATAATGAAGAAAATGAATAGTTCCAGCACATCAGCACCACAGCAAATGATTGGAGATTGGTGAGACTGAAGCTCACGTTCTTGCAAAAAAAAAAAAAAAAAAAAAAAAAAAAACAACAAGGTACCGGTGCTATGGTAATACTAGATACTGTAATATAGTGACTATTTACAACACATAGTTATCTAACTGCTGGTTCGATTGAAGTAAAAAAAAAAAAAAAGAAAGACAAGAAAGAAAAGAAAACAAGGAGAATAATTTTGATTTCTTATTTCTTCCATTGACCAACATTTGACAGCGTAATACCATAGTTTTCATTGAAAAGTGCTGGAAACTGAATCTCACATATCCACGTGTCAGTTAATGAGCTAAATTAATGACAGTTGTCAACAAAATGTAAACAGATGTTTTAGTTAAGGAGTCATTGTCTGGGTGTAAGTAAAAGTAGCTCCATCTCCACCTCGAGTTCCTAACGGTGGTTGATAATGTATTTGTAACAATGCTTCAATTTTAAATACATTATTTTTTAGGTTTTAAAAATGCTTGTATCTTTAATACTTGCCTGTGAATAAAGATAAACACCCCATAAGGTTTGTTTTTGCTTTCAAGTAAGTAGTGGGAACAGCAAGGTTGTAGTGTGATTAACATGTGCAATGCAGTATTTACTGCAACAAAATGGACAAAATTATTTTATATGTATATATTATATTACTTTTTCCTCTTACGTTCATCAGAGGCTGGAGTAAGTCAAGTGCCCTGCCCCTGCACTTGAAGTTTGATTGCAGTTACAATATTCTAATCATATGCGTACATATACTAAAATATTGTAAAATAGACTTCCAGAAAGCTATCAAAAGTATTAAACTGCCACTCGCACATTTTGTTTTTCCTTTTCTTTTCTTTTTACTGCAGCCTTATGCAGTATGCCATTGTTGGCATAAACCTGAATTGACAGACCAAACACCCACTGACCGGTGCTTATGGTTTCAATAATTTTGAGCAGGGATCTCCAGAGAGACTTAAGAGGGACTGTGAACTGGGATCACACCACTTTATTTGTGATATTTATTGGCAGAAAATATTGGCGCTTGCAGACTTTTTTTTTGCTGCTTGTTTACCATGCTCACCTACAACTGCGAGGAGCGACTCCGCTTCAAACATGTTCCAGGTGGGCAAGAAACAAGCCTTGGGAGTTTTTTAGATGGGATGGGCTCATTGAAACATAAACAATTACAACAACTACATTGATTGTAATGGCATTATGGTCTGTTGTATATTTAATCATTTCTCTTTATTTGTTTCTATGCTGGTCAGTCACAATATGTCTGTGAACACAAAGAATCTTGAGCACACATGACACACCCCCTTTTTTGTTGATATCCTGTACCTCCAAACATGCACTGAGTCATGGGCATTTTTCTGATTAAAATTACTTTTATCAGATACATTGGTACAGAATTATAAAACACACATACTCCTTCAAGAGTAGCCGAAGCAGTGCACACATCCTGACTGACTGACTAGACACACACTACGTAAGGTATTTTCAAAGTTAAAGTATGTTTTATCTTTTTCATGGCTTGAAAATGAAATTGAGTCTGAGTAAAAGTACATGTTCCAGGATTTCCACGCAGCCTCAGCTGTCAATGAATCGCACCTTTTTGGTGTCTTTCTGTTCATTCATGTGAGGTTGGTGTGTCAGAAGTCTGGATGGGAGAATACAAATAGATAAAAAGTGCGCAAGTCCAGATGCATAAAAAAGAATTTACGAGCTAACAGGAGAATATGGCACATCGAGCACCTTCCACTCTAAGGAAGTTTTTAACATTTTTCTATGGGAACTTTTTTCCACAGTTGTGTGAAGATCAGTGGTCACAAGTTAGAAGAGGGAGCCTGGTTTACATAAGATCACAGTTTAAATTCTACTTTATCCCAGAGGTGTTTGATTGGGTTAAGGTCCATGCCAGTCAAGTAACTCAAAAGCAAACCCATCCAACCATGCAATCATAGACCTTGCTGGAACACAGAAGGCCATTCACCATACTGTTCCCAAAAAGTTAAGAATTGTCCAAACTGTCTTGGTAAAATGAAGAATTCAGATTCAGTGGGAATAAGGGGTCAAGCCTGACATCTAAAAATCAATTCAGGGATTGGTAGTAGTCTTTAAAAAACACCTGCTGGAGTAAATATTTCTTACCGGTAATTGTTTATTAATCAAGTGCCACTACTTTGCTTAAAGTAGTAGTAATAGAGAACAGATACAAAAATAGTTTATTTACAAATGCAGTATATCATCAGTTCTTTACCTGGCACAGCAGACCTAACCTGAAAACAACTCCTCGTTCTAAAATAACGAATTTGTTTCAGAGGTCTTTTTCCTACAAATCACCTCTTGGTCTCACTTCACTAGCACCTCACCGCAGTTTGGAACGGTGAACCTCTTAACCACCCTGAGAACCACTTAAAACAAAAGTCTAAATCCCAGTTAAACTCCAAAATACTAAAGTACTTGTCGAAGATTAGTGAGCAAGCGTGAAATGAAGTTTGACACATTTTTCAAGCTTGTCTCTGGAACAGATTTTTATAACCACTATTTTCATGAAACACTGACCTAAAACAAAGTTGGAACTACAGTATAACTGAGTTTGTCTGTGTAGCCCTCAAAGGCAGTACTCACAAAACCTCCTTCCCCCAATCCCATTGGACGCACCACCCCTTCAATCAATCATTAAAACAAAAAAAACCCTGAAATGTTCACAGACCCCTCGGAACGCAGGACACCCCAGTATCCATCCACACAAAGAACCAAACAAACTTTTAACTAGTTTTCACAACAGCAATTCAAACAAATACAGTTCAACACATTTTAGTCAGTACACTACATCTGTGTATGTGTTGCTTTTTTTTTTTTACTTTCATCGCGTTTCGCGTAAGAAAACTTAGCCAGGATGTCGGAAACTCTGTTCATAATTGGTTGACGAAACAGTACAAAGTTTGTGTAATTTCATTTCACTTTGCCTTTCCTTCCATCCTCCCGGAAACTCAATCTCAGAGGAATGGATGACTCTTTTCTCCTTAATAACAGCTAAACACATCAGAGCTGCTCTTCCAAATGACCCCCCCAAGCCATTCGGAACAACATAGAAGATAGAAGTCTAATGAAAAGAGGTGTAATAGAAGAGCAACGCGGCTCAGAGGCTTGCTGCTGTTTAATTCCGCTGGATGCTTCTAATGCCTGAAGACTGCTGCATTTTAATTGCACACCTCACACAAATCTAAATGAAGAATCCTGTGATATAGCTTTAATGAATGTGAACGAAAGACCGGCTAGTCAGTTTGGCACCCAGACAGGCCTGCTCGCAGCAAAGTAACCTGTTTGCAATCTTTGATAGAGATAGAGAGACATTTGAATGACTTGCTCGTACTGTGTTGTGATCAGAGGTGGATGGATAAAAGTAAAAAGTAGTCCTCCAAATAATTACTTGAGTAAGAGTAAGAAAGTGCTCAGTGGAAAATCTACTCAAGTACTGAGTAACTCGGAACTTCTGATTTTGTTTTTTTAAATTAGAGCATGAATGTCAAATGAAATAAAAAATAAAAAAAGGTACCAAAATAAAATATGAATGTGCAAATTCAGATATTGCTGAACAATATCACTTAATCTAATCTAATATAAATAAAATCTTTATAAAATAAATTCAGCTCCAAGAAATGGTCTTATATTATATTTTTTCCACTTGTCAAACAGCCCAATAAATGTACCAGGCAGAGATTTTTACCTGGTTAAATTAAGCTCAAATAAAATAAATACAAAATAAACATGGCTGCTCAAGAATGTACTCCCTCTTATAACTGGCATGTGGCTCTGTTCAGAAGTAACAGAGCACAATCAAACGCATCTTCAGTGGGAGTCCACACACACCTGCTAGCATTTCAATTTGTAAGTGGAAAAAAAACAACACAGGCCTTACAGATACATTATTTGCTTTATCCACTGAATGAAGAAGCTGTTTGCTGACCAGACTTACTGATAAAGTGTGTGTGTGTTTGTGTGTGTGTGTGCGTGTGCGTTTGTGTGTCTGAGAGAGAGAGAGAGAAAGAAAGAGAGAAAGAGAATAGAACATACCCCAGAAGATGCATGTTCACTTGTGACTTGTGTTGCTGTATGCACAGCCAAAACAGCAAAAACATTTGTAACTTACCGCAAAGTGTTTGGGCAGTGACAAAACTACACAGCATGTTAAAGCTGCTGTTTCTTTCTAGTCTGTAATGTAAACACGAGTCGCGCGCGGCTGTCAAGACTCACTTTGATTGGCCCACGAAGCCCAATAGAAGACTTTGTGTGTGGACATGTGACTTTCTTGTGTCATTTAATTGGTGAACTTGAGTCAAGCATCACTCTAATCACTGCATGCGTAAGTCTATAAATAGATTGCCCACGCAATTATTGATAAATGGTAAATGGACTGCACTTATATGGCGCTTTATCTACACCATCACAGCGCCCAAAGCACGTTACAAAGCCTCACATTCACCCACTCACACACACATTAATACGCCAATGGGTGACTGCTGCCATGCAAGGCGCTGCCAGGCCCAATGGGAACAAATTAGGGTTCAGTGTCTTGCCCAAGGACACTTCGACATGCGAACAGTCGTAGTCGGGCTTCGTACCAGTGACCCTTCGGTCACTGGACGACCTGCTCTACCTACTAAGCCACAGCCGCCCAAATGAAAAGTAGAGAGCGGCATGTAGATTATTGTAACGGAGTAAAAGTACCATTTCTTCTTAACATAAATACTCAAGTAAAAGTAAAAAGTATGTTTCATTAAAACTACTCTGACACGTACAATATTTCCAAAATGTTACTTGAGTAAATGTAATGGAGTAAATGTAACGCATTCCTACCCACCTGTGGTTATGATGAGATACATAATAATAATCGAAATTCTGCATTCATGTGTTCTTTGTGTATCACACATGACTTTATTGGTAAGCACATACAGTATATCTGCAATCATGTGTGGAAAACATAGAAAACAAAAACAATGAAAGTGAGATACACTAAGTACGCCATGTGTTCATATTCTCCAATCAATAATCCTGTCCTGGCCAGGGTTCCTCATATATTACTCCAAAATGGGCTCAATTTATCAATCAATAATCACAACATTGACCATTTAAAGCTGCATCTATCTGTCTTGAGTCAATCAATGATCAACATCACAATTCCATTACTGGGAGGACTATAACTGACATGAACAATTACAGCATTCATCATCACCAGAGGCCCAGCTCTTTTCTTCTTGCAAGCCAAACACTGACTTATATGAGAATGGACTGAAATATGAAGGGCCGCAAAAATCTTACCTTCGCCATCTGTGCCTGGACTCCGCTGGCTTTGAGCGACACCACGGCTTTCTGGGCAGCTGCGGGGCTGTCAAAGTCCACAAAGCCATAGCCTGCACATCAACATACAAAGATCAAATTGATAAGAATTACAGTGGATGATCAGAATAATGACATACAGAAGTATGAAATTAAATTGTTTTGCATGTTGGAACAAAAACATCGTTAGGCCTTTGTCATGTTTTAACACAATTTATCTCGTAAATTTGTCCAAATCAAGTCAGCTCACGTATTAATAAAATCAGTTTGTTCCTTCAATAAATGTGTTGCAGCACAGAGCTTCAACTGAATTGATGTTATAACAGACTCTTGTTAGCGTGTTTGAATCAGGACTTCTGGTTCAAGTTTCTCTCACATACAGAAAGTACAACTTGGTGCAAACTGATAACATTCAAGAGCAGGAAAGGTGACCTAAAAAGCCATCTGCATCTGTCCTGTTGGCTGGAGTTAATTAAGGATGTGTCCTCCACAGAAGCAACAAGATGAATTCTGAGGTGTACACTCTCTTTTCTCACATTCAGCCTCAAGGTGCTTACAAACGGCACTTGAGTCCACAGTGCCAACTGCAAGGTGGGGTGTAGCACAGCACCGGGATGATGGGGGCACGGCGCAAGTTTGTCCATATTTGCTGCTGGTTGCTTAGTGACCAAACAGGTTGTTGCCTTTTCCTGCTGGTGTGGACATAAAGCATGCTATAGCTCGACAATATGTATTTGCCACTGCTACAACCGAAAGCCCTGGCTTTGCTTATAATAAGAAGGAGCGCACAAGTAAAGCATGTGTGGCTATGCTATATTTTATTAATAAGTGAAGATTTTTACCACTGTCAAGCAACCTGGTACATCCAAAGTAGGGGACATCTCCCTCCATCACCGTGTCTTTGTTACAATACTCACCATACATCAACTATCTTGTGTCCCAGACATCAGGACACTGGGACACCGCATGAATTATTGATTCCTCAATTTTCATCTTTCTTTGTTTCTTTGCTATTTTCACGATAGAACTCTGCCTACATTCTCTTGCTGTTGTCTATTATAGAGATGAGCTAAACTGGCAACCTTGCCCTCATCAGCTGGGTTTGTGTAAAAATCTATTTAGCAACACCTTCTCTGTGCACTGTTTTCTTTTTTTCTTTTCTTTCTTTTTGTTTTATTTTTTTTTTACATATTGTATTGCACAGGCAAATAAGTGCACAGAGCGTAATCTTCCATGTATTATTGTGTGTTCTGTGTTACTTTAACCCATACAAATGCAGAAGCTTGTGTGGTAAAGTATGAGTATATTTAACTTTTAATACATTGACGGCCTTCAACATGACAACAATGCCTAAACAATAGACTGATCTGATCTGTCTCCATCTGTCTCTCTTTTGTCTTAGTCAAATCTTACCCAAATGAAGAGCCTGTCTGCTAAATAACCACTTTGAAAGGGTACCCTCCTTTTCTGTCAGTCTCAGGCTATTTTTACCCACTCCTCCCATCTTCCTTGCGGTGCCTCCCGTCCATCTCTCCCTTCCCATGAGAAGCCTCTGTGCCAATTTATACTCTCTTAGTCACGGTAAGATCTTATCTTGTCCCAACTGAATGCCTTTGCAATCAAATCAACACTTATCTGGTTGTAAGCCCTTCTAATGGTTAACTCATAATGAAACTCATTGTGACTCAACAACTCTTTAAGACATACATTAAGTTAACGTTGCAAGCTAAAAAAAAGAACAGTGATTGCTGCAGCTGCTTGGTTTTGTGCATGACAGTAAACTGACTGCATGCATTTATGGCAGGATGAATGAGTTTATATCATTCTGATCGCAAATTTACATAGTAGTATTACTGGCAAATATATTACTCTGTCTAAAATGGTTATTGTCACTGCGAAAAAATATACCTTGATTACCCATTGTCATTGCATAGTAGAAATGTCAAACATTTGTGGAAAATGATTAAGGTATTTAAGGAAAATAAAGGAGTTTAAGGCATCACAATAGTTTTGACTTTTGACAGAATTTGCAGACTCATCCTGACTACATAAGAATGTCACTTCCAAATATGGTGTTGGATACCAGATTTTTAATATTACACTTAAAGCATTCTTAAATATGTCCTGCTTTAGTAATTCTGGTGTAAAATAGACTAAAAATACATACTTGAAAAAAAGAAAAAGAAACGAGCCACTGAATATATTGAATCATTACAACTACTGACATGATTTGTTTGGAATTGTACACACCTGCCAAATTAGGATGACTGAACAGAGTGGAGCGGGTCGTAATTAGATTAGGCACAGGAGGTGCTGTAAAAATACTTCATTTGGAGCTAATAATGAGATCTCTGCCATAACCACCTATAAGACTGTGTTTCTCTTGTTACTATTGCAGTTGATTACATGTACTGTACGTCGCTGACTTTAAAAAAACAACACATCAGTATGCTTTTGAGTACCGTCCATAAGGAGTAGCAGCTAGTCCTGCATGAGTCCTGTGAGTGTCTTGAAAGTAGATGACTGCAATCAAATTGATTAGTGCTTTGCAGAGGTGTGGACTCGAGTCACATGACTTGGACTCCAGTCAGACTCGAGTAATAAATTTGATGACTTTAGGCTCGCAACTCGCAAGACTTGCAACTCGACTTGGACTTGAACAGCAATAACTCGTGACTTCACATATATATATATATATATATATATATATATATATATATATATATATATATATATATATATAGTAGCGTATATTAGCGTTTGGATAACACGTAATTTATTTAAGAAATAAATTCGTCGAAGCAGCGATGCCTGCTTTGCTTCCGGTTTAGCGTGATTTGACGCCTAACGTTATAAATGAAGCTAGTTTGTGTCATAGAGGGCACCACGTCACTTTTTATATCTATAAAATGAGGGAAATCGACGAGAAACGTTTTCTCACTTTGGGATGTTAGGATGTTTGGGATTATCACTTTGTATAATAATATCATTATTATTATGAATTATCACCTCATAATCTAAAGGTTGTTACCCCGAACAAGGCAGAGGAAAAAGCAAGAGTGGCAGACACAAAAGAGAAAGAGTAGGCGGGAGTCAGAGGTTAAATAGCCAGGGAGCGTGTCTAAGGGACGGTGGAAACTGGACAAGACCATGCCCAACGACTTGAATTTAGTCTATAAGTTTTCCATAAAAGTGGTGTAAAAATCATATCTTAATATAAAATACTCCCAACTTTGTACTCTTTACTCATAGATCAAGCATATAGAATGATTGTTTAAACTTTAGTCTTGGCACATCAACTGCTTATGGTTCAATCACATTTCATGATGCTTGGCTTCAAACCAAGACAAACAGTTCTCAGAGTCTCGCAGCTGCGCCTGTAAAGTTGACACACTGACACAGACATCAAGGCATACATTTGGAATATTTCTGCAGAGTTCGTGAAATATTAAAAAGGACATTGTATCTTCAGTTAATAACAACTTTGAATGGAAGGTCACGTGTTGCAGTACTCTCAAACGGTTGGCGCCTTGCGTGCATGTTTGAATATTAAGCAAATAGTTAATTGCTGTATTTCCGTTCCATTGTCGACCTGTCCCAGCTTGGTCTTCTCAGAGAGAGGATCCCCAACTACCTGGCTGCTCTCAATTCAAACGAAGAGAAGGACTCCTTGATGACTGCGAACCAAGATTTCGAGGGGACCTGCTAATTACTTTAGGGTCCACTTGACATACGCCAGGTGTCCTCTTAGTGGCCGTCTCACAGCAGGGCCGCAGGGAAGAATGTGGCTTATCAAGTTGTGGGGGAGGTTTTGGCAACTGGGTCAGAGTCACTCTGTATTTTCACTTTATTGTCTTCTCAATTAAATGCATGACTGACAGCTGTTTGACCAGCTATTGGTGAGCTAAATTGCAAAGCTAACCTATCTTACCTGTTTTTTTAGGTTTCATAGTGACAGATGAAGTCTGATGTCATAGTTGTTATGTCCACTACCTTTGAGTGGCAAACCTTGCATGTTGCCGTTGTGTTTTTTGCTATTTAATCAAAAACATAATACTTGCCTCACTGGTGGCAAAGATTGCCAGGTTTGGCTACTCACATCCGACTCGAACCAAGTAATGTGACTTAAATTTCCCCACCTCTGGTGTGTGGAGTGTATGTTGTGTGTGTTATGTGGGTATTATCTGTATGGATGTAAATTGAGAGTTTTGACTCCCTGAGGGAAGACGTTCTTCATGAACATCTCTGTCCTGGCAGGAACAGATCTAATCTGATCGAGCAGAAACTGTATAATACTGAAATGATATTTAACATTTTAAAATCAGAATATACAGTATGTCTGTGTTTATGGGTAACATGACACCTAGCAGATACTTACCTTTACACTGATTGGTGTTCTTGTCCAGAATGGCCTTTGTAGAAACAATTTTCCCATATCTGTGAAAAAAAAACGACAATGTTCTTATTAGCCATTAATTCAGTCACATATTAAATAAAAAGCCAATGATGTGGATGATGACTGAAATATCATAGCTACAGTCTAAAATTTATATATCCCTCAGACAACAGAAGCAGCAATATTTGGGTCCTCTGACTTTTCACTCGTTTCTTTTGGCTTGGTCTGATCATTTTTATTTTTATTTTATTATTCATGTATTTAGTTTATGGACAATGTACACATATTAATCCAGTGGTGTGCAGTGGGGACCTTCTTTGCTGGCCTAACCCTTATCAAAAGCATCCATTTACAACCCCGATTCCAATGAAGTTGGGACGTTGTGTTAAACATAAATAAAAACAGAATACAATGATTTGCAAGTCATGTTCGACCTATATTTGATTGAATACACTACAAAAGCATCCATTTACAACCCCGATTCCAATGAAGTTGGGACGTTGTGTTAAACATAAATAAAAACAGAATACAATGATTTGCAAGTCATGTTCGACCTATATTTGATTGAATACACTACAAAGACATCCATCCATCCATCCATTTTCTGAGCCACTTCTCCTCACTCGGGTCGCGGGCGTGCTGGAGCCCATCCCAGCTGTCATCGGGCAGGAGGCGGAGTACACCCTGAACTGGTTGCCAGCCAATCGCAGGGCACATACAAACAAACAACCATTTGCACTCACAGTCACACCTACAGGCAATTTAGAGTCTCCAATTAATGCATGTTTTTGGGATGTGGGAGGAAACCGGAGTACCCGGAGAAAACCCACACAGGCACGGGGAGAACATGCAAACTCCACACAGGCGGGGCCGGGGATTGAACCCTGGTCCTCAGAACTGTGAGGCTGATGCTCTAACCAGTCAACCACCGTGCCGCCACTACAAAGACAACATATTTAATGTTCAAACTCATAAACGTTATTGTTTTTAGCAAATAATCATTAACTTAGAATTTCATGGCTGCTGGGACAGGCTCATGTTTACCACTGTGTTACATCACCTTTTCTTTTAACAACATTCAATAAATGTTTGGGAACTGAGGGCACTAATTGTTGAAGCTTTGTAGGTGGAATTCTGTCTCATTCTTGCTTGATGTACAGCTTCAACAGTCCGGGGTATCGGTTGTCGTAGTTTACGCTTCATAATGCGCCACACATTTTCAATGGGAGACAGGTTTGTACTGCAGGCAGGCCAGTCTAGTACCCACACTCTTTTACTACTAAGTCACGCTGTTGTAACACGTGCAGAATGTGGTTTGGAGTTGTTTTGCTGAAATAAGCAGGGGCGTCCATGAAAAAGATGTTGCTTGGATGGCAGCATATATTTCTCCAAAACCTGTATGTACCTTTCAGCATTAATGGTGCCTTCAAAGATGTTACCCATGCCATTGGCACAAACACAGCCCCATACCATCACAAATGCTGGCTTTTGAACTTTGCGTCCATAACAGTCCGGATTGTTCTTTTCATTGTTCAATTGTGAAATTGTGGACGTCTTGTCCCCGGAGGACACGACGTCCACAATTTCCAAAAACGATTTGAAATGTGGACTCGTCGAACCACAGAACACTTTTCATCAGTCCATCTTAGATGAGCTTGGCCCAGAGAAGCCGGCGGCGTTTCTGGGTGTTATTGATAGATGGCTTTTGCTTTGCATAGTAGAGTTTTAAGTTACACTTACGGATGTAGCGCTGAATTGTATTTACTGACGTTGGTTTTCTGAAGTGTTCCTGAGCCCATGTGGTGATATCCTTTACACATTGATGTCAGTTTTTGACGCAGTGCCGACTGAGGGATCGAAGGTCATGGGCATTTTCGGCCTTGCCGCTTATATGCAGTGATTTCTCCAGATTCTCTGAAACTTTTGATGATATTATGGACCGTAGATAAATGAAATCCCTAAATTCCTTGCAACTGTACGTTGAGGAACATTGTCCTTAAACTGTTCGACTGTTTTCTCACACACTGAACCTCGCCCCATCTTTGCTTGTGAATGACTGAGCTATTCAGGGAAGCTCCTTTTATACCCAATCATGGCACCCACCTGTTCCCAATTAGCCTGTTCACCTGTGGGATGTTCCAAACAGGTCTTTGATGAGGATTCCTCAGCTTTCTCAGTCTTTTTTGCCACCTGTCCCAGCTTTTTTGGAACGTGTTACAGCCATAAAATTCTAAGTTAATGATTATTTGCTAAAAACAGTAAGGTTTATCAGTTTAAACATTAAATAGCTTTGTAGTGTATTCAATTAAATATAGGTTGAACATGATTTGCAAATCATTATGTTGTGTTTAACACGTCGCAACTTCATTGGAATTGGGGTTGTATTTAGGAGAAAAGAGAGGAGCACATGGGGGAACAGGACGAGGGAGAAATAAATCAGCACATATTGAGTGTAATCCAAGCCTCCTGACTATGATCAGATGATGATCCAAGGGTAGGGAGGCAAATCCATAACAGGGCATTATAACATAGAAGAACAAGACAAGACAAGAAGAACTAGGTTAAAAGCCAGAACATTTTTTATTTTGGATAAAGGGGGTAGAGAGAAATGGGGAGGTTTGCAGAGTCCTATCTGTTATACACTCAGGACATTCCCCTGACATGACTCTTTGTATGCTTTGCAGTTTTGTTCATTTATAATACTGATGATAATAATAATTCTGCATTTTCCCAGGCTGAAAATGTAAGCATGAATTACCCCTAGATTTCAAATCTTTTTTGTGTTAACCTCATTCCTCCACAACTGAGATATTGGTAGTAA
Source organism: Phyllopteryx taeniolatus (assembly GCF_024500385.1). NCBI lineage: Eukaryota > Metazoa > Chordata > Actinopteri > Syngnathiformes > Syngnathidae > Phyllopteryx > Phyllopteryx taeniolatus. The sequence goes on along the minus strand of NC_084507.1, from coordinate 9,957,894 downwards.
ATATGTAACTATTTATTTATGTATAACACAACGTCCTAAGGCGGCACGGTGAGGGACTGGTTAGAGCGTCAGCCTCACAGTTCTGAGGACCCGGGTTCAATCCTCGGCCCGCCTGTGTGGGTTTTCTCCGGGCACTCTGGTTTCCTCCCACATCCCAAAAACATGCATTAATTGGAGACTCTAAATTTCCCGTAGGTGTGACTGTGAGTGCGAATGGTTGTTTGTTTCTATGTGCCCTGCGATTGGCTGGCAACCAGTTCAGGGTGTACCTCGCCTCCTGCCCGATGACAGCTGGGATAGGCTCCAGCACGCCCGCGACCCTAGTGAGGGGAAGCGGCTCAGAAAATGGATGAATTAGGGTTGTACAACTTATATATAAAATTGTATTAGTTTATTTCCAAGTCTCCTGTATTCATTTCATAGCGTGTGTCTTGGCTGAACAGCCTCCATTCAGTTAAGGGATTTAATTTTTTTGCTCCAATCAGATTTCAGCTTCAATGTGTGTTGCCATATGAATGTAATCTTCTGAGAGCCTTCAGACTCAAGATTACTGGCCAATGTCAAATACACACAATAAAAATATCTGGTTCTTTCTTCTTTTTTTTTCTTCTTTTTTCAAACCAATCTGAACCAATCAAATTTCAGTTTCAATAAACAGCAGCAGCTAGCAGGCCTCCAGTGATGTTAGAATTTTTCCGTCCTCTGACTGTGATTGGCTGGTGACCAGTTCGGGGTGTACCCCACCTCTCGCCCGAAGATACCTGGGATAGGCTCAAGCATACCTGCAAACCTAGTGAAGATAAACGGCGTAGAAAATGGATGACTGGTTTAGAGCTACTCGAGTGGAATTTTTCAGCATTACGTGAAGCACATGGCTGAGCACGGTGACGAACATGACGGAAATGATGGTTCAAAATTCCTTTTCATGGCAGACTTTTCAAGACAAACTGGCCATTGTGACAGTAAGTCGGACAATGGCTGGCATGTTGCAACCCAGTAAAGGATTTATTAGCCACTTCAACAAGGTAGCTGGCTCGGACCCAACACAGCTAACAACAGAGGATGGAGTTTGTCTATAAATAAGATGCATCTCTGGTGAGTACGATGTGTTTTATTAAAACCTTTTAGGCTTTTGTCACCTTATTAGATAAATAATGATTATGAATTGCTTTAGTGTGGAGATTTGGTTTCAGAACCACAGTAAAAGTTTTGCCTGCTAAAACTTTTTTTTCTCCCCCCAGCACATTTGACTTGAGTAAGGTTGGTTTATTAAAATTATCAAAATTTTTAAATATTATTATTAAAATGATCCAAAATACATCTCCCCCCACCGCAAAAAATCAGAAGATGCCTGCACCAAATTTAGCAGAAAGTTAATTTCCATCTGTAATCCAGAACATATAACAAACAAATATTAACAAAAAAACAAACATATAAACCTTAAAAATTGGGGTACACAACCACTAACACAGACTCATGAAACATATAATAAAAATGCATCATAGATAAAATGATGAGAACATACAGTGCAAGGGTAGGGACAATGTAAAAAGGTCTATTGAAAAATTCACAGTGAGAGAACATTAACACTCTTACAAGTTCAATTAAAAACACCAACCATGGTAGTTCAGTTTCAGGGAATTTAGAATTACAGAGTATTTTTAAACACCAACAATGGTAATTTACAGTAACAGGATAATAGTTCTTTGTTTGTTTGTTTGTCTGTTTGTTTGTTTGTTTGTTTTAAAAAGAAGTAAGATCACTCCGTTGAACATTTATTCAGAGCGAAAACAAGACAGCAGCAAACTGAGTCAACGATGACAGCTTTGATTGTTTAAGATCCACTTTTTTTCCAAAGTTGGAATTCACAGCATGGATACTTGCAGCTCTGGAACATTCCAAATGTTATACTGCTCTCTTTTTATTTAGTGTCTGTGCTACTTTAAAGGGACCAGCAGTGTATAATTCATTAGAATCATACTCATCAACTCAATACTATTTCTTTTTGTTAATGTATTCAAGGGGCACTGTCAATGGAGGGCATGTAGTGTATTTGTATTGTATTTTAAGTCCTCATTATCACCTTACGACTCTCTGTGACGGACACACGTAAACCACACTTGACTTCTTATGTCTTGACAGCTCTACCGTTTTCTTTCTCTCCTTCCATTAGTTAACCCTCCCCTCCTCCTACTCTCACTTGCCAGCTTGGTGTGTGCTGAAAGAAGCTGATAATATTTCTTATCAGCTCTCAGTTTTAGTCTCGCTGAGACTAAACCTGCGGACTGGCAGACAAGCTAAGAAAATAAGACATAGGAGGGGATAGTAAAGCCACTTTTTCACCAAACAGTATGCATCTGTGCAGTTTGATATCTTACACATTAGTCTGTGGAAGAATTCTGCCAATTATAGTCCCACTTTTTAGCACCCTTTTGTTGGCGTACCGGTCAGACTAGAACAGTGGTATCACATGTGGAAGGAATACAACAGAGCGACATGCTGCAGTATATTAAATGCTTGACAGGTCTTTTAGAAAAAATAAAAAAAATGTCTTGTATTTAAAAATACCTGGAATTATGACCGAGAAATTTGAAACACTTGTTTAATTTGTTTATGTGTTATTTCAGACTGCAATAGTGAACCATGTCTCATTTATTTCTCATAAAATTATTGATTTACCAATCTGGACTGCTTGGTGGAAACATGGCTTCAGAGTATAGCAGTATAGTCACATTGCAACTCTGTGGAACAGTTCAGTTTAGATTGCCACAGAAGGGTTTCAAACACGAAACCCAGATATGTATTGGCATCAAATCAGTCAAAAGATGAAATGAAACACTGACGGCAAGGAGGAAGCGTGAGGGAGATAGTAAGGGGTGTTTAATAAATAGGAGATCATTTAGCTGTCACCAGCAAGAGCGTCTCCGTCAGTGAACTCAGACTCGCTCGCCTGACAGCCTCACATCAAACTCTATTGGGACAGGAGACTTTGAGGTAAAAACAGAAGAAAAAAAAACGATTTTAAAAGACTGCCATCACATGTAACGCAGCATCTAAGTGGCTTATGATCTTGAAATTGGGAGATGTCACTTTTTTCAGAGCAAAGCATCAAGTATTTGAGTAATGTTTCACACTTGGTTCAGACTGTGATCCAGGATACTTGAGGGTATTTACAAATCCACCGGCTGTGGCAGGCTGAAATGATGTTTGTAAGGCCACGTTTGACTGAAGTCGTGCCGTCTGGTAAACAATATATTTGGCTAGTGGTTTGGGGAGAAAACCAATTAATGCAGGCATGGAATATAAAAGGCAGGACGAATCGCCTAGACAATTGTGCAGAAACACACACACACACACACGTGTACACACACACACACGTCATCACAGATGAAAATCACCAAAGCAGTAATCACGCACTTTAAACATTCCATCTGGCAATGCCCAACTCATTGTTTACTTCTGCCTCAATATAATTCAAACACTACGTGTGTGTGTAAACTCCTACAGTGCACGTGTTAGTAAGCGAGGCAAGACATGTTAGAACATGTGTGGGTGGATTTTCTTGCAACGTGTGACTTTGTGTATATATTTGTGGGGTGATTATAAATGCATGCAAAGATCTCTAGCACCAGCGTTTTGGCAGGTTTTTTTTTTCAGGGCAGGCAAGAGAAAACACGCTGAAACTGTGTGTGTGTGTGTGTGTGTCTGTGTGTGTGAGAAAAATGGAGGAGCAATAAAGAGAGAAGGAGATACCTGACTTGACACATTACAATCCTTGAAACAATATATTCACAGTTGTCTCATTTTACAAAGTGGAAAACGCACACAGCATATGTTGAAGGTGTTTATGTTATTCTCAGACAACTGCACCTTCCCCTCTGTGGATACGTGTGAGGAGTTGGAAGGAAAGGAACGAGAGGAGAGACGGAAAACAAGGTTTGGGAAGGACAACTCTTTGACAATAGTCCTGCAGCACCCAATTTAATGCTGTACGTTCTGAATTTCAGTCAATACTAACATCCCATTAATGAAAGTTCAAATTATCTGCTACTGTAGAGCAGGGGGATAAAATGAGTATTACCATGGTACATGCAGCATGGTGGTTGCGGGTGGCTGAAGAAGAAAAAAGTACCGAATGTAGTGCTAAATGTACTATTCTGTGTCGAAGTTCAAACTGGAAATAACGTTGACCTAGTAGGACCTAATGGAAATAACGTTGACCTACCCTTGACCTAGACAAATGTGACACATGTGATATTCATAAACATGTTCTCAAATACCTACAAAGGATGACAAGGACCAAGAGGGTTCAGTTAGTCATTACTTCCCTTTGTGGCAAATAAACATTGAGTACAAAGATTGGAAGAGTGGGAGCGTGTTTGCTGAATTTACAGGGTATTCATCTTAACTGAATAATGACTAATGTCATGTGGTCAAGCAATATAAACACACGCAGCTACAGTAGCAGATCTGTTTCACTCTTTCTGAAACATTTTTTACCACTCTGAGAAAAATTACCCACTGTTGTGTTCAGTGACACGTTGCGAGATTCATGGATGTTGCGGCACTGGCCTTACAGTCAGATTTACACATTTATGAGCCAAACAGAGTGGCATATTTGCCATTAAATTAGAAGTCTGACATATTTATGGTTAGATATATTATATTCCATGTTTGGCTTTTATTTGGTGCAAAACTTTAGAATGAATGGACTACAGCTGCACACTTGCTTTTGGAATTGCAGGAAGCTATGTGCAGAACGGTAGCAACGTGAACCTGTGCGCTCTCTTAACTGAGGCAGATTACTGCCTGCCTCACCTAGTGCTTAATTATCTGCCGTTTTATGCTATCAGCAAAACTGAACTAACACACACATATTAAATATATTAGACTGACTATCGTAAATTAAAGTGCATATTGAATATGTCCGAAAATAATATTGGACACGTGAAGAAGGACAGAAAAAGGCACTTGCCATACAAGCCTCCTCAACCCGGTAGTGAAGGATTGCACAATCTGAGTTAACGGTCAGCTGCTCATTGCCGCACCTCACCTCTCACCCATGTATTTGAACAGGGAATACGGAAATTCAGTAATTTTGACAATTAAACTATGGATGTTATTGGATCCAAAAAGAAAATCAACATAAATGCATAACAGATAACTAAAACAAAAATAATTGTACAACTTGTATTTAATCATTATTTTAGTCTTCATGATGCAGGTGAGCCAGACAGCATCACCTGCCTTCCGTGACCACACGTTGCTAGTTGTGTTATAGATGAACTTGTGATCATTATTCTGTGTGCCAGTTAAACTATCCATCCATCCATCCAAACATCCATTTTCTGTACCGTTTCTCCTCACTGGGCTTGCGGGCGTGCTGGAGACTATCCCAGCTATCTTCGGGCGAGAGGCGGGGTACACCCTGAACTGGTCACCAGTCAATCAGAGGGCACATATAAACGAACAACCATTTACACTCTCATTCACACCTACGGGCAATTTAGACTCTTCAGTCAAACTACTACGCATGTTTTTGGGATGTGGTAGGAAACCGGAGTACCCAGAGAAAACCCACACAGGCACAGGGAGAACATGCAAACTCCACACGTGCGGGGCTGGGATTTGAACCCCAATGCTCAGAATTGTGAGGCAGATGTCCTAACCAGTCTCCACCGTCCCGCCATCAATTAAACTAATCCCTAAAATGATTTCATCCTTTGTGCAAGGTTTATTTCTTTATTTATGTGTAGTGTGGTGCATCCATCCATTTTCTGAGCCGCTTCTCCTCACTAGGGTCGCGGGCGTGCTGGAGCCTATCCCAGCTGTCATCTGGCAGGAGGCGGAGTGATCCCTGAACCGGTTGTCAGCCAATCGCAGGGCACATACAAACAAACAACCATTCACACTCACAGTCACACCTACGGGCAATTTAGAGTCTCCAATTAATGCATGTTTTTGGGATGTGGGAGGAAACCGGAGTGCCCGGAGAAAACCCACGCAGGCACGGAGAGAACATGCAAACTCCACACAGGCAGGGCCGGGGATTGAAGCCGGATTCTCAGAACTGTGAGGCTGACGCTCTAACCAGTCGGTCCACCGTGCCGCCTCGTAGTGTGGTCCATTTCAAGTAAATTAAGTCCAACACGCACCGATGTCTGAGAGTTTACAGATCAGATCTTTACATTCTGATGTCGTACGCATACTACGATACGCTATGGCCCCTCCCACAGGTGGTGAGCCCATGGGAAGGGGGACCCACGTTACCCTTGCCCGGCCACCAGGCGCTCGCCTTCGAGCCCCACCTCCAGGCCTGGCTCCAGAGGGGGGCCCCGATGACCCGCGTCCGGCAAGGGAAAACTGAGTCCATTTTTTGTCGTCATCATAAGGGGTCTTTGAGCCTTGCTTTGTCTGGTCCCTCACCTAGGACCTGTTTTCCATGGGTGACCTTACCAGGGGCATAAAGCCCCAGACAACTTACCTCCTAGGATCATTGGGACACACAAAGCCCTCCACCACGATAAGGTGACGGCTCAAGGTGGGGAGGCTAATTTCAGGCTTTTGGAAAACCCTTCCCAAAATATTGGTCTCATTCAGATCCAAAATCTGCAAAATGTGTTTACAGGTTAGGTCTGTAAAAATAAACCAACAAATGTTGCTGATCGCTGCCAGTTCTGTTAAGACAAATGGTTAACTATGCATTTAGGGTCACGCCAAGTGGATTTGATCCATACCTAACACATGTGGTAAAGAGGAATTTGATTCAAAACAAAACACATTGCATAAAAAAAGTTAGATAAAAACTAATGTGAATACACAACTAGAAGAAGGTTACGTGTAAGTGAAACATTGTGCTTATGCTTATCCAATGTTGATTGATCAAACGCCATGACAAGTTCACATAAAGGGAGCAAAACAAACTATTTGGATTAAATGTGTATGATGAATATGAATAAAAGCATTATATTCACGAGAAAGAATTACCTGATATTGTTTTCTTTTGTTATCCTTATTTTCATTTTTATGGAGTGATTTAAGGGACTATACTGTAAATTTTAGCCGTAAATATTAAAACAGCTATGTATATACCATTTTTCCCATACAATTACAACTGCATTAAATAAATAAGTATACAATACAGCTATTTATCGGTCTGTACGCTTATAATGTGAATAGTGTGCCTTATAATTCTTTGTAACACATTCATGAAGATAGACTGATACTATTGCTCTTGCTGTGAGCTTTATATTCTGCTCACATTCTTCTCTGTCCCCAGACATTAAAAGTGTGTCCACAGTTTGGGCGACTGAGGGGGTGATTGGAAATGTCAGCTGACAACAGCACTTTTCAGTGACACTCTTAGAACTGGCACAAAGACTGAAAAGAGAGAGGGGGGTACTATTGAGAGGGGGCAGATAGTGTCATAGAAAGAGGTGGCGAGAATGATGGCATAATGTGAAGGCAGACAGTGGTATTGTTGGGTTCACAGGCAGCTCAATGGGTAAAAAAAAAGAAAAGAAAAAGGAAAAGGTAGAATGCATGTCTGTTTGTGTGGCAACAAGAGACTGTCATGTTATTTATTAAAACTATGTGCATGAATGGAAAGCCTGTCAGTATAAAACTGTCTGTGTTAGAGCTTTTTTTGGTCTGGGTCTGTGTTTGTTGACTGTGTTTATGGTGTGCACATGTATACGTTCAGTGGTGCACGTCATGGCCTTGAGTGACAGGAAATAGCCACTCATTGTATATCTTCAAAAGCCGGAAAGACTTGGAAAGCCAAGTGTGAGGGGGCGACCCAAAAGCACACATAGGGCACCTCCCACAGTGACCTTTCCGAAATGTTACTGGCCACTTGGCACAGTGACTGGGGCTCTAATAAAACTTTTATTGGCCCCCATTTCTCACCCTGTTTCTCCAAAACGCCTCCAGGGCTCAGCTGAAATATTGCAGTCTTGCGCTGCAGAAGGGCAAAATATGCTGTGTGTCTGTGTGCGCGTGTGTGTGTGTGTGTGTGTGTGTGTGTGGTACTCTTCTGATCTTTATGGAATTTTATTGTAATCTCATAATATAGTAACATTTCCAAGGAGGCAGTTTAAACTTTTTGTTGAAGTGTATAAAGAGGATTAAACAAAACTGAAACCTCACCAATTACATCATACAATTGGGTTATAGACATAGGTAGAGCACATTTAATATTTACAATTGCAAAGCAATTATTAAAAGTGTCATACTGTATTTATAAGTTTGATGTTAGTAGTTATTTTTCAGCTTCACATCGAAAATGTCTAAAATGAGTCACAGTGCCCTGTTTTGATTTGCTTATTCATTCATTTTCTATCGTTTATCCTGTTCAATGTCGCGGATGAGCTCGAGCCTATCCCATTTCACTTTGGGCAGGAGGCAGACAACATCCTGTCTTGGTTGCCAGTCAACCAAGTCTTCATAACATTAGATGGGGAGTAATTGAGAAAATATTTACGTTGCACTATGTGTATAACAATGGAAAAGCACTGTAGGCTCAAAACTCTCCAAGCAATATCTGTCAAGATAGAACGACTCATGCACAGTGTCATTGCATACTGCCATTATTATGAACATTCACATAAAAAAAGTGATAAAAATGGCTCGGTGGCACAGTGGATGGCAAGGCTACCATGCCTGCCTCACAATCAAGAGGTTTTGGGTTGGTTTTTGTGACCCTGAACAGGATAAACGGTAGAAAATCAATGGACGTTATGGCATTTCTCGATCTGATTTAACATATGCATTGCTTAAATACATACCACTGTCTTAGCAGTGTCATTCCAACATATTAGGTCCATTGGTAATGTCATAATACAGGTATGTCCAACCTGTTCATCATACTGTATTGTTGCTATAACTAATTTTAAATAAGACACAGTTGCATTCCCATTCAGCCTAATTTTACAGCTGTTAAGAAACTATTGCCTGCTCCTGTCATGTTTGCGTTTCTGTGTGGAGGAACCAGCGCAGAGGGGAACGGATGGGTTCGGTCGAGCTGGGTTGTGTTATTTCCTCTCAGGAAGCAGAGATGGAACGCGGAGGTCAATTGCAAACTGTTGATAATCATTACAAGCTCCCATTGAAGTCATACAAAACTAATTGCAACTAGCTGAGTTGAACTAAGGGATGAGCTCTGTGGAAGGATGGTGTTGAAGTCACATTTAAAGATACATTGATGTCAGACTACAATAGAACTCACGGCTGGCAGAGTTTGATGAGATCTTGGTCAGTGGTAGCTGGTGGCAGGCCTCTGATGTACAGGTTGGTCTTGCTTAGCTGCTCCACCATCCCTCCTCCCTGACCTCCACCTCCTCCTCCTGTGGTGCTGGGGCTGGGCGGTGCCATAGGTGGAGGTGGAGGAGCATAAGACTGTTATAAAAATAACAACAAAAATGACATTCTGGTCACATTATAATACAAAACATAAAGGAAAAAAAGCCACACTTGTAAACGTGTATACTATATCAGTCATAAATTATTGGTGGATATCTACAAGCAAGACAATTTTCGTGACAGTCAAAAAAAGAAGAAAAACCTTCCCCTGTAACCATCCATCCATCCATCCATCCATCCATCCATCCATTTTCCAATCGTTTATCTTCACTGGGGTCACGGGCGCGCTGGAGCCTATCCCAGCTGACTCTGGCCGAGAGGCAGGGTACACCCTGAACTGGTCGCCAGCCAATTGCAGGTCACATAAACAAACAACCATTCAAACTCACATTCACAACTATGGGAATTTTGGAGTCTTCAATCAACCTATCATACATGTTTTGGAGATGTGAGAGGAAACCGGAATACCCGGAGCACATCCAAACACCACACAGGCGAGGATGGATTTGAACCAGGAACCTAGAGAATGAACCTAGAGAAGCGTGTAACCGCATTTATTTCCATCGGGGTGGCCAAATGTGAGAGAGGGGGTTTTAATATAGGGTTAAGGTTTAGAGAAACAGCAACAGAACACAGTTTATTCCCTCTCATCTCCGTAGTCTCAAAGGTCAGCCTGACAAGCAAGTGAGAACCCGGAAAATGCAAGTCTTCAGTCTGTGTGGCCACTTATGAAAGCCATATGGTTGACAAGAAAGAGGAATACGGTAACCAGTTTTGGAAATTGCCTATCTATTGTTAAAATACAGAATAGAATACTATATACTCATATCTTAGTCAGACAAATTTATTAATTGTCCATGCAATGATTGTGTAATTATTTCAAATTTCAAAAGTAAAATGAATTTTTTTTTTTTTAATTCAGCAAGGTAAAAGTCAACTTTATTTCAAACTTGAAGGGAGGGCTGAGAGCAAAGAAAATATTAATATTTATCCTAAAATTTATGTTGGAAATGTGGGAAATTCTTGAACTGGACAGAAAATGGATGGATGGTTCATATTTACTTATTTTATCTTTTCATTCATTCCATTGTCAATGCACAAATAGGGTCATGCTGTCTTGTTTGTTTTCTACCGCTTCAATATCCCAATACTGACCACAAGACTTGATAGGTTGGCCATTTCTGGCAGTGCAAGGATTAATGAATGTTTGGAGCTTATGGGTTCAGAGTGCACGCCCACCTCTTCCTGCCAGCTGTCTCTGGCAGACAAGTAGGAGGAAGTAAACAAGCTTGATGGCTCACACAGCAACCGCAATCACAACATTCTCTCTGCTGTCTTGATGTTTGGAGTCGAACAGCCACATTGGCTCTGAAAGACGTCTGGTTTTAACACCAGTTTCACTAATGGGAACTGGATGGAACAAAATCAAGAAGATGCAGCTGTTGAAATGAACACCAGCCAGTTCCACAACATACCACAATGAAAAGCGAGAGAATCAGTCAGGCTGATAATATGTGAATATGTGTGTATGGTTGTATTTATTGTTTATAATGTCGGTTCTATGCTGTGCAATGTTTTTGCAGTTTAAGAAAATTAATGCAAGCCCCACTAAACGGTGTAAAACGGGTAGATCATGTTCACACTGTGCGAATGATTAGCGCCATTGCAGCACAAGGGTGTATGAGGGGCCGTTAGGGACATAATTCAGGTTTAGCTCTCACACTTACTATTCAAATGCGCTCATACACACTACTGAAAGGCTCTCATAGTCATTCTGCGTTAACCATCCACGAACAGGATGTGAGACGCATCTTCAAACAACAAAAGACTAACAAAGCGGCAGGCCCAGAACCATGTGTCTACCATCCTGTTGTGCATAAGATAGTATTTCACTGGTGTTTATGACAGCATTTGTTTTTATGAGCAAAAACATCTCAGTATTGTATATGAGAGCATTTCAGGGTTGGCACTGGGTCATGAAACCTCTCGGCCAAGCTGGTTAAAAAGTATAAAATTCTCCTAGCCACATATGTGCATTGTTAGTCACAACATCACGTGTGCCTATGTGGTTAGACCTTTAGCCACACTTAGCTAGTCCTCGTCACTGGGAACAAAGCCCATAAGCTTTAACAATGTGGGCCCAATTAAAACTAGCTAGTCATCAATCAGGAGTAGGGCTGAACGACTTGGGAAAATACTCTTAAATGCAAGGTTTTTTTTATGTTTTGTTTTTTAAAGAAATATTGCGATTGTGATTTTCAGGAGGAAGTTTGTTATCTTCAGCATTATTCACTAAACATAAGGAAAAAAAATTCTATAGTTTGACCAACACAACATTCAATAGGGTCAACAAATACATAACTCTTTCATGTAGGCCAGGCCTAAATGTTAAGATGAATTGATATGAAGAACAAATCTTTATTTGACTATTGAACTGTAAAAAAAGAAACCTTCCATCACAGTAGTATATTGACTTCCTGATTTCATTTCATGCCTTGTAAAATTTTTTATATTGTATAATGATGCACTTGTCAGTGGCAGTAGCACTGCTGTCACTGTCAGTATACACTGTATAAATAAATAAAGTGGAGAGTGACACGAGTGATGCTCTTCATCACCAAGATGTGCGTATATAAGTGGTTCAAATGGTAAACTGTGTTAAATGTTAATTAATGTTCTTATCAGCGGTGTGTAATAACGAGCTACATTTACTCCGTTAGATTTACTCAAGCAACATGTTGGATAAATTGTATTTATCAAAGTAGTTTGAATGCATCATACGTTTTACTTTTACTTGAGTATTTATATTAAGAAGAAGCAGAATTTTACTCCGTTACCAGGCTCCAGAACGCCTGCGACCCAAATGAGGATAAGCGGAACAGAAAATGGATGGATGGATGTTTTAGATTAAGCGATATTGTTCACCAATATCTGAAATTGCACATTTATATTTTATTTATTCATTCATTCATTCATCTTCCGTTCCGCTTATCCTCACTAGGGTCGCGGTCTGTTGGAGCCTATCCCAGCTATCTTCGGGCGAGAGGCGGGGTACACCCTGAACTGGTCGCCAGCCAATCGCAGGGCACATATAAACAAACAACCATTCGCACTCACATTCACATCTCAGGGCAATTTAGAATCTTCAATTAACCTACTATGCATGTTTTTGGGATGTGGGAGGAAACCGGAGTACCGGGAGAAAACCCACGCAGGCATGGGGAGAACATGCGAACTCCACACAGGCCAGGCCGGGATTTGAACCCATCGGCCCTCAGAACCGCGAGGCAGATGTGCTAACCAGTTGGCCACTGTGCCGCCATATTTTATTTATATATATATATATATATATATATATAAATTAATGTTTTTATTTTATTTGACGGTCAAGCTCTGATTTAAGCTACTCAACAGTTACTCAGTACTTAGTCGTTTTTACTTACTCTTACTCAAATAATTATTTGGAGGGCTACTTTTTACTTGAGTCATATTATTCTAAAGTAACAGTATTCTTACTTCAGTACAATATTTGGCTACTCTACCCACCTCTGGTTCTTATCAATTAAACTCAAAGTGTTGAGATGATTCACTTGTTATTTGATAATTCTCAAGAAGGATCTTATAGACTTTATGTAGAATATTCTCAAATTGAAACGATTCAGGGTGTACTCCGCCTCCCTCCCGCAGATAGCTGGGATTGGCTCCAGCAGCCCGCGACCCGCGTGAGGATAAGCAGTAAAGAAAATGGATGGATGGATGAAACTTTTTAGTTGAAGTCCATCCATCCATCCATCCATTTTCTGAGCCGCTTCTCCTCACTAGGGTCACGGGCGTGCTGGAGCCTATGCCAGCTATTATCGGGCAGGAGGCGGGGTACATCCTGAACTGGTTGCCAGCCAATCGCAGTTTAGTTGAAGTTAGTATTCTAAATCTTTGGTAGTAAATATGAGTAGGATAACTTTACCTGTCAGATAAGTGTAACCGATTTCAAAAGCAGGACAAAGTGGTCTAAATTACATAAGGTGGTGGTGGTGGGTTGAGGGGGTGGGGTGGGAGGTGAGGCCGTGACTATGTTTGCCTTGGGCCCCAAAATGACTAGCTAGTTACACCCTAGTTTAAACCAGCGCGACCGCTCGGCGTGACAACCAAAGTGGCATTAGCAGATAATGCATTGATGAAGAAGGCAGCTCGCTAGCTGCAAGAACTAATGTAAATTGCAGGACACATTGACCATCAACACTTCAAACGTACGTCACAGTAAAATGCAGGCTTCAATTTGGTGCCAAGCGGCATCGGGTCTTGTCTTCCCTAATGCGCTGTTCCCCGCATCTGGGAAATCCTGTGAGCCTGATTGTTTAGCCTGCAGCGGCTGAATGGTGGATTGAAGCATTTTAGAAAGCGAGGGAAAAATTAAAACCATTAACACAGAACACGGCAGAATGAGGGTACTCACTTTGGCTTTTATCAGGAAGGGTTTTTGAGTTTTGACACAGGCAATTTTGATTCGTCAGCGTGGCGAACATGAGCAATATTCTCTTCGCCGCATCCTGTTTCAATTAGCCATTGGTGAGGTGGTGAACAGGCAGCACAAACCCTGCATTTGAATAGTAAGTGTGAGAGCTAATCCTGAATTATGTCCTCCAACAGCCTCTCGTGTGTGTCCACCTCAGTTTGTTGTCATGGCCCGTGAGCAGAAATGTATGATTTAATTTATGCGCATTGAAAAGAAAATAATTGTAAGGAGGAAGAGTCATGAACCACAGTCATGGCTGGGGAAAAGGAACTATCATGGGATGCTAGTGTTCCGAATAGAACAAGTTTACTTTACGTATGTAGTGTTAGCTTTAGCCAGTTAACATTAGCATAGCACACTTAATTACACACCAAGCAATATAATTTTCTTCCTCCATTTGTCCTCCATCCTTTGTGTTTGGTCCTGATGATAGTGGCTCTAACTTTACAGACGCAGTGACATTAATGTCATTTCATGGTGTGTTCCTATGGGTTGGTTCCCTGGAAGAGATCATAGTGGCAGCAGGAGACAACAAATGAAAAATAACACTCCAGTATACAGTTTAAAAGGCAGCATTTCAAGTGTATTTCTATAGTTACTGAATGGGATGAATGATCCAAAATATAATTAATAACCTTCCCTACTTTCCATTTAATGTTTGTTCCTTTAAAAAAATTTAATAAAAAAATAACTATGACCTTGCAGCTCCAAATAATTTACATGTACACACATTCAGTGACGTTATGAGCAATAAGTAGTTTTGCTATTTACATTCACAACTGCAAATAAATGTGTTTATCAGTTTTATCTTGTTTTATTTCATTTTATTTTCTTATTCTATTTATATTCACAAGTCTTGAGACTTATTTGGCTGATCTGGGACCTTAGGTACCAGATTTCGTGCCATATCATATGTAAATATATGTTGGTATGACAATTAAACTTCTTGAATCCCTGAATAATGACTGACATATTGTCCAATGATGCATCAACAGTGACTGATAAGCCAGCAAGTGGTCATGGATGGTACACTTAAGCTTCTTAGGAAGGTGACACCGGAGCCTGCAGACAGCATAAGGGAATCTTGGACACAGCTGGACACTTCCTAAAAGAAGTTCAATACAAACTTCTGTTTGCTTTAAAGTTAAAATGCATTTTGTGTTACAGAGATGAAGTAACAGTAAACAAAATTTCCGAAAATTTGTCAGTAACGCTTTTCGTAAAAAAAAATATTTGTTATGAGGATTACAATAATAACAACAAATTGAACCATAAAGGCTCAATTAATCCCGACGGGTAGGCTGCATGTAGCCTGAAGCTGGTGCAACAAAGTCCAGTCTTCATAAATGACATCATTATTGACTACTACACAGCATCACAGCCACAAGGTAACCTATCATTTCCTCAAGTGGCTGCCTGCCCCCTGACGGCCCCTTCAGTATGAGTCTTTTAGCAATGAAGTCAGTTATTTTAGGGCACTTATAGTTCACTTTCACTGAATCAATTGAAGGGGTTTTAAACTCTGTTTCCTCCCTGGTTATGTTTTTTCACGATATTTTTTTTACCAATGTTGACCAAATTACCACCACCAAAGGGAAAAACAAACTCAAGCACCAAAATTATGGATCATCTATCTCATGATACCCAACATTCAAGAGAGGAAGAAAAGACCACCAGGCGGAGGTATACAAATACCACCACGTTTCTCTCTTTTGCTCCCGACACCATATCAAAGCCATGGCCGAGGAACCGCTTTCAGCCAATTTGTTCAGCTGTCAGAGTCTGGCCGATAGTGAGCTGCGAATGTGTCAGAAACTGTGATAGGGAAATCCTTTGAAATGTTGATTCACTCTCTTTCTACACTCTTCTCCCGCCTTCACTCAATGTCAAATTCCACTACTATTTTGTTGCTCATAATTCCTTTGCTGTTTTTACCTCTGTCCTTCCATTTTCTCCATAACCTCTGTATTTCCTCCTCCCTCGCTCTTGGCCTCCTCTCTTTATCACTGTCTTTTCTCTTGAAGGATAATTCTGCAGTAGGAGCGTGCAGAGTGAAGGCTGCTTCTCAGCTGGTATTATTGACACTTCTTACTACAGTGGAGCAGCTCTCACAGTGGGAAAAAAGACTCAGAGGCGGCGACAAAAACTGTCACACAAAGCAAACAAAGCGTCATCAAGGTTTTTAAAGATTTCATGCTTGGGTGAAACTGAACAGCAGCTCAACAGCAAAAGATTTCTGCAGTGTCAGGAATGTACAGTTTGACTACCTACTGAGCATATACAGTATATGATTACACAGTGAAGGCCCTTAATGTGTAGGGGGGGGATGCCACGTGTCAACATAATAATAATAATAATAATAGCATAATCTTTGACACTACTCGTACTGGATTTCAAACTTGTACTTGTGTTGTAGACGGCAAGTATAAACAGCTACCCATCCATATAGTTTTAATACTGTACTGCATATTCTATGTATAGTCAATGGGTGGGATGGGGACTTAGCTGACTTAGGCCTGGTACACATGTAGGGAGTTTTAAAATCTTAAAAGATTTTTTTTAACTGTGAAAGACCCCAGACATTAGGATTAAAGAAAAAAAAACAAACAAAAAAAAACAGCCATTTAATCGTTTTGGTCTTATTGTGTGTGGTTTGCTCCGATAACCTCAACACGTAACACCACACACAAAGATTCTGTTTCGCTGCCAATCTCTAAATCTCACGTGATCTCACAAAAACAAAGACGGGCAGACACTTCCGGGAATGCGCTAATTTTTGCCAACTGTTGCCAAAGAGAATGGAGGCGGGAATGTTTTAGAATGACAATTTTGTCAGTAAAAAAGCCTTGCTTTGGAAAATAATTATTGTTGTCTGGGGAACCAAAGATGACATTGAGTAAGATATGTTTATTTTTATTTAAGGCCACTTTTTTGTTCATCAGTTAGGTCGCTTCTTGATTGGCTACATTCCATTTACGTTACGTCACAATTCATGGGGTCATGACTCAAGCAAAGTCGGCTTCCCCCAGACACATTACTGGTTTTGGCCGTAAATTTTAAACGCATAAAATTTTTAAGATTGGCGGCCCCCACACGTTTCGCACCTTTCAATCGGGACAAATCCTCTCTTAACACACCTCAGACCTAATGATAATGTTAATGAGCCGTTGTGGTTAGTATAGTTGTCTGCCGTCTATACGAAGCCATGTGCAACCATCTTGCTAGAGCGCTTCACTTCCTCATTTGAGTGTACACACACCCGATTGGACGCATAACCCACGTGACCATGTGTGTGTGTGTCAAAAGAAATAGTCTGATTGGCTGACTAGCCTCTGTCCCAGCAAACGCAGACCCATGATTATTGCTGCAGCAATCATACCATTTTGGAGCTACTGGATACAAATGTAAACATTGGATAGATGGGGATAGAAGTGCACAGTAATATATGATGGATAGATAGATAGATAGATAGATAGATAGATAGATAGATAGATAGATAGATAGATAGATAGATAGATAGATAGATAGATAGATAGATAGATAGATAGATAGATAGATAGATAGATAGATAGATAGATAGATAGATAGATAGATAGATAGATAGATATGCCCTCCTTGAGCCGTCACCTTATCGTGGTGGAGGGGTTTGTGTGTCACAATGATCCTAGGAGCTAAGTTGTCTGGGGCTTCACGCCTCTGGTAGGGTCACCCATGGCAAACAGGTCCTAGGTGAGGGACCAGACAAAGCACGGCTCAAAGACCCCTTATGACGAAGACAAAATATGGACTCAGGATTCCCTTGCCCGGACGCGTGTCACCGGGGCCCCCCTCTGGAACCAGCCCTGGAGGTGGGGCTCGAAGGAGAGCACCTGGTGGACACAGCCCGAAAGGGTAACGTGGGTCCCCCTTCCCATGGGCTCACCACCTGTGGGAGGGGCCATAGGGGTCGGATGCAGTGCGAGCTGGGCGGTGGCCGGAGGCGGGGACCTTGGCAATCCAATCCCCGGCTACAGAAGCTGGCTCTAGGGACGTGGAATGTCACCTCTCTGGCAGGGAAGGAGCCCGAGCTGGTGTGTGAGGTCGAGAAGTTCCGACTAGATATAGTCGGACTCGCCTCCACGCACAGCTTGGGCTCTGGTACCAGTCCTCTCGAGAGGGGTTGGACTCTCTTCCACTCTGGAGTTGCCCACGGTGAGAGGCGCCGAGCAGGTGTGGGTATACTTATTGCTCCCCGGCTCGGCACCTGTACGTTGGGGTTCACACCGATGGACGAGAGGGTAGCCTCCCTCCACCTTCGGGTGGGGGGGACGGACGAGTCCTGACTGTTGTTTGTGCCTATGCACCAAACAGCAGTTCAGAGTACCCACCCTTTTTGGAGTCCTTGGAGGGAGTGCTGGAGAGCGCTCCCGCTGGGGACTCCATCGTTCTGCCTGGGGACTTCAATGCTCACGTGGGCAATGACAGTGAGACCTGGAAGGGCGTGATTGGGAGGAACGCCCCCCCCCCCCCCCGATCAGAACCTGAGCGGTGTTCTGTTATCCGACTTCTGTTTTCATCACGCTTTGTCCATAACGAACACCATGCTCAAGCATAAGGGTGTCCACACGTGCACTTGGCACCAGGACACCCGAGGTCGCAGTTCGATGATCGACTTTGTAGTCGTGTCATCGGACTTGCGGCCGCATGTCTTGGACACTCGGGTGAAGAGAGGGGCGGAACTGTCAACTGATCACCACCTGGTGGTGAGTTGGCTCCGATGGTGGGGGAAGATGTGGCAGGCCCAAACGTAATGTGAGGGTCTGCTGGGAACGTCTGGCGGAATCCCCTTTCAGAAGGAGTTTCAACTCCCACCTCTGACAGAACTTTGCTGATGTTCCGGGAGAGGCGGGGGACATCGAGTCCGAGTGGACCATGTTCCGCGCCTCCATTGCTGAGGCGGCCTACCGGAGCTGTGGCAGTAAGGTGGTTGGTGCCTGTCGTGGCGGCAATCCCCTAACCCGTTGGTGGACACCGACAGTGAGGGATGCCGTCAAGTTGAAGAAGGAGTCCTATCGGGCCTTTTTGGCCTGTGGTACTCCTGAGGAAGCTGATGGGTACCGGCTGGCCAAGCGGAATGCAGCTTTGGTGGTCGCTGAAGCAAAAACTCATCGAACAAAAGTTCGATGAGGCCATGGAGAAAGACTTCCGGATGGCGTCGAGGAAATTCTGGTCCACTATTCGGCGTCTCAGGAGGGGGAAGCAGTGCACCATCAACACTGTGTATGGTGGGGATGGGGCCCTGCTGACCTCGACATGGGACATTGTGAGCCGGTGGGGAGAATACTTCGAAGACCTCCTCAATTCCACCGACACGCCTTCCCATGAGGGAGCAGAGTCTGGGTTCTCTGAGGTGGGCTCTCCTATCTCTGGAGTTGAGGTCACCGAGGTGGTTAAAAAGCTTCTCGGTGGCAGGGCCCCAGGGGTGGATGAGATTTGCCTGGAGTTCCTCAAGGCTCTGGATGTTGTCGGGCTGCCCTGGTTAACACACCTCTGCAAAATCGTGTAAACATCGGGGACAGTGCCTCTGGATTGGCAGACTGGGGTGGTGGTCCCCCTTTTTAAGAAGGGGGAACGGAGGGTGTGTTCCAACTACAGGGGGATCACACTCCTCAGCCTCCCTGGTAAGGTTTATTCAGGGGTGCTGGAGAGGAGGGTCCGTCGGGAAGTTGAATCTCATATTCAGGAGGAGCATTGTGGTGTTCGTTCTGGCCGTGGAACAGTGGACCAGCTCTACACTCTTAGCAGAGGGTGCATGCGAGTTCGCCCAACCAGTCTGTTTTGTGGACTTGGAGAAGGTGTTCGACCGTGTCCCTCGGGGTGTCCTGTGGGGGGTGCTTTGGGAGTATGGGGTACCGAACCCCCTGATACGGGCTGTTCGGTCCCTGTAGACCGGAGTCAGAGTTTGGTCCGCATATCCGGCAGTAAGTCGGACTCGTTTCCGGTGAGGGTTGGACTCCGCAGAGGCTGCCCTTTGTCACCGATTCTGTTCATAACTTTTATGGACAGAATTTCTAGGCACAGCCGAGGCGTAGAGGGGGTCCGGTTTGGTGGCCTCAGTATTGCATCTCTGCTTTTTGCAGATGATGTGGTTCTGTTGGCTTCATCAAGCCATGACCTCCAACTCTCACTGGAGCAGTTCGCAGCTGAGTGTGAAGCGGCTGGGATGAGAATCAGCACCTCCAAATCTGAGACCATGGTCCTCAGTCAGAAAAGGGTGGCGTGCCCTCTGCAGGTCGGGGATGAGATCCTGCCCCAAGTGGAGGAGTTCAAGTATCTTGGGGTCTTGTTCACGAGTGAGGGAAGAATGGAACGGGAGATCGACAGGCGGATTGGTGCAGCATCTGCAGTGATGCGGACTTTGTATCGATCCGTTGTGGTAAAGAATAAGCTAAGCCGGAAGGCGAAGCTCTCGATTTACCGGTCGATCTACGTTCCTACCCTCACCTATGGTCACGAGCTGTGGGTCGTGACTCAAAGACCAAGATCCCGGATACAAGCAGCCGAAATGAGTTTCCTCCACAGGGTGTCCGGGCTCTCCTTTAGCGATAGGGTGAGAAGCTCGGTCATCCGGGAGGATCTCAGAGTAGAGCCACTGCTCCTCCACATCGAGAAGAGCCAGATGAGGAGGCTGGGGCATCTGATTCGGATGCCTCCCGGACGCCTCCCTGGTGAGGTGTTTCGAGCACGTCCCACCGGGAGGAGACCCCGAGGACGACCCGGGACACGCTGGAGAGACTACATCCTTCGGCTGGCCTGGTAATGCCTCGGGATCCCCCGGAAGCGCTGGATGAAGTGGCTGGGGAGAGGGAAGTCTGGGCATCCCTGCTAAAGCTACTGCCCCCGCGACCCGACCTCGGATAAGTGGTAGAAAATGGATGGATGGATGGATAGATATATATGTATATTTGTGTGTGATATGGTGGTGGCAAGCAACATACAGGTGGACAGTTAAAAAAAAAAAAAATGATGGCCCTACAACTTCTAAGAAAAATACAGCTTCATTATACACTAGACTGGGCATAATTAAGAGTCTTTGTTTGTCATTGTCTCCTCTTAACCCAAGGTGAGACCAATACATTGAAGAAAAACTAATTACAACTACAGTACTTTCAGTGTAATGCTAAGTCGTATTTTTAATCATCTAATTTGTTTTTCTAAGCCTGTCTTTCAAAACATTGTTTTGCGCGAAACCAGTCTGTGGCACAACAAAAAAAATGGTTGACGACCGCCGGTTTGGCGAGGTTATATTACAATGAGTCTATTAAATGCTGCCTTGATACATTTAATCAAGGCGTCTTAAGGCATAACATGCACTTTTCATGCACTTTGAAAATGTTGGAATGGGCATGTTTTACACTGCATTTTTTGCATGGTTCAAACAGCCTACAGCAGGAATCCTGCAGCAGAGGAAGGCTGAAAGTTTCACGAAAGGGACAGCATGGAAATTCTGTGAGATGAGGGGTGAAGGAAAGGAAATGATAATGTCCCAGAGAGAGGTGAACTTTGGGTGAAAGGTAAGGGGAAAAGAAACACAGAACGTTGGTGAATAGAGGAAGCTGAACGAAAAGGATCAAGGGGAAGAGGATGCGACCTATCGGGGAAGAGAGAGGGCGACATTTGTGAGAAGTCTGTTCCGGCCTCCCCTGATGCTTCCTGAAACACAGAGGAAAGAATGCAGGCTATTTTGAGGTCCAAAAGAGATCCTCCCGTACACTCTTGGTGTGTAAACACAGCAGGGGAAGGTTTTAAGGAGCGTGGGTCCTGATATACTGCACGTTCCCCATTTGGAGATGGCATAGACTGCTAAATTTAACCCACAGGCTTAACTTTGGTTTACATCACAAACTATGAAAAGACACATCACATCTCCGAGGAATGTACACAATTAACTCATTGTGGCATATTTAGGTGATGCAGGTCATCAGACACAATTTTTGGGAGGAATTAAAAAAGCATAAATGGGCAACATGGATGGCAAAGCAGTTAAACATGTCCAGGTGTCAATAACCAATTGAAAGCTGGTCTTGGGACAACTGATACAGGATACTAATGGGTTTACAATTGGCATTTGACAAACCAATAAGTGAGAAGAGCCATATTGGCAGAAATTACACCATTGGGCCATCTAATGAAATTAACCCACACCACAGCCGCAGCAGCTTAGTTATTTTTAGGGCTCTCCTCTATGAAGTGGACCAACATAAATTAAAGATGTTTCAAGCCTGAGCAATAAATCAGAGAAATGAGTCATGACTGACTGACAATATTTAAGACCACCAAGAACAAAAAAAGCCCACCTCTAATGAGCAGGTAATGGCAAAACAATTTAATCCATGCAATGGTAGATCGCTCCATTTAATGTTAATGATTCACTTGGCAGAGGTTAAAAAAAACATACAAAAACAAAAAAATCCATTTACTCCATCCATTACTTTATAATTACAATGATCTCTGGTATGTAGGAGGGAAAAACATGTAAATTGATGAAGAGCAAATGCCTTTTATTTTGTATATTTATGAAAATTATATATAACTTTATTCCAGAATACCTCTTTCATTGCCCCCTGATCAATATAACAACCTCACGTGTGCACGATGAGCAGCGTCTGA